>NW_023416323.1:40947945-41547945 GCF_014108235.1 Myotis myotis
CTGGTTGTGCGCGTCCCTTAGCAGGAGGCGTCCCACGGCAATGGCTTCTTCGGTTTGCGGCATTTCCGCTTAGGAAAGGGTTCATGGGAACGCACTCTTTTTGTTTTTCTGGTTTTTGTTTGTTTTTAAATATATATTTTTATTAATTTCAGAGAGAAAAAGAGAGGGAGAGAAACATCAATGAGGAGAGAATCATTGACCAGCTGCCTCCTGCACGCCCTGTATGGATAGATGGATTGGTGGGTGGATGGATGGATGGATGGATGGATGGATGGATGGATGGATGGGTGAATGGGTGGATGGGTGGATGGATGGTTGGGTGGATGGATGGATGGGTGGATGGGTGGATGTATGGATGGATGGATGGATGGATGGATGGATGGATGGATGGTTGGGTGGATGGATGGGTGGATGGGTGGATGGATGGATGGATGGATGGATGGATGGATGGATGGATGGGTGGATGGATGGGTGGATGGGTGAATGGGTGGATGGATTGGTGGGTGGGTGAATGGGTGGATGGGTGGATGGATGGTTGGGTGGATGGATGGATGGGTGGATACCCAGGTAGAGAAGCAAGGCGTAAAACAAAATAAGGAACATCCTGAATTCAGACTTTAGAAGCTGCACAGGGAAGCAGATGTGAGGGTTTAATGAGCACAAGGATCGGATGCGTGGGAAATGTATGGTCATGCTTCCTCCAGGGGGTGGGAGAAAGTTCATTCTGAGGCGGCCGCCTGTTAGCAGCTTTTTGCTTGTGTGCTGTCTGACATGAGCTTCTTCGTCCTTTTTCTGTGTCTGCTCTAAAATGACAAAAATACATCGTCCTGGCAGACACTTTGGGGAAACAGAAATATTTAAATAAGAAACTATATACTGCATGATCCTACCACCCACCGATAACAATGGGCTTTATTATTCTTGTGTTTTTCCCTCTAGAATATTTTCAAACACATGTGTCTTTCGGAATATACGTCCATTTATTTCAATGTAACATTATAGGGTGAGCATTTTTCTCATGCCATAAAGTACCTTTAAAACTATATTTTAGCCTGACCGCTGTGGCTCAGTGTTTGAGCATCAACCTGTGAACAGTTCAATTCCCAGTCAGGGCACATGCCTGGGTTGCAGGCTTGATCCCCAGTGCGGCCTCGCGCAGGAGGCAGCCAATCCACGATTCTCTCTCATCATGGATGTTTCTCTCTCTCTCTCCCTCTCCCTTCCTCTCTAAAATCAATAAAGAATATTTTTAAAATAACCATATTTTAATGGTTGCTTCATATCCTATTACATGGGTGGAAACACAGAATTTCTTTTCTTTATGTCTTTTATTCTACGGTCCAGAAAGCACTTCAGCTTCGTGCGAGCTCCCTTGTAGGTGGAGAAGGAATGTCTCGTAATGGGTTTCCTTCCCCCTTAACAAAGCAGTGGTCTCAGCCGGGGACGCCTGTGCCCCAGGAACACATTCTGCTCCGTCGGGAGCCAGTTCTGTTTGGGCCGAGCCCGAGGTCGCCGCTGAACACCGGCTGCATGCGGACGGACAGCCCCCACCGCGAAGGGCGCTCTGGCCGCCTGTCAATAGCGCTGAGGTTGGGAAACCTGCTATCTAGGACGGCGTTGGGGTTAATATTCAAGGTCCACTTAACATGCAAATGAGCACCCTGCCCTTCAAAACGCGGGACTTTGCCCTGGAATTCTGCTTTGGAGTCATCAGAACTCCCACTACTAGAATCTGCATTTACTTTAAAAAAAAAAAATTTTTTTTTTTACTGTGTTAGAAATTTTTAAATAACAGTAAAAGAATGTGAAACTAGAGATGCTATTTTTAAAAATGAAGGGCTGCCCTGGCCAGTGTGGCTCCGTGGTTGGGCGTCCTCCCATGCACTGAAAGGTTGCTGGCTTGATTCCTGCTCAGGGCACACGCCTGGGTTTGGGGCTCAATCCCTGGTGTGGGGGCGTGTAGGAGGCGGCCAATGGATGTCTCAGCCTCACATCGACGTTTCTCACTCTCCCTCTCCTCCCTCTCCCTTCCTTTCTCTCTAAAATATATATATTAAGTTCCAAGGATGAACTGAAGGATTCTGGGGCTGGTCCTTGTTGGGACCATACTCCCCTGGGGACACTGAGGCCGGGGACAGTCCCAGCCTGTTGGTCGGGCTCAGGAGGGAAGGATTTCTGAGGCAGAGGGTGAGTTAGCCAGTACAGAAAGAGTCCCTGAATCCCACGGTGCGCTCTGCCCAGCCCTTATTGTGATGAGCTTCCAGTGAAATCGGCTGAAGCCGGAGTCCTGTTCTCTCGCCTTTCCTGGGACGGAGATGTGCTTCTGTGCGGCCCCCGCGATGCTGAATGCGCCGGGGAATCCCACGTGCGGTCAGCACGTCACCGAGGCCCTTCTGCGGAGGGAAGCCTCCTCTCTTGCCTCTCAGATCCCATCTTTGGGGCTTTCCCAACCTCCCAGGAGACAGACGGCGTGGAGACAACTTGTTAGGGTCCTTCCCTGCAGGTCAGAGGGGACGCCGGCTGCCGGTCGCCTTCTGCCCACAGCCTTCCTGGGGCGTATTGCGAATGGAAGAGGAGTTTAACTTGGAAATGTGTAGACTGGTGTGGCGGGTCTCTAAGCAATGGCACAGCCCGGCCGGTGTGGCTCAGTGGGTGAATCTATGCACCAGGAGGTCACAGTTCGATTCCCGGTCAGCGCACATGCCCGGGTTGGGGGCTCATCCCCAGGGTGGGGCGTGCAGGAGGCAGCCCATCAGTGATTCTCTCCCTTCATGGATGTTTCTCTCTCCCTTCCTCTCTGAAATCAATAAAAATACAATTTAAAAGATAAATAAAATATGACACACAGTCCTTCCCAAATCGGCGCTGGGGAAGAGATATAACGCATCGGGTCCAGAAGGCACTTTCCGAGCTGTGACGATGGAAATGCGACCGTCAGTGAACAGGGGCTCGGACGTGGAGGGAGCGCGGGCTGCGGGCAGGGACCGAGCCTGGAGACCGACGGAGCCTCTGACCCCGGACGGCGCTGTGTGTGCCCTCGTGGGCGACTTGGCTGCGGCGGTATTTTATGTGGCGCATCTGCGGGCCGAGACCTGCGGGAGGGGCCGGGGGAGGCCCGCTGGCCGCCAGGCTGTCTCCCAGGAGGGAGAGAGACATCCTTCCTCCTCCTCCTCTCCTCTCCTCTCCCCGGGGTTGGCTGGAGGCAGCATCTCTGGGCTCCTCTCAACGACATCAGCTAATGGCACAGACTCCGTCATTTGGGAGGCCAGGGAGATGTGGGGCGGGGGACAGGGAAGACCATTTAAAACAGGGGTCCTCAAACTACGGCCCGCGGGCCACATGCAAATACAAATATTGTATTTGTTCCCGTTTTGGTTTTTTTACTCCAAAATAAGATATGTGCAGTGTGCATAGGAATTTGTTCATAGTTTTTTTTTTTAAACTATAGTCCGGCCCTCCAACGGTCTGAGGGACAGTGAACTGGCCCCCTGTTTAAAAAGTTTGAGGACCCCTGATTTAAAATAAGCAATCATTGCCTGGCTGGTGTGGCTCAGTGGGTAAGGATCCACCTCTGAACCAGGAGGTCACGGTTCGATTCTCAGTCAGGGCACAGGCCCGGGTCACAGGCTCCATCCCCAGTGGGGGGCGTGTAGGAGGCAGCCCATCCATGATTCTCTCTCATCGTTGATGTTTCTCTCTCTCCCTCTCCCTTTCTCTCTGAAATCAATAAAAACATATTTTAAAAAATAACAAAAAGTGAAATAAGCAATCCTGGGCTGCCGAGTGAGGACAGGCATCAAAGAGACGGCCGGGAAGTCCATGCTCCCGTCTGTCTCTCCCCGGGGCGGGGGGGGGGCGGTCGGGGGGGGCGCATCTTTTATTTGTCTGGTCCTGGTCGGCAACCTCTGGCGCCCACATACTCTACTCGCTTTCTTTTTCATTTTCTATGAAAATATTGATTCAACTGCTGAAGAGGACACAGCTGATGCTTTGAAGATGTGCAAGCTGGGAGAGGCCGGCCCACGCCTACCTGGCGAGAGACACGCATCAGCGGACACAGATGCACCCGCCACGCGGGTGGCAGGCAGCACAGACTGAGCACACACACACAGACACCCTCCCCCGATCCCACCACACACTTGCCTGTTGCACTACTTGGATAGCCATCCACAGAGGCAAGCTCAGCCACTGAGCCACGCCGGCCAGGCTGGTGGGTTCTTTTTCCTCCCCTACTGAGGAGGGGTTCTGTGAGTTGGCTTCTTGAAAACAAAAGGAACTTCCTTATCAATAGAGTGGATAGGACTGCAATTCTAGCTCTTTCGGCCCAAGAATCATTCTGCCTGACAGTAAGAGAAATGGGCCTTTGAGAGGTAGGTGAGGCCGCCACGGTCCCAGAGCTCACCTCTGAAAGACTTGGAGTTAGAGCAAAGGGTTGCACAATTCTTCCACTTGCTTCACTCATGCCTCGGAACCAGGTCAAACAAGGGCCTTCCCTGATTCGATGTAGGTACCTCGCGAGGTGTCCTCGTCCAGGTAGGAGAGACGGAAGACGATTCCATGGAGACAAACCATGCCGCGGGCATCGCGAAACGCCTGGTGCAGGCGGCTCCAGGGACAGGAAGGACCCTCCTGCCTCTACCGTCCCCAGGGCCCCTGCCATCCTCGCGTGTCTTGCTTTTTAAGGAAACCCAACCTACACCAACCTCTACTTCGAAAACGGATGCATTCCCTCCTCCAAAAGGCTCGCTGCTTTCCAAAGGTGAGGTCCATCGCATTCATTTAAGTTTTGATCTGTCCTCCCGAAATTTCACACCGATGGGATACATGACTAGGAGAGAAAGACATAGCCACTCTCTACTTGAGTACGTATTTCCATTTGCTCTGTCCACGGGGCAGTGATGATAAAAGCTGTGCAGAACGTCTGGAAATACAGATCCTATTAGTTATTTTTAAGATGAAAAACATTTTGACCACATTGTTTATATTTGCCTCTGTTTCCAGACTTTATGTATATCCTGCAGATCATAAATATAGTAAAACAAGAATAAATTGCTTGCCATTTCGGAGGTATTCCTCATGTTTTGCGTGCTTCGTTTGGAAAAAAAAAAACCCACACCCACCGTATATTTTATGGTGGAATCTCCGTGTTTATAAACAAAACCTCAAAAATTTACAGAGAAAGAAATCATTTTGACTTCCTTACTCAATATTGGTTCCATAAACCATGACCAAGTTATGACAAACCTGAACTTGAAGGGTGATTGCGTGGTTTTGTTTGAGTACATTTAATATGTTGGGGATTGAGCAATTTTTTTTTCAGTTTTTCCTAAATTTTGTCCCTCTCTGAAGTTTTAAAAAGTGTAATCATCAGTGTAGTGTAATGTCTGCACTCTACAATCTGGAAATTTTTAATATATATATATATATATATATATATATATATATATATATATATTGATTTCAGAGAGGAAGCAGGAGGGAGAGAGAGAGAAACATCCATGATGGAGAGAATCATGGATCAGCTGCCTCCTGCATGCCCCCGACTGGGGATCGAGCCCACCACCTGGGCCTGTGCCCTGACCGGGAAATGAACCCTGACCCCCTGGTTCATAGGTCGACGCTCAGCCACTGAGCCACGCCGGCCAGGCTGGAAATTTTTGTTCTGCACAATTTTGCTTTGAGTCTCATTCCTCCGATACATACCGGAAATGAAAACAATTTCATTTTAAAAAATACCTTAAAAAAAAAACCACCTAAAAACTACAGAACAAGCTGCTCATTGGTTTGTTCTTCACAGGGTCAGGGGATCGCCTGAGGTTTTAGGTCACGTGGAAATATGAGAATGTTTCTTCACTTTCTGTGCCCAAACTAACGTGGTTTCCAGGTTCTGCAGTGGCCAACCCGTAGCCAGCGTGGGCCTGAGTCAGCTCATCGGGTGTAATCGGAATTATGGAGCGGGATGCCCCCCCACCCCCCGCCACACAGAGAAAACCACATTGTGCGATTCGAAGCGACCACGGGTCTACCCAGCAGAAGCAGACAAGTGGCCAAGATGGGCTGGAATGAGGCAACAGGCAGTGCGGGAGGGGACAAAAGGGAGGAGGGAGGAGGGGCACAGGATCTGGCCGGAGTAGCTCAGAGGTTGAGCATCGACCTATGAACCTGGAAGTTACGGTTCAATTCCCGGTCATGGCACATCCTCAGGTTGCAGGCTCGAACCGCAGTGGGGGGCGTGCAGGAGGCAGCCCATCCATGATTCTCTCTCATCATTGATGTTTCTCTCTCTCTCTCTCTCTCTGCCTTCCTCTTTGAAATCAATTAAAAATATATATATAAATATATATATTTTTAAAAGGAATAGGCTGGGGGGGGTGGGGCGGAGTCTCGTGCTGGAAACATCACTGCCAAGCAGCTTTCAGATCCCGCAAGCCGGGGACCTCCAGGTCTAACACCTGCCTTTGACTGCAGAGTCTGAACCGGCTCTCCAAGTAGTGCCACAGGCAAGTGTGTGGTGGGACCGGGGGAGGGTGTGTGTGTGTGTGTGTGTGTGTGTGTGTGTGGCATGCGCCCGTGCAGTGGCCGGAGCAGGGGGTGTGGGGGTGTGTGAGGCGGGTGTTGGGTGTGCCTGGGACGGGGGAGAAGGATTATGGGGAGCGGAGGTGATGCCACTGATTTCAAAATCGATGACCTATCTGTACGAGCCTTTCTGATGAGTCAGGTGCCTCAAAGGCGGGCGGGAGCCGGGCTGGCCAGCCTCCGGGAAGGGCGACCCGCTGGTGCGCTGGACGGGGTCAGACAAGGGCTTGTCCTCGCGGGGTCCCGGAACCACGGCCCGGGGCCGGGAAGGGCTGCAGCGTATCGGGGACGGGGT
This sequence comes from Myotis myotis, assembly GCF_014108235.1. Lineage (NCBI taxonomy): Eukaryota > Metazoa > Chordata > Mammalia > Chiroptera > Vespertilionidae > Myotis > Myotis myotis. The sequence continues at coordinate 40,954,817 of NW_023416323.1, forward strand.
CTGTCCGTGGTCCTCGAGGGGAGAGCTGGGATGGGGCCGTGCTCCCCGCCGTGACATCAGGAGAGGCGCATGGGGGCTCCACCCCCACCCCTCTGCTAGAGAGAGTGTCCCAGGCGCCCTGGTGAGACAGGGCCACAGCCCCAGGAACCCTGGCCACAGAGACACCTCTGGCTCAGCCTCCGCCCAGGGTGTCCCAGTCCCGGCCCCATTGCCATTTGGGGGCGGGGGTGCGACAGCTCTTTGCTGTGGGCTGTGCTGTGTCTTGTAGGATACTGAGCCACATCCCTGACTCCCCCAACTAAATGTCAGTAGTAGCACCACCTACCCCCTCTCAACGCCCCCGCCCCAGCTTTTGACAACCGAAGATGCCTCCAGACATCCCCGATGTCCCCTCGTTGAGAACTGCTGTTTGGGGCCTTCATGGCCTGCTTTTCTGGAATCTACGGAGACAGGAAGAGTCTTTCCCCAAATGTAGATCGTCTGGGGAGGCCTGCCTTCACTGGCCCGGCTTTGGGGGCGCACGTGTTCAGGGGGGAGGGTTCGCCTGTGCGTGCGTGGGACTGACCGCCCCCCCCCCCCCGGACGCTCTGGGGCGGCCAGCGCGTGTTTGCACAGTCAGTCCAAATTCCAAGTGCAGAAGGCAGAGGCCACAGGCTGAGAGGGCCGGCGCGGAGGCCACCCAGCCCGAGGCCTCGGGGAAGCCTCTGTGGCTGGGACAGGCGCTGGGAGACCCTGGCAGACCCGGCAGAGCCGTCCACTCCCAGGTCCTCCGGCCCGCCGCGCACCCACTCTGTGCCGGGCTCCGTGCGGCCGGGACAGGGAGGGAAGGACGGACCACAGCCTCCCGCGGCTTCCACTCCTGAAGGTGGAGGCGGCATAGAAATGGAGGTGATGGCAGGGGCCTGGCCTTCCTCTGGGTCGGACTCTCCCAGAAGCTCAGAGAGACCCGCGTGGGGGCTCCCCCTGTCAGGCCACCCCTAAGGCGGCGAGGGGACTCGACTCTGTGTTCATGTTTTTTTATGAACATTTCAAAAGTAAGATTTTTTTAAATTGATTTCAGACAGGAAGGGAGAGGGAGAGAGATAGAAACATTAATGATGAGAGAGAATCACGGACCAGCTGCCTCCTGCACGTCCCACGCTGGGGATCGAGCCCGCAACCAGGACACGTGCTCTGACCGGGAGTCCAACCCTGACCTCCTGGTTCAGAGGTCAATGCTCAACCACTGAGCCACACCCGCCGGGCAAAAGTAAGATAGTTTTTCTTTACAGGGGCCCCCCACGTTGCATCAACCAGAGGCCCCCCAAACCTGACCACATCCCCATCTTTTAGCTTCCTGTACATTACAGGAGGGGGTCCTCTTTGAGCATCTATCCTCTAGGAGCAGGAGGAAAACGCATCTGGTTTTAATTCACTGACAGAATTAAAATAAAAAATGACATCAACTCCCCCAAAAAATAGAGGAATGGGGGGGACAACCTCTGGTCACCCCCTGGGTGGTTCCTTGGCTGCTGGGGCAGAGGCTGGGGTCTGAGAGTCCCACCCACCAGGGTGGGGAGAGAGGCAGAGGGCCCAGGAGGGAAGCCCAGACTCCGGTGAGGAGGGGCTGCCCAGCAGCTGGCCGAACCCCAGGGCTGGGAGCTGTGGGCCCGCAGCCTGCCCCCGGCGCTCCCCCGGCCATTGTGAGCCCCTACTGACCAGGCCAGGGAGCTATTGGGCTGCAGGCAGCTGACGCTCAGGGGTGCGCAGCGTCGATCGATCGGCCCCGCCCGGGTTATTTATGGGATGCACCCTCCTGGCCCGGCCCCGTCACCCCGGCCGCGTGTTTAACGAGGGTTCAGGGCGCGCTTCCCTCGCTGGTTAACTTTAAGTATTGGAAGTGGGATGGATGCGCCCATAATAATATTATGATCCATACCAACCTCTTCTCGGGCAACGCGATCTATTTCATTACCGCCTTTCTAGCCAATGCATCGATTTCTGTGTTGCGGTTTTATAACACAATTTCAAGGCTGTTGTGGGCTTAATGAGCCGTGTTCTGAGGATGTTTAAAAAGATTTGAAGCTATTGTGGAAATAAATATTATGGATCACCCCCTCGAGAGTCATTTCTCCCTCCCTCCCTCCCTCCCTCCCTCCCTCCTGGCTCCCCCCTCCTCCTCCTTCTCCTCCTCCTTCTCCTCCTCTCCCCCTGCCCCCTGCCCCCAGCGCGCCCCTCCCTGGTGTGGGTCTGGGGGGTGGGGGGGTGGGGGGTGGCGCCCACAGAAAGCTCCAGGCTGCAGCCCTACGGCCCTTTGTGGCCCAGATCAAAGGGCCTGAGCGACACAAAGGCGGCCCCACTCGGCCACACACAGCCGCACCTGCAGCCAAACGTCCTTGTGGCCCCTGCGTGCGGGGGACACCTCGGAGGCAGGCGCAGAGGGGCCCGTGACGCTGATGGGAAGTGATGGGGCGCCCTGGGCTTTTCATTAGCGGCCCTGACTCGCAGCCCGGCCGGCCGGGGCCTGCACCTGTGGGCCCTTCGTCCCCGCCTTCATGGAAGTTGACAGGTTTTATTAACTTTCAGGACGCACTTCCCAGCGCGCAGGGCCGCCGTTTATTTTGTATTCACGCGAAACGGAAACCGAAAGAGCCCACGTTTACATAGTTGCCAACCCCGCGACCTCCCTCCCTCGGGGCGCCCGAGTCACGCTCAGCTGCCTTCCGTCCTGAAAGGGGCTCCCGAGCAGAGAGGGAGCTTGGCGTGTGGGGGGATGTTACTTCCATTCAATCGTCTGATGTCTCAGAGGAGCCCCCCAAAGACCTTCCAAATCGCACCGACACTGGGGTTCTTTGAGGAAGCCATTGCTGGGGGCGGGGCAGGGGGGAGAGCATTTGCGAGCAACCCCAGGAGCTTTGGGAGACCTGGGCCACCGAGGGGTCCCCCAAAGCTTGTCCATAAAAGGAGACACAAAGCCCTCCCCCACCCCCCCGCCCCAGAAGCATCTTCACACTTTGCCAGGGACTCTTGGGGTCGGGCGGGGGCGGAGGGGGGGTGCCTGCTCAGACATTGCCGGCCCCCAACACATTGGAAAGAACAAATGTTGGGTTTAGTAAAATATAAGCTTATTGGGGGGAATATTGTTCCATAACCCAGCACTCTTTTATATAACGTCTGCCCCGTCATCATTAGAAAGATCCTAAGTGGGGACCAAGGATTAGGATGTTGGGAGGCGAAGGGGGCGGGGGGGGGGGGTAGGAGATCCACCAAAGGACTTGTATGCATGCATGTAAGCATGACCAATGGACACAGACATGAAGGGGGTGAGGGCATGTGCTGGGGGTGGGGGTGGCCGGGGGAGGTCAATGAGGGGAAATGTAATACTCTGTGTGATACTGTATGTAATACTTGAAACAATTTAAAAAAGGGTTAGGATGTTGCTTATGCCCTGGTTTGCTGTTCCTGGCGCTGGGCGTCTTTTTTGGGGTTTACGTCTCGTGACAAATGGAAGCCCACAGCTACGCCGATCCACGTTGCATCAGTGGCCGGGTGCTGACAGTCCAGCCACAGAGTCAGGGGGGCAGGCTGCGGGTTTGCTTAAAACAGTGGTTCTCAACCTTCCTGATGCTGCGACCCTTTAATACAGTTCCTCATGTGGTGACCCCCGATTTCATTGTTACAAATTGAACATAATGAAAGCATAGTGATCCATCACAAAAACAATATGTAATTATATATGTGTTTTCCAATGGTCTTAGGCGACCCCTGTGAAAGGGTTGTTCGACACCCAAAGGGGTCGCGACCCACAGGTTGAGAACCACTGGCTTAAAAGCACCCTGCTTTTTGGCGCTTCCCTTTGTGTGCCCCGTACCCTCCCAACCAGCCGGGGATCGCTTTGCAGGAAGCGAAGTGGAGCGAGAATAGAAAGCAGGTAGGAGAATATTACGCTTTTCACTTGGGCAAACAGATGGGATGCCTGCTCTTAGATTTAATCAGGGGCTGACAGGCAGGTAGGACGCGGGCATATTTCAGCCGGAGTCTCTTTCTTTTCAGGAAAGAATGGAACCACTTAATATTCAGGATATCTCCCCTCCTCCGCCCCCACCAACAGCCCATCGATGCCACGCTGCCCCCAGATCCCCGATGCTTCACGTCGTTGTCTCATTTCTGATGACATTACAAAGGGCAAAGTTCATCGCAGTGCTACCGAGTCCACTTATGCACACGCCTCTTCCTCCATCCGTCCCAGGCCGCGAAAACACAACGACAAGAAACTCTGGGTGCCTTGGGTGCGTGTGTGCATCTGTGGGGATGACAAAACAAATAAAGCAAAGACTGCCGCATTCGCCGCGAGGCACCCCCGTCTCCACTTACAGAGACAAGACGGACATCAACGGGCGGACCATTTGGGAGTCACGAGTCTCTGGCCTCATGCTTTCCCCGCTCACCTTCTCAGAAAGGTTTTGCTATCAATTGTTCGTCCTTTCTCCGCAGAAGCGCAGTCGGCGGTAACCTTAGCGTGCACAATCTGCCCCCCCCCCCCCCCGGCGGGTTTAATATCATGGCGGGGCTTGTATTACCTCCTGGAAACAGAATCCCCACCCCCTCCCCGGCAAGTCCCCGGCACCCCCACGGCAGCTCGCTTGTTGTACAGAGCCCTGCGGGCCCTCGCAGTGAATTCACAGCCATCTTTTCGCCCACAGCCTCCCGCGTCCCCCAGTGGGCCTCCCAACAGGTGTTCCCTGTGCCAGCCTGCCTTCCAGGGCCGGGCGAAGGGTCCATGCTTTTGTCATTTCCTTTTCGCATCTCGAACTTGTCACTTACTAATCTGCCGCCTGCCCAGGAGGCCCAGCTGCTCCCCGAGGGCGAGGGCACGTGCCCATCCCAGCAGGAGGCCGGGGTGGGGGGATGGCACCTCTGTCCATCGGGGAGGGAGAAATGGGAATTCCCGGGCTGGAGGGTGGGGCTGCGCCCCGACATGGCCTGGGGAAGGCCTTCCTCTGAGGCTGCCTGAGGTGGGCGACCTCGGACCCTCTGGGGAAGCTTCAGAGAGGAATGCCCTGGGTTTTATTAAACCCAACATACGTTCTTTCCAATGTGTTGAGGGCTTAGCCTGCAATGTCTGAGCAGGGGGCAGGCATGCACCGCCCCCCGCCCCCACACACACACACCTCCGACCTCCCAAGAGTCCCTGGCAAAGTTTGAAGATGCTTCTGTCAGGACTTTGTTTCTCCTTTTATCAACAAGCTTTGGGAGATCGACCTCCTGGCGGCCAATGGCTTCACAATCACGCCGAAAACCACCAGGAAAACACGATGCAAAAGGACAGGGTGTTTTAAATTTGCACTTTCCTGTCCGGCCAGGGGAACAGGCTAACGCACTGTCATTGTCCACTTCCGAATCTGCCTCCTTTGACGGTAACTCGGGAGAGAGCCAGCCGCTGGGGGAGTCACATTGGGCGGCGGAGATTCTTGGACTGGGCGGCTCATCAGCATCAAGTTGGGGGGGCGGGGGGGTGGGAGGAGAACACAGGAGACCAGATCCCAGTTTCCAGTTGGCGAGACCTGCGGGGGCCCGGGTTCCTGCCCCCAGATCCCGCTGTGGTGGGCTGGCACGGGCCTGGGGGCATGCGTTCTGCTGAGATCACCAGTGTCGGCTGCTCGGGGCCTCAGGTCCGCTTCCCCACTGTTAGCCGCTCCTCTCGCCCCGGTCATCCCATCTCTGCAGCGGCCCCCCTCTCCCGTCTCCTCCATCTCGGGGGTCCCAGCAGGGGATCACACGTGGACCCCTCTGAGCAGGCGCCCCTGGGGAGGCCGCTGCCCGGGGAAGGGACGGTTGTCTTCCTCAGGAGATGGCATCTGCGTGGCAGAGGGCAGACGAGGTCAGGGGGCAGTGACCCTTTGGTGTGCAGTTATTGCTGGCCTCTGGTTTCTCTGGCCAGGGATGCCTCTGGGCTCCTGCCCGGGAGGTGGTGGCCTGGGCAGAGGTGGGCACTTGGCCCAAAGACGGGAACTCGGGCAGAGCCTCCCTGTGGGTCGGGGAGGGACGAGGGTTAGGGACACCTTGGCAGCCTCAGTAGCAACCCTCAGCCGTCTCATAGCCTAGACGCCAGGCTGCTGCAAGGGGCCAGCGTGGGGCGGGGGGAGGGAGGCTCGGTTTTGTCTGCCCCCAGGCTCACAGAGAGATCTGAGGCCTCGGGTAGGAGTAGGCACGGGCCCAGCAGCTTCCAGGGGGCGAACCGGACGTCTCCTGGGCGTCTAAAGCGATGGTGGGTGTCGCTAGAATAGCAGGGAGTTGTGGGGAGACCTCGTCTTGTTGGCCGCCTGTCCCCCAGGCCACGCCTCCAAGGAAGAGCAGTGTTCGGGGGAGGGTGGCTCCTCAGCCTTCGAGCCTGGTCGCTCCCGTGTGGAGGCCCCCCCCTCCCCCCGGAGCCTTTCAAAACTGAGCCATGGCTGCAAGAACTGTGCCGGGAGTGAGCCATGTTGATGACACACGTGCTGTCCAGTGTCCCCTGGGGTACACATGTCCACACGTGGGCCGGCGTAGCCACGCCAAGCGCTGGTGTGCATGGACTTCGTTGGTGTTTTAAATACGTATTTATTGACTTCAGAGAGGAAGGGAGAGAGAGAGAGAAGCATCAATGATGGGAGAAAATCATGGATCGGCTGTCTCCTGCACGCCCCCGACTGGAGAGCAAGCCTGCAACCCAGGCCTGTGCCCTGACAGGGAATTGAACCGTGACCTTCTGGTTCATAGGTCGACGCTCAACCACAGAGCCACGCCGGCCCAGCAGGCATTGACTTTGTAATACATGAGTGCTTGTCTTTACCTTACCATTCATTCATTGGAATCACCCGTTCTTTCCTTCAATCATTCTACAAGTATCGAGCCTCTCACGTGAACCAGGCACCTAGGAGCTGGGGATACAATGATGAGCAAAGCAGACGCGGTCTGTGCCCTCATGGAACTTTTGGTCTAGACATTCAACAAAGAGTCACAGATCACTACGTGATTAGAAGGCATAGTTAGTGATCTGACGGGAGAGTTTATGGCGGTATATACAGATCTGACCGAGTGTGGGAGTGAGGCTGGGTGTATCAGCCAGGTGATGTTTTGCTGTGTAACAAATAGCCCCAGAATATCAGACTGGTCTCTGGCCCGGAGAGAGGAGAGGGGCCGGGTGGTGCTCACCTTGGCTTCAGTATGAGGAACAGGTGGTGAGGGAGGGGCTTCAGGGAGTGGGTGCTTCTGTATTGTAACACACAAGGGGGCAGAATGTCCACTGTCTCGGGAGGAACCTTGGCCAGAAAGAGGAGCTGCTTGGCCCAAGCATGGCAGCTCGTAGAAGACTCAAAGCTTCAAAACCGCTCCCTCAGACCATGTCTGGTCCCCACTGCCCACAGCGCCTCCCCCTGGCCCCGGAGGAGTCCTCGCATCCTTGCTCAGCCCTCCTCGGGCCATGCTCATGCGGGCAAGGCGCACTTAAACTTCATGAGTGGAATTCCTGGGCCAAGGGAGCGCTCAGTTTTGTGTTCCCAATCGCTAAGGTGAGCCTCTGGGTCACGCTCCTGAGAAAACTTCCAGAAGAGGATGTATGGGTGTGTCAACAGGAATAAAATGTTGGGGACATAGAAGGGAAGTTTCAGAAATGGCTGCTGGAGGAGGCCGGGGTGCCTTTCCCACGCTGAGCTCCTATCTCCCAATTAGCATACAAAAACATTTTTAGAGGCATAACCTTTACTAATAAAATGCCATAATCTCAGGAAGACAGTGGGAATTATTAGATATTAGCTCATGCCTAGTTGCACTGACAGCTCGCGGCCGATGCGCACACCAGGTGAGAATTAATATGCCATAATTCACGCTCCGTCATGCATTATTGCTTCCGTAAGATCAACACGAAGAATAACCTATTCTGGTGAAATAACTGGGATTCTCAGAGCCCTCCTGGCCAAGTTATAAATAGTTAGGTTAGGATCCAGAATTTTTTTTTTTATTACTAAATTTGAAAGAAATTGCACATATGTATCCTCATCTATAATTACCGTGAACATTTTTTCCTAAGTCCTAACATTAAGTTCGGTCATATTCCACGTTTTAAAATTGAACTTAAGCAAAAATCACATAATTTTCTTGAGACCAAAATAGAAACGTCTTTCCCCCATATATAATTGTGTGCGGCACGAGGGCATGATACGGCTTCTACGGACGATGGCTTAGGAGAAGCGAAACAGGCCTGACCTAGAGGGGTGCAGAGTTGAAACCGGGGAGAGTGGGGGGTGTCAGGGGGCCTAGCGGATATTCTATTTATGAAGAGTTTGTGTCTCTCTCTGGACAGTTATAGTTACTCACAGATGCCCGTTTTCCTAGCAAACGAGGCGAGTAGGAGGCACTCGCTGAGCTCCAGAAGCTGAAAGGGAGAGTATCGACGTAGGTGATAAAGGAACCTTCTACTCACAGAGCTAAGGCCTCCAAAAACGGGAGAAGGACCAGAGAGTCCTTGGGAAGAGCTCTGGAGACCACGTGACAGACTCAGGCCTGTGAGCTCGTCACTAAATCATTCATGCAGCGTGTGCTCATCGCGTCCCTTCCTGTGGACCCGGGGGCCCAGTCCTGCCATAAACACTGAGAAGCAGGCGGTCTGGAGAGGGAGATGGGAATATCGATGACCAGGACACCGCATGGCCGAGGCCCTGGTAACACAAGTGCTCAGGAGGGAGCACTGCCCATCTCCGCCCGGCCCTGGTAAGTTAATCAAGGAAAGCTTCACGGAAGAGGTGACACCCGAGAGGAGTGTGAAACGAGGGAGAAGAACTGGGCAGATAAAATACTGGGGTTGAGGGGCGAGGGCGAGCGACCAGGAGACAGTCATCCACAGAGGCGAGCAGAGGGGATGCCAACAGAAGCCGGAGGGTGAAGGTCTCGCAGACCACGGGAAGGGGCTTGTGTGTGGCTCCGACTAGACTAGGTTGTTTTTCTGTTTTTAAATATATTTTCACTAGAGGCCCGATGCACGAAATTCATGCAAGAGTAGGCCTTCCTTCCCCCGGCTGCAGGCACCGGCTTCCCTCTGGCACCCGGGACCCGGGCTTTCCTCCCAGCCCCAGCTTTGCCGGAAGGTCTCCCTGAAGGACGTCCAGTCTAATTAGCATATTATGCTTTTATTATTATAGATTGATTTCAGAGGGGAAGGGGGAGGGAGAGAGAGAGAAACATCAATGATGAGAGAATCACTGATCGGCTGCCTCCTGCACGCCCCAGACCGGGGATTAAGCCCACAACCCAGGCATGTGCCCTGACCGGGAATGGAACCATGACCTCCTGGTTCATCGGTCGACACTCAATCACTGAGCCACGCCAGCCGGGCTGTTCCCATGCATCTTAAGTTTGGGTTCCCCCAAAGCCAAACCTAAGCAAAGGACTTAGGTGCCGATTGTTTACTTGAAATATGGTCCCAGGAGACAAGAGTTGAAGGAGCAGAGAGAGTAAGGGGAGAAGAAAAGAAGCAAAAAAACAAAAAAAAACAAAAAGTGACGGAGCTGGTCACTGGGCAAAGGGGCTCCATGGCACGGGACTGTCTCGGAGCCATGCAGGACTCATCACAGTCTTGTTCTTCCCGTGGAATGAGGTTGGGGCTACCTCCAGGCTCTCACCCCAAAGGGAGGGTGGCCCAGGGAGTATGGGAACAGCTCCCCGGACTCAGGGGGGCTGTGCCTACACCGGGCCTCACAGCTGGGCCCGCCTCCCAGAACACCCGAGGTAGAGATGGTGCGGGCACACAGTCATTGGAAGGAGAACTGTCAATCACTCCTGTGCGGAAACCAGCTGGGCCGGGGCTGCCTCCAACGTCCGGCTCCGAGAAACGGTGGGTGTGTGGAAGCCAGAGGCACTTGCACCCCAAGGAGTGCGGTGCTCTCCCCGCCCCCAGGCGGCGTGGTGGATGGAGGGTGGCGGGTGAAGAGGGCCCAGCCTGGCCCGAATGGCCCTCAGCTCTCTCCACCCACCACTCACCCACCATCAAGGATGCTCTTCACCCTTGTCTCTGGGAAATAGTCCAGGTGCGCAAGTCCCCCCCACCCCCAGCTCCCCTGTCTGCGTCAAGCGAACCTTGACTTCTAGTTTCCTTGGCTGGTCATCTGGCTGGAGGGGCTGGAGGGGCTGCAGGGGCCACTGGCCCCAGAGCTGTGGCCTCTCCACAGGTGTGACTGTGATTCGAGCCAGTGGGTGGTGGTGGAAGGAGGAAGGTGAGGAGCGGGTGGCTTTAGGGTCATTCTCAGAACTGATGGTCCTTCAGCCTCACTGCCGTGTGCCCCTGATTCTCCCCCAGACTGCAGCCAAGGACCCCCCCCCCACCCAACATTTTGCCTCCATGGAAGCACAGGTGGAACAGCAGGAGGTCAGAGGTCAGGGGTGGCGGGTGGGGGTGGGCTCCCTCTGCAGGCCTCCCTGCCCTCTCGTCTCCCTGGCTTACTTGAAAGCGATGCAGCGATGTCAATTGTCTCCTAGCCCAGGACGTGGCGAACCCAATCAATCCATAGGAAAGAGCCGATGAAATTGACGGATCCCCACGTAGTTCAGGATGGATGCTGTTTGACCGGGATGGCTCTCAGGAAGTGCCTGCCACGGGCCATCGATAGTCTTTCGATCCCGCGTCCCTGAATGCTGGGCTTCCACGCTGCCCCATGGCTGGTCTCCGGTGATGCCCGAGCTTGTGCGGCAGGAAGACGCGATGGCCCGACGGGCCCCCCGTGTGGGTGGGTGGCCTCGGCTCCGGGTGTGGGGACTTTTCAGCAGAGGCAGCTTCTGGCACAAACCATCCCAGGCCTCCTCCCCACCCGGATCCGAGGGGCTGCGCAAGGTCCCCCCAGGAAACCGGGCCCCGTGCGTAAGGGACCTATGTGGGTACGGATCATATTCGCTACTCTTTGTGGAGTCTTTGTTTTCCGCCTTTTATTGGATTTTAGAGTCACAGGGACCAAAGAAGGCTGATGTTTTCAATCTCCCTATTTCGTGACAAGGCCGAGGGTTCAGAGAGGTTGAGGAACTTCTCCGAGGTCACACAGCAAGGCCAGGGCTGAGCTAGGACGCCAGAGGCCTGGGGAGGGAATGGCGAGTCCGGATGGGAAGGTCAAGTTGGGTTTGAGATGCTTGTGGGCTCATCTGTGATGCTGCCTGCAAGGGACTTGACAGGAGGGTCCAGGACCCTGACAACCTCCTCCTCCCGGAGGATTGAAGACTCTGTGTCGCCTGGCATGGTTCGTTCTTCTATAGTTCATTCCAGAGTATGTCCTCAGGGCAGGGCACAGACAATCCTGTCCGTCTCTTACGAAGACTCACAAGCAGGTGAGCACCCCCTCCCGGGAGCCTCTCTGGCCACCCCCAGCCCAGAGCTCCCTCCCTCTCCCCTGCACGCACAGCGTGACCGCTTCCTGGGGCTCCTTTCGGAATTGCTGCTGTGACTGACTGACACACGCCTGCCTCCGCGGAACTCCCCCCTGATGAACGGGGTCGCCCCCTTTCCTCTCGCCCCCTTCCCGTGCCCGGCACACGGGGCTCTGTGGCCCGCACACTGATGAGGAGCGCATGCCGCCCTGGAGAAAGCTCTGGGCGTCTGCGTTGTCCTGGTGTCTGCAAGAACGGGCACCTGCCCCCGGGGAATGGAACCGTGACCTCCTGGTTCATCGGTCGGCGCTCAACCACCAAGCCACGCCGGCGGGCCACCCGTCTCCCGCTACGGCGCTATCGCACCACCACCATCACCACCACCTCCCCGACGTCCACACGGTGTGCCTGCCTTCCTCCCGCCCCCGCTCCTATGTTTGATCCATGCCCTAGGAGTAGACGCATGAACTGCCGATTTTCTGTAAAAAGACCTCCTGCTCCTGCCCAGGTTTCCGCCTGGGGATCGGCCAGCGCAGGCAGTCCTGCGCGGCTCCCTGTGGGGCTGGGCGAGCTGATGGCCCGCGGCTCCAGCTCGAGTCCCCGCCTGTGGCCTGCTTTCAGCCCGCCTCTCCGAAGTGCATTTGTTTCCGTTCTGCTCGCAGGAAGCCACCGTACTTTGCTGAAGAGTCACAGGAAGAGGGTGAGCGAATCGGCTCCTCTCTGTCCCCTGGCGACTCCGGCTCCAGCAGAGAAGCAGGTCTAGACCAGGGGGTGGGAGCTGGTTCTTTCTGTTTCTTGTGAGCATGACCCACCCAGGAAGCGGGGGCAGGAACGGGAAAGGGGGTGCCCCAGATTCCCCATCAGCCTAGACCAGCGGTTCTCAACCTGTGGGTCGCGACCCCTTTGGCGGTGAAATGACCCTTTCACAGGGGTCGCCTAAGTCCATCCTGCATATCAGATATTTACATGACGATTCATAGCAGTAGCAACATGACAGTTATGAAGCAGCAACGAAAATAATTTTATGGTTGGGCCACAACATGAGGAACTGTATTTAAAGGGCCAGAAGGTTGAGAACCGCTGGCCTAGACCGTCAGTCCCTTTCTTGTATCTATCTATCTATCTATCTATCTATCTATCTATCTATCTATCATTGATTTCAGAGAGGAAGGGAGGGAGAGAGAGATAGAAACATCAATGATGAGAGAGAATCATGGATCGGCTGCCTCCTGCACGCCTCCCACTAGGGATCGAGCCCGCAACCCAGGCCTGTGCCCTGACCGGGAATCGAACCTGGGACCCCTCACTCCGCAGGCGGACGCTCTATCCACTGAGCCAAACTGGCTAGGGCCATCTGTCCCTTTCTAACTGGGGAAACTAATCTCCTTCATGAACGAAAGGCTTACTAGGTCATCTTAGAGCCTCTTTTCTTATCAGAGCCTCAACCTTTCCTTCTATAAAATGATGGCGTTGATGAGGGGATTCCCATCAGAGGAGTTTGCGTAGTCAAGCTGACGCATGAGAGCGTCAGCAAGCTCCTAGGGCAAGCCCGCCTCATTCGGGCTTGCTTGAGAGGCGGCTCCAGGGGTCAAGCGCGCCCCGGTACTAGCCCGCAAGGCCTGCCCTGACCCCTCGCTGAGAGCGCCCTCTCACCCCGCCTTTGCCGCCAAATGAATTCTACAGGCGACTCTTTGTCTATAACCGCGTTCCTCAGCCTTGGCCTCCTTGTCATTTTGAGATAATTCTTCATTCCTTGTCTTAGTGCCTTGTAGGTGCTCTGCGTCCCTGGCCACCACCCACAGATGGCCACCTCCCCCTTGTTGGGCCACCAAAACGATCTTCAGGCATTGCCCAATGTCCCCTGGAGGGGGGGGGGGTACAAAATCGCCCCCCGTGGAGAGCATGGCCCTACAACATGATCACAGGGGATCGGACTTGTTATTGGTCTTTCGCACCAACCCTGAGCCCCTTCCGGCCAAGGCTGTGTTTGTCTGTTTCTGCGGCACCCAGTAGGAGTGCGGAATTCATGACATCGGTCGGAGACATAGTAGGTCTCTAGGTCCGAAGTGTGTTCTGTGCTCGTATACTAGAGTCATCCGCTTACTCGTCGATATTCATCCATCGGTCAAGGGCAGAGCCTTATGGAACTTAGTCTGGCGGGAGCAGGCTGGTCAGCAGAGATGTGCGATAAATAACGGACAAGTAACCAAGATAATTCCCAGTGGCGGCTGAAAATAGTATTGATTAGGTGTTTCGTCACCAAACAGGATTTATCCGGGGGAGGGGGAGACGGGAGGCGGGGGGCGGGGGGAGAGAAAGGTGGCGACACATTGTCAAGACGGAGGGGTATTCACAGAAGGAAAAAAGGAAGTTAGAACCATAGCGCTTTATCATAAACTAGAGTTCTACTCGTAGGGTTCTCGAGATTTCACTGAGTATGAGAACGTCTCCATGGCCTAGCTCTGCCCGTGGGCCCTCCCGGCCGACTGTGTTTGCTTAAAATTCCACTTAATCTTTTAAAATTTGGGGGGGTTAATCCTCACCCAAGGATATTTTTCCATTGATTTTTAGGGAGAGTGGAAGAGAAAGGGAGAGAGAGAGAGAGAGAGAGAGAGAGAGAGAGAGAGAGAGAGAGAGAAACATCGATGTGAGAGAAACGCATCTCCTGCAACCAAGGTACATGCCCTTGACCAGAATCGAACCCGGGACCCTTTGGTCCACAGACCAATGCTCTATCCACTGAGCCACATGGGCTAGGGCTCAGTTGGTCCTGATCATCAGCGATGATCAACTCTATGAAGAAAATATTCAAAGGGCCAAGGACAGACACCGGTGAGAGTGGGGGTGTCTCGGCCGGGGGGCACGGGGATTCCTCTCTGACAAGGTGACACGGAGCTGCCCCCAACACTAGGTGGGAAGGCAGGAAGTATGTGCGTTGCCGTTCTCACCCACCTCCTGGCGCCCCGCACCTGGTGAGGTCTCAGGAAATGCCTGTGGGTAGACTAGTGACTTCTCTCTGCCTTCTGTGCAAAGGGGAGCGGGTGCCGTAAGTGTCGGATTCCAGTATAAGTTCTAGAAACATCTGCCAGTGGGGCGTGTGCGTACGACGTTTGTGGGCAACGTCTGAACCCACGCCTGACTCGTCCTGTCTCCACTTGGTTCTGTTTTTACAAAGAGAGGTTTTTTTTTTTAAAAAAAAATAGACGGGGCCGTAATCTCCTTGGCAAATCAATCGCTTAATCACACGTCCATCGTCATCACGGTCATTTAAAACCCGAAACCACATGGAGACACTCCGGCCACTTCCTGGGGCCCAGGTGTGAACCCCAGGACCGGCAGCGGGGACGAGGCCAGCTTCCCACCCAGCGATCTCCCCAGCCGATCAAATGCGTGCTCTGAGGACGGGGTAACATTACCGTTGTGCCTGGGTAAGAAGGTCCATTCCGGCCCCCGCCCAGCAGCCGGGGGGGGGGGGGGGGGGGGGCACAGGAAAAAGGCTTAATCATTAATAACACTAACTTGCATTTCTAGAGCCTTGAAAATGAGAATTTTGCCCTTTTTTCCCTGGGAGTAAATTGGGTCAGCGTGTTCCCAGAATTTACATTTCAATTAAAAATACAATAATAACACATTGTGCGAATCGCGAAGGATCCCGAGTCCAGGGAAGATGACACCGGCCGTGACTTCGTTAATGAAAAGCCCCTTCATCCGGACGGGCCACACATGAGCGGTCACCAGGCTCCTGTCTTGTTCTGGGTCTGGCCGCTGGGAGGGGCCGGGAGGGGCCCGGAGGGGTGCGGCCGGGGGAGGCGGGAGGCACCGGGCCCTGCCCCGCTGGGGCCGCCGGGGGAGGCTGGTCTGGGCACCCTCCTTCCCCAGGCCCACCCTTGGAAATGAATCCCACTTCATCTTTAAATGAAGTCTTAAAAAAATAAAAAAAAATAAATTAAAAGGTGGGTTTTGTTGCTGTTTTCTTTGAGGTTTGGGGGTTCTGTTTTATTTTTTGCTTTTCTAGGCAATTGCTGATGGTATCAGAAAGCTTACATCCCCCCCACCCCACCCCCACCACCCCACCCCCAGCCGAGGTCTTTGTGAGTGGATTTAACTTAACACGCCCCGTTAGCCCCTCACACTGGAATCTGGTAGAGACTTCTGCCAAGTGCCTGGGACAGATGCTCATAGAGAAAAGGCAACTTCTTGTAGGCCTGGGGCTGATGGTTGTGAATCGACCCTCCCGACACCCCACCACCCCCCCCCCCCGTCGCCGTGTGGCTCTCTCTGGAACCCCCAGCTGGCCTTGCTGATTTTTAGAGTTGGTCTGTCCACCCCCCACCCCCAGGCAAGGGAGAAGTTACCCTGCAGGTGGCAGCTTGGTGGCCGCTCCCAGGACCCTGCCTGGGCGGGGGGAGGCGGGGGGGGGGTGGCAGGGGGGGGGGGGGGGCTCACACACACAGGTGCTTGCTCACAGCTGCTTCTGAGAATAAGCACCCCGTCCAGTGTGGCTTTCATCAGAAAGCAAGCCTGACAGATGGGGCAAGAACACCACTCAGCACCCCTCTCCAGCAGGGGGGTCCCCCAAAGCCAGCCTGAGCAGGAGGCAGGGTCTCCCGGCACAGGCCCCCAATCAGGTGTTTCCGTGGGGGGTCTGGTGGCCCCTGCCGTCTGGGCTGGGCCAGGTGACCCCAGAGGGGCACATTCTAGGACATGCTAAGGGCAGATAGTAAATGCGGGATGTGGCCTTCCAATGCATATTATCCAAAACCTTATAGTGCGTTAATATCTATATACTGGAGGCCCAGTGCACGAATTCGTGCTTGGGTGGGGTCTAGCCAGCACACCCTGACCGGGGTCAATTGGGCCTGGCTGGCCGGGGGGAGGGGCCACGGGTGATTGTCCCCTGGTCGAACTCCTGGTCAAGGGGACAATTTGCATATTAGCCTTTTATTATATAGGATATATATGTATATGTGTATGTGTATGTGTATGTATATGTATATGTGTATGTGTATGTATATGTGTACGTGTGTATATGTGTATGTGTGCATATGTATATGTGTGTGTGTGTGTATGTATGTGTTACACATATTTGCCTCAAATCCTCAAATACCTGGGACTCTGGAAACTTGAAATGGTCAGAAACCAAATGCCCGGCACACCTGGCTCTGCAGCCAGGTCACCCGCACCTGGGGGTGATGGTCACGCCCTGATGGCCCTCAGCCTGGATCTCGCTCTCGTGCTCTCTCTCTCTCTCTCTCGCTCTCACTGCTTCAGAATCATCAAGGAAAGACAAAGATCTTCAAGGTTCCAGCCCTCAAGTCTTGAGGCCTAACCATCAGCAGAGTGTAACTAGCATTCTCTGGTTTACACGTACTTCACTCTAACACTCATTTTATCCCCATACGTGGGCCAAGGAACTGTGGTTATAGATAATATACAAAGGTGGCGTTCATTAATCCTGGCTCATTATTCCTTTAAAAATATTTTTTTAATTGATATCAGAGAGAAGAAGGGAGAGGGAGAAACATCGGCTGCCTCCTGCACGCCCCCTACTGGAAACTGAGCCTGAAACATGGGCATGTGCCCTGGCGGGGAATCGAACCAGCGACCTCCTGGAGCATAGGACGACACTCAACCAACAGCGCCACACCGGCCGAGCCGATCGCTCCGTGTCCATTGTCTTTAAGAGCCCAGACGGTCTCCCCAAGCCCAGCCTGCACACCGAGACCCCAGCCACACGTCACTGCCCACAGTCACGGGCCGTGGCTGTGGCACGCTCTCCATGGGCCTGGCCTACCTTTCCAGAACTGTCCGGCCCAAGCAAACGGCCTGAGAGTTCATCACAGGGACCCACTCACGCCTCCGTGAAAGCACCAACAGACACGTGGGGCGCCAAGATCCCTTGGAACCTGCCCCCTCAAAATCCTTCACAGCTGGCAGTGCCCTCGGGGTCCCCAGATCGGCCTCTTGCTTCAATGGTGTTTGGATGAAACGGACCCAGGGACCCCCTTTTTCCAGCCCCCGACCACCCTCCGACCTCTTTCCAGTCGCCAACGTCAGAACCAGCTCAGCCACCCTCGGCCTCCGAGACCAGCCAACACCGTTTCTGAGTGAAACTCCTCATTGCCCAGCAACCAGGACTCCCAGCTGCGCAGCATCATCCCACCAGGTGGAGGCCCCGCCGCCGCCCGCCCTGCCCCGCGCCTCCGCACCCACCTCTCTGCCCGCCCTGCCCCGCGCCTCCGCACCCACCTCTCTGCCCGCCCTGCGCCTCCGCACCCACCTCTCTGCCCGCCCTGCCCTGCCCCGCGCCTCCGCACCCACCTCTCTGCCCGCCCTGCCCTGCCCCGCGCCCACCTCTCTGCCCGCCCTGCCCCGCGCCTCCGCACCCACCTCTCTGCCCGCCCTGCCCCGCGCCTCCGCACCCACCTCTCTGCCCGCCCTGCCCCGCGCCTCCGCGCCCACCTCTCTGCCCGCCCTGCCCTGCCCCGCGCCTCCGCGCCCACCTCTCTGCCCGCCCTGCCCTGCGCCTCCGCACCCACCTCTCTGCCCGCCCTGCCCTGCGCCTCCGCACCCACCTCTCTGCCCGCCCTGCCCCGCGCCTCCGCACCCACCTCTCTCTGGGCTTCGGGTCCAGCGACGGGTGGCTCTGGAGACGGGGCCGCTTCTGCCCCGAGCTGGCCGAGGAGAAGCTCGAGGGTCCCAGCGGCTCTTGAAGAGGCGACACCGGCCTGGCAGCCGCGCCCTCTCCCAGGACGCGCAGAGCCGCCCCCATGAGGGTGACATCAGGGCGCCAGGGAGGCCGCGTGGGCCTGGAGAAGAGCCTGCCCCAGGCCCTGGAGGACCCGCAGGCCCTGGTTCTGCCCGCACAGACCCTCAGCTCGGTGATTCCGGGAGAACCCCTTCCGGGTGAGGAGGTGAACCTCGTCAGGAAGATGGGGGACACCTGACCCCCTCCGCTCACCTCCGCAGGCTGCGGCCCAGGTGGGGCCGGGCGAGCGTCTCTTCGAAAGGCTCACCCTCTGGCACCACCAGGAGCCCGTGGCGCCCAGAGGCCTTCGAGGGGCCCCTCTGCGTCCCCCGGGGTCTGGCTTCTGCCTGACCTCTCCCTGCAGCCTCTAGGCGGCCTTTCAGCCTCTGGAGTCCTCTCCCTCGCAGTGGACCAAATGGAAGCAAGAGAGCTTTTTGCAGCAAAAATTAAAAACATACATCCTCCCTGCTGTGTCCATCCATCCTGGCCTGTCATCTCGTGGCTCTTACCCAATCCTCATGTGTCCCGTATCACAAGACCCTTCTAAAACCAAGCTTCAGTTCTCAATACATCTGTGTGTGATTCCCTGCCAGTGGGTGATAGTGTGGCTGTGTGTAAAATTCAAGCATGGGAGCCCCCTACTGGGGATCAAGCCCGCAACCTGCGCACGTGCCCTTGGCCGGAATCAAACCTGGGACCTGCAGGCCACAGGCCGACGCTCTATCCACTGAGCCAAACCAGCTAGGGCCGGTTGTCCATCTTGAGAGCGATCCAGAGATATAATGTGGAGACGTGGAAAACAAGGCAGCATTTAGAAGCAGGATCATCCATCTTAAAGACACTGAGCTTAGTTGAAGAAGAAGGAAGAGGAGGAGGAGGAAGAGGAGGACATACAAAACAGCACCAAGCATTTTCCTGGGACACATATGTTGAAAGAATAGATATTAAATATATGCATGGATAGGGATGCCTAAGGGGAGGTAAGGGATGGGTAAGGGGATCAGGGATTTAAACAATTAAAACAGCCGGCCAGGTGTGGCTCAGTGGTTGAGCATCGACCCAGGAACCAAGAGGTCACCAGTTCGATCCCCAGTCAGGGCATGTGCCCGGGTTGCAGGCTTGATCCCCCGTGTGGGGCGTGCAGGAGGCAGGCAGCCAATCCGTGATTCTCATCATTGATGTTTCTCTCTCTCTCTCCCTCTCCCTTCTTCTCCGAATTCCATAAAAATATATATATTAAAAATAAAATAAATACAAAATTAAAACAAAACCCACTGGCGACATAGTGTGTCACTTCCCTAGGAGTAAGCCATCTCAACTCTTGGCACCTGAAGTTAGAAAAGAAAAAAATGGTAAGAGGACGATAAAAACAGCACCTGGGAGAAAGCAGCGGGTCAATGGGTGTGTTTTGAATGAGTGGAGGCAGGTATGGTGAACAGGTGACATTTTAGGGGCCTTGGTGATAATGAGAGGAGACGCCAGGCCAGTGCCTGGAGGCGGAGGCGGAGGGAGCCGCAGTGCATTTGGGCAGGACTTCTGTCTGGTCTGGCGAAGATGGCTGGGTGCCTCTGGGGGGAAGCCACCATTATCTGCAAAACCCACTTACAGGGCCGCTCCTCCCTGACAGGCGGATAGATGGAGCATTCCTGTAATTGTATGGTAATCGCGCTCCCAAAGTGGCTTGAGAAGTTTGGTGTCTGGAGCGGGCTCCGTCACCCCCTGCGAGTTGCTTCACCCTCTTAATTTGCTTCGTAAATCCCTTTTTTCAGAGGGTGACTTACAGTAAAAGTGGTTTATCTCCCTGGCGGTCTGTCAGCCGGGCCCGGGCCGCGGGGCCCTGAAATGATAATGGATGCGGCTGCGGGTGACCCTCCCCGCGTTTGCGGCGGCTTCTGAGTCAGGGAAGAAGGAGGTTGAAATGAATTTCTGCAGCTCGAGCATTAAGTGGCTGTGGCCTGGACCAGGCCTTTGAATGCCGGCCAGGTGCACGCGGGGCTGGACTCTGAAACCCTTGTCATTCAGGGCTGGGACTTGCCCCAGGGTAGCCGTCCCCACTCCCGTCCCCACTCCTGTGTGATGCCGTGTGCACAGAAAGACATCATGGCATTCTGGGTGCTGTCATTTTCCTAAGATATATTTTCTTTCCTTTTTAAAATCTTTTTGCAAAATATTTTTATTGATTTCAAAGAGGAAGGGAGAGGGAGAGAGAGAGAGAAACATCAATGTTTCATGAGGGAGAATCATGGATCGGCTGCCTCCTGCACGCCCCCTACTGGGGATCAAGCCTGCACCCCAGCAGGTGCCCTGCCTGGGAATCCAGCCGTGACGTCCTGCATTTCCTTTAAGGATGACGGGCATGGACATCGAGGAAGAATGCTCTCGCTTCCTGTGCTATTTGTCACTGCTCGATCCCTTGTGTGGGTGCGAGATGCCCACAGACCCTTGTCCCTCTTGCCTTGAAGTGGCTGTGTCTTCCTGACCCTTGAGAGGGCCTGCCTCTGGCTGCGTCAGCCCCAGACGATGCCAGACGAGAAGGGACAGTTCCAGGCTTAGATTTCAGGAGCAGCGATGGCGGCTTCCCCTTTGGGTCTCTTCCAACGCTGGCTCTTGGGGTCCGACCACCATGTAAAGAAACCCAAGCGGGTCCCACGGAGAGTCCGCGTGGAGAGAGACGGGAGTCCCAGGCTGGCAGCCCTCTCTGCCCAGGTGCCAGGCCCGGGTCCGGGGAGGGGGCGCTGCCTGAGATGTGGGGGCTCAGCCGCCGTCCCGCGGCACCTAGAGAGATCCCAGCCAGGCCAGCAGAGCGATCACAGCGACAGCCAAGCGGCGAGGCAAGCGCCTCTTCCTCAGAGACTGAGCCCGGAACACGAGTCATACTCACCCCCACACACAACCAAACCAAACAAGGACAGCAAAACCTTTAAAAAAGTCACCTTCTCCTAGAAAATGCGAGCCAAGGGTCCGCCTCGGTGTCCCCATGGCTCCCAGGTGCTCGCGCCGGGACAGTGGGGGCGTGTTTAATCCCTCCCAACCCCAGTGGTAAGCGAGGGTTAATGGCAGCGCGTTTCCCACCAAACGTCAGGAGACACTGAGGGGAAGAGGCCAGGCTTGCCGATGGCTTTTCACCTGCCCTCAGTCTGCAGGCGGGAATAAGGCCCCAACTCTCCCGCCTCGGCTCCCAACACGCCCTATTACCTCTCCCTGTGCTCTGTGAGCGTGAGCGCCGGCACGAAGGACACATCACACCTGGTGCCTAACGCTTAGCCCATCATCCAGGTGCTTACACGTCAATAAAAGTGACGACACACAAATACCACATCCTCTACCTCCGCCCCACCCACCCTCCCAGAAAACGCTTTGGAATCCAGAGAAGGAAGCCCTTGGAAACACACTCACGCACACATTTTTTTTTTTTAAAAAAAAGGGGAATCGCACAGTAAAGGAGGTCAGATATACATTTGAAAAGAAAGTCAAATGTCCCTTTAGAAAGGAGTGGAAGGCTCAGTTCAGAAGGAGAAAGAGGCGCGAGATCTTGCAGGTCTGTGAGGGGTCCTGTCCCCCCCCATCCCGTCCTAAGAGGTAAAACGCTAAGCATATTTTTGTTGGTTAATGTGGGACGTGAAGCTCTGTCGATTGTGAAGGGGCTGACTTTAATATCAGGGGATTAAATACGGTAATGTAAACAACGTACTGGACTGGAGAAAAGAACTAACCAAATGCTGAGCATCGCCGTGTGTGTGTGTGCGTGTGTGTGAGTGTGTGTGTGCGCGCGCATGCGTGTGTGTGTGCATGTGCATATGACTGTGTATGTATGTGTGTGTGAGTGTGAGTGTGTGAGTGTGTGTATGTGTGTGAATGTGTGTGTGAGTGTGTGTGTGTGAATGTGTGTGTGTGTGTGTGAATGTGTGTGTGTGTGAATGTGTGTGTGTGAGTGTGTGTGAGTGTGTGTGTGAGTGTGTGTGTGTGAATGTGTGTGTGTGAGTGTGTGTGAGTGTGTGTGTGTGAGTGTGTGTGTGAATGTGTGTGTGTGTGAGTGAGTGAGTGTGTGTGTGTGTGTGTGTGAGTGAGTGTGTGAGTGTGTGTGTGTGAATGTGTGTGTGTGAATGTGTGTGTGAGTGAGTGTGTGTGAGTGTGTGTGTGAGTGTGTGTGTGTGAATGTGTGTGTGAGTGAGTGAGTGTGTGTGTGTGTGTGTGAGTGTGTGTGAGTGAGTGTGTGTGAGTGTGTGTGTGTGTGAATGTGTGAGTGTGTGAGTGTGAGTGTGTGTGTGAGTAGGTGTGTGAGTGTGTGTGTGTGAGTGTGTGTGTGTGAGTGTGTGTGTGAGTAGGTGTGTGAATGTGTGTGAGTGTGTGTGAGTGTGTGTGTGTGTGATTGTGAGTGTGTGTGAGTGTGAGTGTGTGTGTGAGTAGGTGTGTGAATGTGTGTGAGTGTGTGTGAGTGTGTGTGTGTGAGTGTGAGTATGTGTGTGAATGTGTGTGTGAGTGTGTGTGAGTGTGTGTGTGTGTGTGAGTATGTGTGTGAATGTGTGTGAGTGTGTATGTGAGTGTGTGAGTGTGTGTGTGTGAGTGTGTGTGAGTGTGTGTGAGTGTGTGTGTGAGTGTGTGTGTGTGAGTAGGTGTGTGAGTGTGTGTGAGTGTGTGTGTGTGAGTGTGTGTGTGTGTGTGTGTGTGTGTGTGTGTGTGACTGTACGGAGTGTAAATTGGTAGCTTTCCTCCTCTGGGGCCTTTGCTTCCCGGATCTAACACGATAGGAGAATCGGGTGAACAGACGGGGGAGGAGGGAGGCAGTGGGCAGAGGAGCCGTTCTGGCAGCCCAGGGCCGTGCCAGGTTCCCTGTGGCAATCAGCTGGAGGTGTGAGACAAGCGAGTTCTGTTTGTTTCTAAACTTTGACGGTTAACGTGCCAACGCTTGCTGGTGATGCGCACACATTAGAGCTCTCGGGGTCTGTGCGCACACATGCCGCTCATTTGCACGCTGGCACGTGGCACAAGGAGAGGGTGCGGAGCGGAGAGGCGGCCACTCCTCCCTGGAATGAATGTCACAGGCGCCTCGGTCACCTGAGGCCGCACATTGTTTTTAGAGAGAGAGGAAGGGAGAGGGAGAGAGAGAGAGAGGAATATTGATGACAGAGAAGCATCGATTGGCTGCCTTCTCTTCTGCATGACCCCCACCGAGGATGGACCCTGCAACCTGGGCTTGTGCCCTGACCGGGAATTGAACCGGTGACCTCTAGGTTCTAGGGTCGACGCTCAACCACTGAGCCACACTGGCCAGGCTGTGGATGCTGTTTGCCACGGGTGATGCAGGCACCAAGCTGGGACCCTCCGTGTCACCAAAATAGCTGTGGACCATGTCTCTAGTCCCTTTTTCTTGCCACATCCCCTTTTCCAAGGAACTCGGCACAGAGTGGTCTGGTCTGGCTTCCTTGGCAAAGGTCTGGCCAGATGTTCCCGGGAGCTGGCTCACTGTCTCTGCCGAGGACGCATGAGGCTGGAAGCGACTGGCGCTACGTAAGCCCCCTGGTGGTCGGCAGGTCGATCTTTCCTTGTGAGTCTTCTCCACGTTGGGTAGACCAGTACTCCATGCCCAACTCCAAACGCCGATCACGCCAGCCGCTGTCTAAAGGCTGAAGTCAATGCGAGGTCTGGTTCTTGGTCACGAACGAGGCCTGGAACATCTGGGCTTGGAGGTCACAGGTGCCTCTGAGGCGCAGCGGTTCACATGCCCAGCTGCGGGGCCCCGAACCAGCAGCCGCCATGGCAGAGCTGCTCCTGTCAGGTATTCATGTCCTTCTCTTTTTTTTAAGCAGCAAAATCTTCTCTTGGAGAATATTATTCTTCAGTGCACATCCCCCAGCTTTCGCCTGAGAGCCCAGGAGGCGCAGTGCTCACGGTAGGAGGTGAGAGACTGGTTGAGAAAGGCGACGTCAGAAGTCCCAAGATTTCGGTCGAAGAAAGGTGCCCGCAGGGGATGCTGTGGAAGAACCTTAGAATCAGAGGGACCGGCCGGCTTGAAGTCCCAGGGTGGTTCCACCATCCACGTCTCTGGGTGGCCTTTGCCACCTCAGACGAGCCATTGGATCTTCTCTGCCTCAGTTTCCTTACCTGTCACATGTGAATCATCACGGCCCTGGTCCTGCCAACCTCACGGGTGGGGGGAGGGGGCGGGGAATAGGGACTTGGTGAGGGTTTTAACGTGTTTTGCACACTTGAAAGTATGGACACAGAAAAGAGACCGTTATCTGGTCATGAGGGCGACTAGGCATTGTTCCTGCCCGAGCTGCTCTCACTGTGGTCGGGGAGACAAGACAACCCGTGAAGCCATGATAGGACTGCACGCACACGGCGGTGTCCGACCAACTGCAGGGCTGTTTGGTGCCCACTGGGGGCAGAAGTCAGGGCCCGGAAGAGAGTCAGGGAAAGCTTCCAGACACTGGGGCCCTGAAGGTTGCCTGGGAAGCGGGACTGGTCGCAATGGGAAGTCTGAAATGACGTGAAATCATGGTTGCCAAGAGACTTCCTCCGAGGGTCACGGTCGAGGGGGTCCTTGGACCCATACGGTGGTGGTCACCCTCACACACACTCACCTCTACCTGACCTTGCACGTTCCAGGGCGTCGGAGGAATTCCTGAGAGGGCCCGTTTCCTCCGACGCAGACCGTAGTCTCTCCGGGCGGCCAGTCTGCAGAAGCCACCATCAGCCCCTGTATTCAAGTCCCAGTTTCGTCTCTTCCTGGATACGTGACTCCCAGCAAGCATTTCCCCAGCTGGACTCCGCTTCCTTCTTCGGTACCTGTGTCTTGACTTTGGAAAGAGGTCACGGATGTAGATGGACCTGAGCACGTGAAAATGTTGGCTAAAGGGACTTCTGTGAGACAGTGACCTTTGAGCTGACAGCTAAGATGAATTTGGGAGCGAAAGGCATCGAGAGTAGCGCGTGCAAAGGCACTGGGGCAGCACAGGGTTTCGGATGTGGACTCCAGTGTGGCTGAGAGGGAGAAGGGTGTGGAGCTATGGAGGTGGGAGGGGGAGGCGCAGTCACATCATCATGGAGCCTTGGAGGCCTTGTCAGAGGGGTGGCAAGTCGGTGCCATATCTAACGGGGCGGGGGGGGGGCGGGGGGCATTGGAGGATTTTAGGTAAAAAAGTGATATGCAGTTCAGGCCGGGAGGGTCTGCCTTGGGCTCCCACTTATCTGCCCCAACCCCAGAATGTGTGTTTTTTGAGGGCAAGATCTACGACGCTTTTGTCACTGCATCTCTAACACCGAGTCCAGTGCCTGACCTAAAATACACTTTTAAGTGTATTTTGAGTGGAACCAAATTTGAAAAGTTAATTAGATTGCCGAGGGAGCGGCTGGCAAATGCTAACGGAATCAGATGCCCAGGGTTGAAGGGGCTCAAAGCAGAAGTCCATCCCTTCCAGGTGGGGTAGTCAGGGAAGGCTGCCTGGGCGAGGAGGCCTTGAGTCCGAGGCCTGAAGGATGAATAGGTTGGAGAGAGGGGGAGGGGCGGCGGGTCAAGGCAGCGGAAGCCAGGTGTTCATCCGTGGCTAGTGTTCATTTCAGCACTCCCAAAGCTAAGTGGGTTAGAAACACACACAACAGATCATTCCGGAAGAACTGAGCAAACGCGAGCTCGCTGCTCCAGCGTGGATCCACCCTCCGGGTTGATGCAGTGGACGGGGAATGCCCTGGGGTGGGGGTCGGGGGCTCAGAAAAGAGACCCCCCCGTCCATCAGCTGGTAAATCTCACCGGGGCCGTGACGGCCGGACCCGTCGCGTCCCTCATAACGTCCCAATATTCCTCGGCAGACGCTGCTGCCCGTCTGAGGTGCAGCCGCATTGCAGTCACCTGTATTTAAAGCTAATGGATTTGAAATAACCTGCAGGCTTCCACTTTAATGAGCGTTAGATTAATGAAAAAGGACCTTTTGCCTCAGATTGCATGACAACATTTTCAAATTACATTCCTGGAACAGAGAATTCACTTATTCGGAGTAATTGGATGCTGACTCGGGTTAATACGTACAATGTCCTTAAATGAAAATGTTCTATTGTAAGTGGAACTGTATGATACCTGAGGCCTTCTCAATAGATTTGCCTGGACTCTGAGTTAATTATACTGCATGCTATTTTTTGAATGAATTCAAGCATGAATTCTACACGGCAGAGATTGGGATAATTATATTCAATTCTGCTGGGTGCCCCGCTGAAAGAATTGACCTTTTAGATAAAACGAGTCTCCGAGCAGGAAACCTGAAGAAAGTCGACACAAAGCCGGCAGATGCGGGAGCAGAGAGTCTTAAGTGAGTGGAGGGGGGGGGGGGGAGGCGGGGGGCGCGGGGGGCGCGGGGGGCGGGGGAGCCAAGCACAGGGACCGGTAGCATCAGCAGGATTGATTTTTTTGTCACGGGCAAGTATTTCTGTTTTGTAGCTTGTTTTGTATCCTCGGTACATAAAGGTATAATTTAAAACCATCGATTTTACTAAGCTGCGCTCTCATCAGTAACGCGGCCAGAAAGTAGCAGCCTGGGGACTGAGAGGCAGGCAGAGAGCGATCTCTGGGTGTGTGCCCCCCACCACCACCCCCAGGAATGAGCAGACGTGGGCGAGTGGGGGCCAGCTCAGCGCTGACCACCGGCCCATCCTGCCTCACCCCTGGCCTGGTGCTGAGAGTGTGGGTTCCGGGGTCAGACCGCCTTGGGTTTGAAGCCTGGCTCTACTGGATGCTACCTGTGTGGCTTCAGACAAGGTGCTTACCTGCTCTGTGCCTCAGTTTCCCCATCTGTCAAATAGGGTGAACCTCCTAGGGTTGCTGTGGGGAGGAAACAGCTACAAAGCACTTTGTACGGGGTGAGTGTCCAGTATCTGTCAGCTGCCCTTATTAATACTCTTCTTCTTGGTCTAATCTCTCTCTCTCTCTCTCTCTCTCTCTCTCTCGGTCTCAGGATAAAAGAAACCCATTAAGAGGATTAAACCATCAGGAGGATTAATAATACTTCTCCCCCTGGGGGGAGGAGGAAACCGTAAGGATCAGGACCCCTGGACATTGAAGCTGGGACAGGACAGGGTGGGAGAAGTAGGGCCTTGTTTCCTGCCCAGCCCGGGGCCCGCCGGACACGCCAGCCAGAGGGCAGCCCCGTGCACCAGCCACAGGGACGCTGCCCACTCCACGGCTTTCCTGAGAGCAGACCTCTGCGTGTTGCCTCCTTGGCCCAAGCGCCCTCCCCAGGTGATCAGAGGCGTCATTATTCCTAGTGTATGAACCGCAACAGAACACGTACAGCATCCGTCTTCAAGGCTCAGGCCACCCCTGGGGGCAGAGAGATGACTTACTCTCTGGAGGTGACTCTGCAAGTACTGGCGAAACCCCCTGGGCTGACGGCGCCCACCCTCCCGGGGCTGCGGGCTGACCGTCCCCTCTCCCGGTGAAGTGCAGTTCTGCCTTCAGGCCTGACCTAAACCTTCCTTCTGGGGAGTACATACGCTCGTCCCCTACCGTCCTTATTAGTTTCCTGCAGCTGCTGTAACAAATCGCCACAGGCTCGTTCTCTCACAGTTCTGGAGGCCAGAAGTCTGAGATCCGATGACCAACGTTGGAACTCCTGGATCCAGCCATGCCTGAAACTGTATCTATTCTTGACATTGTAGTTACATGAGCCATATATCATCTTTTTTTGCTTATGTCTGTCTGAGTTGGGTTTCTGTCACATTTAAATATATATATATATATATATATATATATATATATATATATATATATATATTTTTATATATTTTATTGATTTTTTACAGAGAGGAAGGGAGAGGAATAGAGAGTTAGAAACATCGATGAGAGAGAAACATCGATCAGCTGCCTCCTGCACACCCCTTACTGGGGATGTTCCCGCAACCAAGGTACATGCCCTTGACCGGAATCGAACCTGGGACCCTTCAGTCCGCAGGCTGACACTCTATCCACTGAGCCAAACCGGTTAGGGCTAAAAATATATATATTTTTATTGGTTTCAGAGAGGAAGGGAGAGGGAGAGAGAGAGAGAAACATCAATGAGAGGGAATCATTGGTTGGCTGCCCCTGCACGCTGCTTACTGGGGACTGAGCCTGCAACCTGGGCAGGTGCCCTGACCGGGAGGAATCAGCTGACATTCATAGGTTCATAGGTTGAGGTTCAACCACTGAGCCACGCCGGCCGGGCTGTCGCTTTTAATTCTCAGCGTTCTCACTAACACCTTGGCCATGCGGCTGCCTGCTAGGAGCAGGGACTCAGCCAACACCACACCTGTCCTTGTGCGCAGGGGAGTCAGGCTCCCTCCTCCTCCCCCAGGTGCTCCCCTGGACGCAGGGAGCCCAGGGCTCCGGATACAAGGGAAGTTCCGCTTCTAGCTTGTCTGACAGGAGGTGGGTTCACTCGTCGCTTTGTCAGTGGGTTTCCTCCGACCTCCGGGTCTTTTTCTACCGGACCTGAGGCAGCCAGTCCTACTGGGCCCTCCTCGCTTGCTGGGATGCTCCTCTGTGTGTCCGGGTCTGTTCTGCACAGAAATAATCTCTCCGATGGGCAGGTCAGGGAGGCTTCCTTACGGCCTCAGGCGGCCTGGCTCTGACCGCAGAAGCTCAGGGTCCAGGGGCATCCTTGTCCTCGGACAGGGTTCACATGAGCCAAATGGAATTTGGATGGCCGGCTCCCGGGAGGGATGTGACCCTTTGGTTCACAGGCCGATGCTCTACCCACTGAGCCAAACCGGCTAAGGCGAGATAGTGACTATCTTAACAGCACAAAGAACCTGCCCCCGTGGGTACTGGGAGGCCAAAAAGACTCGGGCAATTAACCCCATTATGCAGTTAATATAATCAGTCAGCTTTACGTGCAAGGACGAACATTTGCGACTCAGATTTTTCCATTGTTTTTCTCTCCTGGCGAAGGCTCCAGCCCCTTAGATCCGTGCATGATCTGTGACTGATCCATCATTTGTCTGGAGAATACAGTTGTCATTCACTTCCCTTAATTAGCTCATGGCTTCTAAATTATCTGCTACCATAAAATGTGATTTTTATACTGCAGATTGCAAAGGTTCCTGGGAATTTAATATGCCACTTTTAATTGGGGAAAAGTACCCTAAAGGATTCATAATACTTTTTTTTTTTACTGCACTTGCATTTAGGCTCAAGGGAGGGAGCGTGAAGACGTTGAGTAAGAAATGGGATTTGGGTCAGTGAGACGCGTGATGATTTATTTGGAAGAAGGCAAACCTGGAGGGAGGGAGGGAAGGAGGGAGGGAGCCGTACCCACGGCCGGCCAGGGTGGCGTTGGGGCCGGGCGTCTCTGAGTATCTCCTGACTTTCACCCCCAGCCAGTCACTCTGATGGGCTGCGCAGTGGTTGGCACACTGCGGCTCAGCAAACCGTGCCTCGCGAGCCACATGCGGCTCTTTGGCCCCTTGAGTGTGGCTCTTCCACAAAATACCGACTTCTGTGCATGGGCCATGAAGTTTCAATCGCACTGTACATGCACACCCGCACGTGGTATTTTGTGGAAGAGCCACACTGAAGGGGCCAGAGAGCCGCATGTGGCTCACGAGCCACGGTTTGCCAACCACGGGGCTAGCCGCGTGTTTACATCGTGTGATTCCCAGTTGGCAGGGGTGACGAAGACTAGTCTCTTCTCTGCTCCGTTTTCCCAGCCCTGACGTCCATCATCCCCGTGGACAGGGTGCGACGGCGCCTCCCTAAACACACTCTTGGCCTCGTGGAGCCCTGGTTCAGGCCTGCGGCCGGCGGCGTTGGCTCAACACCCACAAGCGGCTCTCTGTGAGCCTCGGACCATGCAAAGGCCGCATGCGGGGCGGTTACGGCCATCCTGGGGCTCCGGGGGCGGCTCCAAGGATGGCCACGCTGTCCCCTCTCCACGCCCTTCAGGTGGACGCCTACAAACAGCGGGCATGAAAGGCGAGAGCCTTCCGGAAAGGGGTGGGGAAGGGTCAAAGGGCAGGAAGTGTAGGTGGGGTCTCCACCTGCCCCTCCGGCCTCCCCCAGGCGTGAAGCTCTGGGCCCTGAGTCTCTGCTTCCGAGGCCCTCCCACACCAGCCACCCGCACTCACGCCTCTCAGCGTCGGCCTCTGGGCTCCGAGTCAGGACCCATTTCAAACCTTGGCGACCTGTGTTTTTAAAGAGCGCCTCAATGTTCGATTCTTTCGTTGCGAGCGGTCGGCCTTCTCCGCCTGTGTGACCGGCCCAGCACCGGCCCTGCTCTGTCTTCCCAACCATGGAGTCCCTCACCCTCTGTGGCCGGCGGCCCCCAGCTCTCGGGGCCCGGGGTGAGCAAACCAGACGTCCCATCGGCCCTAAAGCTGGGCCTCGGGCAGGCCCCTGCCCTCCTGCTTTCCCTGCCCCCTGCCCCTTCCTGTGCGCTGCTCCTGTATCTGTCCGGCTGTTTGCCTGCGTATTGATTTGTGAGAGCTCTTTGTCAACAATAAAAATTAGCTCTTTGTCTATTATCTGCTGCTGTTTCCCAAATCACTGCTTAGCTTCTTTGTGTAGGACTCTTTTTTGCATCTCCTTCTCTCTCTCTCTCTCTCTCTCTCTCTCTCTCTCTCTCTCTCTCTCTCCCCCCTTCTTGTGCACATGCGCCTCCTGCATGCCCCACACTGGGGATCGAGCCTGCAACCCAGGCATGTGCCCTGACCAGGAATCGAGCCATTACCTCCTGGTTCATAGGTTGACGCTCAACCACTGAGCCACGCCGGCCGGGCAAGGGCGTCACTTGTGCTTATAATCCCGAAGGGCCTACCTGCCCCTGAGCACCAAGCAGCACCTGGGGCCTGCTCTGTGGAGATGGAGCCAGAGAGCCACACAGAACAGCGGGGAGAGGGCCGCCTGGATTGGAAGCCAGGGCCTTAGCCGCGGATCAAGCCCACAACCTTTGGGGTGTCCCGGGCGAGGCTCCGACCGCCTGAGCCCCCGGGCAGGGCTTCCTGTATCATTTGAGAGGCAGCGTGGAGAGGTAAAGGGCATAGACCAGGGGTGGGCAAACTTTATGGCTCGAGGGCCACAGTGGGTTCTTAAACTGGACCGGAGGGCCGGAACAAAAGCATGGATGGAGTGTTTGTGTGAACTAATACAAATTCAAAGTAAACATCATTACATAAAAGGGTACGGTCTTTTTTTTCAATAGTTTTATTCATTTCAAATGGGCCGGATCTGGCCCGAGGGCCGTAGTTTGCCCACGGCTGGCATAGACCCTTCCCAGCCTCCCCGCCGTGCCCGTCCGTCTGTCTGTCTGTCTCTCTGTCCCATCCCTGTCTGTCTGTCTGACCCTCCCTCCCAGCCTCTCCTTTATGCTCCCCGTGGGCTTTGAAACGTGCGTCTCTCTCCTTCCGCGGCCCTTTTATGGGGGACGGTAAACTGCCTGCCGGTGCCGCACCGAGCTCGTCGGCAGTGCTGGGCGCGGGTTCCATAAAAACCTGAGACAGAATCCGAGGACGACCGGCCCACTCGCGGGGAGAACAAAAGGGCTCTTTGGACTTGAAAAGGGTAGAGAGGACCACGGGGCCGCACGGGGCCGCACGCGCCGCTCGATCGCGCCCGGAGCTGGGCTTTTAATGTCGTTCCCTCCTCGCCCCACGGAAGGCCCCCCCGGCGCAGCGGCTAATGCATCTCCAGCGGAAGTTTTGTAAATTATATTGGGAAACACTCTCAGCTAGAACGGATTGTGCGAGCTCCTGTAATGGCTCCCCGCGGCCGCCCAGACGATGCGGGGCTCGCCGGGAGGGGGTGGGCGCACGGCCTTCAGGGCTCAGCCCACTTTATCGGGGTGGCCCGCGGCCCCCAGCGCTCGGTGCCCGGGGTGAGCAGAGCCAGACTTCCCATCGGCCCTAAAGCTGGGCCTCGGCCCGGCCCCTGCCCTCTTGCCAAGCAACCCTAAGCCCTTCTTGTCCATCCTTCATATCCCCCACCCCCCCCACCCCCCACACACAAGGCTGCAAGAGGACACGGCTCTTCTGAAGCCCAGCTCTGCCCAGCCACCCTGCTCTCAAGTCACCTGCAAAACCAACCCTTTTCCTTCTCCCCAGCCAGGCATGCTGGGGGCCCAACATGTGGCCTCCCAGTGTCCTCTGCGCGGATATAATGTATCCCATCAGCTCTCACTGCTCTGCTCATGGACTCAGGCCTGTTCCTCTCACCTGGACGGGTGTGCAGCGTCCGGCCTGGCTCCTGCCTGGACGCGGGTCCCACGCCCCCAGTGGACACACGTACCACATGGGAGGCAGCCAGTCGGTGTTTCTCTCCCCTTCCCTCCCTCCCTCCCGCCCTCCGGTCTCTGAAAAGCAGTGGAGAACACACCCTCATGTGCGGATGAGCAACAGCAAAACCAAAGGAGAACGAGGTGGCTCAGCGGCGGGCGGGCGGGCGGGCGGCGGAGAGCGGGGACGCTGGCTCTCAATCCCCGTCCCCTCCCCGCGTGGGACTGGCACCCCCGCTCTGCCCCTCTGTGCCCTGGGGTCCTGCTCTGTGAACGGGGGGCGGGTGCGAGGGCTCCGTGGGGTCCTGCACTTCGCATGCCGAGAGCAGCCCAGCGCCGGCGACACCCAATAAACGTCCCGCAGACGCTGTTAATGCCGCGGGCCACACCGCGAGGCTGCGGAACAAAGCAAAATGGGCCCCAAGGTCGGTTGGCGGCCGTGAGGCTGACACCTGGGGGTCGGAGCTGGAGGGAGCGCGGTGGTCTTTGCGTCCCAGGTGCCCACTTGACGGAGGGGAAGGCTGAGGCGGGGAGGGGAAAGCCTACTCCGGGCCACACAGCCGTTAACGGCCGGGCGGGGACACTGCCCGCCCACGGGCCCCCTCCCGCCACCCGCGGTGCTGCGAGACACGGGAAGGCCCCAGGCCCGTGCCTGCTGCTCCATTAGAAGGCGTTTAAATCAACAGAACTTTCCAACCCTCCCTCCCCTGCAGCCGCTGACCTCGGTCCCTCCTTCACGTCTCACTGTCAAGAGAAGTGAGGGTGTGCCGGGCCTTCAGCGCGCCTTCCCACTGCCGGTTACAGTCCTGGCGTCTCCCTGCACTCCCGGGCCATCCAGACAGCTGGCCCCAGGCCCCGGCCTGAGCCTGCCTCAGTTTCCCCCAGGTGACCATCCGTGAGCCCGTGTGGTTCCTCGAGCTGCCGCATCCCGGAGGGAGAGCAGGGTCCAGGGGCCCACCCTCGACCGGAAGCTGTTGTTTTCCCAAAAGGGGACGCGGGCGGCCCTTTCAGAGAGCGGACCAAAAATGGAAATCATCCCCAATGGCTGCTCACACCACGTCGGTGGCAGTGATCACAGGTGTCGGCACACGCATACACACGCGTGCGCACGCACTCAGACACCTGTTCTGTTAGCCCCTCAGGCTACAGGTGAGAGATGCTTGGTACACATCTGTCCAGTGGCTGGAAACGCATACGTGTTATCTGCCGGGGACTCTGCTGGGCTCAGCAGGGGTGGGTCAGATGGATCTACTCTGAGCCTCGCTCCCACCCGCTTGGAAAGGGCTCAGACACAAGGGCCAGCAGGAGCCCGCAGGCAACGTGAACGTGTGAGAGAGGGCGCCCGGGCCCCGGGGACGGGGGCTCCCACGCGCTCTGAAGGGGCAGCCTCTCCTCACACCGGGTGTCCCAGGCCAGATAGCTAATCTGGGGTTTTTTTGTGTGTGTTTTTTAGGGGCGGGAGGGGGTCAGTTTTCTGATTTTCAAATGTTGGAAGCTCATAAAACACACAAACCAAACACGACAAAAAATGCCGCGTGTGCCAAACACCACAGACGCGAGGGCTGTGCGGTCCTCAGGCCCTGCGCCTGCAGCTCTGACTTCCAGGTGTGGGGAGCGTGACCATGTCCTTCCTGAGCGTCCCCGGGCCTCCGTTCCCTCGGCTGCAGGGCCCGGGGCCGCTCCCTGCCCCGCCTTGCTGTCCAGGTGCCAGAAGGCGCCAGGGCCGGACACGGAGCAAGGACCGCCGTCCCGGGAGGCAGCCACCCACACCCCCAGCAAAACCAAAGGCTCTCCCTGGCTGCTTTGGCTCCGTGGATGGAGCGTCGGCCTGCAGACTGAAGGGGCCTGGGTTTGATTCCGGTCAAGGGCACATGCCCAGGTTGTGGTCTCGATCCCCAGTAGGGGGCGTGCAGGAGGCAGCCGATCCATGATCCTCTCTCATCATTGATGCTTCTCTCTCTCTCTCCCTTTCCCTTTCCCTCTGAAATCAATAAAAATATATTAAAAAACAAACAAAGCAACAAAAAAAGGCTCGCCCGGAGCTGCGAGGCCTCGTCCACACCTGTGCCTGGGGCAGAGATGACGTGTCCCCCACAGTCGCCTCAGCCTTTCCCAGGCGTGTCCACCTCAGCTCCCCTAAGCCCTTTGGGGGAGGGGGGGAGAGGGGGGAGCTTGAGAATCTGCCACTTTGCAGCCACTGGGATGGAAAATGGGGCCAGACTGAGGCCCATTTCCTGGGTCGGTCATTAGTTAGGACTTGGCTAAAAATGATGAATACACTCGGACCCATGTGGCAGGTTACAGATGAGCAATGGGGGCCCGTTCACCAGGCCTCTGGCAGGCACGCCCTCGCTTGGCTCTGCTGTCCAGCTCCAAACAGCAGGCCACGTCCTTGCCCTTGGTGGGACCCTGTCTCCACCCCCAGATGCACATGTCCACCTGCGGGGAACAGAGCGCCGGGATTGGCCCGCTGATGGGGCCACGGGAGGGACATGGCCACGGCATGGCTCTGGGCTGGCAAGGCCCCGCCGGAGGTCCCCAGCAGGAAACGGTCACCGGGGGACCCCCGGGCTCCGCGAGCCTCCAGGAAACCCCCTGGCTCATTTGCAAGTGATAGGCCTGCAGCTGCTCCAAAAGCAACAGCCTGAGTGAGACCACCAGCGGGTCGGGTTTCCTCGGGGGAGCCTCCCGCACCCCGCCGGCCGGCGAGACATTTGTGCGCAGGTATTATGGGCTGCCCTCGCTGAGCGGGGCCCCCCACCTCTGGGCCTCACAGGCTCCCACCCACCTGAGGCCCGTCCCACCCTCCGCCCTCCGTGCCATTTGTGGGGACTGCAGATCAGTGATCCCCAGCCTTCTGGCCACGCCCCCAAGCATCTCTAACATCCTGATGCCCCGCCCGCCGTGACATATTTCTCATTATTCACAAAGTGAACGCCTAGTCACCTGGAGGAAGCCTGGAAGGATGGCCATTCACTTGGTCTAAACCAGTGGTCGGCAAACTCATCAGTCAACAGAGCCAAATATCAACCGCACTTCTTCAAAACAGACTCGCCCAGGCCGAAAACCGACCTCTGCGCATGGGCCACGAAGTTTCAATCGCACTGTACGTGTGCGCCCGCACGTGGTATTTTGTGGAAGAGCCACACTCAAGGGGCCAAAGAGCCGCAGTTTGCTGACCACGGGTCTAAACAAGCTTCCAAAGAACATGGCATCCATGAGAGAGGAAAATAAAAGAACCGAAGGACAGTTGAAGTCCTGAGGAAGACATCACTAAGAAACTGTTTAAAAAAAATAATAATATGAAGTGATAGGAAAAAATAGCAAAGTTTCAAAACATATCCTAGAGACCTGAAATGCATAAATATGTCACAGTATATATTTATAGGCTGTATCTGAGGCCCCTAGAACCATAAGACACGCAAAAAATGCACTGCTTGTAACTCATTCTCGAATTGCCCCCTTACACATCACATTGCCCCCCTGTGGGGTGCGGGCCCACGCTGGGAACCGCCGCTGAGCCCGTTCACACTCAGTGCCTCCTCTCCCCCGACAAGCGCCCCGTGTGTGTCTCCAAGGCTCGCCCAGCGCCTCCCCCTCCACGTGGCTCCAGACGTGTTTCCATCCCACTCAGCACTTCCAGCTGCCCGACCTCTGGTGACCCCTGTCCTGCCCCCCCTCCTTAGGCAGCTTCTGGGTCTCTAGCCACCACCCTGGTCTCCTGGGTGAGCCCACTAGGCCTGGGAGCCCAGGCAAGCAGAGGGGACCCAGCGTCTGGCAGGAGGCCCTGGGAAGGGTCACCGAGGCCCCTCGCTGCCTCCGAGGAGGATCCGGTTCTATGCCAGGCTCTGTGTCAGGGGCCAAGGGGGTGGCATGACTAAGGTCCCTTCTGGAGGGGCAAGAGGGCAAAGACGAAACAAAACCTGAAACCCTCGGTCGGCAAGGCTCAGTGGTTGAGCCTCAACCTATGACCCAGGAGGTCATGGCCCAATTCTGGGTCAGGGCACAGGCCCGGGTTGCAGGCTCGGTCGCCAGTGCGGGGCATGTAGGAGGCAGCCGATCCATGTTTCTCTCTCATCATTGATGTCTCTCTCTCTCTCTCTCTCTCTCTCTCTCTCTCTCTCCCACACACACACTTCCTCTCTGAAATCAATAAAAATATATTTTTAAAAAAAAGAAAAGGAAAAGAAGTAGTTGTTGCTTTAAGACAGCAAGTTCTGGGGGGTCAGTTACATAGCACAGGCTGCCTGAAACCATCCTCAGTGTAGACCCGTTGACTTCAATCATATTAGAGACGAAAGTTCTTTGGAAAACACAGCATATGTTTTTAAGCACATGCTGCTATTTTATTATTATTTTACTAGAGGCCCGGTGCACAAAATACGTGCTGGGGAGGGGTCCCTCAGCCCGGCCTGCACCCTCTCCAATCCGGGACCCCTTGGGGGATGTCTGATCGCAGGGATGGGGCCTAAACCGGCAGTCGGACAGCCCTCTCGCAATCCGGGACCGCTGGCTCCTAACGGCTCACCTGCCTGCCTGCCTGATTGCCCCTAACCCCTCTGCCTCAGCCCCTGCCACCGTGGCTGTGTCTGTAAGGATGTCCGGTCTATCTGGTCTAATTAGCATATTACCCTTTTATTAGTATAGATTACTCATCCTGATTAGCTACAGCAACAACATAATACAAGGTAACGCAATATAACCACTGTTGTTGGCGGATGGCTTCCTGCCTGTCCCCGGGGGACCACAGGCGGCTGGGACAGGCTGGGACAGGCGGGGACAGACTGCAGCGGGGCAGCCACCTTCCCTGCACACACAGCTTAGGCCTCTGTCTCCCTGTGCTGTGGTCGCTCGCCATTGCCTCAGCTGGCACCTGGGATGGTGCCCCGGTTCCCATTAAATCGCCAGACGTGGCAGCGGTCCCCTCAAGCGCCACGCTCTCGGCTGCCTGTGTGGGCACGGAGCCTATTTTTAGCGTTTTACGTCTATAATTACATGTGTTCCACTGCCTCTCGCATGCACATTTGCTCTGGGGAGAGGTTCTGGTTATGTGATCTCGGTGGCTTTTAACGGGGCCAGCGCGTCCCACCAACCTGCTCTGTCAGCCAGAGCACTCTACCCCGGCTCCTTCCTCGCTCAGACTCAGGGAAAGAGGGGCGCGATGTAAAATGTTTACCATGCTGGCAACGCGCATAATCGTTGACAAGGCGGGAGGAAACCAGCCATTGCATCAACTGGTGTTTATGGAGGGAGAGTCAGTCTATTCTTTTTAAAATATATATATATATATATATATATATATATATATATATATATATATATATATATATATTGATTTCAGAGAGGAAGGGAGAGGGAGAGAGAGAGAAACATCAATGATGCGAGAGAATCATTGACCGGCTGTCTCCAGCACGCCCCCTGCTGGGGATGGAGCCCGCAACCTGGGCATATGGCCTGACCAGGAATCGAACTGTGCCTTCCTGGTCCATAGATCGATGCTCCACCACTGAGCCACACCAGCCGGGCCCGTTCTATTCTTAAAGGCCAGTCGGGCTATGAATCAATCTGTGATTTGGACGAGGAAGCCAGTCAACGGGGCGCCATGCTGGTCTCAACAGGATGGCGTCGGCCTTGCGGACTGCCTACCTCAGTTCCTCAGGGCGGCACGCCCTTGACCGAGAAGTTTCTCCAATGGCGCCTTCTATCCTCGAAGAAAAAAGAACCAGCGACATCGAGGCCAAGGGAGTGGGCCCCGGGGAGGGAGATCTGGGCCCAGGACCGGCAGCTGGAGCAAGTGACCTGGGGACGCCCCAGCTGAGGCCGCCCGAAGGCCTGGGCAGCCCCCGCGGACTCAGAGGAGGGTAGGGGTGGGGCAAGGCCGCTGAGCAGCTGGCGACAGGAAGCAAGCAGACAGGTGTGGGCCAGGGTCTCGGGCCGGGAAAAAGCAGGCCCTGGGAAGACGCCTCAAGAAAGCCAGGTCTGCCTGGGGAGATGCACACTATTTCACTCCATAAACATTGGCAAAGCACCCACCATAACCAGATGCGATCCTCGTTGCTAGGCAAACACGGACCCCCCCCTGAGCATCCAGCTTAGAGGTACCGTTCCTCCCCGATGGATTAGAATATCCAAGCGGAAAATAGAGAAGAGCATGAAGAGGAACATTAATCTCGGGATCTCCCCTCCGAGAGACCATCTTTGTGAATATCTGCCTTGTATCCTCATTGCCTATATACACCGTATGCCTGTGTCATCTCAGAACGGCGGCCGTCACACACACACCGTTCCCTCACTTGGTATTATAGTCTGAGAAGTTTATACTTCCGACATCCTTTATGAATATGAGTTTTTAAAAACGTTCTGGTTGAAAGCATTATAGGTGTCCCCCTTATTTGTGTCCCCACAGACCCCCTCCATCCCCCACTCACTATCCCTGCCCCCCCACCCCCACCCCGGCCTTCACCACATTATTGTCTATGCCCAAGGGTTATGCCCATGTGCATGTAAGTTATGATGGTTCATCTCTTTCCACCCCCACACTCCCACGCCCCCTTCACCCCCGCCTTCTCCCTGAGATCCGACGGTCTGTTCCGTGCTTCCATGTCTTTGGATCTATTCTGCTCATCAGTTTATGTTGTTCGTTAGGCCCCACCTACGAGTGAGATCATGGGACGCTTGTCTTTCTCAGGCGGGCTCCTGTCTCTCAGCATGACGCTCTCCAGGCCCCTCTGCGCTGTCGCCCTGGAGGAGAGAGGACCGTCTCAGGGACACGCGGCTGAGCGTGTACCCAGCCCCCCCAATGTTGATCCCAGGAGCTGTTTCCAGATAAAGAATATTCCGCCCCCTCACCTGCCATGTACGTGCCACGAACACAAGCCAACGAG
Organism: Myotis myotis; assembly: GCF_014108235.1. Taxonomy (NCBI): domain Eukaryota; kingdom Metazoa; phylum Chordata; class Mammalia; order Chiroptera; family Vespertilionidae; genus Myotis; species Myotis myotis. Next base: position 40,994,044 of record NW_023416323.1, read on the forward strand.
TGTTTTTATGAAAAATGAAAAACACCTAAATAGTCAGGCTCCTCCTACCCGAACACCAGTGAGCGAACCTTATAGAATTGCAGCGCATACCCTGCAATTTGCTCTAATTTGTACAGGAATCCTGAGCCGTCGGCACCGCTGATACAGGAGAACCCGCGTCGGCGAGGACGCAGAGAAACGGACGCTTACGTTTTCCTGGTGAGAGGCCCAGTCCCGGCCCAGCCTTCTACCTTCGGAGAACTTGCGGGAAGGAATTGGTATTAGGGCTGTGTCCCCAGATGTATGAAAAACAATATTTATATCAGCGTTATTATTTTTTTTTTGTGCTTAATCCACAGGAACTTCTAAAAGCGGAAGCTGTAATTATCAGCATGATTATCATCAATTCCTCTTCCAGCCCCATCTGGCTTTCAGAAGAGGAATATTATAATTAATATATTTCTGCGTGGTATGTCATCTCTTCCCAGAATTATTTTCTGACACTTGCATTGTTTCATAATCATGTTAACGGCAATTAGGGGGGCGCTAACTAAGTTTGGGGGCTCTTTGTGCGGCAGTCTTTCTTTTGTCCTGCCTCTCCTCGTTTCTGAATAATTTGGTTGGCTTCGTTTTTCAGCCACCTGTGGTGTTTCTTTGATCGTTTTGTTCTCTCTCCCCCCCTCCACCCCCCAACCCCCCCCAAGAAAGTAACAGCCGGGGCCGTGTCCTGAGTCCTTCCACGTGAGACGCCTCACCTACAAGAAAGACACTGGTCGCGCCTACGATTCTTAGCACCCCGTCTCTCTCCTTCGAAGTGTTTAGATTCGGAAACATTCCCCTTTAGGATTTACTGAGAGGTGTGGCCAAATGGGATTTTGAGGGAGTTTGGGATTTCCCCCCCAGAGAACTACATTTTTGTAAGATTTCAAATTTTTATTTTTTAAAATTCAAACCCTTTACCCACGTATGCTCGAAGAGGGGGCAACCTTTTTTAAAAAATATTTTTCTTGATTTCAGAGAGGAAGGGAGAGATAGAAACATCAATGATGAGAGGGAATCATTGATCGGCTGCCTCCTGCAGGTTGGGCCAAGCCCACAACCCAGGCATGTGCCCTTGACCGGAATCGAACCTGGGACCCTTCGGTCCGCAGGCTGACGCTCTATCCACCGAGCCGAACCGGCCAGGGCAGGCAACCTTTTCTTAAAGAGCCTCCAGGCGTCCTGTGGGGTCTCAGGGGTCCTGTCCCAGCCGTGCAGCTCTGCTCCGTGGCTGGAAGGCAGCCGCAGAGAATGTGTCAACCAACAGGCGGAGCTGCATTTAAATAAAACTTTATTGACAAGAACAGGTCAGTGGCCCATAGGATGGTGTCTGCCTTGAGAGACTAAAGGCACAAGTCTTCCTTCGGCTCAGGAGGATTTGCCGTCGTATCTTCCATTATTCTTTCCTCCTTCATTGGCGTGTTGTCACCATTCCAAGTCTCTCCTATGTGAATATTTTATCTCTGGTGGCAGCCTTAACTTCCCCTCTCTCTCTCTCTGTCTGTTCCTCCTTCCCTCCCATCCTCCATCCCTTCTTCCTCCTTCCCTTTATCTCCATCTTTTCTCATTTTCTCCCTCTACCTTCCCCTTTGCATTGATTTCTGGGAGCATGCCTGGAGCTCATTTCTCAATTCACAGATTCCGCTTTCTACCCATCACCCCAGCTCTCACCGCCTTGGGCATCGGCAAGTTTCCACTCCGCGTTTTTCACTGGGGAAGGACCTTTCTGAATTTCAGTTTTCCCATTAAACACACACACACACACACACACACACACACACACACAAGCAAAATCAAACCTCATGGGAAATACTCTCCAATTAGAGGAGTCTTTCTTGCTTCTTGGTAGAGTCTCCATCTGGAGGGAATATTTGATTTGCTTTCTCAGAATAAGCGGGTTTTGGGAAGCACAGAGGCTGCCCGTGTCTGTTAAACCTCCCCCCTTGTGTTCCTTGCAGAGAGAAAACTGTGCGGCCACTATTAGAAATCGAGAAGGATTCCCTTAGAGCCCTCACTTAAATATTGTACGCAAGGAGGGAAAAGGGCTTCTTTGTCCATTTTTTAGTTTTATTATTATTATTATTATTATTATTTAATCCTCACCCGAGGATATTTTTCCATTGATTTTTAGAGGGAGTGGAAGAGAGAGGGAAAGACAGAGGGAAACATCGATGTGAGAGACACACATTGATGGGTTGTCTCCTGCACGTGACCAGGGCCCCGGGCCGGGGAGGAGCCTGCAACCGAGGTACGTGCCCTTGACCGGAATTGAACCCGGGACCCTTTGGTCTGCAGGCTGACGCTCTATCCACTGAGCCACACCGGCCAGGGCTCCACTAAACTTATTTTAGTAACAGTTTTACAGTCAAACCTCGTTTCTCAAACGTCTCCCTCCCATCGCGAACAATTCGGTTCTCGAACGAGTTGTTCACAGAAAAAAAGGGTCTCCCTTATGGACCAAAACTTCCGTTTTTGCCCTGATAACCACGTCATGCTGAGACCTCCGCAGGACAAAGAGCGCCTCGCAGACGGCAAGCGAAGGAGAGAACGCGTTTGTCGCGGGCGATGAGCAGTTTTAAAACATGAAGAGGCACCAGAGGCTGCGGCCGCGGAGGGCGTGGAAATGCTCACAGAACGGCAAGCGCAGGCCATCGACGGGGAGGAGCTGTTGCTGATTCGGATAAAGGAAGCGCAGTTGGCGGCGATGGCATTGGGGATGGCATTTCGGGGGCAGGGACGCGTGAGAAATTCCTTTAGGGCTGGTGGCGGGGGGGGGGGGGGGGGAAGGGGTCGAAAAATTTAAGAAAAGAAGTGTCTGTTTATGGGTTAACAGTACAATAGGCACGCACTGTACGTAAGAAAGGTTGAAGCAGGGACTTATTTGGGAGTCTGGAACGGATTCATTCAATTTACATGAATTCTAAGGGGGAAAATGATTCCGTTTTCTAACAGATCGCTTCTGGAACAGCCTCCTGGGACGGGTTAAGGTCGAGAAACGAGGTTCCGCTGTATCGCGATGCAGTTCCCGCACCGTCCCATCCACCCAGGTAAAGCGTAAGCCTCGGCGGTTTCGGCAGAGCCCCAGGCTTGTGTGACCAGCAGCACGGCCCATTTTGGGACATCTCCATCACCCCCACAAGAAACCCCACTCCCGTTAGCAATCGCTCCCCACCCTCCCCTCCCCCAAGACCGAGGCAGTGACTTACAGACCTGCTGCCGGCATAGATCTGTCCATTCTGGCCACGTCACGTAAATGGGACCATGTAACATGTGGTCCTCGCGGCCTTTCACCGAGCGCCATTTCCAGCGTTCATCCGTGCCGTCGCGGGCATCACGCCTTCATCCTTTCATGGCCCGGGGAGGCCACATTCTGCGTGTCCATTCAGCCGTCGGTGGACAATTGGGTGGCTTCCACCTTGGGGCTGCTATCACGCTGCTATGCACATGCATGTACATCCTGTGCACATCTGGCGACGTCTCTCTTAGGCGTGTACTTGGAAGTGGAATTGCCAGGCGATGCAGCTATGTGTGAGCGCTCCAGCCCCCCACATCCTCGCCAACCTTACTTATTATCTATCTTGTTGGTTCTAGCCAGGCTGGTGGTGTACAGGGATCACACACACACACACACACACACACACACACACACACACACACACGGGGACAAACAGAAGCGGTGGTGGAGGGGTCTGGGTTATGGCTGTGGGTTCTGACAGCCTGAGGTCCACGCTTGGTTCCCCTGACGACTAGCTGTGACTCTGAGCTAGTCACAGAGCTTGCCTGTGCCTCAGTTTCCGCATGTGTAAAATGGGACAATAATAATAATCTCTCTACTTGAGGGCCTTGGGGAGGTTTAAAGGGCTACGGCCGGGAACGCTGAGCACAGAGCAAGCGTCCGCTCCATGTCAGCCAACCGAGCACCTAGCAGCCAGCAGCCCTCGCAAAGAGCACGCCTGTGTCTCGGCCCAGATGGGGGTTTACAGGTGGATTTCAACGGAGATTTGAGCTCAGTTTGACTGAGACAAGCCCGCACCCACCCTAACGTCCCAGCCGCCTGCGTCTATGGGGTGACGCTGGGTGCCAGTCTCCCAGGCAGCAGCCTCCTCCCTGTTGCTCCAGCCCCCCCCCCCCACACACCATCGCACCCAGCTCCCCGGTGTCTCAGGCTGCCCCTCAGGGTCCCTATGGGAGCGCCCTGAGTGGGTGTGTCTGCGCCTGGCCTTTCTCAGTGCCTGGCTCCCACCCCCCCCCCCCCCGCCACGGGGATGATTTTCACCCTTTCTCTACCCTCTTTGTTCACGAGTACATGTGCCTGTGTTGGGCAGACTCTTACAAAGCCCCCCAGCCCCCAATTCCGTGGCAGGATAAGGCAGCTAATCTGTTCTGACACGCTATCCAAACGGCCCCCAGGCCCGTATACGGGAGAAGTCATCCATAAGTCATGCCTTTTATGCCCGTGTACTGGGGTGTACACGGGAAAGAGTTACAGCGGCCGTCACTACGGCGAAGTCAGGGCCTCCCGCATTCACGCCACATATCAAATCCTCTTTCAATGCAGCCCGTCCCATCAGCTGTCAGGTTCTGTTAAATATACCCCTCAGACCTACTGACCAGCTGGCAGGAGAGAAACTCAAAACCGCCCACCCGCCATTAGCATCATAAACTGTGAAATCAGCTGGGAGGACCGATAACAGAGGAGATGAAAATCTGGATGCCCTTGTGTGCTGTTCAATAGAACCCCCAGGAGTCACACACACACCCGTAAAATACCGCGGCGAAAACACACAAAGCGCAGCACCCACAGGAACAAAACCGGGGCCGTCCCGTGGTCGGCTTCCTGGCGCGTCCACGGTCCGTTTCCCTTTGTTGGTGGGAGATTTGCATAAATGTTTCATGAGGTTGATCCAGTGTATACACCGAACCCTTCCTTCACCAGGCGACATCTGCACTGTGCTCCCAGATAACGGCTGTTTCGTCCACGTCCAGGAAGTAGAACCTGTCCCAAGGTTGCGGGGGGACTCACATGCTTGGGCCAGGGCTGCGAGCGTACTTGTCACTTTTGCACATTCCCTGGTCTGACCCGAGAATTCGTTAACCGGGTAAAAGCGGGTGGTGGCCGACACCCCGAGAGGAGGTAGAGGTGCCCTCGGGGATAGAGCATCGGGCCGAGGGAGGGATGGAGTCGTGCGGAGGGAAGAAACGTGCCTCTGTGTCGCCTGGATCTGCCTCAGCCTTTGCCGAGATATTCGCCTGAGGCTCGAGGGGGGATCAGACCTGTACTTGACACCTGCTGAGAGGCAGATGCCAATGTCCAAGGGCTTTGTGCAGCGACCGTCGGACCAGGCGATTGGTTCCAGACGGGGCTCTTTAAAGCAAAATAACAACACCAAAAAATGTTATGAGACCAATAATTTCTTAATGAAACTCGGCTTAGCTCACAAGCAGGTCTAACGGAGGGAGCAGCGGGCCAAGCCGCGGGCACGACGCTTCTCCTTCGCGGCGGGGACGAAGGGGAGCGTGGCTCCCGTGAGCGGAGACCCGGAGGGAGATGTGCTTTGTTTCATCAGTTTGACGCAGTGGGGGTTTAGGCCGAGCCTCCCTCCCCGCGTCTCTGGGCACGGGTTTCTCTTTCTCCAATGGATGCGTTAGGCCAATTGGAAAGTAGGAACCTCCCGGATCCTGCCTTTGGAGTTGGATTTTTTTTGAAAGCTCTTTAATATATATTTTTATTGATTTCAGAGAGAGGAAGGGAGAGGGCTGAGCCTGGTAGAGCTCGGATGGTCCTGGAGGCTGACTGAGCCCGTTTCCTGCTCAGCATGTATTTACCGGTCAATCCAATCAACGCGACGCGTTCCCTCTGACGGGGCGAACGGAAACCAGGATGTCCACATAGCTGCGATCATCCAACAGCAGCCGTCGCTGCCGCCGCTGTGGCCGTGACGCCGGACGTGGTCCCGGGGCAGGAAGAGGCACCATCAACTTCAGGGAAGTGAGCGAATGGACACGTTCTATGGCACCGGCCTCTGGTTTCCAATTCTTCCGGCTGCTGCGGGTCATGAGCGCTCTCTCCAAATCCAAATCCGCGCTCCGCGTTCGGGGGCTGGGAGGCCAAGGTCTGACCCCGTGTTTGTTTCTAAGCGAGGAGTGACGCGATCACCCAGGAAGCAAAGCTCCAGGCTGGGAGCCGTCTTCCCCCAGCACTTTCCGGGGTGCCGTCCAGTCCCACAGTCTCCGCATGGACAGCAGACTCCGCTGGGCTCTGAAACGGGCGGGCCCAGAGCCGCCCGCAGGGGACGGCGAGGGAGAGCCAGTGCCCCAACGAGGCTCAGGCTGGAGACCGAGGGCGGCGAGTGGGGTGTGTGGCGATGACTCTAGTGGGGTGTATGGTGATGACGCTAGTGGGGCGTGTGGCGATGACGCTAGTGGGGCGTGTGGCGTGGGAAGCAGCCGCCGCTTGGGAGTGAGGAGACGCGGGTGCGGTGCCCACGGCCTCGGCTCAGCCTCCGTGCGTCCAAGGGGTAAAGCCTCATTTGTAAGCAACGAGCTCAGTCAGTGGAGAAAAGTGTCCTCATGCCATTCGTAGTGAATTCCGAAGGAAACAAAGAGTCTAAGGACAGGAACTGGGGGGATGAGTCGAGGGCCGGAGCCTCTGGGAGCATCTGAGCCGCCCCGGAGGAGGTGCATAGCTGATCAAACATTTGTGTTGATCACGGGGGGGGGGGGGGGGCTCCCTGGCCCCTGAGGATGCGCCCGAGGAGGCGGGAACACTCAGGAGCCCCAGAAAGCCCGGTCCGACTTTTATTAAATAAATTACACACTCCCCTCGGCTTCCACCGGCGTCAATAATATCAACGTTTGGACAAACGCCTCTCTCTGGGGAACGGGTTCTGAGACTCGTTCCTAATCTTCCCTCTTTGAAGTATCCGCGGGCTTAGAGGCGTGTGTCAATATCTGTGGCTCTGGCCTCCGTGGGAGGGGGGTGGAAGGGTCTTGCTGGGGGCGGGGTGGGGGGGGCGACCACCAGCATCCACAGCCCCCGCTCAGCCCGGCGGTTGCCAGCCAGCCAGCTGCCAGGGCGCCCCACGCCGCACCTGCCCACAGGGGTCGGGATTCCCCGAGGGGCCTGATGTCCACAGGAAAGGACCGCCACGCCCCTCCAGCGCTGACATGGGCCACGCCCGTGGCTCTTTGCTCCCTTCCAAGTGATCCTGAGCGCGTACCTTGCCCTGAAATGTCGGAAAGACCTCGGGGCACATCCGTTTTACCGTGAGCTCACTCCTGTCAAAACGAACAGGAGGGAACACGTGGATGGCGGCTTCTGTCCGTTCTGTTTACCAGCACCTCCCAAGTGCGCTGCTAGAACTGGCAGCCGGCACTCAGGTCGAAGGCCCTGACGCCCCGCCTGCAGCCTGATGCACAGCCCCCCACCCTTCCCGGTGGGGGCAGGTGAGCCGGTGCCGTGTGGCCCCAGCAGCATCCGGGTCCCTGAGCGTCCTACCCCATCCAAGCCCGCCTCCCGCCTGGCCTGGCTCAGAGGCTCGGGGAAGCGGGGAGGCCCGCGGAGAAAGCCACGCCTTTGGGCTCCCCCCGAAAACTGTTCTTCCAGAGCAAACACATGTGAGTCTGCAAAGGCAGGTTCCTCCAAAAGCAATCAGAGGGAACGGAATGAGTCTAAAGACGCCCAAGTCCCTTCTTCCCCCCCAGAGGCGCCTGGCCCGACACCACAGGCAGGCCTGGCCCCCCATCCAGACGATGACTGGGCCCTAAGCTGAGGGGCCTGGCTGGGCAGGCATCCCCTCCCCCTGCCCCCCACTTCAATGCCGCACACTCCGCCCTCCTGCAGAATAGATTTCCAAGCAGCCCCTGAAGGCGTCTCTCTGGATGTTAAATGAAACTGCTGCTTTCTCCCTGTATCTCTCATTTCCCATCTGTTTCCCCCTTAAAAGCGACCTCCCACCTCCCCAGCTCCGAGCACCCACCCCGTCCCCCTCCCCCACAAAATGCATCTTTCCTGCCCCCTGCTCCCGAGACCCCGAGCAGAGGAGACGTGGGTCTGAAACCCTAACTGGGGGGCAGAGAGAGCCAGGCCGACGCCTTCTGGGGCCTCCAGGCCCTGCACTCCCTCACGCGCCAGCCTCTGTCACACGCAGAGGAACGTGCTATTCCCAACACGACAAATTTCACACCCGTCCTGCTGACTCGGGCTCACTAATTGCCCGACGGCGTTTTCTTTGTTAAGCTTCCCTGTGATCATCACCCTTTTTGTCGAACTGACAGTAGAAATATGCTGCCGCTGACACGCAGCCTGACGCACAGCGCCCCTAATCCCTCCTGGGGGCGGGGGCGGGAGGCATCGCAGGGCCCCCAGCGTCCAGTCTCTGGAATCCCTCCCTGCAGAAGGCTCCCCGGGGGCAGCCGTGAGGCACAAACCCCGGGAGGTGCCACTCAGGCTGTGCTCCCTGCCAAAAGCCCCCTGGAGGTGAGCGGGGGCATAGCCTGGGCACCTGCACAGTGGCCCCGGGCACCCCCTGCTTCATCTAGAACAGTGGTTCTCAACCTGTGGGTCGCGACTCCTTTGGGGGTCGAACGACCCTTTCACAGAGGTCGCCTAAGACCATCAGAAAACACATATCTAATTACATATTGTTGTTGTGATGAATCACTATGCTTTCATTATGTTCAATTTGTAACAATGAAATTGGGGGTCACCACAACACGAGGAACTGTATTAAAGGGTCGCGGCATTAGGAAGGTTGAGAACCACTGCTCTAGGGGTTCTGATGGGCAGGATGCAGGGCACCCAGCAAGCCTCTTTGGTAAACATGGTAGCGACAGGCATGAGGCCCGGGAGCAGGGTGCCCACGCTTACAACCCCCTTCCGGGGTGTGCCTTCCAGGTGCTACGCCCTCCGCCTCCCTGCCCACGCCCTGGGACGGAGGCAGCTGTAGTGGTAGCTGGCCAAGCCCGGCTGCCCAGTGATACCCAGGGAGAGAGGGGCAGCCTGGATACCGCCGGACGACTGGAATGCGGCCGGGGTCAGAGGAGACCCTGCGGAAGATGGGGTGCCTGGCTGAAGGGGCAGGGACGGAACGCACCACGGGGAGGTCTCTTCACCCCAGTTTGCATGCTGCCTCACAGCAAGAGACGAAGCGCTCTTATCAGCTGAAGAATTCCGCCAGCCAGTCCAGGTCACATACCGCACGGTGGCTGGGCCTGGCTCGGCTGTCTAGCCACGAACAGGCGGGCCTTTGTTCCTGTGTGTCTGGGGTGCTGCTTGGGGATGCGGATCCAGCGTGGGTGCAATTATGGGATTTCTTTTAAAGGTATAGAAATCGTATCTCCCACCTCGAATCTTGGGGGAAAATAAAACTGAAGAAGGGAGTGCAATGTTAAGGGGCTGAGTGGGGTCATTGTCATCCCCTTCCCCAAAGTGACCCTATGCGCTCACGTGCTTTCCTATTGCTGCAGGAGCCACCAATGGTGTCGAAACACTGCGTTTAACTTTCCAAACTGTTTGCCTTACCCTAATGTCTTATCGAAGGACTCAGAACCCTAAAGCCTTGGAATTTAAAGAATCCTTATAGGTCATCTATCTATTCATCCATCTATCCATCCATTCATCCATCCATCCATCTATCCATCCATCCTTCCATCCATCCATTCATCCATCCATTCATCCATCCATCCATTCATCCATCCATCCATTCATCCATCTGTTCATCATTCCACCCAACTACTCATCCATCCATCCACTTATTCACTCATCCATACACCCATTTATTCAACAATCCATCTACCCACTCACTTATCCATCTATCAACCCAACCACTCTTTTGTCCATCCATCCACCCATCCCACCAATCCATTTATCCATCCATCCATCCATCCATCCATCCACCCATCCCACCAATCCATTTATCTATCCATCCATCCACCCATCCATCCACCCATCCCACCAATCCATTTATCTATCCATCCATCCATCCATCCATCCATCCACTTATTCATCAATCCATCTACCCAACCACTCATTCATCCATCCACCCATCCATTCATCTATCCATTCATCCACCCATCCACTTATTCACTCATTTACTCATCAATCCATCTACCCACCCACTCATCCATCCACCTGCCCACCCACTCATTTGTCCATCTATCCATCTATCCATCCATCTATTCATCCATTCATTCATTCATCTATCCATCCATCCACTCATTCACTCATCTATCTACCCATTTATTCATCAATCCATCTACCACCCACTCATCCATCCATCCATTCCTCCAAGAAACATTTATTGAGCACTTATCATGTGCCACCCAGTGGCGAACAAGGGAGACAAAGTGCCTGCTTCCATGGAACGGACATACTATTGGGGAAGATGGATAGTAAGCCAGTGAGTGAATAAACAAGCCCCACGATCATTAAATGGCGGTAACACGTGCCCAGACGGAGGACAACCGAGGCGATGAAAGACCAGCGCAGAGGCCTGGGGAGACCGGGAGGGGCCTCTCCAACAAGGTCGGACCTGAGCCGACAACAGATTGACAAGGGCAAGCCGTGCTAGAGAGCAGCGAGCCTTCGGTGGAGGCCCTGACGTGGCACAAGCTTGGCGAGTTCGAGGGGCAGAGAGGAGGCCGGTGGGTGCGGCTGGGCCAGAGTGAGCTCTGAGAAAACCACTGTTCACACGGAACATCGCCCCAAGTCCAAGATGAAATAAACCGCAGCAGAGCGACTCAGATCAAGCCGATCGAAAGCCACGCACGGGCTCCGCTGCTGGCAGGGACTCGGGCCTTCCCCGGAATCCTCCGCCTTTGAGGAACCGCTTGGTGCTGCTGGAAATCGGCCGAGCTCACGGGCACCCCGGAGTGCTCGCGGCTGGGGAGGGTGGGTGCTGAGCCAGGCAGGGCCTCCCTGGGGGTCACACCTTCCCCCAAAAGCCCGCTTGTGCGCAGAGGGATTGTCCCGCCATCGGCCACGTCTCCCGTGGTTTCCCCGACCGGCAGCGGCAGGCTCCTCCCAGCTGCTCTCGCTAAGTCGCGTCCAGGACACATTTCCGAGCCGGAGACGGGGAAGGATGGGTTCTCTTAAGGCTTTACAATGTCAAGCGTCATAACCCAGGCGCTGGCTTGCTGGCTTCCTACTTTAAATTGCTCCTAATTTGAAACATGCAAACATTTCCACTTTATCAAGCAAGGCCACTAAACATGTTATTGCTGGAACCTGCATGTTTTATGGTCTCCATACAGCCAGGGAGCTGAGTTTTATTAAAATAGACTGTTAAGAGGCTCAACTCATTATGGAATCGCCCAGGCCCCAGAATGAAAGAGTTTTGTTTATTCTAAGGGTAAGGGGGGGAAACAAGAGGGGGCTGGGAAGAGGGTGGGGATGAGTGTGTGTGTGTGAGTGTGTGTATATGTGTGTGTGCAAGTGTGTGTGAGTGGGTGTGTGAGTGTGTGTGCGTGCGAGTGTGCGTGTGTGAGTATGTGAGTGTGAGTGTGAGTGTGTGTGTGTGATGGGAAAAAGCAGAGACCACCAATAGTCTCGGCCCTGCCCTCCCACCCACCCGTGTGTCTGAGGCCTGGTGTTTGCTGGTGGGGCTGTGAGTCTCTTCCTTATGGCCGAGTGGGGTCTGGCTTCAAGACGACTGGAATTTAGCAAAAAGGGGTGATTCTTCCCTTAGAAATAAAAGGCTCAGGGCCTCCACCGAGAACGTGGAAAATGAAACCTGACAAACGAGCATGAAGCCTTCTAAGGGGATGCTGATGGGGAGAACACAGGCCCCACCCCCTCTGCCCGGTGAGTGCGCTGCTGGGCTGCGGGCAGCGCCTTGCGGTCTGAAGGCAGAGACCACGTTATGAAATCCTTCCTATGAATCTGAGAGCCTCGCGTGCCTGCCCGAGCAGAGACAGCAGGCTGCCGGCCCCACCAGTCTCACTGCTGTGCTGGCCCCCACGCCGGCCTGGGCGAGAGGAGGGACTCTGACCAGTTCGGGGTGCAGAGGACCCAGCTGTCCTCACATCCCAGCTGTGTTTGCAAAGAGACTGTCGCGCCAGATGCCCAGGCAGCCATTGCATGAGAGACCCCAGGTGAGACCAGCAGCAGAACTGCCCGGGGGCCCCGTCCGGCCACAGACACGGGAAAGACGATGAATGGCTGTTGCCGTTTCAAGTCGCCATGGTTGGTGCCGGATGGTAAGGGAGCGACCAGCAGCCGGACACCACGCCCCCCTCCCGCCTCGCGGGGCTTTGGGAAAGCGGGTCCCCAAGCAGATGCAGGTGTTGTCCAGCGTCCCGACCATCTCTGTGCCAACGAGGAGACAGCTGTCATTGTTTGAACGTCCAGAACGCACCAGGCACCACTTGGGAATGTTTGATATGTCGCCCGAGGTGCAGTCAATGACTTGTCCCCACTTTGCAGATGAGGAGACTGAGGCTCAGACTCTGATTCCAGACTTCCTACCTTAGCTCGCTGCACTGCGCTCACCGCAGCCCGGCTTCCATGGCCGGCCGGGCCTGGCACCCCGCACCCCGCTGGGCGATGCTCACTAGCGGCAGCAGCTGGCACAAATCACCCCGCATCTCCCCGGGAGCCACCCTTCGTCCCACTTTTATGAAGTGTCACCTGGCAGCCAGGGACTGTGCTGGGTTCCAGGAATGTCCCCAGAGCCTGGCCTCACCCCTCAGCCCTCCCTCCTGTGGAAGCGGTCACCGTTCTTGGCCAGGCTCTGTTGCCAGCGACACCTTTAACCCCTGCACTGTGGCGCCTGATGCCACCGCCGAGCCTGCAGAAGCTGCCAGTGTTCACAAAACAGGCTTACACCTGACATGCTTATGAATCATCAGGGGACAGATCAGTGAAGGGATGGACAATGGGTCGATGGACAGACAGATGGGTGGACGGACGGACGGACGGACGGATACACAGACAAATCACATTCAGACGCACACACCTTTTAAGAAGCTCTGCCTGGAGTAGCTCTCCTAGTGGTTTTAATTTTACAAGAAGTGTCAACCTCACCAATCTAAGATTTTTCTTTTTCATTTGGCCCCAGGTACAAGGCAAAGAGGGTTGGGGGGCGGTGGACAAGATCTGGCCACGGAGGTGGGAAAGGTGTTAACAAGCCATAAATGACCCTCCCGGCCTATTCCGGCATAAGTAATGTCCCCAAATTGCCTACAGTCAAAACTGCCAATTCCGAGCTGATTGCTATGAATCAGGCTCCCCGTCTACGCAATAATGTGATCAATTTCTCATTTCGCTGAATAAATAAGCGGGGAGATGGGGAGCGGTCTGTGACCCACCGTTAACCTCCCGCCTCATTATTCATATCAGACCAAGGACATGCATGCGAGACACCCCTGGCTCAATGTGAGCTAATTACTTGTTAGGACGGGAGGCTCTGTGAAGTGGTACTGATGGGACAAGTGTCCAGGGACCGGCGGGCGGAGAAAATGAGGCTGAGAAAGCCTTTGTCTAGGAGGAGGGAGGCCGGGGGGTCGGGGGGGGGGGGGCGGGGAGGCAGGTGTCCTTCCACCCCGGCCGTAAGCCCACGGGGGTGTGTTCCTGCCCTGGTCCGTGGGTGTCTGCCTCTGAGTGGGACGCCCCGGTAATTTCTGATATCCTCGCCTATCGCTAACGTACATCTTCTTATCGTACTCAGTGATCATCCTCGCAGATCAATTCTCTCATTGGGCTTAAATCCTGGGATAGTCCTCCTTCCCCAGCCCATACCGTGTCCCCTGGTACAGACGTTGGGGGACCAGGCTTTGGGAAACATTTAAAATGTTTGTTCTTCCCCGCCAGTGTGGCTCAGTGGTTGAGCACTGACCTCTGAACCAGGAGGTCACGGTTCGATTCCCGGTCAGGGCACAGGCCCGGGTTGCAGGCTCCATCCCCAGTAGGGGGCGTGCAGGAGGCAGCGATCCATGATTCTCTCTCATCATGGATGTTTCTGTCTCTCCCTCTCCCTTCTTCTCTCTGAAATCAATAGAAACATTACAAACATTGTTTTTAAAAAATTCATCCCGTTGGCTGGCTGCGTGCCTCTGGGGAGGTTTCTGGGGAAGCCGCCGAAGCAGGTTTGTGTGATCAGGAGGCGAGAAGTCATGTAGGGGACCCGGCAGGTGCGGCTGGCAGAGGCGTGGGGGCTGCCGGCCGGTCCCGGGGCCACGCGGACGCCACTGACTGAGCCTGGAAGGCGTGGCCTGGCTGCCCTTCCCAGGGCCCATCTGTGAGGCAGGGAGGTGCACTCCCCAGGCATCTCCCCCGGCCGGAAGCGCACAGGCTACGTCCAGGTGCATCCGCGTTTCCGTAGAGAACAGAGGCCTGGTGCCTGGACTGCCCAACGGCCTTTCTGAGGCTCCAGCCTTCCTCCTTCCCCTGAGGATGCCCGCACGCACTCCCAGCTGGGAGACGTGGGACTCGCACACCCATTCATTCCACGCTACACACACGCATGGCACACGGGTCACACGCCGGGCTGGACTCCGGAGGTGCAGCCACGGAGGGACAGTTTTATGGGTACAGCCTCGTCCTCAGGGATCTTCAGTACACCCCCTCCCCATCAACAAGGTCCTTTCCTAAAGCTGCCTTCACACGTGTTTCAAAGTCACCGCACACGCCATTTAAAATGTCCACTCATCTCCGTTTCTTAACATTCCTCTAAACCAGTGGTTCTCAACCTTCTGGCCCTTTAGATACAGTTCCTCATGCTGTGACCCAACCATAAAATTATTTTCGTGGCTACTTCATCACTGTCATGTTGCTACTGTGATGCATCGTCATGTAAATATCTGATGTGCAGGATGGTCTTAGGCGACCCCTGTGAAAGGGTCGTTCGACCGCCAAAGGGGTCGTGACCCACAGGTTGAGAACCGCTGATCTAAACCCCTGACGAGGATCCGCTAACGGGCTCACACTGTTGCAGATCGAGGTCCCGGCCCCGAGGGGTCCAGGCCGAGGCTGTGTCCTCCCAGGGCCCAGCCCCGAGCTGGGCAGGACGCGAGCACGAGCATGGAGTCCATGTGAAGAACAATGAAGCCTCCTCTCCCGCGATCCCGGGCCCCGCCGCCCGCGCTGACCCGGAGCCGGATCGCCGACCAGTGTCCAGCGGCTGCTTTCCATGACCACGTGCAGCCTGCGCTCATTCATCAATTTCTCTGCAACAAGGGGGGGGGGGGGCGGGGGGGGACTCACTGAGTTTCCCTGAATCCAGGGGCGCGGGACGGACGGGATGAGATACAAGACAGACTTTCCCGTGACGGTAGGAGTGTGCCCAGCGCCCCCGCCTCCCCGTCCGGTCCCCGCCGCAGTCTCACTTTTTCCACGGCCTTATCAGGTCCCGATAGGCAGGGACCAGCTGAGCATTCGAGGGAAAAGGAAGCTCGGGGCCGCCCCAGCCCCCAGGGCCCCCCCACACACCCGTGGGGCCCCACTAGGTCAGCCCTCAGAGCAGCACGTCGCCGGCTCGGCCACGGCTCTCTCCTGTGCACACGCGGGCCTGGGGCCAAGAGGGAGCTGAGCTGGACAGGAAGTCATCGGGATAGAAGGCCTTGGTGCTCGGACAGAGCCCGGCTTCGGCCTCCAACCCGGGGGAGGAGGACGGAGGGTCTGCTCACAGCCTGGAGGGCGGCTCACTAATGTTCCGATCCCCACCCCTCCCGGCTCCAGGAGAACAGGCGGGGTTGGCCTCCTGCCCCGCCCTGTCCCGCGTGACCTTCACCCCGAGGGGGGGGACGTGGTTTGCTCTGTGCAGGTAGCGATGGGCGCTGTGTTCCCAGCAGCCTGGGCTGAGAGGGAAGCACTGAGCACCCTTGTCTGGGCAGCGGCCCCGCCCTCGTCAGTGCCGAGCGGAAAGCGCTTTCCATGGGGAGGATGTGGAGACGCCACAGACGGCAGCAGGACGGCGGCAGGATCGATGGCGGCAGCATCGCAGGCGCCCTCACGCGCACCTGGGCGCACAGCGGGGGGAGTGGCGGACACTCCCTCTTCCCTTTATGACCATGACTGTGGGGACGCCAGAAGCATTTTGCGGATGACACACCCCTTCCCCCTCCACGTAGGAATGTGTTATTACTCATTGTGAGAAAGGGGGTGGGGGGGGGCAGATGATTTTTTTCTGCAAAGGAGCCCAGTAGGACTAAGCCAGTGGGTGAAAGGTACAGAGGGTGGGTGTGTTGTGGTAGGAGGCGCCCAGCTAGCACCAGGAGACTCGAATTCAAGTCGGGGTTCTAGGCTCGTGAGCCTCAGTTTCCCCGGTGGTCGCATGGGGGGGCGCCCCCGCCCTGTCCCTCTTGAGGAGCCAGTGAAAAATGCGACGTGACCTTGGGGGTAAATCACTTTATAAACTGGGATACCCTTTACGCCAGGAAACGATGATCGATTATCAGTTATCTTTAGGGTGTCTGTCCGCGAAGTACGCTGCCAGGAAGCCCAGTCAACGTGCAAAGATGGTTGGGGTTTGGAAACCAGGTGCCAGGGACACGCTGAGGTGGAGACGGGAGGGACGTCCAGGGTGGCACGCCATGGACCTGGGCTGTGGCCGGCCCGGGGCAGAGCCTGAGGCCTGGGCAGATGGGAGGAAGGGCCACCAGTGCCAGCCTCTCGCTGGGGGCACCGTCCGGGCCTCCGAATGCCCAGGGAGCCACTCCGGCCTCTCCGACTCCCACAGGCCCATGTTGTAGGCTCGGCACCGGGCCCTGGAGACCTGGGCTCCTGGGGGGCGGGGGGCGTTTCTGTTTGAGGGAGCGAGGGGTTGAGGCCGCAGCACAGTCACTCGCAAAAGGCCGGCGTCGGTCTCTGGACACCAAACAGCTCTTGGAAGGTAGAGTGTGAGGAGCTACGTGCCCATGAATGGGAAACACGAGGGTGCGATGGCCGTGAAGTTCAGACGGATGAGAAATGGAAGGAGGCTCTGGGCACGGCACGCGGGGGTCACTGTACCAGGGACACGGTCCAGGGGACCCTCGTGCACTGCCGGGGGGGCGTGCAGACGGGTGTGGAATCACCTCAACCAATTAAACATGGAGCTGCCTGATGACCCAGCAGTTCCGCCGCTGGGAATGTATCCGGAGAAACCAGAACACTCGTTGGAAAGAACAGCTGCGCCCCTATGCTCACCGCAGCGTGACCTGCACTAGCCGAGATCCGGACGCAACCCGCGTGCCCAGCGGGAGAGGAGCGGGTACAAAGCCGCGGCACATTTACCCCGTGGGATACCCCTCGGCCGTGAAACAGAAGGAGAGCTTCCCTTTTTGCGGCAGCATGGAGGGGCCCGGAGGGCAGCTGCTGAGGGAAATGAGCCAGTCGGAGAAAGACAGGTGCCATCTGACGTCACTTACAGGAGGAATCTAATGAACAAAATAGAGAACAGACTGACCGCTGTCAGAGGGGTGGGGTGTTGGGGGGCTGGGTGAAAAAGCTGAGCGTTCGGTTAAGCAGCCCCCGCCCCCCCCCCCAAAAACAACAACCCCTCTCAGCCACAGACAACAGCATGGGGATTAGCAGAGGGGAAGGGGGGTGTGGAGGCGGGTCAAGGGGGGATAAATGGTGATGGAAGGAGACTGGACTGGGGGCGGTGAACACGCACTACAGGCCGCAGATGACGTGCTACAGAACGGCAGCCTGGAGCCTGTATAATTGTATTAACCATGTCACCCCAGTACAGTCCCCCACCGCACCCTCCCGTTCTGATAGGGGGGGTAAGAGGGAGAACCGAGAAGATGGAGGGAAAAGGTGGGGACCCCGCTGGGCAGGCCCCAAAGCCGTCCCTGGACGTGGCCAGCGACTCCTCGCCTCTTAGCGCAGGTTGTCTTAGAACGGCGGGGAAGGGGACAGACGCGAGCGCCCCGCGAGGCTCTGGCTGCGGGCGACAGGCCCCTCGATCGGCCGAGCCCTGGGCCCCCTCTGCGCATGCGCACGGAGCTGACTGCGCCGCATCGGAAGACACGCAAGCTAAATAATGTTTAATTGACAGAGCGGATTGTTTACTTTCGAATAATTGCACTAAATTGCAGTGCTTAAGAAGTACTTAGACTTCGCCGCTTGGCTCTTCGGGCCGCTCAGTGGGGATGGAGGAGGATGGAGACCCCTGGCATGGGCAGAGGGAGGAACCGGCTGCAGGGAAGATGGGGGTGGTGGGTGGCCACAGGCCCACGCCCCTCCTGGCGCCCGCCTCGGGCTGCAGCTCGTCCGGATGCAGGTTTCTCTCTGAGCTTTGGGGCCACATCCCTGCTCCCCCGCCCCCCATAGAGCACTCTGTCCTCAGAGGATGGACCCCTCCCCGCAGCCCCCAAGGGCATTGGGTGCCCATGCCCGCTGCCCACATCATGGGGTCAGCAGTTCTGGGAATCTGCTACTTGGGCCGGAAACATGATTCTCATTGTGATGGGGGAGCCAGGGAGCCTGGGCACTAACCCGGGGCCTCCCCAAGATGTGGCCACGCCTGCAACCAGGGCTGATTTTCAGCAGGTCATTGAAAACACCAAAGACAGCCCAGCTGTCATGGCTCAGTGGTTGAGCGCCGACCTATGAACCAGGAGGTCATGGGTTCGATTCCCGGTCAGGGCACATGTTCAGATGGCGGGCTCGATCCCCAGTGTGGGGCGTGCGGGAGGCAGCCGATCCATGGTTCTCTCTCATCATTGATGTTCCTCTCTCTCTATCTCCCTCTCCCTGCCTCTCTGAAATCAATAAAAATATATATTTAAAAATAAATTAAAAATAAAAACACTGCAAGACGTCCACACCAGTTGGGACACAGCTGTTACCAGAACTTCTGCGTGCCCCCTGGCATCCTAACTGTCCCTGCCCTTCATGGGAGTCCCCAAAACAACCCCACAATCCAGGAACGAAAGAGTGTACCCCTGGCGCCTTCAGGACCCACCCCGACAGGCGGCCAGTGACCCTCCAGGCTGGTGACGCCCACACCCCAGCGGTGTGCGGTTCAAGGCCGTGGCACCCCTCCCACGCCTGCTCATGCCCAGGCAGGAAGCCGTGAGTCAGGTGGACGCCAACCGGGTGGGGGCACCCGCGGGGAGTAAATGCACCCCGATTACAGGACGGTCCTGCCAGCCCCCCACCCCCACTCCCAACCCCCCAACCCTGCCACTCAGCCCCACGCTGGGCTGCTTAAAGCACTTGGCACCACAAGTGAAATATCTCAGCTTTATATTATGCTCCTCAAGGGCCTGTGAAAATATCTGAGGACGGAAAATATATTTTTGGCTCCGACCCATAAATAGAAAACCGCAAAATTGAAATTAATATATGTTTAAACCCCTACAAACCATAACATTATGTCAATGACTCCACTGTAAGCCAACTCAATTTGTATAGAGTTATATAAAAATTACGTGCGACATGGGCTGTGGGTGAGCTTGATTTGGTTTGATACGACGGGGGGAGGCCTTCTAAAGGAAGAAGGGTGACGGGGTCATGGTGGCCAGGACCCCAGGACCAAAAGGGCGGTTCCAGCCCTTGCCCTCCGTGCCCCTGCCCTGCTGACCGGCTGACCGCCTCCTACTTCTCCAGTGGCCTCCCTCCTCGCCCGGTGACATAACCGGACACCTTCTCCTCCTACCTCCTGACCGTCTGTTGCGGGTTGTCCTGCTGTGACATTTCTAAAATATACATATTTTTATTGATTTCAGAGAGGAAGGGAGAAGGAGAGAGAGTGAGAGAGAAACATCGACGATGAGAGAGAATCATGGATCGGCTGCCTCCCGCACGCCCCACACTGGGGATGGAGCCTGCAACCCGGGCCTGTGCCCTGCCCGGGAATCGAACCCTGACCTCCTGGCTCCTAGGTCGACGCTCAGCCACTGAGCCACGCCGGCCGCTGGCGGTGACATGTTTGAGGTTTGATATTTAGCTGAGTTTCCGCTTGAACGGGGCCCCGGCCCTCGGCTCTGCTCCCGCACTCTCTCTCCGAAAGATCACCCGTCCGACAGTGTCAGCTGTCACCTCCACCTGGCTGGCGTCCAGATCCGTGTCCCCAGCTCCAGCCCACAGAGCCCGGCCCCGCATCTCCCAGCTCGGATGGGACGCACCCCCTCCGGTGTCCCGCACAAGCCTCGGCTCTGCCCGGCCCCAGGCCTCCTCCCCTTACCCCCAATTGCTGCGCTCTGCACCCGACACCCATTTCTGCTGTTTTTTAAAAAATATTTTTATTGCTTTCAGAGAGGGAGAGAGAAACATCAAGGATGAGAGTCGTGGACTGGCTGCCTCCTGCACGCCCCACAGTGGGGATGAAGCCCGCAGCCCAGGCCTGTGCCCTGACGGGGAATCGCATCGTGAACTCCTGGTTCATAGGTGGATGGTCAACCGCTGAGCCACACGGGCCGAGCAGGGCCTCTTTTAGTTGACACCTGGCCTCCGGCCGTCCATGGCTCCCCTCCTGCACGCTGTCCTGGTCACTCTCACAGGCCAATCAAGACAACACTTGCATTTAACAAGCCCGCTGCCCGGAAACCCACCTGTGACTCGTCACCCGATAGACCAGCGGTTCTCAACCTGTGGGTCGCGACCCCTTTGGCGGCCGAACGACCCTTTCACAGGGGTCGCCTCAGACCATCCTGCACATCAGATATGTACATGACGATTCATCACAGTAGCAACATGACAGTGATGAAGTAGCCACGAAAATAGTGTTATGGTTGGGTCACAACATGAGGAGCTGTATTTAAAGGGCCAGAAGGTTGAGAACCGCTGTGATAGATGGTCAAGCCCAGTCTTCGGGGCCGGCGTGGGGCTCATTCGGTCTGACTCCAGCTCCCTTCTCCCCGTAACCTCTCGCTAAGCCCCGGGGCCATCAGCTGGCTCCATCGAGCTCGACTAGTCACCGTCCCCACTGTGTCCTCTCCCCCCACCTCCTCGCTGTGGCTCACACCCCCCACCAGCCTGGAGTCCCCTCCTCTCTCCACTCCTCCTACCCACACCGTTCACCCACGTGCTGGGCTTAGCTTCACGGCTGGCTCACCGCGTGTTCTCTCTGTGACACGTGCGAGGCTAAGGGAGTCCCTCAGGCCCACTCAGTGCGTCCCCGTCACGACGCGCCGAGGGCGTTATCGCTTATGCTCAAACCCATTTTGCAGATGAGGAAACCGAGGCACAGAAAGGTTAAGGAGCTCGCCTGGAGTCACACAGCTCGGAAGGAGCAGAGGGGGAATAAGGACCCAGGAAGTCCGGCTCCAGAGCCCGCACCGTGCCACCTCGCCCCTCCATTCCCACCTCCTCCAGGCAGACCTCCCACCACCCTCCCACTTCGCTGTCACCACACACTGGCTTTTCTCAACTCTTCTAGCCTCCCCTGCCGTATTGTCAGACATCGGTGAGGACAAGAACGCGTCCAGCCCACGGGCCAGTCGTAAGGGGGTTAATGTTATAACTACGATCACCCGCCAAGTGCCTCCCAAGCACTGAGAATCCCCGAATTCCCTCCCAGGTGCTTCAGACACGCTCTTTGATGTCAAGTTTACTCGGAGAAGTAGGAGGGCATTATAATAACAAACACATGGAAACTGAGACCAGAGAAGTTAAGGCGCTGACTCAGCTCACACAGCAGCCAAGCTCCCTTCCCCCTCAACCTGACAGCTTCCTTCCTCAGGGTCTACGGCTCCCCGCTGCTGCCCCTCTGCACCTGTGTGTGGCGAGGGTGGGCACCCTGCCCGTGGCAGGGAGGGCGCTGATGCCCGGGGGCAGGGACACATGGCGGCCTCGGAGCACGTCGGCAGCCACTCAGCTAAGGTGGGTGCAGCCGGGGCGGCGTCCTGGCCCTGAATCCCTCTCCTTTCCCTGCTGTTCTCCCTGCACCTACCCCTTCATTCCCAATCTCGCCATCTCCTATAAAATACGATTCTAGGCGCCCCCTTGGGCCTCGCCTGCCAAGCCCGGTCCATCAGACCCGAAGGCCCAGCCTGCCGCTCTAGGCCGCCGCGCCTGGCGGCCGTGCCCAGGGCAGATGCCTGTGGGGGCGCCTGGCAGAGGAGCCCCAGGTAATCCCGCGAGAGGGGGGGCACCTCCAAACACCGCCTGTCGCCTTCATTTCCAGGATGGAAATCACATTCGTGTTTGGGAGGAAAAGGTGAGGCCGAAAAAGAGACCCCATCCCCCGTCCCCCGCCACGGCCATCACCAAGGAAACCAGTCAACGCCATCGGAGCGGTGAGCACATGAGCCCTTCTGATGGGAGACGGTCTGTGTTACCTGAGTTTCCCCTAAAATCCTAAATGAGGGCACTTGCCAGCTTCTAAATTTAGGCGTTTGTGGGCGCCCGCTGGCAGCGAGAAGAAAGCCCTGCTTCAGCCGGCGGGTCGCCTTGAAACGCGGTCAAGTCCCGTATTCTAAACACAAAGCAGCTGTTTGCCCAGAACCCGAGCCGGGATGTTTCATATCGATGGCTCTTGCCACCTCCCCCCGCCACCCCCCCCCGCCCCAGCCCAACCCCTTCTCTCTTTCCTTTTCTCCCTCTTTTCATTTCTGACGTGCCAGGAGAGCTCCCGGTGAATGAAAAAGGGGGTGGGTGCAAATTCAAGCCCGCCGTTATCTGCCTCAGACGATCGCGGATCCTGGGGCGGGGCCCGCGGGCGAGCCATCCGGGCAGACCTGCCCCAGCGCCACTGTTTACAGAAGAAAGGGAAAAATAGAAATGGATCTATGGCGTTGGTACAGGGGCCGGGTCAGGGGGGGCAGAGGATTCAGTTGCCGCTCTTTCAGCCACTCGAAATGCCAGCTGATCGGTATCGGGCCGGCCGGGGTATCTTTAAGGTAAATCTCCTGTTCCACACTCAGAGCCAGGCCTCTACTTTCCGACGTCCGGGCAGCGCGGTCCACCACCGAATCCGCCCGATCGGGTGACGTCTCGGGTACCGCGGCGAGGCGGGCATTCTGACACCCGCCCCCCCCCCGCCCCCCGCCCCCCGGCTGGTCTTTGGGCCGTCGCCGGAGGCAGGCTCTGTCCCCAGGCCTGGGTCCAACTGTCTCATGAAGCCGTGTCACATTCCGATGACAAAGTCGCAGAGCCTCCGGCCTCCGCTGAAACGCCCAGCTGTCGAAAGTATTAAAAATCAGTCACAGGGGACGGTGCCCAGATGGCAATCGGACATGGAGAGAGAGAGAGAGAGACACCTGGAAAGAGAAGGTGTGTCTGCTCAGCGCCTCTTACTGGCCAGTCACCATGGACGGTGGCTTCGATGTATTATCCTCCTACCGCGATGGGCACCTGCTCTCCCATTTTACAGATGGGAAGGCGGAGGTGCGGACGGGTCCCGTCACTTTGCCGAGGCCGTGCCGCTAAGGTGACGGCAGAAGAAGCGAGGATTCTGAAGCCCATTTCTTCTCCCCACCGCCGACCACCTCCCACCAAAACCAATATCTCTTTGTATCAATCCGCAGCGTCTTCCCAGGTGTCCACGTTTCCGTACGGGCACCTCCTGGGGTCTCCATTTCTCCACCTGTAACTAAGCAACCTGCAGCTGCTCCAAGGCTGGTCTGGCCTTCCCTGGCGCGGCCCTGACGTTCTGAAATCCCGCGTCTATGGATACAGCCAGAGGCTTTCGAGCCATAAATCAAGGTGTTTGAAAGTTACACGTAAGCCAGGGGAGCCAGGGCGCGCAGTGGCGGGCCGCTAAGCCAGGGTCTATAAAAATAAAGGCCGGCTGGAGAGGTTGGCTGCTGGCAGGCGGGTGCCCGGCTTGGCTCAGCCTTGCACGGCGTCCGTGGGGCCGGGGCTCCTAGCTCGGCTGGACGGGATGGAGCCCTCTCTGCACGCTGGGCCCCTGGTTGGAGGTGGCCCTCACCACCCATGGGCCAGGGAGACACGACTTCCTGGGGGGAGGTGTGTGGGGGGGAGAGAGCTTGGGGAGCCACGTGGGATGGTGGCAGGTCGGGTGGCAGGCGGACTTGGCAGGCCCGTGGTGTTTTCTTTGCAGAGAGAGCTCTCGGGAGGGAGTTTTCCGACCCCCCTTGCTCCCAGCTCTGACCTTTACCTTGCCTCTCCTGCCCCCCTCTTCCCGCTCTCCACGAGTGTGGCGGGAACCGGGCCAACGCCTGAGCGAAAATGAAGACATTTCTCAAATGGCATGTCCCAGTGGCTGCTGCTGGCAGGCAGAGCCGGGGGGAGCGGGCCCGGATCCCTGGCTATCCCCTAAATATCCTAACTATGTTCCCTCCTTGGCCGCAAAACCACAGCAATGTCTCCCTTCCCCCCGTCCGCCCTCGGACCCGGGGTCTGCGAGGAGATCGGCCGGCCGCAAGGGCCCCGCGGCGCCACCGCTGCCAAGGGCGGGGCTCGGCCAGCTTGGCGGCCGCGGGTTGGCGCTGGCCATGGGTGGCATGTCCTGCCCGGGCTTCCGACTGCGCTGGCCTAGCCTGGCCGCGACGCCCGGAGCGACGTTGCAGGGGGGAGTGTCCACTTAGAGGGGAAGGCCAGCTGGCCCACCAGTCCTCCTGGGCGTAGGCCTCCCGCTCCCCACCGTTGCTCCGTCAGAATGCCCAGCGCTCTTGGCCGTGGAGCTGGCTGGCCGGCCGACTGGGCATTCGCTCCCAGGCCCGTGTCTGGCTCTGACCCTCTGTGTGACCTCTTGGAAAGACAGCTGAGCAGAGGTGCCAGACCCACAGCTCTCAGGGTGGCCCTAGGTGCACCCGATTCCCCCCTGTGCTCCGTCACCGTTCTCTGCCTGGACTTAGGGACGCAGGTCAAGGCCACCACAGATGTCGCAGGTGCCCGGGTGGGGCCCGTCTCTGTGGGGCTCCTCCTGTGACCAGGGGTAGCATTCCCACCAGCAGAAATGGCCAGCCATCGGGTCCAATGAGAAAGGGTTGGTGGGTCCTGCAGTAGGCTTGACGGAGTCGGGTGGTTGGCTGAGTGACTGCCCATCCCTGCCCTCCCGCTCCGGGTCCTCCCACAGTCCTGGGGTCCTGGGCGCCCCCTGCTCTCCTTCTCGGTACTGCCCTCCAACCCTCAGAGCCAAGGGTCCTGGGGTTCTTCTCCCGAGGTTCCGCGCTCTTGGCCATGATGGGCCCACCCATGCTTACGGCTTCCAATCCCACCTTGAGTTCCCAAATCTGCATGTTCAGCCAGTCCACTGTCCAAGACCTACTAGGCCTGCAATTCCGCCCGCCTCGGGGCCATTTCCAACAGGCCTCCCTCAGGCCTCCCATTCAACATGGCACCGAGGAGACCGCCCCAGCCCAGAGCTCCCTCCACCGTCTCCACTTTGGTTCTCGGTACCCCCACATCCCGGGGGTACCCAGGCCCAAAGCTTGGACTTGCCTTGGGATTCACCTTGTCCCTCCCCCACTCTCTCCCTGGACCCCAGGCTGCCCCCCTTCCCCGTATCGCTCCCCCCTCTTTCCTGCTCTTTACGGCCACTCTGCCACCTGGCCGGTGGCTCCTGGCCATCGTCCTCACCTCCACAGCGGCCACGCTGAGCTTCAACTCACTCCCTCAAGGGGAACTGTTCCTGCTCAACGGGACGCTGGCTCCCCTCCCAGATCCGACACCATTTTTACTCCCCTGCTTCTAGGCCTTGGCTTACGGGCGTAGAGGGGCCCAGCTGTGGCGAGAAGGGGTCAGAACAGCACTTCCCGCCCCACATTCTCTTCTGCAACCTTGCCACTCTCTCCAAGATGGGGAGGCTCAGCTGTCCTCCCAGAGACCTGGAGAAGGGAGGGGTGCATGACTGTCTCCCCGGAAAAGGCACAGAAGTGACGCTATTGGCATCCAAGGCCAGGTCAGGAAAGGCAAGACCACTGCCGCCCGACATCCTCTCTTGGGACACACAGCTTCCGAGTCCTGGGCCACCATGCTGAAGCCATTGTGCTAGAGACGCTCCTCCCCTCCCTCCTCCCTCCATTCCCTCCCTCCTCCCTCCATTCCCTCCCCCATTCCTTCCTTCCTTCCTTCCTTCCTTCCTTCCTTCCTTCCCTCCTATCTTCCTTCCCTAAACGTTTACTCCAGGCTACTCTACACCAGGCAAATGCTTAGGAACAAAATAGTGCTCAGGACACAGGCCTTGCCCTCAAGTACACGCATGCGTTCCTTGTACTGACTGCTCACATCCGTTCGCTTGTGCAACATGACAAGGCCCCGAACCTTGGCAGCGGGAAGCGACGTCGGTAACTTCCCCTAACGCTGGGGGTTGGCGAGGAGAAGGCTCCTTGCAGCTCGGCGGACTCTGCTGGGCCTGTTCATGTGTCGGTGGCCGCGGGGGCTCTGCTGGGGTGGCCTACAGGGGCATCGCTCCTACGTCTGGTGGCGGCAGTTGACTAGACGGCAGGCCTCTCACCTGTCAGTCTCCCACCGCGCGAGGTTAGGGCTGGCCCACAGGGCGGCCTCGGGTTCAAGGGCAACAAGAGCAAGTTTTCCATAATTTTTAATCTCTACCTGCCACGCACTTGCTACTCCCCCCGACAGCAAGTCACGGGGTTAAGCCCAGAGTCACTGTGGGGGGAGGGGGGTTGGGGGGAGGGGAGAGGGGGATTACCTGGGACGTGGGTGCAGGGAGGGGGCTCATCACTCCCATTTTTGCCAAAAATTTACCCCTAGTGCGCGTGTGTGCACCTGTAGAGGTACATCCATGTGTACCCATGTCTGCACACGTACACTTGCTTCTGTACTTACGTGTGGTTGCCCCACAAAGCAGCCACAGGAGGCTGTGAGTCCACCGGGAGTGCCCCTGTGTGTGCCTGCACATGTGTGCCTGGGGACACTCCTGGGTGTGCACGCATGTGCATAGATGTGCACAGAGCATGCATGCGCGATTGCTCAAGAGAGCAGCAGCAGAAGCACGCGTGTGAGCACACCAGAGTGCCTCCCGGGCACGTACACACGTTTCATGCAGGTATGGACGTGTGCGCGTGGGCATGTGTGGCTGACCCGCTGAGCAGGTACAGGAGGCTGTGTGTGCGCGCCAACCCCGGGGCTGCCTGTGTGTGTGAATGGACACATGCAGCTGGGAAGGGAGCCAGAGCCTAAGCTCGGTCACGGGCCTGGGCCTGGACCTAGTTCTAGAACTTTCCATGGTGGTCATGTTTATAAAGACCTTCTCGTCCCGAATTCATACCTGCGGCTCCTCAGCAGCCTGTGCCACAGCCCCCACCGCCCGCCCCGTCCTCAGCACCCCACTCAGCTCTCCCTGTTGGAAGCTCAGCTCACATTCCCCCTCCTCCAGGGAGTCTTCCCGGGGGGCCACGGTGGCATCCCGAGGGCTCCCACTCCCGTGCCTGAGCTGCTGGTCGCGTTGGCGGTAACTGCCGTCCAGCGGGCCCATCGCTGTTTGGTCAGGTGTCATCTCCCCTTTCGCCCAAAGGCCCCGGAGGACAGCAGTCACGTCACGTCCAGTCTGTGGCTCCCACCCGCTCATCCCACATGGTGCCACGCACACATTAGGCGCTCAATCCACAGCGGTGGGCTTGAAAGGAACGCAATCTGCTGGTCATGGGGGGGGGGGTGGGGCGGGCCTGTCCGCTGGGTGAGATCCACTTCTCTCTACGGATCCCCGCCCCCAGCCACCTGCCCCTTCCCTTCCACGGGCCCTGCTTCCTACCCGGCCACCGGACAATGCATGCACCCTACACACGTGCCCAAAAAACAGCCATATCCCCACACGAGGGGAGCGTGATGAACCCTTCCCACCGCATTTCACCGATTCTCACGTGGCATTTTCCCTCTATGTCTGCATTCTCAAACCGGTCCCCAGCTCACACACGCTGGGGCCTCCAACCGCCGGCCAGGCGGCTGTCATGGTGCTGATGCCTGGCCAGCGTGGCCGCGGCGGTTCCCACTGTTGTCCCCTCACTGGAGAGCGCCGCGCTGTTGGCCTCCCCGCGCGGAGCGTGATGGCGGTTTTACGCATCTTCAAAGAGACCAGACCAGGATTCAGCAGTGACATGGGAAGTCACCGCGCCCGCAGCAAGGCGCCGGGGGGCGGGGGGCGTGCAGCCGGGACCAGCCATGCAGGGCTCATTGTCGTGCTGACCGCATGCCCGGCTGTCCAGCGCAGCCCCGCGAAGTGTACTGTGGGTTGTAGCACAGGGCGACATCCCAGGAGAGGACGCGGTTGCTTTACGCACTGAGACGCTTCTGCGAGAAGGGCCTCGCACCTGCCCAGCGGTTGCCTCGTGCTCTGGGTGAGACACTGCATCCGAGTTTACCAGATATTTGTCTTTCTTCGTGGTGCCTCCACTTTTTAAATCATCTTCCCCCCAGGAAACACACCAAAAGGGTAGCACAAAGGCATGTGTTTGCCTCACAAATGCCAGTGATCTGCAGGCCACCGTCCTCCTTTTTGCCATATCTGTATGTCCTCTGCTATCGTTGACTTCATTGCTTTCATTTTAAAATCAGCCTTGTTTCATCTGTATCAGTCAGGATAAGCGGGGTTATGCTGCTGTAACAAACAGCCCCACAAATCTTCCCGGTGATCAGCATCTAGGATTCCAGCCCACGGTGAATGACTGTCAGCAAAGGTACGGTTACCTGGACGAGGTGTGCTCTGACCAAAGGAGACACCCTGAAGCCAAAAGGACGAGCAGAAAACATTCCAGGCCAGAGAAAGTCCTCCTCACTAGGCCAGCGTGGCTCAGTGGTTGAGCATCGACCTATGAACCAGGAGGACACGGGTTCCATTCCTGGTCAGGGCACATGCCTGGGTTCCGGGCTTGATCCCCAGTGTGGGGCGTGCAGGAGGCAGCTGATCCATGATTCTCTCTCATCATGGATGTTTCCATCTCTCTCTCCCTTAACAAAAGAGAAAGTCCATCTCCTGTTGAAACCACAATGGCCTCACCTGTCCGATGGGGATTATCAATGATTCCTCCCTTGGCCCCCTCCATCCGGCCGTTCAAGAATCCAATGAGTTGTGTAGTCGCGTGAAAACGTTGATTTCCAGCTGTTGCAGGCGACCCTGTCTCTAGGTGCCCTGCCCGCACCAGTGGGCTTTACCGTTTCTTCTTGCCCCGACCAACGCCCCAAGGGCCGTGGGATGGCTCTGCTTGAGAGCTGTGCTGGCATCCGGAGCGGAGACAGTCTTGTGGGCTTGAGCCCTTAGGCCTGTGGGAGATGGTGTCCGCATTGAGGTGAGTTGGGGCACCCCCGGCTGGTGTGGGGGAGCTGGGGATGGATTGCTTGGTGGCATCAGCAAGCCCTTCAGACCCTTGCACAGCCTTGATGACAGCTCTGGGCCGTCGTAGGAGAGGTTCCTCCTGTCCTCTGGCCTTCGGCGGCCTGGACCCCGCTCACCAGTCCCGCCTCTCATCCAACCACTCTCTGCCCCTCCCACTCTCTGCACCAGCATCTGGGCTCCGCTCAGCTCCCAGGAGGATGGTCCCTGCTCTCCCCGCCTGGACCTCACACTCGCTGATCCCTCCCCATGTCCCTTCGTCCCCTCCCCATCCCCTGCCCCTCCCAGCCAACTCCTGCTCCTCCTCCCCTCCCCAGCCCAGCGTCACTTCCTCCCAGAGGCCTCCCTGCTCTGCCCTCTCCCAGCCCCGCCATTCCCCATGGACTCTCGTCACCCATGAGGCGTGTGCCCTGTCCCCGGCAGGCACGCGCCCGGCTCTTGCGGGATAATGGGGGCTCACCAGGCCCACGGAGTGCTTTGGGGAGAGGGGCCAAGGGGTTGAGTGTATGGAGAGGGGCCGGGGGGGAGAACAAGATCCTCTCTCGCTGGAACCAGTGAAGTCACTGGAGAGAGAGAGAGAGAGAGAGGAGAGCGAGGAGCTATAAATAGCCCTGGAAATCATGCATATTACATTAGGGGTGTTGGTGACAGCTTAAGTATATTTCCATAAGGTTCCATTATATTTACGTATTAGTTAATGGAGACCTAAAATATTATGTTACCGTAATGCTCATGTTTTATTAGCATCAAATGGAGCTGCTAAGTGTGATGGAAAACTGGCGCGGCTCTGACATTTCTGTGCGTTCACGCTGAAAATCTGACGTCTCGCTCCCCGCCCGCCCACCTCCGCCGAGGGCCGATGTCCTTGTCAACCCTCGTGACCTCTGCCCTCCAGCTCACCGAGAGGCCCGAGGTGCGAGGCAGGCGCCCGGAGCCTCGCTGCAGCGTAAGGGCCTTCGCCTCGGGGCTTTGGGAGGGATCCGAGCTCAGTGACGAATCTGCTGGGTGGCCCTGGCTATGTTATTGCCCTCTCTGTGCCTTGGTCGCCCTCTCAGGTCCGTGACGTTAGGCGTGAGTGTTAGAGTTGGTCAGGGTTCTCCAGGGAGACAGAGCCAATAGGACGGAATTGGGTTCAGAGGATGCAGCCAGGGAGTTAGTTTAAGGGGTTGGCTCCCGAGGCTGAGGGGACGGGCGCGTGTGAGACCCACAGGCAGGCGGCCAGACGGGGGACCCAGGGAAGAGTGGGACCCGTCGTGGCCGAGCCACGTTGACACATAGGATGGATCATCTCGGTCCCTAAGCTCCTTGGGGTTCGCCGGGTTGAATTCTGGCTCATCTGCCCGGGAGCTTCCACCCCCTGGGTGTGCAGGTGGAGACGGTGGCTGGGGGTCCCGGGCAGCCCAGGGCTTGCCGAGGGGTGGCGGGCAGGGCCGGACTGAGGGGGTGGGGGGCCCTCTGAGTGCTCGTCCTCCTCTCTCTTCCTGGAGTGGCAGGGCCCAGGTTGGGGGGGGCTTCAAGCGTCGCTTCCTACCACCAGCAACACCTGCTAACGGGCTGTATTTCCGCCCTGTTCGAGGTGCAAACAACCCGAATGGGAAGAGCTGGGGGACAGGGGCTCGTGAGGAGGAAAGAGTGTGGACAGAGGCAGGCGGTGAGAGGTTGGTGGGGACCCGGGCGTGGGAGAGGACTGTGGCACATCCTCGTGTCTGGCCCAGAGTCCGGGGTCCCCAGGCGTCAGCATGGACAGCCAGCGGCTGAGAGGCAGGCTCAAGGCTCCCCACCCACCAGCCCAGTGTCCCCAGGCCCCGGGCTCTGCTTCATGCCCACACAGTAGGACGACAAGGAAGCCAGGGGGGAAAGAAGAGGGCTTTTGAGGAACAGAGTTCAAATCCTGACTTGGATACTTGCGAGGTGCCCAACCTTCGAGACGAGTTCCCTCTCTGAGCCAGTGTCTCTGCCCGCATGAGGGGAATCATAGCAGGACCCACCCGTCCCCCGGGTTACGGAAGGGATTTGACACGCTGATACCCCGCAAGCAATAAACAAACGAGGAAGGCCTCGGCGAGGACACCAGGATGACTCCAGAACACCAGCGGGATGACCCTGGATGACCCTGCAGCTTTCTGACCCTCAGTTTCCACATCTGCAAAATGGGCCTGTTGCTAGCACAGCCCTCCTGGGGCCGGCGTTGCTGTCAGGTGGCAGACCCTGTGCCAGGCACCGGAACCGCCGGCGATGAACCCAACAGCTGAAGTCGCTCCCCGGCCTAGCTGGCGTCCCTGTGGTGGGGAGTGGTGGTGTGAGCAGCAAGATGAGGCACACGTGGACTTTAAAATATGTGATGAGAGTTCTGGAGAAAAAACAAGGTGAGGACGTGGCTGGGAAACGCCCAGATTTGAATGTTAAGTGGCCAGGGAAGGCCCCCCTGAGAAAGTGGCCTGTGAGCCGAGAGCGCACACGGGGGCGGGCGGCCAGGGTGGCCACCCCCGTCCCTTCCCTTACTGGCTTCTCATCACCGTGGAGCGCAGTGGTGGCAACAGAGACCCTGCGGCCTATGATAAAACATTCACCACTGGCCTTTTCTAGAGAAAGTTTGCCAACCACCGGCAGAAGGCACTGCCTGGGTGATCCGGAAGCACCCGTCCTGGAGCCATTACAATTACTGTCATTATTATTGTTAGGTGGCAGCTAAGTGACGCTGCTGCTGGAGGGGGCCGGGCAGAGGGGACGGGTTGGCCCTCCCGCTGCACCAGGCCACGGACGTAGGTCTCAGACCCCGAGTTTCCAAAGGCTGGCATCATCACAGACAGAGAGGGGGAGCCGGGCCCCAGGCCGAGGAACGTGAGCCACAGCCGGTGCGAGGAATGACGCATGGCGCTTGGAGGGCTGTTAAGCGGCGGGAGGAAACGGCCCCCGGCTCCCCGCTCAGGAAAATGTCTCCCCGCACGTGGCCCGCCTGTCGCGGGCTGTCTGCCGGGTGGCAGGTCCGGAGCGGGAGGCGCGTTAGCCGCCTGATTGAGTTATGACAGCTCCTCGCGCCCAACGGGAAGCCGGGGGAGGCGGTCCTAGCGGGGCCTGCAGACAAATGATGATAAAGTGCTCACTTTAAGGAACCATCTCCCTAATATTTCATGCTGGCGGCGGGCGGGGGGCGGCGGGTGGGCGGGCTGCCCCCATGGCACAGCTAACTACTCCATCAATTGATCTGATTCACGGCGACAGCTACTCCCAGTCATAATATTTCAAATAAATGGGGCCTTGGATAGAAATAATATCTGCATCAATATTAACCCTGAAAGAACTAATGGACATAAGCTATAATTTCCTGGACACCCTCATAACGCATGGTCACCGCCGCCCGTGTGGGGCGATTTTTCTTCCTCTCTTTTCTCTCCTCTGTCTCTCCCCTGCCCCACGGCTGCCAGATCGGCTTTGTTCACCCCCAGTCTGTGGTTTGGGGGCCCCACCCCCACCTCCCTGGAGCCACAGGCCTCTGCCGAGGAGGAAAGAGAGGGGGCCTAGGGCTGCTTGGCCCATTTACCCCGAGCTGCTTGGAAATGCCCTGGGAGGTGGGGTAGGCTTGCTTGGCAGAGGGGAGCTGGGGCGGGGGGTTAGAAAGGAGGCAAACTAACTCTTTACTTTCTTTTTGCTTTTTTTTTAATATATACTTTTAAAAATATATTTCTTTTTTTATTGATTTCAGAGAGGAAGGGAGGAGAGAGATAGAAATATCAATGATGAGAGAGAATCATCGATCGGCTGCCTCCTGCACGCCCCCCACTGGGGATCGAGCCCGCAACTCGGGCCTGTGCCCTTGGCCAGAATCGGACCTGAGACCCCTCAGTCTGCAGGGCGACACTCTATCCACTGAGCCACGCCAGCTAGGGCTTATATATATTTTCTTATTGATTTCAGAGAGGAAGGGAGAGAGAGAGAAACACACCAATGATGAGAGAGAATCATGGATCCACTGCCTCCTGCACGCCCCACTGGGGATGGAGCCCGCAAACTGGGCGTGTGCCCCGATCGGGAATCGAACCGTGACCTCCTGGTTCACAGGTTGATGCTCAACCACTGAGCCACACCAGCCAGGCCTGGCCCTTTATCATCATTCATTCATCAGCAGCTATTCACTATGTGCCCGGCATGTGAGTGGGCTCTTGGGAAACACCAGGGTCCCGAAGAGGAGGAAGGTCTGTCTCGTGGAGCCTGCACCGTAGTTGAGCTTTACGGTCGGGGCGGGGAGACAGCTGGTAAACCCTGACACAAAGGGAAGAAATGACGCAGTTTGAGAGCGAGGCCGGGGTCCCAGGTAGCCCCGGCATGGCCCCCTCGCAGGCCCAGAGGAATGGGGTGAAGGGTGGCGGCTGAATGAAAGGCCTCCCAGGCCTGCTCTTGGCTGCAGTGGTCACGACGCGGCCCCCAGAGTTCATACAGCCCCGGGGGGTGTTCTGTTTAACTCGCAGAATGGTTCTTAACAATTCACTCGTCGCTTTTGAAAAGCAGGGGATTCTGCTCCAAAGCCTCACTTCTTCCCTCTCCTCAGAACTGGGAAGACCCAGCGTCCTCCCCTCCCAGCGTCCTCCCCTCCCAGGGTCCTCCCCTCCCAGCGTCCTCCCCTCCCAGCGTTCTCCCCTCCCAGCGTCCT
Source organism: Myotis myotis (assembly GCF_014108235.1). Classification (NCBI taxonomy): domain Eukaryota; kingdom Metazoa; phylum Chordata; class Mammalia; order Chiroptera; family Vespertilionidae; genus Myotis; species Myotis myotis. Next base: position 41,027,836 of record NW_023416323.1, read on the forward strand.
CCCCTCCCAGCGTCCTCCCCTCCCAGAGTCCTCCCCTCCCAGCGTCCTCCCCTCCCAGCGTCCTCCCCTCCCAGCGTCCTCCCCTCCCAGCGTCCTCCCCTCCCAGCGTCCTCCCCTCCCAGCGTCCTCCCCTCCCAGAGTCCTCCCCTCCCAGCGTTCTCCCCTGGCAACACCCGGCTGGAGGTGGTTAGCATCTGCCCCTTCAGACAAGGCTGTGCTCGGCTTCACCGCAGTCCCCACTGCGCCCTACTGCCCACCATCGTCAGTCCCAGTCCCTGTGCACAACTGTGCCGGTGGCCCCCGGTGTTCCCCTTGGACCTGGTCTCTACACCTCCCTGCCCTGCCCAAGCTCCTGCCCTGCAGACCCCACTCCTAGGCACACCCTCTGCACTTTCTCAGCTTCTCCCTTTCCCGGCTTCTCCCTTTCCCAGCTTCTCCCTTTCCCGGCTTCTCCCTTTCCCAGCTTCTCCCTTTCTCAGCTTCTCCCTTTCCCAGCTTCTCCCTTTCATCTGCGAGTCACTTTCCCACAATTGTGAGGCTCAGTAGCCCAAATGCTCGGGACACTGGGGAGGAGTCGATGAACTCGTGGGCTTTTGGAGGGGAATAAAAGCCGTCGTCAGGGAACACAGGGTGGGCACCCACCCCGCCCTGCCCAGAGGAGGTGCCATCTGAGCTGAGACCTGTCACCAGACCAGGACACATTCCAAATCTGCTCCGCAGTCTCCAAAGTCCACCCAGGAGGACGGGACTTGGATGCACGCAATGAATGTACCGTGATGGGTCCTCCTTTCTAGAATCTCCTGGAACCTCCGGAGCTGCCCGAGGGCCCCCTCGAGTCCCAGCAGGAGCTCCACGGTGTCCCCTTCCCCTGCTCCGGGCTTTACGGGGAGAAGCGGTTCCCAGACCCGAGAGGGCAAACCCACTCAGCCCTCAGGCCGTCCTCCGTGAACTACGGGGTGCTCCGCTGCCCCTGAGCCTCCTCCCTCTCGCTGCCCCTTTTCTTCCCTCATCCCGGCTCCCCCCTGGCGCAGGCCCCTCGCTGGCCCAGGTTTGGCAAAGGGCTGGGTGGAGACTCGGTCCTGGGGCCGTCAGGATGGCGGGGACACGCCTGAGGGGGATAAGCCTCATTCTCCCGATAGAGACCACACACACCCCCCTCTCCATCACCCACCACCCTCCCCCCCGAGACGAAACCACACGCGGCTGCTCAGAGGGCATGCAGGGGGCTCCAGGCACGTTCCGGCATCAACAGGGATCCTCCTCACCCTCAGAGCCCCGTTGGTTTAAATGTCTGGAAAGAGTCGCCAGCATCTCCAAACTCAGCCAAATAGACCTTCCGGACGAAGCGGCCGGGCAGCCACATGTGCCCTCTCTCAGCTGCACAGAGATGGGGTGCCCCTGCTTTGGACTCGCTGCTGCCTGGGGCGGGGTGCAGGGGGCGCTCCTCCAAGTGGCTCGCCTCAGCCCCAGGTGCAGCCGGGACTTTGCTAAGGCTCCTCCGGCATTTCCCAGGGGCCCTCCCGCCTGGGGTCCCCGGGCCTGCGGGGGAGGGGCCTCTGCTATTGGCTGAACTCCTGTTCTCACTCCTCCAGGGCCATGTGGGTGCCCGCGCCCTCAGGGAATGTGGGGTTTGGCTCTGGGTTTCTGCTGACAGTCGGCCGGCCTCTCCCGGGGCTGACAGCGGGCCAAGCGCTCTGGGTGGCACAGCGGAGCCTCCTTCCCGTCCCGCCCGCAGGCCCCCCAGGTGGCGGGTCAGCGAGGTCAGCCTCCTGGGTCCCTGGCACCAGGGCAACTTGGCTGAGGCCACACCACCAAGTCCCAGGGCAGCCAGCCCAGCCCGAACCCACCTGCTCCCGGGCCCCCGCGCCCTGAGGCAGGGTGGAAACGGATCGGGATGGTGAAGCTCCGGCAGCCCAGAGACCTGTGTTCCCGTCCCCCCGCTGCTACAACCTTCTGTGTGACCTTGTGAGAGTCGCTGTGTCTCTCTGGGCCTTGATATCTTTATCTGTAAAACAGGGGGGGCGGGGCCACCTCTTAGATCAGAGCCAGTCGCTGTGACCGCGGGAGCTCGAGGGGGGACGTGGAGGTGGGTGCGCGCTTCGGGGAAGAGCCCTTTGTGGCGCGGCCGCCTGAAGCATCCTTGTAAACAAAGTAATGGATGCGGGCCTCGGCGATCAGGAAGGTTCTTTATTGCTAACGGGGGCAAGGTCCGAATATTGCTTAGCAAATTACCATCTGCTAGGGGCGCCATTATGCCTTGACACAACCATTGGTCAGCAAATGGGTCACATTATTGGTTAGTAAATTTGAGGCTGCAGAATTATTTATTGGCAAATTAGAGATGGCAGAATTATTGGTTGGCGAGGCCAGAATTGCAGCGATTGGTTAGCAAATTAGAGATGCCTGTTTTGGTCTGGGAATAAATCACCGCTGGTCAGGGTATCGGAGGCCAAATTAGAGGTGGCCGGGTTATTTATGGGCCAGCCAGGAGCGCGGGGAGCACGCCGGCCAGGCGGGGGGCGCCCTCAGCGCTGCTTCCTGAGAGGGCCCCGAGGTTGGCACTGGGTAAGGAGCCGTGATTGCTTCGTGAGTGCGGATGGTGAAGTGGTCTGAGCCGGATTCCTGTTCTGCACCTCCTGGTCCCCACCCCCCACTGCTTGCTTCCCAAGAGCGTGGACAAGATGTTTGCAGTGCCTGCCGGCGTGGCTCAGCGTCGACCTATGACCCAGGAGGTCACGGTTTGATTCCCGGGCAGGGCACAGGCCCGGGTTGTGGGCTCCATCCCCAGTGGGGGGCGTGAAGGAGGCAGCCGATCGGTGATTCTCTCTCATCATTGATGTTTCTGTCTCTCTCTCCCTCTCCTTTCCTCTCTGAAATCAATAAAAAACATTTTTTTAAAAAAAGATGTTTGCAGTGCTGGGGCTGGGGCTGGGGCTGGGGCTGGGCTGGGGCTGGACTGGGCTGGTGGAGCGGAGGCCTGAGCCCAAGAACAAATCTGAACAGAGTTCCTGGCTGGGGAGGGCACTGAATCCGCTCCAAGAACATGCTCCCCACAGGCCAGCCTTCCCCAGGGGTCCTCCGGCCCCGCCCAGGATGCGGATCCACAAGGCAGCAGATGTCCTTGGGCTCAGCCGCTCAGAACCAAGTAGAGACCTCTCTTCTCCAAGGGTCTGGCCAGATTCCAGGCCCTGGGAAACCACCCCGTCCCTGGACGTGCCCGGGGCCCTTCCTCCTGTCTGAGTCTTTCCCGTCTGGACCACTCCCTACGCAGTTCCGTGTGTCCCACGTGTGAATTGGGCGCGTCCTGTGTGTGCGTCCCATCAGAGTCCTCACAGCCACTGAAAGGCGCCTCCTGGAGAGAAGGTGATGGGGGAGATGAACTAGGGCCCCGCTCCCTGCACACTCCTCAGCCACCACCTGCTTCTCACCCATCCGTGACTGAGTCATGGGAGACCCCACCCCATCATGGTGATCTCTAGCTGAGCTCCCCTCCCCCAGGGATTTGCCCTGTTCTCACCCACAGGGCACTTCCTCCCTCTGTCCTCAGTTTCCTCATCTTTTAAATGGGATAGTTACACTGTTGCAGGAATAGTTATACTGTTGCAGCGATAGTTACACTGTTGCGGGGATAGTTACACTGTTGGGGGATAGTTACACTGTTGCGGGAATAGTTACACTGTTGCAGCGATAGTTACACTGTTGCGGGAATAGTTACACTGTTGCAGCGATAGTTACACTGTTGCGGGAATAGTTACACTGTTGCAGCGATAGTTACACTGTTGCGGGGATAGTTACACTGTTGGGGGAATAGTTACACTGTTGGGGGATAGTTACACTGTTGCGGGGATAGTTACACTGTTGCGGGGATAGTTACACTGTTGCGGGAATAGTTACACTGTTGCAGGGATAGTTACACTGTTGCGGGGATAGTAACATTGTTGCGGGGATAGCAACACTGTTACAAGAATTGGTAGTATCTTGTGTGTTCAGTGTCTGCAGCATGGAACACATTCACTCAGTGCATGGGAGATGTATTGTCACTCTTAATGATACCATCCCCTATGGATGGGCGTTTCGCTATTTCAGCTTTCCCTGCTATAAAGCATGTGGTGATGAACATCTTATGGATAAAGCATTTTTTTTCATGGTCAATATTATTTTCTTACAACAGATTCTTGGCTCCAGTGAAGGTCTCAGCAGGGTCAAAGCCAAGTTGCTAACTTGGTAAACACAGCCAACCCCGTCTGTCCACGCTGCCTGGCTGAGTGGGTTTTAACAGGATCAGCCCCACGCAGGAAGTGTTTCCTGTGGGCCTGGCAATGCACTAAGTATCTTATGAGGATTGGCTGATGCCACCCCCTAGGAGGTAGGTGCTGCGTTATCCTCCATTTAGAGGAAAGAGAATGTGCCCAGGGTTGTGGAATCCAGGATGGAACCATTGGCGATTCAAGTCCAGGTTCACCTGACACAGCCCCTGCTCTCAGGCGGCTGCCCTGTCTCCATCTGTGGCTCCGCCATGAAGGGCTGGGCTGGCCCACTCTCCCTGGCACCAGGCTCTGCACCCAAGTCTGGGCCAAGTGCCCTTCGTGGGCTCCGGGGGCTGTGGGGGAAGAGGCTGTGCTTGCTGGCGCGTAGCTGGAGTGGGGAGGCAGGAGCTCTATCATCACCCGGGGGGGGGGCGGGTGCGGGGGGGGCGGGGGGGGGGCTCTCGCGTCTTACAGCTCAAGGACATCTGGGTGACTGACCCCTAGAGAGTTAGAATAAGGAGGGACCCTGCAAAGCCCAGAGGACAAGCCTTTTCATGCACCTGCATTGCGTCTCCTGGGGGCTTTTCCCAGCCACGCCCTGCCCTCATGAGGCAGGACAGCCAGCACCCAGGGAGCCCTGCGGGGCCAGCAGCCCCTTCCCTAGCAGCGGGCATATGGAGAAGCAGGGCCTGCTTTGCCAACACCGTTGGAAGGCTCACGGTACAGATTTAGCCCCCAAATCCTTGCAAATCCAAATGGCCTGCAGGCGCCCAGATCTATGTCCTCCAGTGCCTGGGGCTCTGAGAGCAGGAGCCAGTGCGGGGAGCGGGTACTGACTCTCGCAACACTGGCTTCCCTGGCGTGGATGGGGGCCTGGCCACTGGCTGCCCAGCACAGCCCTCGCCTCCTCCACGCCACAGGCCTTCTGAGCGCCGAGAAGCAGCCCGGGCACCACCGTGGGGCACGACCGGACCCCGACCCAGGGCCAGCCGTGACCAGGGCCCAGGCAGATGTTGTGTGATCTGTGCAGAGCCGAGAAAGATGCGAAATCGTGGGCACCTTTCAACGTGGGAAAGTTGATCGTGAGCATGTTTTAACTTTTTTTTTTTTTTAACCTTTTGAGTAAGTTTGCGCTCTGGGTGGGTTTCTCTGCGTGCGTCCTCGCAGCCCAGTTATTATTACACGAGAAGAACAGCTCCTCGCACCTAAGAGAGCGGCTCTCCTGCCCCGGTAAGTAGGCATTTCCACCGGCAGCCGCTGAGCAATTACACGCTGCGATTTACACCGTAGCCTCCAGTCTATTCTTCGGGAAAACGAGTCCCTATTATTAGTCAGGCAATAATCAAATGCCTAAAATAGGCTATAAAAGATCTCTGGACTGTGGGAAGGGCTTGTTACCGCGAGTTATGACTCCAGCTCAGGAGCAGGTTCCCAGAAGAAGAAAAAAGTATATGTAACAACACACATCTGTTCTCCCTTTGCCGGGGAGACGCGGCGAGGACAGGAAAAAAATGAGAAGGGCGGGGAGGGTGGGAAACCACACGTCTATCAAGTTCTAGTTCTGAACTCGAGGCAAAGCTGCCGGGGCCTAAGACAGTCTCCGGGGTCCTTTATGCAAAAAGAAAGCAATTTGTCGGCCTGGGTTGGGTTTCATTGCCCGGGAAACCGCTAAGGAGTCAGACATTCGTTCCGTCAGACGCGCTGAGACCTGCCTACGGACCCGCGGACGCTCCGTCTCCCCGCTGGCCAGGGTCTGAGGCCCTCGCTGCTGCTGTCAAGGGCACAGCTGTTGTTGAAAAGCCTCACAGCGGACCGGCCGGCCTGGCTCAGTGGCTGAGCATCAACCCATGAATCAGGAGGTCACGGTTCCATTCCCACTCAGGACACACGCCCGGGTTGCGGGCTCCATCCCCAGTGTGGGGAGTGCAGGAGGCAGCCGATGGATGATTCTCTCTCATCATGGATGTTTCTATCTCTCTCTCTCTCTCTCCTCCCTTCCTCTCTGAAATGAATAAAATATATTTAAAAAAATAAGTGTCTCACAGCGGCATAGGGCGCCCCCTCCCCAAGGTTCAGAGCCATCAGCCCCCATGTCAGGAACGCCGACCCTGACCAGCCCGCCCTCCAGTCAAGGTGTGTGATCGGACGGAGCTGGCTCCCAGGGGTAGAGCCCTCTCCGGTCTCCGCTGGCATTCGGACCCTGACAACCGGTTGGCTCTCAACAAAAGACGCTCGCCCCGGTCCCTGAAAGCAACGTCCTCCCCAGACGGCCACGGGCCACGCACACGTGGACAGCCTTCCGGAGAAGTTCATTCATCACCAGGGATCCCGTTACCCACGCCTCCCCCTCAGATGTGCCTCCTCTCTGCATCGCCTCCCCCCACCCCCACCCCCGCCCCCACCGCTAAGTACCGCGGCTTCCCTTCGGGTCCTGATTAGACCTTATCAGCCACGTGGGGACCCGGCGGTGGCAGATCGCCGAAGATTGAGCCCCCCGATACCGCACGCAGCCTGGCCCCGGCCGCCCCCGCTGCTGGCCGCAAACAGGGCAGATCTAGTTTTGGGTGATATCATTCCATGTCCTCAACCAGAGACATTGAGATAATAACTTTCCAAATATTGTCTTACGAGATGCTTATCGCTGTAAAACAATATTTTGTCACCAGGCAGCGAGCAGGGGGCGGTGTCACCTTGCAGAAACACGCAGGTTGGGGAACGGGGGTGGGGTGGGGGGGGTCAGTGCCCGGTGGGGAGGGTCGCGGGCAGGAGCCTATGGGGTGAGAGGGTGGGCTTCCACGGGACTCAAAGGTCTTGGGGACATGGAGGGGGGAGGAGGGGCTGGCCAGCGGAGCTGGGTTCCAGGCTGTCAGTGGCAAGGTGGAGGGGAAATGAAACTTGCTAAACGGGGGTGCAGTGGGGGGTAGATATGAAAGCCCCTCCCCTGCTCCTTGCTCACAGGGAGTTTATAGTCTAAAAGGGAAGATGCAGAGCTCCAGCCAGTTTGGCTCAGTGGATAGAGCATCAGCCAGTCGGCTGAAGGGTCCCAGGTTCGATTCGGGTCAAGGACACATACTTGGGTTGCAGGCTCGGTCCCTGGCCCTGTTTGGGGTGCATGCAGGAGGCAGCCATTCGATGTGTCTCTCTCACATCGATGTTTCTCTCTGTGTGTCTCTCCCCCGCCCTTTCACTCTCTAAAAATCAATGGAAAAATATCCCCAGGGGAGGATTAACAAAAATAATAAAAGAAACAGGAAGATGCAGAGAAAGGCAGACGATATCATGGCCAAGCTGAGCTTACCCCATGCCCTCGCTCCTCAGATCCTCGTCAGCGTAACAGTTCTTTTCAGGAAAATAAGAGAAGCCATAGTCGGCCACCTACCCCTCGCTGACAAGGCGATTTGTCCCTTGGCCTCTACGGGTAACAGGGGGCCCTGGACATAGGAGAGCTCAGACCCCCCGACCCAGGATCCCGAGCCTGAGATGGGAGAAGGGGCAGAGGAGGAGAATGAAGGCAGAGGACTGCAGGGCACAGGCCAGGCTCACTTCTGCCCAGGCCTGAGGCCGGCCGACCCTGTTCCCCAACACCCCTCCCTGTGTCAGAACTCCCCTAGAACATCCGTTCTCTGGGGGACCCTTTCTAGGGAGATCCCGGGAAAGGGGGGTGGGAAATGCAGGTGGAAGTAAAAGGGAAGACACTGTGTACATGTGTGTGTTGTGTTGTGCTGGGCTGCGCTGTGCTGGGCTGTGCTGGGCTGGGCTGTGCTGGGCTGTGCTGGGCTGCGCTGTGCTGGGCTGGGCTGTGCTGGGCTGTGCTGCGCTGTGCTGGGCTGTGCTGGGCTGTGCTGTGCTGGGCTGTGCTGGGCTGTGCTGTGCTGGGCTGTGCTGGGCTGTGCTAGGCTGGGTTGTGCTGGGCTGTACTGGGCTGGGCTGTGCTAGGCTGGGCTGGGCTGGGCTGGGCTGTGCTGGGCTGTGCTGGGCTGGGCTGTGCTGGGCTGTGCTGGGCTGCGCTGTGCTGGGCTGGGCTGTGCTGGGCTGTGCTGCGCTGTGCTGGGCTGTGCTGGGCTGTGCTGTGCTGGGCTGTGCTGGGCTGTGCTAGGCTGGGTTGTGCTGGGCTGTACTGGGCTGTGCTAGGCTGGGCTGGGCTGGGCTGGGCTGTGCTGGGCTGTGCTGTGCTGTGCTGGGCTGTGCTAGGCTGGGCTGGGCTGGGCTGTGCTGGCTGGGCTGTGCTGGCTGTGCTGGGCTGTGCTAGGCTGGGCTGGGCTGGGCTGTGTTGGTTCATAGGCTGACACTCAACCACTGAGCCATGCCGGTCAGGCCCTTCATTATTAATTTTATTTAGAATTATTTTGTGGGTCTCACTTTCTTTCTGTCTTTTTTTTTTTTGGTAATTAGATTCTGTAAAAAATTTTTAGTGATGTTCTCTTCTTTGCAATTAGAAACCGCGATGAGAGTATCTTTTATATGACATGGCGTTTCCCTCTAAACAATTGTATACGTTTTGTATTCTTTGCTTTCCCCATGCAGACGTGAATGAGAACGAATTCATTGCAGACCATAATTTGCTGTTATTCCGGCGTGTCGTGAAAACGAGTTATTTCCGTCACAGAAATGGAATGCCCGGCGTAATGCATGTTTTGCTGGTGGGTTTTTATCTCCTCCCTCCTGGGACCGGGAAGATGTGTTTGCCAAGTTCAGAACCCACTTGAACCTGAAGGGCTAGGGGATGGCGGAGCAAGCTCAGGCTTTCTGTTGGCTTCCCCCGTCCCCGAAACGGCCCCCCTCCTCTCTCACAGCTCGCACTGGCCGGCGGTGCCTTGGCTCTGCGTGCCCACACATGCCAGGTGCCCGGTTGGCATGTTATTGGGGCCTTTAGCCCCTCAGCGCTCCTCTTCCTCCTGCTCACACTGTCCTCTGGGGGCACAAGGCCGAGCGCCGCTACCAAACCCCCAGGGCACGGGGGCCACGGGGCCTCCACGGGGTGGGCAGGGCCACGGAGCATCCTGAGCCGCCCCGCCCTGCGCTCCCTGCAGGGGAGGCAGGACCTGAGCGCAGGGCGCAGAGCACAGCCCTGCCCGCGGGACAATGTCCTTCCACCTTCGGGCCAGCCTGGCTTGCTTCCCGGCGGCCGGTGGCTCTGTCCCCCGGCTGAGGACCCCCCGTCAGTGATGGACTGCCCACCATTAACCCTGACGTCCTTGCACTGTGTTGAGTAAACAGGCTTTCCCCGTGCAGACACCTCGCAAGTCATCTCACAGCTGACGAGCGCCGGGCCCCCTCCCCCTGCCCCCCTCCCCCAGCACCCCCTCCCCGCGTAATTGTTTTCTCTCCCCGACGTTCAGGTGTAATTGAAGTCGGGGAGCCATGGCGGCCGGATGGCATCTGCAGCTGGGGAATTATTAGTATGACTTTTTGGCGGCCTGACAGTGATGTTGCGACGATCCATACATATTGATTTAGGTCGATAATAAACAATTTGATTAGCCTCCCCATCCACGGGCTGTCATTTCCATCACGGGCAGGGGCCCGGCCGAGCGGAAGGCAGGCCGGACGCCCAAGTGGCAAGAAGCCTCCCAGCGAGCAGCTCCGTCCCGATTAGAGGCGCGGCGGCAGTGAATTGGACAAGACAGCGCGGCGGCCGCGTTATTAACTCCCTGGGAAAATACTCGGCCGCTCCCCCGGGCCGGCCCGCTCTCCCGGAGCGGATCGATAAGCAATCTCCGGTGTATATGGAATTCAGACTCGAATCATTTGTCTCCGGCTCCTTTCTCCGAAGGGAGCCCCCTGGATGTGGACGGGGCCGGCCGGGCGCCCCGGCACCCCGCCCCCACCCGCACACGCTCCCCTTTTAACTAATGACCCGCCAGGAAGAGGCCAGAGAGCCACAGCCTCGTCCATCAGCCGAGAGGCCCTCCCAGTGGGCCTCATGCTGGTAATGGTCTCTTTCCAATTTTTTTAAAGACGACACCCACCCCCGACATCTTGGGGGTGCATCTGTGTAAGTGGTGGGCACGCCCCGCGATGACAGGTGGACAGATGGCCCGGGAATGGGCGCTCCCCACGGTGCCCACACCTGGTGGTGACATGGTAACAGAGGAGGGAACAGTGACCCTCGGTCAGCCTCTGTCGGGGAGACAGGAGGGTGGGGACCTCCCAGGGACGCTGGCAGCTTGGGCTGAGCCTAGTTCGGGGGAGAAGGGGGGGCATCCGTCAGGCTCCGGACCTGCCTGTGACCTGGTTTCTCTGGCCACTGGTCAACAGCTGGGCTGCAGCCACCCTGAGGGACCCCTGGTGCCATGCCCTTTGGTTGGGAGGAGATGCCAGAGGTCCCAGCCGGGACCGCAGGGCCAGCCAGCTGTGGGCAGGCACCCCAGCTCCCCTCCCTGTGGAGTGGGGGAGGCGTGTGGGTTCCATGGTCAGCACAGGCTTTGGGTCAGTCAGAGAACCTGGGGGTGGCCTCTGGGGAGGTGTCTCGCCTCTTCAAACTTCCGTTTCTCCACGTGTGAAGTGAGGCCACGAGCACCCACCTCTCATGTCTGTGGTGAGAATGTCACGAGATAATGCAGGGAGCGGGCCGGCACACGCTGGAGGCATGATAGACGCCCGATGGTCGCTGCTGTCAGCATCAGCATGAGATGAAAAGTGCAGTGAGTTTTATGCGTGTTTCCTTACACATTATGTTTATCATCAGAGGAATCTTGGAAATCCAATAGGTGACATAGACAAAGCTGCTCTACCTTAAGACGAGGCTGCAGAACCAGGCTTTGCTGGGACAGCCACACCCACCTGACATGCCCCGCCCCATGCCCACCAGGCCACGCCCCTGAACACACCCCTCCCCCATCTCGGCTGAGCCCTGAGGGTTCTCAGGAACCAGCTCAGAAAGCACTGGTGCAGGGCAAGATGCTGACCCTCAGAATGATGGAGCCGGAGCCTGGGGTGCTCAGGGACCCAGTTTCCTTCCAGCCCACGGAGCCACATTCCAGGAAATGAAACGAAGGAAAGGACAAAACAGATTGCGCCAAAGAGTTCACGCCAACGTGTTTATGAATAACTAGAGGCCCGGTGCACGAAATTCATGCAGGGGGGTGGGGGACCCCTCAGCCCGGCCTGCGCCCTCTCGCAGTTCAGACATCCCTCTCGCAATCCAGAACTGCCCGCCCCTAACTGCTCGCCTGCCTGCCTGCCTGCTCGCCCCTAACCGCTCACCTGCCTGCCTGCCTGCCTGCTCAGTGCGTGTCATAGCAACCGGTCATTCCGGTCTTTCTGGTCGTTCTGCCGTAACGGTCACTTAGGCGTTTATATATATAGATTTTTATTATAAATGAGTTTGAGAGTTACAGAAAAATTGTGAAGAAGGACAGAGAGGTCCACGACACCGCCAGCCCGTTTCCCCAAGAACCCCGTGTGAGGGTGTGGGACGGGTGTCAGAATGAACACGTCAGTATCGACACGTGAGTATCCGCCCACGTCCCTCCTCTACGAGACGTCCCGAGTGGCCGCCTAGGGTCCCTTTTCTATCCAGGACCCCATCCAAGAGACCAGTGTGCATTGCATTTCCCGAGGGCCCTGGGCGGCGACAGTTTCTCAGACTCCCTTGCTTTTAGGGCCCTGAGCGTGTGGAGGAGAACGAAGTACGTGTGCTACAGAATGTCCCTCCGCTGGAACCCGGCCGGTGTCTTTCTCATGATTAGACCCGGGGGATGGGGTTGGGGGAGGAGGCCCCCAGACCTAACACAGCGCCCTCATCGCATCTGAGACCATCCCGGCTGCTCCCAGGCTTAAGGCTTATGAAAAAAATAAAATAAGAAGCTGCTGTCAACACGTACGCACCAACGCTCCTTCTAAAGGCAGTTCTCAGAACTGGCTCCGAGACATGCTACCTGTGTCCCGTCAGTTACCTGTAGTCGCCGGGCACAGCGACCTGCAGGGGAGGCGGGTAAATGCTGGCTTTATTCCGTGCCCGGCGAGGATGTGAGGGCTCTCTCACTCGGGGAGACGGGGAGATGGCAGGCGACCAGCAGGCTCGGCCAAGAGACATAACCGGGAGGGAAGGGGCAGCGTGGGGAAGCATGAAGGAGACCGAATCCCAAACACTCAGCCCCTGTCCCTGAGGGACTCGAGGAAAGGCGGGCCAGCTGTCACAGAGCCGTCAGGCAAGAGCATCTGGCGGGGACCTGTTCATAACTTGCTCACGCCATACGATGCATCGATGGTGCACCCAGCGAATAGACTATTATCAGCAGCTAAAGAAAAGCCATGGGAGAAACTTCGGTGCATGTGAGCAAGTGGAAGAGGCCGGCCTGAAGGGGCTGCAGAGCGTAGGTCCAACTGTAGGACGCTCTGGAAAAGGCAAAACTGTGGAGTCAGTAAAAGATCAGTGGGCACCGTAACGGTGGAGACATTTGTAATCATGCATCTGGAGACGTCCGGGAAGCATTGGGGGAACTTAAAAAGAGGTGCGCACGAGTGTGCAAGGCACGGATTCCTGAGTGTGAGAGCACTTCTCTCCTGGAGAGTGCAGGCGGTGAACCAGAAAAGGCAGTGGCCCGGCCGCGTGGCTCCCTGGTGGCTGAGCGTCGACCTATAAATCAGGAGGTCGTGGCTCGATTCCCGGTCAGGGCACAGGCCCGGGTTGCAGGCTTGATCCCCAGTAGGGGGTGTGCAGGAGGCAGCCGATCCCTGATTCTCTCTCATCATTACTGTTTCTATCGTTCCCTCTCCCTTCCTCTCTGAAATCAATAAAAATATATATATTTTTTAAAAGGCTGATGGTTGTTAATTCCCATGAATAACCGCAGAGGGCACTGGGGGAAGAAGATGGTTGGCCGGCCCTGAAACACCTTCCCCAAACCATTTTATCTCCTTTGCCACCGTTTTATGGCAGTAAAATATGTCCCTTCTAGCCGAGGGCACTCGCCTTCCACGGACGATGCAGAGGCAGGGGATGCCAGCGGACACTTCCGGGGCGTCTGCCCTGGCCGCCCAGGTCCAGGCCGGTCCGGTTTACATATTAAAGCCGCCCGCAGATATGTGGCTGCGTGCAGCCTGCGGTTGATTATTTGCCGGGGTCCGGCGGCCTTAGACTCCATCTCTCCCCCAGCTCTCATTGTTGCTATTGATTGATTTTCAAATTAGATGAAGGCAATCAGTAAATACCACCCAATCAAGTCCTAAAAACATACAGGAGATTAGACAATTTAGGGTAATCAATGGGAATATTCCCTGATTTGCTACCACTCAATTTGGGCCATAAATTACAACTATAACTTGCAAGTTAGTCAGCTATAAAGCAAGTGGCTGTGACAGGAAAAACTATAAGAAATGAATTAAGGGGCTGAGGAGGAGCCGCGGATTGTTGTCCTGTAATGGGGCGACATCACTCTTCCTTCATATCTTGCATGTCTGGTTGGGCCCCGTTGCTACTGTTAGGTGAGGTGCAGGAGACCTCGACTTGGAAAACAAAAATTCAGGCAGTGCGGGGGCAGGGAAGGTGTGGAAAAGGTGTGCGTAGATGGGACAAAACATAACAGTCATTCTTCCCTCTCACAGACAAGTTTGGACGACGAGTGATCAACCTAGTTTTGTGGCTGCAAATCAGAGGCGTGTAATTTTAGGCTCAAAACCCCGACTGTGTGTTAAAACCCTCACCTACCTCACAGACACTTCCACAGGCGGATTTGAAAGTCACACTTCTGTACTGTTAATTCCCACGACGTCTAAAATGTAACCATAACGAAACGTAATTTTAGATCAGAACTTCATCCTCTTAGAACGCGGCCGGTCCCGCCTGCCCCTCTTCCGTGTGTTTAAGAGAAGAACATCCGGGTTCAGGATTTTAGTTTTCATGCTCCAGCCAACGGCGTATGATTTGGCGGAAAGGAATTCGCTTTCAGGAGCTCATTCATTCATTCATTCATTCGTGGGTGCACATGGACATTGACAGAGAGACAGGCTGCTTCAGGTTTTCTTATCTCCTTTCCTTTCACTGGTGCCCTTGGGAACTTTGTAAAAGTGGGAAACGAATAATGAAGCTGTAGGCCGACTGGTGGGGCTCGGTGGTTGAGCATCGACCTATGAACCAGGAGGTCAGGGTTCGATTCCCGGTCAAGGGCACACACCCCGTTGCAGGCTCGATCCCCAGTGTGGGGCATGCAGGAGGCAGCCGATCCATGACTCTCTCTCATCATTGATGCTTCTCTCTCTCTCCCTCTCCCTTCCTCTCTGAAATCAATAAAAATATATTTTAAAAAAACAACAACAATGAAGCTGTGGCCCTGGGCTTGAGCCGGCAAACAATCTGAGGACTTTCGTAGACATCGGGGTCCCTTTTCTCTTCCTGCCCCAGGAGGGGGGTGACTTGTTGCGACAGACCCTGGTCCTGGTGGGTCTGGGGACTGGTTGGGAAGTGACGGGCCCTGCTGCTCAGGGTGCCAGAGGGACTGGGCCCGGGCCTGCCTCTGGGACGGCCTTGGGACTCCCAACAGGAGGACCTCCCGGAGGGCAGCGGCTTCTCTGGTAAGCAGGTGGCTGGGAGGGGAGGACCTGTTTCAAACTAAAATGTTTCCTGGAAGACGGGGAACTTAACTTTTATTTTTTTTAATCCTCGCCCAAGGAGTGAAGATATTTTTTCCAATGATTTTTAGAGAGAGTGGAAGGGAGAGGAAAGGAGGAGAGAGAGAAACATGGATGTGAGAGAGACACATCGATCGGTCGCCTCCCACACTGGGGATGGAACCCGCAAGCGAGGTGTGTGCCCTTGACTGGAATCGAACCCGGGACCCTGTGGTCCACAGGCTGACGCTCTAACCACCGAATCAAACTAGCCAGGGCTGGGAACGTAATTTTTAAAAAATAAATGATCCTGGTCTGATTTTTAAGTGAATACACGCTGCCTATGGGAACTTTGGAAAATTCAGAAAATTAAAAATCACATATAGTCCTAGAACTCCAAATGACTGCTGTCTTGATGTATCTCACTGCCCTCCCGCCCCCCTGTTTCTTTCCAGCCTTCGGCCTCTGTGCGTCTGTCTGGTGCCTGCTTTTTCGTTTAACCTTCATAATAGACATTGTCTCATTCCATTAAATTTTCCAAATATCAGTCTCCCCAGGTGTAGACTCCTGTGCCCAGGAGCGGACGGCACCCTGGCACAGGCTGTTCTGTAACAGCCTGTGGGGGAAGCCGACCGTCATGGCCGCCGCCTGGGGCAGAGGCGGGAACTGGCCGGTAGAATTTGAGACACAGGCTCCTGCTGAATCGGCAGAGGCAGGACCCGAACCCAGCCGCTCGGGCTCTGGAGCCGGAACGCCAACCGGCCACTGCGGGACTTTATTTTTTTTTAAAATATATTTTTGTTGATTTCGGAGAGGAAGGGTGAGGGAGAGAGAGATAGAGACATCAATGATGAGAATTATTGATTGGCTGCCTCTTGCACGCCCTCTACTGGGGATCAAACCCACAACCTAGGCATTTGCCCTGACCGGGAATTGAACCCACAACCTTTTGGTGTATGGGACGATGCTCCAACCAACTGAGCCACCTGGCCAGGGCCTGTTGCACCCCCCACTGGCCCACATGGGAGTGGCTGCACCCCCACTGGCCCACATGGGAGTGGCACCCAGGCAGCGCTGGTTGAGCGGATGACTGAAGAAGAAGGAAGCCGTTTCCAGGGTGACGCAGGGGGAGACGGATGCGCCAGCAGGTGCAGGGGCCTGTGGGTGCCAGGCAGGCCGGCTGGGAGGCCCCCAGGGAAGAGAAGAACTTCCCTTCGTCCTCCTGCAGCAGAAGGGAGGGTGTCCAGACCGCAGACAGGCTCTCCTGGGCCTGCGGGGGGAGGCGGGGAATTACTCCTACCCCATCTCTTCTCTGACTTGCAGGTTCCACCAGCATGTCTGCGTGCTCGCCCGGGTTCTGGAATGTTGTCCCCTGAGCAGAACCAGAACCACCGTCTCCTCCCAAGAAGGTGGGGGTGAAAGGTCAGAGGTCAGCTTGTCCGTATCTAATCCTGGCCGTGACCTTTCCCAGGAGCGTCCGCAGCTACCTTAACCCCCTTCGCCTCGGCTCCTCCTACCCGGGAAGTGGGGAGATGGATGGTACCCACCCCTCGGGGCTGACGGGTGATGTCGGCACGGCCAGCAGCGAGAGACGGAGTTTGCTGAGCACTTACTGTGTGACAGGTGCACCCGCAGGGCCCGGGACACTGTGAGTACTGGATGAGCCCTCGTTCAAGAATCCCCTCTGCGTGTCCCCGCAGCCCCACGCGCGGGGACCCTGCTCTCCCCGTGTGTAGGTGAGAAAACCCAGCGGGAAGGGGCGAAGCCAGGCATCCAAGCGTGCTCTGCTGCCCGGGAGAGGGGCTGCGGTCCAGGCCGGACGGCGGGCTGCCCACCCGTCTGCCTCTCACTCACGGAGGGCTCCCCACGCAGGATCGGGCAGGACTGCGTGAAGGCCCCATCTCACACCCTTCACGGCCAGCAACTTCCCACGGACCAGCGCACCCCCTGGCCACGTGCCGATGAAGACGACTGGGTCCCGAGGAAGAGGAGGCCGGGCGTGTCCGCGGCTGCGGGTGTCGCTGCTGCCCCAGGCCGGCCCCTCCCCGGGGTCCCCAGAGGCCCCCCGACCGTTAGAGGGATTGCCTGGGAGGTGCCCCGGAGACACGCGCCCCACTTCATCATGGTGCGGAGCTGAAAGGGCAGACCGATCCATCACGGGAGCTCCTAAAAGCGCTTTTATTTCGCCGTTTAGCATGCAGCCAGCTCATCTCCCTTAATGCGGACCCGGGGAGCGACACCTTAATCCATCATGGCTGCGCTGCGTGATGGAACGCCCGTGTTTCACGCCGGGCCCCGCCTGAGATCGTTAACCCGGCTCTTCTCCGGGCCACGCGTCATCGCACGGATTACCTCATGGGCCCGGCGACCCCTCTCTGGACGTGGTGGCGGGGCGGCCGGTCATTTGTCCTCGCCGGGCCCGGCAGACGGGCGGTTTGCCTTAGGGCGCAGATGGCTCCTGGGTGAGACGCGGGCGCCACCTCCGCTCGCCGCCTCTCCTTCCAGTGCCCAGGTGCTCCCCGAGCGGTCCTCGGCCGCCCCTCCAGCGTCCTCCCCGAGAGGTCCTCGCCTGTCCCTCCAGCGTCCTCCCCGCGCGGTCCTCGCCCCCCACCCTCTCCAGCGTCCTCCCCGAGCGGTCCTCGCCCCCTGCCCCTCCGGAGTCCTCCCCAAGTGGTCCTCACCCTCCGCTCCAGCGTCCTCCCCGAGCAGTCCTCGCCCCCCACCCTCTCCAGCGTCCTCCCCGCGCGGTCCTCACCCCCCACCTGCTCCAGCGTCCTCCCCGCACGGTCCTCGCCCGCCCCTCCAGTGTCCTCGGGCGGGCCGGGGCAGGCACCCACCCTGGGGTAACCCTCTCCATGGGTGTTGCTCGCCACTGACCCAATGCTAAAGGGGCTGCTCTCTCCTGCCGTCCTCAGAGGAACCCTGAGCCGCAAATGCCACCCGCTCCCACTTTACAGATGAGGCCACTGAGGCACAGGAGGGGCGGGGACGTGCACAAGCTCACACGATAGAGTGAGCTCACCAGGTGGGTCTGCCTCTGACGCTGTGCGCGCTGAGCAGCCATAGAGAATGCGCCCCACACCAGGGCCTCCTCACCCCGGAGAGGAGCCGGGCCGGAGCCCGAGGCCTTTGCCTCGAAAATCTGAGTTTAATCACACGAGCACCTCAACTGCCCACGTGGGCACAGACCTGATGGAGGGGTTAATGCCAGAGTCACTCAGCCGCTGTGCCCTCTGTGATACCAGCCCTGGTCAGCTGGGGGGGGGGGGGGGGGGGGGAGGCCTCGGGACTATGGCATGGGCCCCGGGCAGTCGCTCTGACGGAGGGCAGCAGCCAGGCCACGGCATGCCGGGCCTACGGACGTGCCACCGGCTACAGTCAGGACCCCCCTGCCCTCTGGCCCTGGAACTCGCAGGGCCTGTCAGAAGCGCGGGAAGTTTGGCGCTCACCCCGTTCCTAGGGCTGGATTGGACTGAGCTAGAGGAAGGGGGGACCACGGTTCCCTGGCCTATATCTGGGCCCTCGCGGGCTCCATTCTTGGGGAGTCGTGGGGTCTTGGGAAACACCAGGAGAGGCAGGCTGGCCGATGCTGTGAGTCCCATCTGAGGGCAGAAGACGGATGAGCCAGCTGGGAGCAGCCGGGCAGAGAGGGCAATGGCCCCGCCCTCCACCTTTTAGCTCCCCTCGACCGGGACCGCCACCGGGGGAGGGCCATGCTTCACTCAGTCCACCGGGCTAAGGCCAACGCCAACCTGGGCACCGAGCCCCCATCACGCTGATGCGTACAGTTGTCATCTCAGGGCCCTTCCCAGGCATCCAGACCTTCGGGCCAGCGAAGAGGGCACTGCCCGGCCCGCACCCCTCCCCACGCCCCCAGAACGGCAAAATGTCAGCACGGAGAGGACTCAGAGAGAGGGCCGGTCGGGGCCACACCCCCAGGGCTGCACAGGTAGCCACTGCAGCAGACGGGACCAGGCAAGAGCTCTGGACACAGCAGAGCTGGGGAGACCTCAGAGAAAACCCATTACACAGGCGGAAACACTGAGGCCCACCGAGGGGAGGAAACTCGTCAGGCTCCATCAGACAAAATGGAGAGTGTCAGGCAGAACAAGGACTCGGGCTAAAATGAGACTGTGTGTGCCCTAGGGTGCTGGCCCTCCCCCCTGCCAAGCGCCCTGTGAGGACAGAGCCAGGCCTGGCATGGAACCGAGGCTCCGTGGATACGGCTCGGAGCTGATTGGGAACCGAGCGATCCGCCTTGGGACCGTGTGGGTCGGCCTCCATTTACCCCTGGAAGGCTTCTGGGGTATCCACATTTCCCCCCAAATTCCCGAGCAATGCCTTTGGGTGCCAAGTTCGACGTGCCCTCTTCCAATTTCATAACGAGCGCGGAATAAACAGAAAGCAGCTCAAGGTGAGTCACTCATTAATCAAAGCCAAAACAGGCCCCGACCAAGCACACATCAGCACAAACCCTGAAAGGGAAAGTGGGGGGAAGGGTTGCCCAATCTCTGTATTTAATATTAACCACGTCATGTTTTCCCCCTCCGAGTTCTGAGAAAGCTTGCTCTCCACCCCACCCCCGGGTTTGCATGAACTCCATCCAAAGTCAATCTCCCGTGAAAACACGGGTGCCTGCTTCCCGGGTGCCAAGGGGAGGTGAGGGCACGCGGGCCAGGTGCCCAGCGGCAGGACTACCTCCGCGGGGCCTAGCAGGCCCTTGTCCTCAGCCACGCGCCCAGCATCGCCTGATGGACGCGGAGGGGACGCAGGTGACCGGCGTGAGGACCGACCTCAGGAGGTGCACACACCGCTGGGGTGGAAGCGACAAGTGGCCGAGGAGCCTTGCAAACAGCCACCCTGAGGCTTTGGCCCATCGGGTGCACACGCTCATTTTCGGGGACAAGATGAGGGAGCGCGAGTTTCACGCAGGCGTAGACTCCACTCCATCACAGTTCCGGTTCCCCCCTGTGCCCCTCACACACGTGTCCCACGATGGAGGCGGATCAGTGCGTGCCCTCCCATTTTACAGACGGGCACACTGAGGCCCCGAGAGTGAAGGATGCCCCGTGCTGGGCCCTTGCCACGCCCCACGTCACCTGCTTCTAGGGGTGGATGTCACTTCATGACTGAGCTTCCTCCCGCCCCTCCTCCCCTCCTTCCTTCCACCCGTCATCCATGCATTCATTCAATGAGCATTTGTTGATTGCCTGCCGTGTGCCAGGCACTGTGTTAGGTTCTAACAGCCCGGATCCCTCCCTGGCTGGAGCGAACACTCTTGCGGAAAGACCAGCATGAATCGAATAATCGCACACGTACATGTAAAATTGCAACCAGGACCAGGGGGCCGTGAGGGGCTGGCGGGGGGGGGGGGGAGGGGGGCTCCCCGCGGCACGGCATCCCCATTTGTCAAACGGGGTCTCCTCGCTCGCCCCGCCCCCTTCTGCACCTGTTTGTGGGATGAGAGCAGGGAACAGATTTCCCGAACATGAAAGTCCTTCTCCCAGCGCTGGGCTTACCCTGACGGCGATAGGCACTCAATACATGTTTGTAGCATTGAATTGCTGAATTGAATTATTCTACACAAATAAAGCAAGGATTAGCAAGAATCCCCGGCACCAACCCAGTGTTCATTCGATTTTCCTGTTGCTGCTGGCAAGCCACGGGGTGGGATTGCCAGATCCGAACGAAGACCATCAGAAAGGCCGCCGTCTAGGGATTCCCTGGAACGTCAGAGCGGAGGGACTCAGTGCCATCTGGTTCGTACCTGCCCGCAACCTCCCGGGATGGGAAACTGAGGCCCAAGAAGGGGGAAAGGTCAATCAAGGTCATGCACAGGGAGAGGGGCAGGACCAGGCTTCCTGGGTCCCAGGACAATTGAATAGAGGATAGACTAAGAGGAAAACGAACATGTCGTGTCATGGGCACCCGGATGCCAGGGCTGTCAGCCCATCTGTGGAAAACCCCAAAGTTAGCAATGGCATCCATGTATTAGTTAATACTCTTTGTGGGGTGAGTCCTCATGTTCCAGGGTCCTTTCTCACAGGCCACAGCCAAGAGCAGATGTCTACGTAGGTCTGATAGGCACTGACCAGGCCCACTGCTTTCTGTTCCGATAACAGCACCCAGACTCCTCTTTGGGGAGCATCCTTTCCCCTCCCACTCTCCATCTAGGACAGCGGTCGGCAAACTGCGGCCCCTTGAGTGTGGCTCTTCCACAAAATACCACGTGCGGGCGCGCACCTACAGTGCGATTGAAACTTCGTGGCCACACTCAAGGGGCCAAAGAGCCGCATGTGGCTCGTGAGCCGCAGTTTGCCGACCACTGGCCTAGGAGGCTTAGGGCGGGTTGAACCTATCTGCTTCCAGGGAACGTTAGCACGTGTTAGCAAATCAGCATATTCCACCTCCCTGGCCGCTGTGATTGGTTCAGGGAAGGACATGTGACTCAAGGTGCTCCAATCAGAGTCAGCCCTGGGATATTGGCTGGACCTGTTGGCAAAGAGGTGCTGTCTTTCTGTTGGTTTTGTTCCGCGGGTGAGATGTGATCCCGGAGCTTCTGGCTACCGTCCTGCATCAAAGCCAGGGAGCCTTTCTGTTCATGAATCAACACGATGGGAGGGGAAGCCGAGGGCGGAGGAAAAACTGGGTCTTCGTGATGTAGTTGGACCCCCCGGACGCAGCCGTTCCTGAAGCTACATACGCGGTGCTTTTCAGTTACGGGAGGGGATGAACTCCCAGGATGGCAGAGGCGGCCGCTGGACATGTGTGGAGTTTTTCTAGGAAGCAGTTGCCCAATCGGGGACTCTGTGTCCCAATGTCCCTTACAAGTGCCATGGAACGGAGTTCTGGCTGATGAAACGTGAGGCAGAAGCGAAGGACACCACCGCCCCAGAAGCCCTCCACGCCAGTGGTCGCCAACCTTCCGGACTTCCCAGACCGCCCGTGGTCCGCGGGCCACTGGTTGGCGACCGCTGCTCCATGCCACTTTCACACTTTTTTTTTTTTCCATCCACTGGCTGAGGGTCAAGGTCAAAACACTCCACATGACTTTGGGAGCCAGATATTGAACATGGCATCAGGCAGGGTCCCTGAATGATGAGATGGAGGTGGGTGCACCCTCCCCCACGGCCACTCGGACTGAGATGAACGACAAGGTGCCTTCGATTGTGTTAAGCCATCAACATTCCAGGGCTTCTCCATAGTGACAGCTATCACCGTCTTCATTCATTCCCCTGGCGTCTCCATCAGGGCTCTTAGTCATAAACAACAGAAATCAACTCTGAGCCGCTTAACCTGAGAAGGGATGTATTGAAGAGATGGTGAGCTGCTCACACATTCCCTCAGAGCACGGGAACGAGGGATGGGCACTACGCTACCCAGAACAACGCCCAAGTTCATGCCACAGAGCCGGGGCCAAAGGGACACTCCTGGGTGGCGATATCTCACCTTGCCTGTCGACATTCCCGATGCCGGACCCTGATGCCGCCCCTCAGAATCGGGTGTGGCTGCCACCATTAGCCAGGATCTTTTTCAGAATGGATTCTGGGAAGTCCCTGCTGCTCCATGTCCGATGGAAAGCCTAGGGCAGGTAGGTCTTATTGGTGGAACCTAGGTCATGGGACCAGACTCTAGCTGCAAAGGAGGCTGAGCAAGTGACTAGATGGCCCTTTCCCCTGACTCTGCTTCAAGAGGCAGGGAATTCTCCAGACACGGGGAGGGAGGTCCAATCCGGACAGCCTCAAGGATCTGATAGACAGATGCTACTGCCACTTGAAATGGGTTTCTGCCACTGTATGAACTTCGGGATCTTTGTCTTTTGGCTCCTGGTGGGGCTCAGCCAATGGGAGGCGCTAACAGATCTGCCCCCTAGAGTGGCCATGACTGACAGCTTCGTCCACCGCCCCGCCCCTCCAAGGTCACAGCAGATGTCAGGTGACCCTCTCTACACAGCCCTCTGTCTCCGAGGTCTACTCATTGCTCCAGCCTATGTTGCTTGGGCCCGAGGTCGTATGGCCACCACGGTGCTTCATCCCGGTGGGTGTCCTCTGTCCCACCCTTACCTTGGAGAGCGTCCCAGTGTCCACCTTCCCTCTAATTCAGCGGTTCTCAACCTGTGGGTCGCGACCCCTTTGGGGGTCGAATGACCCCTTCACAGGGGTCGCCTAAGACCATCGGAAAACACATATATAATTACATATTGTTTTGTGATTAATCACTATGCTTTAATTATGTTCAATTTGTAACAATGAAATTGGGGGTCACCCCAACATAAAGAACTGTATTAAAGGGTCGCGGCATTAGGAAGGTTGAGAACCACTGCTCTAATTCTAAGAGGTGAGTGAGCCACCTCTTCCCAGCCAAGACTCCACTGATAAGAAGACATGGTGGTTCCACAGACGACCGCCTACTTCGACCGACTGCCTACTTCGTGGCTTTGAGAGGAAGTAGCCTATTGACATTTGCATCCTCTTTTGTTTTCATTGTTTTCGGGGGGGGGGGGCCGGAATATGTCCCCTCTTCATTCTCGGAAAGGATGGGACTCACCCCCCGGGGCACCTCGGCCACCTGGGCCCTCGGGCGTGCCCACCCCAGAAAGCGCGTGGGGTTCTGCAGGCCCCGGGGCACTTGGTGATCTTGTCACCTCGCTCCTGTGACTTCTGGGCCCCGTCCAGCTGGCCTGGGATCTGTCGTTATTGGGGGAAATGCCATAAGCCAGGGAGTGCCTGGCTGAGGGAAGACGTCATGGAAACGGCGACTCCAGGGGCTCAGAACTAGTCAGAATGCCAAACCCTGTAAGGCAGTGGTTCTCAGCCTTCTGGCCCTTTAAATACAGTTCCTCATGTTGTGACCCAACCATGAAATTATTCTCGTGGCTCCTTCATCACTGTAGTGTTGCTACTGTGATGAATCGTCATGTAAATATCTGATATGCAGGATGGTCTGAGGCGACCCCTGTGAAAGGGCCGTTCGACCGCCAAAGGGGTCGCGACCCACAGGTTGGGAACCGCTGCCGTAAGGCACCGAGTGGCGAGCAGGTCTGGGCTGACCTGTGCTTGGGTTTGTGATGAACCTGGGGCCGCAGACACCTGGACACCCACAAAGAAGGGGCCGCGCTCATCTGACCCTCCTTCAGCCAGGTGCAAACGGCCCAGGCTGAGACAAACACCCCGGTCCCCACCAGCAGTTCGGCAGCACGGGACCCTCTCTGCAGAGTCCACGTGGCCCAGGACCCCAGGCTGAGCAGGGTGGGTGGCGGAGGGCACAGCCTGGGACCACTCACCACCCCCCGCCCCGGTCAGGGAGAAGGGGCTGGCACGTGCAGCCAAATCCATGCACTCCTCTTTGTCGGCCTATTTTGTAAAAATGTTTTTATTGGCTTCGGAGAGGAAGGGAGGGAGAGAAACATCAGTGATGAGAGAGAAACATTGATGGGTTCCCTCCTGCACGCCCCCTACTGGGGACCAGGCCCACAACCCAGGCAGGTGCCCTGACCGGGACTCAAACCAGCGACCTCTGGGTTCATGGGTCAACGCTCAACTACTGAGCCTCGCCAGCCGGGCTGTCAGCCTGTCTTCAGGACGACAAACATTCCTGCTCTGGACTTAGAGGAGGGGCCCAGGAGGCCAGACCTTCCCCCCAGAAAAGGCTGTTTTCCTTCCCACCACGGCCCGCTCTGCCCGTAGTCGCTCCCCTGATGGGGAGGAGGGGGAGCTGATTGGGGACCACTAACTCCCAGACATAGCTCATGTCATCTAAGCAAAGTGAGGGTTAGACCTGAGACGGAAACAACCGGAAAGAGAGAGAGAGAGGGAGAGAGAGAGAGAGAGAGAGAGAGAGAGAGAGAGAGAGAGAGAGAGAGAGAGGACACGCTTCCTTTTGACGCAAGGCTGTCTCCCGAGGTCCTGGCACCATTCGCGGCCTGGTCGCCCTGCATGGCATGGCTGCTATGGCTGTCTTCGGTAGGTGGTGGCGAGTGAATCGAGCAAAGGATGCCCGGCTCCACTCACCCCTTTCAGCGGGACCGTGGCCTCCTCCTGAGCCACCCAAGCAGCAGGGCTGCTAGAAGCACGGGGTTGGGGGGGGGGGGGCGGAATATGTCCCCTTCTTCATTCTCGGAAAGGATGGGACTCACCCCCGGGGCACCTTGGCCACCTGGGCCCTCGGGCGTGGCCTTCTCCTTCACCGTCTCTCCCTGCAGAGCGGCCTCGGCTCCGGTGAGGCCTGGGCACACGACTCCGTAAATTCTCCTCTCATCGGAGGCCCAGCAGATAATAATTTAAAGAACTAGTCACCGCTTGCAATTAGGCACGGAGAAAATAGATCAGGCCCGTAATTTATGTCTGTGCAAGGTTAGGCCGGATCCGTAATTAATGTTTGCTCCCTTTAATGAAATACTGCGAAGGTCTGCACTTCTGTCCTTCACCGAGGTAATTTTTCAATTGATTAGTAAAATAATACTGGAAAAGTAAATCCACCTGCTTCCTGCCCGAAATGTCCCAGGCAACCGGACGCGGGTGGAGACGCTAAAAAAAATACCACTCGGGCCCAGCAGAGCCGGGGCGCACCATCAGCATGCAGGGCGTCCGAGGCGGCGGCAGGAAAAGCTATCAGAGCCACGCAGCGACGGGTCCCTGGGCGGCCGGGCCGGGAGCCTCTGCGGCCAGCCGGCCCGCTCCCGCCTGCACTGCCAGGCCAGGCGGGTGTGCAGGAGGGGGCCGGGGACCCACGCATCTGGTTTGGGCAGCCCGGGGCCACGCAGGCGCGGAGCTGGGCTGGGCTGGGCTGGGCTGGGCTGGGCTGGGCTGGGCTGGCCTCGGGCAGATGCACCAGAGGCCCATCCGGACGCAGAACCCAGGTGGAGGCCACGGGGGCCGGCGGGGAGGCGGACGGGCCAGGGCGCCCGGCACAGGTCTGGGCACCGACTGGAGGCTGATCCCAAATACTCTCATTGGCCCGGGATGACCGGTCCCCGGGAGCAGCTACTTGAAATGGGAAGGACACGTCCTAGGAGCCCTCACACGGAAGGTGTGGCTGGGGCCTCGTCTGGCAAACCGGGACCAAAAATATGAACCTGGCTTCGCTGTATGTCCTGTGACACGAAATAGAGGGGATACGTAACCGTGTTCGGGCCTAGAATAAATAAACACTGCAGTAGTGACTGGAGGGCTCGTTTTGAGTTAAAATTGTTGAATAGCCCGGCCGGTGTGGCTCAGTGGTTGAGCATCAACCTATGAACCAGGAGGTCACAGTTCGATTCCATGTCAAGGGCGCATGTCCACGTTGCGGGCTCGATCCCTAGTGTGGGGCGTGCAGGAGGCAGCCGGTCAACGATTCTCCCTCATCATTGATGCTTCTATCTCTCTCTCTCCCTCTCCCTTCTTCTCTTAAATAAATAAAAAAATATAGACATTAAAGGAATTACAAGTAAATCCAATTCAAATCTCGGTTCCTCAGTCACTCCAGTCCCACGTCAAGGGCTCAAAAGCCACCCGTGGCGAGTGGCTGCCGTATCGGGTGGCCCAGTGTCATAGATCACGGCCATCACCAGCAGCCAGCATGGCTCTAACCCCCCCCCCACCACCACCACCACGGCCCCCTCTGGCCCCGCCACGGTGCCCGACTGTCTCTTTCCACCAAGCAGCCGGCCTGCTGCGGGCGCCTGAGCTGCCGGGGCACCGTGACCCGGGCTGGGCCACCTCCTCCCTCCGCCAGGCCTCCCGCCGGCTTCCACAGGAGGCTAATCTGGGTCTGCGGCTCCCTTTCTTCGCGGGAACAATGAGGCGCAGCCTGGGAAGTGGGGGGATCGCTTTCCCCAGCTCCTCCTCTACGACGCCCCGAATCGGGGAAATGCTGGCGGATTTCAGATGCATATGGTCACCAGGTAGGTCCTCTGCTTGGGGCCTGTGCCTCCTTCGCGGGCGCGACAGCTCCTTTCTGGCTTCCTCCTCTGGGAGAGGCACTTCGCCGCTTTGAAAAGTGAAATTCCATGGACCCGGCAGGGCGGTCCCCACTCCCGTGTGGGAGACGAGCCACATTGAAAGGGCACCGAGGCCCAGCTCCCCGCCCAGGCTCCTCCAGGGGTGGGAGTGATGCTACAGGGAGCCCCAGAGTTGGAAGCTGAGCCGCTGGCCCCAGGGCTCCCCAGAGCATCCTCGCCCTCCTGTGACCCAGACCTGCAGCCGGCCCCGGCCCA
The DNA here is from genome assembly GCF_014108235.1 of Myotis myotis. NCBI lineage: Eukaryota > Metazoa > Chordata > Mammalia > Chiroptera > Vespertilionidae > Myotis > Myotis myotis. The sequence continues at coordinate 41,054,830 of NW_023416323.1, forward strand.
TCTGGACAAAGACCCGCCAGGCCTCTGCCCCTGCCAGCCTCACTGGGCGTCCCCCTCTCCCTTCTCGGCACCTCCTACTGCAGAGCCACCCCAGGAACCTCCACTAGGGCCCCCTCCCGTCCAACCCCAAAGCCGCGCCCCCACGGACTTGCAGCCTCTAATACCCTCGGTCACCTTATTGTGGAGACAGCACAGGCGGAGCCGTCACACTGACTTGAGCTCAAATCCCAGCTCTCCCACTCGCCAGCTGTGGGGCCTCTGGCAAGTTAATCACCCTCTCTGAGCCTTCACGGATCCGCCTCTTTCCGCCTCGAACAGGGAGCTGCTAACCACCATGGACGCAGCTCCTGTTCACACAGTGGGATGCCGCCCCCCGGGCCCTGAGGGACTGGCCCAGAAGTGGGCGCACGACCCCTCTGCACCTGGAACCAGAGGGCCTCGTGCAGCTGGGAGAGATCCCCGGGGCGCCAGCTCTGCTTCCCCAGGCGGGGGAAGCCGTACACACAGCGAACCCAGGACACAGCAAAGCCCGGGGCCGGCCCATCAGAGGGAGGGCCGTCGGTTCTGTGCTCCTGTCTGCCCAGGTCCCAGTGGGTGCCCAGCGTGCCCTGGGTGCCCAACAGGTGCACGACGCATTGTTGGAATAACAGGAGACAGACGGCGTGAGCCCCTGGCCCAACCGTCCTGAGGCCCAGGCGCACTCTGTCCTTCCGTGTACCTCACTGCCCAGTCTTCCTCAGACTCACCCCTCCGAGCTGACGCTGGTTTGACTTCAGTTTCTGCCACTTGCAACCCAGGAGAGCTAATGAATTACCGTTCCTTGCTTCATTCATTCATTCATTCATTCACTCATTCACTCATTCATCCATTCCTCCATTCAGCGCATCATTATCGAGCCTGGTGAAGCTGAACTGAGTCCATTGAATCAGAAGCTGAAAACCATATTCAGGCCCGTCCGGCGTGGCTCAGGGGTTGAGCGTCAATCCAGGAACCAAGAGGTCATGGTTCGATTCCCCGTCAGGCACATGCCCGGGTTGCGGGTTCGATCCCCAGGAAGGGGTGTGCAGGAGGCAGCCGACCGATCAGTAACGTTTCTATCTCTATCCCTTTCCCTTCCTCTCTCTGAAAAAATAAGATAACAATCAATAAAAGACTTATTTTTTTTATAAAAAAAAGTTTTTCTTTTCAGAACTGTTCTGTTCTTGGCAGATGGACACAGAGGTCACAAATCAGATGCCACCCTTGCCCTGTGAGGGGAGAAGGCAGACAAGAAACAACTGAACAACAGCAAGCAAATGGATTCCTCCTGCAGGGCCGGGGGGGGGGGGGCCCGGGGGCAGAGGAGGAGGCCGCACTGAGGAGGGGCATTTCAACCAAGACCTGAAAACAGAGGCAGTGAGGGGGTGGGGGCCAGCGGGGCAGGGGGCCGGGCACCGGGCACAGGGCACAGGGCACAGGGCACAAGGCACAGGGCACAGCCCCCTGGGCCACGCTGAGGGGCTGTGGGTTTTCTCCTCCGCCTCTGCCCTTGAACGAAACAGACTGTTGCTGAAGTTATGTGAGAACCCACTTCCATGGAAAAGGGACGGACAGACAGACAGGCCATCACCTGCTTCTGTGCAGCCTGCCTGCTTCCCCAGCTGAGAACCACTTTGCCTTTTTTTTAAGCAAAAAGAAATGTTTTTTTAATTTTTAAAAAAATATATATTTTTATTGATTTCAGAGAGGGAAGGGAGAGGGAGAGGGAGACAGAAACATCAATGATGAGAGAGAGTCATGGATCAGCTGCCTCCTGCACAGCCCATACTGGGGATGGAGCCCACAACCGGGGCCTGTGCCCTGACCGGGAATCAAACCCTGACCTCCTGGTTCACAGGTCGACGCTCAACCACTGAGCCACGCCGGCCGGGCTTAAACCTTTATTGTTGAGAGTATTACCGACGTCCCCCTGTTCCCCGCTGTTGCCCCCTGTACCCGATTCCCACCTCGCCCCGGGCCTTCCCTCACCTCCCTATTGCTTTTCACTTCGTCTCTTCTAATGGTCCTCCTCTAAGAGCCTATATATCATCCTTGATTTTGACCCCTGACCTTCAAAGCCCAAACCGTGCGCTCTCTGGCTCTTTACAGAAAAAGGCGGCTGCTCCCCGGCCTCGAAGGACGCCAAGCGAGCCCTCCGCTCTGGACCCCGCCAGTGTGGTCAGCATCCCCGAGGGGAACCGTCTGCTCTTTCAGGGGGAAACCAGCAGCACAGCCAGGCAGCATTGGTTAGAAACGAAAGACACCGCGTCCACTTTCCAGGATGCCTCCTGGGCCCAGGGGAGACCCGGGGGGCCGCTCCCCACTTCCTCCTGGGTCTCCCCACAACTCCTCTGCTCCTGGAAATCTGATTTCCTGGTTATTAAAAGCACGGCCACGCCGGCTGTGGACTCCAAGATCTATTTTTGTCATAACTGTTTGTAACGCTAAACCGCAACAACTTAAACACGCCATCCGAAATAATGCGTCTCCAATAAACTGAAATATTAACCAATCATACGTAATGGCTCATTCCCAACACATGCCCGTCCAGCCCGGGGTCCTCGGGGCGTCGTAGACACGGGAAACCGTATCGACGGCCCGGCCGGCCTTCACAGGACGCGCGCGGGGATGAAAGCGCCACGGAAAGTTCTCATTATGGCTCCCCCGCATTAATTTGAGCGTTTTTATCTGTGTGTCCTATTAAGCACTGTAAGTGCTTTTTGATAATTGTGCTTTGTAGTTTTTACGGCACTTCAGCCTATTCCCAGTTCAATTTCCTCTTTTATCCGATGTTTGAAATATTGATTTCTGACAGATAAAAGCAAACCTTATAATCTCAGCCGCGCGTAATAAGTGAGTGGGACGCGGCTCCGGGACGCACCGGGGGAGCGGTCATATTTGACACCGTCTTTGTTTTATCACATTTCGTCAACAGGATTTACTCACTGCTCGCGGATATTTATGTAAAGAGCCCGGCCGCCGGCGCGGGCCGCGGGATTGCCAATTTCGGCTCCACGCTCTGCATTTAGTGAGATAAAAGGCCCTCCCCGCAGGCCCGATGATTGCAGAGGCTTAAACTGCTGTCAGCCGGCCGCGGGTAACGGTGATTTATCTCCTTCGCATCGCGCCCTGTCGTGGCCGCAAACTTCCCCTCCACGTCTGCATGGGAAACTGACAGCCCGTCAGGGTGCTGAGGGCCCCCTCCCCGGGGCTCACCGGCCCCTGGAGCCCCCCACGCGAGGCGACGCAGGGAGCTGGTTCTTCCTTAAGCTGGAAGTGACCCCAGAGATCCTGGGTCTGCTTCCCCCAAAACGCAGCTGGTGGACGACACACAGTGGGTCCCTCAGGGTAGTGACTCCCACCAACTCACTCAGCTCAACTGTTAGGCACGGAGCCATGTCCTGGCGCTGGGGGTTCGGAGATGAAGGAGGAAGGTCGTTGCCCGACTCTGTGACGCTCACATTCCAGACGGATGGTTTTCACTCATCAGAGCGCTAGGGTCTCGCCCTCTCGGGGACATTTTTTGTTTGTTTGTTTGTTTAAATATATGTTTATTGATTTCAGAGAGGGAGAGAGAGACATCGATGATGAGAGAGAATCATTAATCAGCTGCCTCCTGCATGCCCCCCACTGGGGATGGAGCCTGCAACCCAGGCATGTGCCCAGACCGGGAATCGAACCCTGACCTCCTGGTTCCTAGGTCGACACTCAACCACGGAGCCCCGCGGGCCAGGCCTCAGGGATCCCCTTTGAAATTCCAAGCATGTCTGGTTCCAGTTCCCAGGCGACTCCGGGACCATTCATGGGGGAGCAGGTGCCGGCAGGGGCTGTTGCAGTGGCAACAATCAGTGTGTGGCAACATCATTCACCAGGATCCCCAATCGCAGAGGTTTCCCCAAAAGAAATTGGCGTTGGTTTCTCTGGATGGTTTTTTGGGTGAAATCCTAGAACTCTGGCTCCTGGATTCCCCACTTGCAGAGCGATTTCTGCATTTCCCTGGCCAAGAAAAAAAAAAGACCGAAGATGGAGAAACTCCCACTGAATTCTAAGAAAATGGCTCCGCACCGACACATCGACTCATTGCCCGCTTCCTGCTAATCTAACCACCTTCCAATTCCCCTTCGCAATGACTGCAATCAAGTTATTACCAATCCTGCTATCAATCGCTCGCCCCGCACGAGGGTGCAGGTAACTATTCCAGCGTTGGATGCTGCATCCTAGGTTTCCATTGGCATCTAACGACTTCCGTCTTCCAAGAAACCGTCTGCAGGCGGCGGCCGCCCACCCCTGCTGGGTTCATCACAGCGCTGCTGCCTGCAGCCTGCGTCCTGAAAACAGACACCCCGCTGGGGTGGGGGGGACATGGAGACGCTTCTCAGGGCGATGTCACCCCCACGCCCACGCGGCAGCGTGGCGGCTCCCCCCCCCACCCCGGGGCAACTGCATCTGGCTCTGGTGGGTTGTGGAGGGTGCTTCTGCGACTGTGCCGAGGCTGGCGTGGCCCGCGGGCGCCAGGCAGCCACAGCGTCCCAGGCCCCCCTGTAATGACACCGGGATGTACGTGGGCGCTTCTGACAAGTGGAATATTGGCATGTTCCAAAGCCTCTTTGTTTTGGTTACTCCTGACCTCGGGATACTTTTTCCATCGATTTTTAGAGAGAGTTGAAGGGAGGGAGGGGAGGAGGGAAGGAGAGAGAGAGAGAGACATCGATGTGAGAGTGACACATGGTCGTTGCCTCCCGTACGCGCCCTGACCACAGAGGTCCCCGTCCTCTCCCTCCTCCACTCTCCTTTCAAAACCCCTCCATCCTTGCCGGCCCGACTCCCCTCCCCTCTTCACTGCTGAAGGGCTGGGGCTGTTGGTGACCACACCTTCCTCATGCCAGGGCTGCTGCACGTGTCCACGCACAGTCACAATGCGTCCAGGTCTTTTAACCTAATTTTCCCATCACCACTTCACATTCTACATACACGGACTACAGCTATAATAGCTAACGTATCGTCTGTCTGCCCTCAACTCCGTCCTCTCAGCTCAGAGTCCACCTGAGCTCTCCGCCCTGGGCCGGGGCCTGCACTCTCTCTCGGGGTACTGAGCTGGGGCAATCACAGGGCGCACCCCATCCCACTCCCATTTCTCAGGGGCTGCTCTGCTTCAGGGCCCGAGGTCCAGTGCCTGACACACCATCATTTCATACGTTTTGTCCGTTTGGGGTTGGTCCAGGCTCAAGAGCAAACCTCACACCTGCTGCTCCATCTCAGCTGGAAGCGGAAGGCCCTAGGCCTGTCCCTCCGCGGTTGCCCTGCTGTCTGTGGACGTTGAGCCTCGGCCCTATCGGCTGCCTGACCATCTCACCTCTGGGGACACCAGTTCCGTTATTCGTCTTCTCCGTTCCCGCAGGTCAAGCCGCCACGGCTGCCCTCCTGACCTTGCGAGTCATTATGATCATTGCAGCCCCCAGCCTCCGATACCGCAGGCACCCACCACCCCATGGCTGTTAGCAAGCCCCGGTCTGCGGCCACCTCTCCTACCAGCAACCTTTTTTTTTTCCTTTCCTGTTTTTTTAAATATATTTTTATTTAATAATAAAATAAATAAATATATTTTCAGAGGGAGAGGGAGAGGGAGAAGGAGATAGAAACGTCAATGATGAGAAAGAGTCATGGATCGGCTGCCTCCTGCATGCCCCCCACTGGGGGTGGAGCCCACAACCAGGACACGTGCCCTGACTGGGAATCGAATTCGGGACTCTTCAGTGTGCAGGCCGACACACTATCCACTGAGCCAACCTGGCATGCTCTCCTACCTGCATCTTTGGTCTGCAGGGGAGTGTCCACTGAGTTTCTTAGTGAGCTGGTGCCCCTCCCTCTCACCAGTGTGTCCCAAGGTTGTTGATGACTGGGGGGCCCTCTGGACCCCCCAGTGAAACATGGGCCTTCTGGCCTCGTACAATAGTGCAAGTCCCTTTCCTCAGCCTTTTCCCGCCTCTACCAGCTCCCAGGGCCGCTCAGGCGTCTGCTCCCTCTCCGACCGGCCATGGCTTCCTCCCGGCGCCTAAAAGCCCCCCTGGCTGTGCGTTTACCCCCCTATCCTGGGGAGTGTCCCTGGGCATTAAATCCTGTGCCCTGATTCAATGGATTCTTGCTTATTCCAGCTTATGTCCTGGCGCCCTGATGAAACGCCAGAGAAGGCCTCTCCCAGGGTCCCCTTCCGACTCCCGCCAGCAGACGCTTGCTCGCTCATGCAGCTCCCCGGATGCCATCTCGCTCCTCGCTTGTGGGCCCAGCATGTCCCCAGCAGGTTTATGCGGGGATGGCGTTAATATATTTACACAGAAATCAATCGAAGCTTATCAGGCACAATAGAGGTGCACGAATCCCACTCGGACAGATGGCTTAATTTTCACGAATGAACACACCCAGCCACCCCGCACCCGGATCAAAAACTAGGCCCGGCCGGTGTGGCTCGTGGTTGAGTGTCGACCTATGAACCAGGAGGTCACGGTCCAATTCCTGGTCAGGGCACAGGCCCGGGTTGTGGGCTCGATCCTCAGTGTGGGGGACGTGCAGGAGGCAGCCGATCCCTGATTTTCTCTCATCAGTGATGTTTCTCTCTCTCTCTCCCTCCCTCTCCCTTCCTCTCTCTGAAATCAATAAAAATATATTTTTATTTATTTTTTTTAAATATATTTTATTGATTTTTTACAGAGAGGAAGGGAGAGGGATAGAGAGTTAGAAACATCGATGAGAGAGAAACATCGATCAGCTGCCTCCTGCACATCTCCTACTGGGGATGTGCCTGCAACCCAGGTACATGCCCTTGACCGGAATTGAACCTGGGACCTTTCAGTCCGCAGGCCGACGAACTATCCACTGAGCCAAACCGGTTTCGGCAAAAATATATTTTTAAAAAAGAAAAAGGAATGAGCTCAGGAAGCACGGGAGGGTGGGAAGTGAGAGAGGCCTGGGAGGGAGCCAGCACGGGTCCGCTGGTGAGCGGGTTAGTGCTGTGGGCGCCGGGCTCAGCGCCATGGAGGACGGCCTCGTCCTCACAGCTTGCCCCACCGAGGGCAGGAGGCCGGGTGCTCATCCACCACCTCCTACCTGTCGTAGGCTCAGGCTGCTCAACCACAACACCCGGACCCCTGGCCCCTGAGCAGATCCAGCAAAACATCGTAACGCGTACGTGATCGGGGGGAGCAATACTCCGTGTCAAACAACACGGGCTAAAAATTCACAGCGTGTGTTAGAATAAAGGCTCAGAGTTCTAGCTCTTATAGCTCAGTGGACAGAGCACCAGCCTGTGGACTGAAGGGTCCCAGGTTCGATTCCAGTCAAGGGCACATGCCCGGGTTGCAGGCTCGATCCCCAGTGTGGGGCGTGCAGGAGGCAGCTGATCGATGATTCTCCCTCATCATGGATGTTTCTATCTCTCTCTCCCACTCCCTTCCTCTCTGAAATCAATAAATATATATATTTTTAAAAAAAGAATAAAGGCTCAGAGAGCACATGCCAGGTGTCATTTTACTGCACAGAGCGCCTGCCCTGCTAGGAGAGACGCAGCTGTTAATAACCTTCCGCGGTGGATGGTCTCACTCCCCATCTGACAAGTAAAGAAAAGGCTGAGGCAAAGCCAGGGAAGTAAGTCAGAATCCGGGTGCCCCGATTCCGGGCCAAGGGGCCAGTGTGGGCCGGAGCCTGCTCTCCGCGGGGGCCAGGCTCCCAGGTCCTGAATGAAAACGTATCGGCCTTGTGAGTCCCCATGATCGGCCACTCCCAGCCTCGGCCTCTCCTCTCCATCCATCCCGCCTCCCCCACCCTGGGCCCCTGACCCCACAGGAGCCACACACACCCCCTGCCGCCACCACCACTAATTTGCCAACAGGCTCAGCCATCAGTCCAGCGGGCCAGGACGCAGCGCTATAATTATAGGAAAGCCGGGGTCGGCGACCTCCTGATTGAATATCTTGTCTCTTTTGTCCCTCCCTCCCACCGCCTCGCCCGTGGGACAGCACTGCGGGCGTCTCGGCGGCCGCCGGATGGGGTGGTATTGGAAACTAGTGAGGCGTGGCCCCGTGGAGGTGTTCATAGCTTGGCAATAATTTACCCATTTTCATTTTGTTTGATTTCATTAACACCTGGGTCTCCGGGGAGAGCCCAGTGGGAAGGGGGAACAAAACAAATGATTTCCGTCGAGATGGAGTGTTTCTCCCCGCCCGGCCTTGCCGTACGGAGGGAGCGTGAGATACCAGGATGGCCACCCAGCCAAGCCTCGGGGGTGGGGGGTGGGGGGGGGCCTCTCCTTCGAGGCAGCTGCACGGGGGAGTCGTTCCCATGACGTCCCTCGGCCCCCAGGGCCCCCCTCCGGGGTTCGCTCCCTTGGCACCACGCATGTGCCCACACTGGTCCTTGTTTCTCAAGGAGCCAGTCTCACCTGCTGAGTGGAACAAGGTCCCTGGCCGTGTTGCTCAGTGGTTAGGGACAGGGAGACCCAGAACTAAAGTCTAATCCTGGCTCTGCCTCCTGTTTGCTTAGTGGCCTTGAACATGGAGCTTGAGCTCGGCCGGCAGGGCTCAGGGGTTGAGCATTGACTTGTGAACCCCGAGGTCACGGTTTGATTCCCAGTCAGGGCACAGGCCTGGGTTGCGGGCTCGATCCCCAGTGTGGGGCGTGCAGGAAGCAGCTGATCCATGATTCTCTCTCATCATAGATGTTTTTCTCTCTCTTTCCCTCTCCCTCTCTCTGAAATCAATTAATATATTTAAAAAAAACAAAAAACCTCTGAGTTCCATCTACACCCTGGGAGACCCACCTCCAGCCATCCTCACCCCCTGCCTTGGCACCGGTGACACCCCCCCCCGCCCCCCGCCAGCCCAGGGCCATCACGGAGCCATTGAGAAGTCAGCGGGCACTGGGCTTTCTCAGCAAAGCCACACCCCCTCTGCCCTCACCCCTTCTTTCCATCTCTTCACTGACCCCACGCTCACTCCCCCTCAGGGCCTGGGCACCAGCTCCTCTCCTGCCCAATCTCTCTGGCCTTGGCTCCCGCTCCCCACCACCTGCCCACCGAGGCCGCCTCCGCCTGTCTCATCTGACGCGGACCCCGCCCAGCCTCTCCATCGGGGACGCTGCTCCGGGATTCCGCGGCCCTGAAATTCCCTGTTCGTTGTCTGTCTCCCTCGCCAAAGACACCTGCGTCTCTTGTGCCTTTCTGTGCCTCAGTTTTCCTATCTGTAAAGTGGGCATCATTTTACTTCTCAGGTAAAATTGGGATAATCAAAGGAGTTAACATATGCGGACGTGGCCCCACAGTAAGCACCGTGGAAGTGATGGCTTTTGTCATTTACAATAGTATTGCTCACTGCTCTGCTCCCAGAGCCTGGACAGGCAGCCACTACATACTTTGAATGACTATACAAGCGGATGTGTGAGCTACAATGGATGCAGAGGGTCTGGAAGCCGCGCCCCCTTTCCCGGACCCAGGCACCCCCTCTGCCTGGGCTGCAGTTACCCCATAAGGAAAAACCCGGCCCCTGAGGGCTTCACACAGCGCATTTCCCGGAGACGAAGAGCTCATTACTTAATAACTGCACAGCAATATCTAAAATTTTGATTGCATTGGGAGGCCGGGTGCCTTCCCCATTCACCGATAATGACAGGCCACTTTAAAAATAAATAACACGTATAATTTAAGCAATGAAAACAAACAGTCGTGTTTGGCTTCCCCTGGGGAAATATTTTCCCTGTCTCCTCCAGGCGGCCCCACGGGTGCCCCTGCCTCGGCCTCCCCTGCTGAGCTGCTCTCTCAGCAGGAGGCCTGGGCGTGGAGCACAGATCACAGATGGGTGGCGGGGGTGGGGGGAGACTTCCTCCACAGGCTGCCTGGAGGCTGGGGTCCTTATCCCCAGAGCTGGGAAAGGAGGAACTACATTCTCCCTGCACCCCCACATCCACCCCCACTCTCCCTCGTGGCCCCTTTCCCCCCAGGGTTACGAACTCAAATGCCTATGGGGCAGACGGGCAATGTGCATGGGCAAACCCATGTGGGTGCAGGAGGCGATAGGGACTGGTGGGGCTTGTGGTAAATTGAAGAGCAAATGTCCCTCTCACAGGAGACGCACCTTGGCCAATGGTTGCTATGCAGGAATGGGGGAATGGAGGAATGGAGGGCCAGTTTTGCCAAATCTCCTGACATTTCAAAAGAAGCCATCACTTTGGATTTAAAATCTTGGGCCTTTGCATGACAACACCAGACACCTGGAGCCTCAGCTTCCTTGCCTGGGAGATGAGAATGGTGATCTAATCTCCCTTAGAGTTTTTTGAGGATGAAATGAGATGAGATGATGCAAGCAAGATGCTCTGAAACACCTGGCCCATGGTCAGTACTCAAAGTCAAGGTAGCTGTTTGCCGCTATTATTACTTTATTAGTATTATTATTATTATTTCCACTCCCTTCCCTGGCAGGTCCCCAGCCTGCGCCCAGGCTCATCCTCACACTGTCCCACACACGGTGCATGCCCCAGGGCCTTTGCTCAGGCTTTCTCCACCACCTGGGAGAGGTGCCCCCCTCCCCTCCCCAATCCAGCCCACTCCCGGGGCCAGCCCACTTCTCACCTCCCCCAGGAAGCCCTGGGCACAGCTGCAGCCCGCACCACCTCCCATGCAGCCATGCCTTGGGGTTCACAGGGGCTGCCCCTCGTCTCTCCTCGGGGGCTCATGTCCTCTGCCCAGTGGCGGGAGGCTCTCCGGCCAGGCCTAAGCCGTCCCCTCCGCCCAGCTGTGCTGCCTGGCTGCCGATGAGATTGGTTCCAGAAAACACCACAAGTCCTCCTCTAAGACCGTGGTTCTCACGTGAGGGTGCCTGGGAGGGAGGTCGCTGCTGTCCTCTACTGGGTGGCAGCCAGGGGGATGCTAAACACCCCCGGTGCACGGACACACCGCCCGCCACGCAGACGTGTCCGGCTCCCAGTGGCCAGAGGCTGAGGGAGAGCAGCCTGCTTTACGGGGACACCTGTTCCCCAGACAGCCTGAGCATTTGGGTTCCGGGTCATGCGGTGAGCAGGACTCACCCACCCCGCTGGGCTGCGGCCCGTCACAGCCCCCAGCACCTGCAGCCCTGCCCGCGCCTCCCGCCCCGGTCCCTTGAAGCATCCGCCCGTCCCTGCGGATTTGTCTGAAGCAAGTGACCTGTGACTAAGGCCAGCTGAGCTCGCCTTGTTCCCGCGGAGCAGGGACAATACCCCATTAACCAGGAGGCCAGGTCCCGCTGCCGCAGGGAGCGAGGGCTGGAGAGGGAGCGGAGGGGCCGGGGCAGGGCCAGGGCAGCCCTGGGTGGGGGTGCGGGGTCCCTGGTACTAACTGTCATCATCGGGGCCACACGATTATCAGTATTTCCTCCCGGATGCCCAGGCCGGGAGGGCTCGTGCTTTCCGCGCACCCCTCACCAGCTGCCCCCTGCCGGCCTCCCGGTGGTCTGCGGTTGTTCTCAAGCCAACCAGCAGGTAGATGGAGAGGCGGGCACGCAGATGCCTGCACTGTGGAGTGTGCTCAGCACCCGCGCTGTGCTAAGCGCAGGGAGAAGTGCAGATGGGGAGCTGGTCACCTCAAGGGGCCCCAGGACCCCAAGGAACCTGATGAAACCCTGGCCACGCCCCTCCTCCCAGCCTCTGAGGCCAGTGGTTCTCAACCTTCCTAAGGCGACCCTTTAGTGCAGTGCCTCCTGTTGGGGTGACCCCCGATTTCATTGTTACAAATGGAACATAATGAAAGCATAGTGACTCATCACAAAAACATGTAATTATATATGTGTTTTCCGATGGTCTTAGGCGGCCCCTGTGAAAGGGTCGTTTGACCCCCAAAGGGCTCGCGACCCACAGGTTGAGAACCGCTGACCTACCTCGAGGCTCCGCCCCCGCCACCGGGGATTGGACCAAGAATGAGCCAATCAGAACGCCGCTCCAAGACCTTGGACATGAAGACAGAACCAGGGCCAGCCAGACAGCTGTGGGCCAGGGAAGAGGAAGGTTCCCCGGGAGCAGCGCTCTTGTCTGGCCGGGGTATTCAAGGCCAAGGGCAGCGGAAGTGAGGGAAGGACCAACGCTGCACCCTTTCCCGCGTGTCGGAGGCTCTGGGTCTGTGGAGAGGCGGGAACTTCCACGCAGGGGGGAGCCGACCTGCCGCCCACCCCTGCAGGCAGAGCAGGCCATGCGAGCGCCTTCCTCCCTGTGTCTTGCTTCCAGAAGGGCTCCTGCATCTCACAGTGAGGGTGTGCTCTTTGCTCTTGGCAGCTAACCTGACGTTGGCAGGCTTTTCCCAGAAAGGGCCAGAGAGGAAATGTTTTCAGCGTTGAGGGCCACGCACCCTGCATCCCAACCCCTCAACCCCAGAGCAGCCGGGACAATGAGGACACCAGGAGTGTGGCAGGTTCCGGTAAAGCTTTAACTACCCAAATGCACGGAGGGCAGAACTGGGCCCGCGGGCGGTAGCTTGCTGCCTCCCATCCAAATAAAGCCTGGGGCCTCAACTTCCCCATCTGTAAAATGGGGCTGTAGCGAGAATTAAGTGAGACAGTGAATGGAAACTGCTTGGCACATAGTCCGCTGTAAAAAAAAATGAGGCATCGCTTTTATAAATACACACACACACGCGCACACACACATGCACACACATGCGCGCACACGCGCGCACACACACACACACACACACAGGCCATGCGGCGCTATCCACTTCTGCCTTCCCCCAGCACACTCCCCACGGGGCCTGGAATTAGCATGAATGGACAACCTCGAAGTCAGTGGCTGAAGAAGGATGGCCCCAGGTCAGCCACCGCCACACTCACGGCCTCTGAGCGGGTGCCAGCACATGCTTTCTGGGAGTTCTCTCTTCCCGCACGCCCTGCAGGCCCCGGTCTCCAGCAGACAGGCAGCCTGGCGTCTCCCTAAGAGCCCCACGCAGGCCTCGGAACCCCCGCACCCCCTCCGGAGCCCGGACCACCAGGCTGCGCAGCCGCGGCGCTCTGTGTGCGATTGCTGTTCATTAGGCGTCATTAGGTACACAGTAATTATAACAATCACGCGCCCTGCTTAGGCGACCAGCCTCAGTAGCAAGCACTGCTATTCAGAAGTCATAATTGCTGCATGGAGACTTAAAATGAAGGCTAATTCAATGTCAGTTTACACACACACACACACACACACACACACACAGCCCTCTCTCTACAGAATCTCTGTACCCACAATGCTCCGTTCTTGATGAACCTATAGAAGCCGAAAGGAAGAATTCGCTCTGCAGGAGAGCATGGTGGCCTGTGGGCTTCAGAGGAACCCTGGGGATGCTTGGAGGGTGAGTTGTGGGGTGTCGACTCATTTTAAAAGAACCTGGGGGCCTGGGGTGGTTGAAGAGCCTGGGCTGGCATCCGCAGATGGGGTTCAAACCCTGGTGGGAACAAGGCCTTGCTGTGCTGGGGTCCGCTTACCCTGATACCAAAGTCAGACACAAAAAAATATAAGAAAAAAACTATAGCCCCGGCCAGTTTGGCTCAGTGGTCACAGCGTCAGCCTGTGGACCTAAGGCTCAAGGGTCTGATTCCCGGTCAAGGGCAAGTACCTTGGCTGCAGGATTCTCAGCCCTGGTGGGGGCACAAATGGGAGGCAACCAATGGCTGTGTCTCTCTCACATCAATGTCTCTCTCGGTGTCTCTCCCCCCACCCTCCCTTCCACTCTCTCTAAAAACCAATAGAAAAATATCCTTGGCGAGGATTAACAACAAAAAGAAGAAACTGTAGACTGATGTGTCTTATGAATACAGATGCAAAAATCCTCAACTAAATATGAGCAAACCCAATCCAGCTGTATATTTAAAGAACTATACACCACGGCCACGTGGGACGTATCCTACTAATGCACGTGTGGCTCACCATTCAAACACCAGTGGGTATAGGCCCCAGCCAGGGAGCTCCATTGGTTGGACCATCGCCCCTATACGCCAAAGTTGTGGGTTTGGGCACATACAAGAATCAATCAATGAATGCATACATAAGTGGAACAATAAATGGATGTTTCTCTCTTTCCCTTCCTCTCTCTCTAAAACCATCAAATAAAAAAATATTTTTGAAATCAGTGGATATCATATGCCACATTACTAGAATGAAAGAAAAGGAACACATAACCATCTCACTGATGCAGGAAACAAAGCATTTGACATAACCCAAACAGGAAGACAAGGGCACTTGCTAGACACGCTAACGGGCATTTATGAAAGACTCGCAGCTGACGTCATAATGCATGATGAACGAGACACGGAAAGCACCCCCCTACGGAAAAAACCAAGTGCTTTCACCACTTCTATTCAACACGGGTATAGCTCCAGCCAGAGCAACGATATGATTTACAATGAAATAAATTATATGAGGAACAATGACATTACATCATTTACAACTGAATACATTGTATTGAAAACAAAGACAATCCTCAAACACTCATCACTTACTTTTACTAATTATTTTACTCCTAGAGGCCCGGTGCACGAAATTCATGCACAGGTAGGGTCCCTAGGCCTGGCTGGCGATCAGGGCCCATCTGTGGGACGACTGGGATCGGGAGGCCCCCTGCTGGCACCCGCCTTGGCTGGCCTGGGGCCTGTGGGCTGGGGGCAGCTCCTGCATTGAGAATCTGCCCCCTGGTGGTCAGTGCGTGTCATAGTGACTGGACGTTCCAAGGGTCGTTCCGCCTTTTGGTCAATTTGCATATTAGGCTTTTATTGTATAGGATTACCTGTGCTCTTGTGGTATTTACATCTATTATATCTTTATGGTAAAAATACCATATACCTGGGTGCTGTGTGCATCTCTTCACAGCTCCAAGTTCAGTGACATCACCTGGTAGCTTGAACTTGGCATGGCAGGGGTATGGAGAGAGAATCATTGATCTGCTGCCTCCTGCATGCCCCCTATGGGGAATCAAGCCCACAACCCGGGCATGTACCCGGACCAGGACTCAAACCGTGACCTCCTACTTCACAGGTCAACGCTCAACCCCTGAGCTACGCCGGCCGGGCGATGGATGAGGTTTTGACATATGTTTTAGTTGTGTCACTTTTCTGAATGACACTCGTTCGTCAGTTGCAACCATAGGTTTTTAATGAACAGGAGAGTTTGGTGAAAGCATTCTGGGAATCGATGGACTCTATGGAATTTACAATAAAAAGTACCACATCTTTGTTATTATTTGGACATTGCGTGCTGTGTTCCTTCATGTACGTCAGTTACACACACACACACACACACACACACACACACACACGCACACTTACTAGCACAGCAATGATCTCATTTGCGCCCAGGCGTTTCTCTGTCAGATGATAAGAGCCACTGCACCGAAACCGCAGTTCTTAGCACCGTGGCGCGGCTGGGAAGGTCTCAGAAATCACATCAGCCAGGAAAACGGGGACTCGGGGAAGGCAGAGTCTGGCCCGAAGGGGACGGTGAGCGACTGACAGGCAGGGGTCATTCAGTGGCCTCCTTCCCCCCAGCCCACTGCCCCCCCGCAATCCAGGCCCCCTGGCACGCAGGGACCCCATATTTCCCAAGGAAGCCAGAGCGGCTTTTACTGCACAGTCTCAGGTGAGCGAGGAACATCAAGCTCTTTCTACATCAAATCAAACTCCTCCCAGCCCCCGTCCAGCAGCCGGGCCAGAAAATCAGTCTCAGCTATTCCGGGTTCACCCAGGAGCCCAGGAGGGTTCCTTGTGGCCCAGCGAACGGGAGGGGGTCTCATCTTCCCTCCCCATGGTTTCTCCGTAGCTTCACTGTGTGCCACCCTTCCCAGGCCACAGGGCACCCCCAGAGAGCGGGTGCGCCCAGACACGTGGCCGAAGGCATAGATTCACACGGGCACCTGTCATACATACACACAGACCGGCAGCCCGTCCACACTGACACAGGCTCCCGCAGCCCTGCGCACAGACACACACCCACAGTCGCCTGCCCACACCCCTGGACCCGGGCGCAAATGTCCTTATGTCTGCGGCACACACAGACGCACACAATGACAGGCGCAGATGTGTGCAGCCGTTCCCACTCGAACAGGTGCGGAACTTCGCCAACAAAGGCGTGCACACACCGGCTCCCTCACGCATCACAGATGCCTGCTGTCACCCTGGGCCATGCGACTGGCACGGGCACACGCCCTCCCACGCCTGCAGGCGGGCTCCCACCCAGCCTCCCGCTCACACCCAGCCTCCCGCACACATGCAGCTGTTTGCACACCCAGACACCCGCTCAGGCTGCACACGTGCTGGGACGCAGCCTCCTCCCCGGCGCGCAGGCGGCCCGGGCCCGTGCTGCCACACCGTGGAGAGGCCGTGCTCCGCGCCCTCCCAGCCCGCCCCACCCCACCCCACCCCACCAGGGACCAAAGGACAGAGCGGGAGCGGCGGGGAGGGGGCAGGGGAAGGGGCAGGAGATGAAGTCATACTCCCGCCAGGTTTGTTCATTTCGGGGAGAATTAGCCGCGCATTCCCGCCGCCCCACCGGCTGCTCCCGCGTGACGGACGCCTGCTGGCGCTGAATGCAAATTAGCATAATTTCATTACCGAGGGGCCCGCGAAAAGGTTCAATTACAGAGCGATCTCATTAGTCCCGGGGCTTGTTAAACTAATAGGAAGAGACAGCCCCGCAGCCTGAGAGGCGGACACGCGCGCCGAATGCAATGAAGGCTGGCACCCGGGTACCTGGGCCGAGCCCTGCTCCTGGGACTGCCCCGTGCCCTGCGGACCTGGCCTCCCAGGGGTCAGGGGTCCCGACCTCCGCGACCCCGGAGCCGGATAAACAGACGCCTGGCAGAGAGCATTCAGGCTGGATCGGACTTGACTCCTCATCTAGTTTGAGGTTACAGGTGGGGAGACTGAGGCCCACAAAGAGGAAATGACTGGCTGGCCGGCAATGGTGGGAGAGAGGAAGAGTGGCAGCAGGGGGGACATCCAGGTGGGGGCAGGTGATGCTCACCCCTAGTTTAGGGGCTGGCCCCCTCACAACTTCCGGGGAGCCTGTCACGCTGTGACTCAGTTTCTCTATTATCGCGGAGGTCCATAAGCCACTCGGCATCGCTGCATTCCCCATAAATCTTTTTATGTATTATTTTTTATTGAATTTAGAGAGCGAGGAAGGAAGCGGGAGAGAGAGAGAAACATCGACGTGAGAGGGAAACATTGATCCGCTGCCTCCTGCACGTCCCCTACCAGGGATGGAGCCTGCAACCCAGGCATGTGCCCCGACCAGGAATCCAGCCAGCGACCTCGGTCCAGGGGACCACGCCCAACCCACTGATCCACACCAGCAGGGCCACTCCCCATCAGTATTTTCTTCTTTTTTTTTAATCCTCACCCGAGGATATTTTTCCATTGATTCCCAGAAAGTGGAAGAGAGAGGGAAAGACAGACAGAAACATCCATGTGAGAGAAACACATCGATTGTTTGCCTCCTGCACGAGGCCCTGAAACCGAGGTCCGTGCCCTTGACCAGAATCAAACCCCCGACCCTCGGGTCCACAGGCCCACGCTCTATCCACTGAGCCGCACCAGCCAGGGCCACTCCCTTTAAATCTTCATCAAAGTACAAGCACCAGCCGCGGCCCTTTTCCCGGCTGTGGGCTCACTGCCGGCTGGAGCCGGGGGCCCGTTCCCTCCACCCCCACTTCCACCCACACCCTGCCCCCCCCACACACCCCGTCTACAGACCAGAGAGTCTGGAAGGCACAGCTCCGCTGAGGGAGGGGCCCTCGGGAACCGGACCACAATGCCACACGGTCCGCCTTTGGCCTGAGAAGACTCCTTAAAGATGTCAGACTCACCCCGAATTCCGACTACAGCGGAAAGGGGTGTGTTTAGCATTTAACTGTCCCCACCATCCTCCCCACCCCACCCCCGCTCCCCCCAAAGAACCTTGGGCGATGACTTCACACCCCTGCTCCCTTCCGGGCCCCGGTCCTGGACGCGCACTGAGCTGGGTCATATGAATTTGCGGTACCTTTTATCACCTCTGTAATATTTGATCTTTTCTGCAATTGTCAGGAAAACAGCACCAAGTCCCAAAATACCCCGCGCGGGGATGACTCACACGGCGTGTGGCTGAGCACATGGAAGTATGCGGTGACTCAGAGGCCGGGCAGCGACACCCCCTCCACGGCCCCATTGTTCAGGTTTTAAAGGTAAGGGGGGGGGGGCTGTTGCACACTCAGAGAGCTCGCCCGCCCGTCCGGCTGACTGCCGCCCGCGCTGACCCAGTGCCCTCAGTGCTGGGTGCTCCTCCTTCCCTTTCCAATGACACGATGAAGCCGGGGACTCCATCACTGCAGCCCGGCCCCTGGGCCCTTCACTTTGAGATGCTGTATGTCCTCCTCGGGCCACAGGACTCCTGGCCAGGCTGACCCCCGCCCCCTGCCTCTGGAGGGGACGTGGCCGAGCTGGGGTTGGGGCAGGACGCACGAGGAAGGACAGAGCGGTGGGAAAAGAGCCAGAGGCAGGGGTCCCGGGACGCTCACAACCAGCCGCCCCCACAGGCGTGTGCCTGGGTGTCAGGAGAGGGGGCCTGGGAGGCCGCATGGGACCAAGAAGGGGTTTGGGAGCCGCAGGAGGGGGCCGGCCCTGGGGACCACCAGCCAGAGGGGGAGGCAGTGTCCTCACAGGCACCCCTGGCTGTGCTGAGTGCAGGGGGCGCGTGAGGGTGAGCGCAGCCCGCGCCTCTCCCGGCAGAAGGCCCGTAGATGAGGACTGACGCTGAGGAATCCCAGGCCCCGTTCTGGACCCATCGCTGCTCCCAGGCAGGCGAGGTCTCCTGAACAGAGGCCTGGAAGCATGTGATCTGGCCTGGGGCGGAGAGGTGGGCCCCTGGACTGGCAGTCCCCACAAGAGCGGGGGAGAAAGCAGTTGGTGAGAGAGAAGAGAGGATGAGCAGTGAGGGTACCTGAGGGCCTTTGCTGGTTCCAAGGTTCTCAACCTGGGATTGAGGCTGGGAAGAAGGACCAGGCCGCCCCGGACTCTCTGGCAGAGCGATTCCCATCAGCACCCCATCCTCCGCTGGCCTGGCCCATGGGCAGCAGCTCTCCCTGCCTTGGCCGGGGGTGGGAGAGGGTCCCTGTGGGCTGTTTATGGAGCTCTCGCCACTGCTAGACACTGTGACTGCGTGATGCAACTCGATCCTTATTCCACCTCTGACTTCTCCCCATTTTGTAGAGGAGGAAAGTCGAGGCTCCGAGAGGTCCAACAGTCCACCTGGGACCACACGGGTAGGACACCATGCTGAGTGACATCAGCCAAGTACAAAAAGACCAAGACCGTGTGATTCCACCTGGATGAGATTCCATGAGCATCATGGCACCTGCCCTCGCCTCCACCCCATATATGTTTGTCCCCCCAAACAGGTACTCGGACCAGGGGGGGTTCCGCCTCCCGGGGACCAGGAGGTGGGACGGTGGCCTGGACACAGGCCCCGAGTGCCCAGCCACAGGCCCTGTCCAGTGGGGTGGGGGCGCCGAGGCTGCGGAGTTAATGAGGTCCGGGCTGGAGCGCACCCCGCTGAAATTGACAAACGAACAGCCTTCCAGCCCGTTCCCACAATTACTATCAGTTGTCTGCAATATAAATATGCAAATTCCCTAGGCTTGAACTTTAACACCCTCTGTAGAGACCATTCATCTCTTTAAAGTATTAATTTAAGTTGTAAAAGGGCCCATACATCACCGCGTGTCATTTTGAAAACAAATATTAATCAATTTTACCCTCGGAATTGCCGCGGCGGAGGCGGCCCCCAGGACCGGGGGACCGGGAGGCCTGGGCGAGCGATTTACATATTCATCCCGGCTTAAGGAAGCCCGTGATAATGCCTGGACAACCGCAACTTGGGCCCGCAGACCTTATCTGCGCGCCCGGCCCACGCGCGCTCCGTGTGCCATGCAAATGAGCCGCGCGCTATCTGGATAACCTTGAACGCCGGACAGCCCGGCCGGCGGAGGCGGCGCCCAACTTCTCTGCTCCAGGAAGTGACAAAGTGTTGGAAAAGGGTGGGCTTGCTCTCCCCAAACACCCAAACAGAAGGGGGGACAGCCCTGGCTGCTGGGGTCCCGAGCAGGACCCGCTGGTGACTAAGTTTTCTTTGCCACCAGCCTGGAGGAGGAGGCCACAGGACGAGAGGCAGGGAGGCCCGGGAGGCCGGCTGGGGGCCACGGAGCACGAGGGGGTCTGGTTCCTGGGGGCTGTGCAGCACCGAGCCTGGCATTTAAAAGCAGACACCGCGGGTCCTCCGGTGGACGCTTGCAGGGGTTGGTGTGGCATTGCTAAGCTCCGTGACATCATCTGGGAAGTGGGTCTAGATATGGAAGATACTGACTCCCAGAGATTGGAGAGTATCTGTGAGAAGCACAGAAATGGGGGGCCGGGGGGCGTTGAGAGCTCTGACCGCACCGTGGACCAGTGTTATCCTCTGTGATTACCCGACTGGCCATTCTCCCCTCGCCACCTCCTTGGTTCCCCACCTTGTATGTGAAGTGAGTGTGGACAGACAGATCCCCCTCTGCTCCCCAAACACCACACGCCAACGTCCAGGGCCGTCTCACAGCATCTCCTGCCACCTGCCCGAGTAGCCGCCACCTCTTTACCAAAGGACAGGGACCCCGCGAAGCCCCTGGAGTGAAATGCGAGTCTGAGTGGGAGGTGAAAGGCGCTGAGTCCACAAGGCTCTGACCGCCCTGGCTTCCCCCGCCAGCCTGCTGACCTGGGGCTCAGGTGGGGGACCTGGTCAGCCAGACGCTGCCGCTGTGCCCTGGCCCGGCCAGCAGAGGGCGCAGTGCACCCGCACAGGTGCAAGGGGGGAGCGAGCGTTCCTCCCCCAGGCGTCCACGGCGGCCTGCACACCTGTGCGGGCGCCCACTGCATGGTAGGCATGCACATGCACACTCGTGCACAAAGGACAGGCACGATGGGGTCAGACTCCACATGGCACCCCAGAAAAACCCACACGCCCCTTCATCCGCCCACCGCAAGGGTGGGCCAGGTCTTCCCTGACGGACTCACGGGGCGGACCTGCACAGCCAACGGCGCTCCTGGGAATGTCGCACTGACCCCTGACCCTGACCCCCGCCTTCCAGGGACGCTGGGGATCGGCCGATGTCAACCATCGGGGGTGGCCTGGGATCCTGGCTCAGGTGAGGGACGGGAGCCACTCCCAACAGGAGGCGCCCCCTCCCCCTCCCCACGCCAGCGCAAGAGAACTTCTCTCCTCACTTCGAGGCCCAGGCAGGATGGGGGGGGTCACTCGGGGGGACAGTGAGACCCCCCCTCCCCGGGTATGTCTGAACCCCGCCAAGCACATACACATGTTAGGACGAACTACAGGCAAGTGTGTACGTATCTGTGTACTGAACCACGTGTGTATGCACACCTACACACTGAACCACACGTGTGTGCATTCACACACCCACACATGTATCTACTGGGTCCGTGTAAGTGTGCACATGTGTGTTAGTCCACATGTAAGCACTGTGCGTGCTCAGGTGTGTGTTGAACCACAGGTGTGTATTGGTCTGTGAGCGTATGTGCAAAAAATGACAGCCAGAGGCAATGACAGAAAAGAATTAAAGAGGCAGTGACCAAAAAAAAAAAAAGAAAAGAGAAAAAGAATCCTTGTTCAACCAGTTAACTGCCACGCGTCCGAAACAGAAACCACCCCCACACGCCACGATAGTTTGAATTTAATTTAAAAAGTCAATTTGCAATGAATATTATAAAAATAAGTATATTACCCATTATTCGGGTGTTCTTGAATATTTTCAGCTGAAAATTCTCACGAAAAATTATCTTAAAGCATCTATTGATGCTGATGGCGTAAAAAGGGTCAAACACCCGACACTCAAATCTTTATTTCCCCCAGCTTTTCTCCCACGAATGTTTATTCGGGATCTCAGAATTTTCACGTCAGCGTCCCGTCAGCAGGCCCAGGGCTGAGCGACAGCCTGGAGCAGGCGGCGGGCACCTCCCGCCCCTCAGCCCACCTTAGCGCTGTGGGCTGCCAGTAAAAGCGGGGTTCCGTTAGGTCGGGAAACCCCACGCCAAGCCACCTACCTGCGACTCAGAAACTAACACGGTCATTTCCGGGAACCCCGAGATCGCCGCCCCAGGTGGGAAATCCCAGGAAACAGGTGTGTGTGTGTTTTAAGGGGCAGCAGAGGTTGACTTGAATGGAACAGGGAAATAAGTTGCTGCATTTCCCACACCGGCCTGCGTGCCTGCCAGCAGGCCTCCTAGTTCCCGGGGGTACCGCCCGGGCCCGTGAGCGGCAAGGACAGTGACCGCGGGCAGGTGACTCACGGCGCGCCCACGCCCTCACCTGGGAAGCACTGCCGTGAGGGTGACCCCTGTCCGAAACCGTCCCGCGTGTGTGACAAACACTCCGTGAAGTTAGCTGTCGGTAATCGCCGCCTCATCGACAAAGCCGGCCAACATTTGATGTTATCAACAGATGGTTTTTTAAAAAATGCTTTCAGTTCCGTGCCAACACTGGAACTTAAAACAGTTGACATAAAAACCCAGAATCCCAGTTCCCCTTAAAAAACCCGCACCTCCGCGTCCGTGGGCCCCGCATCCACTCACGGCAGCTCTGGGCTGCGGGGAGCGGGCAGGTGCCCTCCAGCTCGCCACAGTCCCCACCCGGCCCACTAGCTCACCCCTACCGCTGCCTGGCCCCAGCGTGAATCTGAGTGTGAGAATCTTGACATCCTACTCACTCCCCTCAGGAAACGGACGGGAAGCCTGAAGCCACGGCCGGGCCCCAGCAGCCATGGACCCCCAACGCCCCGCCCAGAGCTCCTCCACCTCCCCTGCTAACTTATTGTGAGACCACAAGACCATTGGAAGTCTGGGCTCCAAGCTCGAAGAGGCCGATTCCCTCCCTGGCTCAGTCCAACTGGGTTTGCAAAGGCGGATGGGACGCGGTTCCAGGTGGGGCTGGGCGGTGGCAGGAGCGTGTGGCCTGCCTGGTGTCTCATGTTCTCTCACACTTAACGTGTGACCAGCATGAAGGCGAGGGGATCTATTAGACAGTCACACGGGAGCGGGGCTGCGGCCGCAAAGCCGATGAAGTGACGGCGGCGGGGACGGCGGGCCCGGGAGGAATCAGCGCTGAGTAAGGCCTGTCGGGCGGCTGACAAATGATGATAAAGTGACCGCTCGCGCCGGCGCGCGATGGAAATGGACAAGGTGGGCCTCCCCCGCTAATGAACAGAAGCCACCCTTGCTCCCGTGAAAAGCGCGGCCAGCTCCATCGCAATAAGCATCAAAGGAAATGTGCTCCCCCGTCGGGAAGGACGGGGACACGTGGGCAGGGGGCGTGGCCTTCACAGGAGGGACCCCCGTGTGTGGGAGGGAGATGGGGTGGCAGCAAAGGGACGGGCGCCCCCATAGACAGCGCCCCCACTGCACCTGCCGAAAAACACCTCCGTCGTCCCCCCCACCCCCTCCCCCCGCCACCCCGACCTGCACACCGAGGCTCAGAGGGTTTGCAAAGACGACAGGACACTCCGAGAGCTCCGGGAACAATGGCCTCCACGCGGCCTGTCAAACGTGCGGGGCTCCGGATTCTTATAAAGTAATGTCAGAGCGAGAACAATACCCGCCGCTAGACAAGACACTTCGGAGGAGAGGCGGATGGTGCGGGGGTGGGGGACCCCCCCCCAACATCCACCCTCGGAATACAATGCGCCAGCTGCACGTTAATAAATATGTAATGTTTGATGAGAAATATGGATAGCATCTTCCCTCCCCCGGAGCCGCTCGCCCTCGGGCGGCAGACGGGGATCTGGCCCGCACCGACCGGGGTTCTTTCTCGCTCTGAAAACACAAACGCGAATGTTTTCCTGTCCCAGCTGTTTGCCATTGTGGCTGTTTATCAGCTTGAAGGATGAACAGTGGAATAAAAAAATAAAAAAACCACCCCACACACACACACGCCCGCATTTCCAATGTGCCCGTCAGCCGGCCATTGTTCGGGAAGAAAGCGGCATTGTGGTGCTGGCAAACTTCTTCTTGGGGAATGTCCAGGTTTTAAGAAAAGCTATTCAGCTGTGCAATCTGTTTAATGCATGCATATGAAATCACACGTTTTGGGGGGGAGATTTTGAAAAGGGGGGAAAGAGGAAGTGGGGGAGAGTAGGAATCAGACATGGAAGTGCTCCACCTGGCCCGCCCCGGGCACCAGTGGGCCCTCCTCTGGTGAGGACCGGCTTTCTGTTCGGACTCTCGGGGCGTCCCACGGGGTCCGGCTTGGGCTCGGGCCCGGCTCGAGCACTGTGCCGTCCGCAGCCCGTCTCCCTGCCCCGGCACCGACGCCTGTAGGACCAGCTACTTCCCTGATGCGAGAAGTTTGCAGACGCCGCCAGCAATGCCCGCCCGGGGCCCACCCGGGCAGCTCACCCTGGAGCCCTCTCCCAGCATAAAGGACGATGGGAGTGAGTTGCTATGGATACGGTGACTTGTGCCCAAAGCAGACAAGGCCCTGTCACCACGGCTCAGCAAGATCCTCCCCGGGGGGCACACGGGGCAGCCCCGGGTGCCCTCCACAGGCACCTGCCCGGCTGGGGGGACGGGGGTCTGAGGCTGCCTGGTTCGCCTCGGGGAGGAGCCTATGTCTGAACAGAAATGCCATTTCCAAGGCCTGGTCTTCGACCTGGGGTCAACCTGCTTGGACCACCTTCCAAAGGGACCGGCCCAGATGCCACCACGCGGAAGCCGACGCCGGGGCCAGGGAGCGGTGAGAGCGCCGGCAGGGAGCCCCCCGTGTCCCTCCCACACCGACTGTCTAAGGCCCTGTCCCCGACCCGTAGGTGGCTGATGTCAGCCCTCATCCGTGAGCAGAGGAAAGAAAAGAAGTTGGACATTTTCCGAACCATGAACCAGGAGGTCAGGGTTCCGTTCCCGGTCAGGGCGCATGCCTGCTTACGGGCTCCGTCCCAGGGTGGGGCAGGCAGGAGGCACCCGATCCATGATTCTCACCATTGATGTTTCTCTCTCTCTCTCTCCCTCCCTCTCTCTAAAATCAATAAAAATATATATTTTTTTAAAAAAGAAATTGGACATATTGTTCAAGAAATTGCACAGAGTTAAGGGGACACCCCGAATTGGGGAGAGGGCCTCACAGCGGGTGGACACAAGGGCCAATGGGTGAGGGTGACACCATCAGCCCTCTCACCCCCCCGCCCCCCACTTTCCCCGGCCTGAGCAATGCCGCCTGGAGCAGGAACGCTGCAGCTGCACGAATCATCACAACCCAGCTCATTGCAGGGCCCCCCGATTCTCGAATGTGTCCCGCCACCCCCTGAGGCCGATGTCGCCGTTACCTTCAGACAGGAGAGCTCGGGGCTCAGAGCGAAAAGCTTCCGGGTCCCACGGTTTCCGCGAGGTCACGTGAGGTCTCGAACCCATAGCTTCCTCGAGGTCGCGGGAGGTCTCGAACCCAGACCTGTGAGTCCTGGGCCTCTGGGTCTGCAAAGAGAACCCCAATAGGCAGGGTTAGCGGGGCCTGCCCCGTTCTCCAGCGTCCAGACCAGCACCCGCCCAGAATGGCCTAGGCCCGGCCAGGGCGGCCCCTGGGGGCTGGGCAGGCAGCTGGCTCCCCGTCGGCTCCCTCCACACGCTCCACAGCGATGGTTTCACACGTCCCCTCTCCAGACCCGGCTCCTCTCCTCCGCCCTCCCCCTGTCCCCACGATCACGTCACACCCTGCACCCCACAGAACACGAGGAACACAGGAGAACACAGCTCATGCCCCCCGCCGGCCCTGTGTACACGCCTGCACCTGTGCCTGCCCTCGGCCGGCTGCCTGCCTAACCCAGCCCCACTCCCACCTTCGGGCCAGCCCCTCAGGCTCCCCCAGGGACCGCCCTCCCTCAGTTACCCCCTCTTCCCTGCACCTTCGACTCTCCCACCCCCCCTCCCCCGGCTCTGCCGGTCACCCTGGGGACACAGCTAAGAAAAACGCACACACAGAACCCCAGGGTCGGAAGGAAACCTCGACACTCCCCTCTCCCCGCCTTCCTGCCCAACTCCCCGAAAAGAGAAGCCATGTTTAAAAGAGAAGTAACAGCCCTGCCGGCGGGGCCCAGTGGTTGAGCATCGACCTATGAGCCAGGAGGCCACGGTTCGATTCCCGCTCGGGGCACAGGCCCGGGTTGGGAGCTCCATCCTCAGTGTGGGGCGTGCAGGAGGCAGCCGGTCCATGATTCTCTCTCATCGTTGGTGTTTCTCTCTCTCTCTCCCTCTCCCTTCCTCTCTGAAATCAGTAAAAGCATACTTTAAAAAATAATAATAAATACATAAAGAGTTGTGTCAGTATCCCACCCCTCGACTCCCTGGGACCGCTCCTGGGACCGAGTCTCCCAGCCCAGGTTCCCTGGAAGCCGGGTCCAAGGCAAGGATTCAGGTGCACACGATTGCCCGCCAGGATTCTCATCGGGAAACGCCTGGAGGGGGGGATTCAGCCAGACAGGAGAGGAGCGGGGGGCCGGGTGAGGAGGGGACCGCAGCCAAGAGCAGGCTGCCTGTGCCACGCGATGGAGGGGAGCTCGGGGTATGACTCACACCACAGCCGGCCCCCTGGACGCCAAGGTCCTCTGCACCCTGACCAGCCAGGCCCTGGTTGCAGCCGCCCTTGCTGCGCTGGGGCCACGCACCTCCCATCAGCTGAGGGCCGTTCTCCGGAGGAGCGGCAGCTGCGGGTGGTTACCAGCCTACCCCTGGCTGCTGGGCCCAGAAAAGGGCTCTGGGAGGAGACACCCGCATCCTGAAGACCCATCTCCTGCAGAGCTCGCATAACTCACGCGAACTGTCCCAGGAGTGGACACGCTGCCTCCTTGGGAAGCACAACCTGACCACGACAGGAAGCTCCTTCCCGCCCCCTGCGGCGCTTCTCAGAGCAGGCGCTTCTCAGGGGCAGGCCTTAGGGTGGTGGTTTGTTCTTCTTCAGAGTAAAAGGATCCCTCCATCCTCCAGCCAGGGGACTGGTGTTTAGGGGTGTGTGTGTGTGTCTGTCTGTGTTTTAAACTCACCCTGTAGCACCACTATCACCCTTGTAACAAACATACCGGGGTGATGTGGGTAAAAGATGAAAGTGTATTTTGAATCGTAAAATCAGTCACGAGGTTAGTCATCAAGTCCGTGATGACAAATGCCCGGATGATGTTGTTAAAAGACCAAAACCCATTTTGAATCATACAGTCAGTCCTGGAGTTCCCGCAGTGGAACAAGGAATGCAATAGAAACAAGGAAAAGTAAGAAGTAAGAACTGTACCTTGGAAAGGGAGAGATAAAACTGTTTTGTCCACAGTTACATGATCATCTACGAAAGAAAAAAATCTACCCAAGACACAGATTTTTTTTTCCTACCACAGAATCTACCAAAAGCAATTAGAACTGATATGTGAGTTTAGCACAGTCACCGAATGCAAGACCAATACAAAATAATAATAATAATAATAATAATAATAATAATCAGTTCTATTTCTATGTGCTGGAAATAAACAATGGCAGGGTTCTCAACCTGTGGGTCGCAACCCCTTTGGCGGTCGAATGACCCTTTCACAGGGGTCGCCTAAGACCATCCTGCATATCAGATATTTACATGACGGTTACTAACAGTAGCAACATGACAGTGAGGAAGTAGCCACGAAAATAATTTTATGGTTGGGTCACAACATGAGGAACTGGATTTAAAGGGCCAGAAGGTTGAGAACCACTGAACAATGGGAATTTGAAATTTTAAGGTTCCATAACCATAGCTCCCAACATGATGAGAGAGTGACGGGTGAACCCAGCGCTCTCCGTGCAGAGTTCGCGGGCTGAAAACCATGAAGCGTGGCTGAAAGAAAAAAACGTTCAAGGCCAAAATAAGGCAGAGACAGAGCATGTCCATGGACCCAAAGCCTCAGCGTTGCCCCAGGCCACTTCTCCCAGACGTCTGCACACAGTCCACGCCATTCCGACCACGGCTCCCACAGGCTCCGTGTGGACATGGTCAGGCAGCTCCTCAATCGGCTCTACGTGTCTGTGCCGGGGGCAAGTTCCCCGGCCAGGGCCGCGGCCCCTGGGGGTGCAGGGGACTGGAAGACACGTGGGTGACAGCAGGCATAACGACAGAGCAGCCGGACCCCGGCCGGTCGGGGGCGCCTCATAGACACGCTCCAACGAGGCCTCGCGCCAGTGAGGGGTGCCCGTTCTGCAGGCCGCACAGGGGCCGTCAGCAGGCCGCACAGGGGTGCGCCTGCACAGCTCCTCTATGGCTACTGCTGAGTCACTGCCCTCCCACACGCGCAGGGCGAAGGGGCCTTTAACATAGTCCTGCCGCCGTGTCCTCGCCTGCACGCGTGGGTCTGGCGAGTGGGCCTGGAACCTCTGGCGTACCCCGGTCAGGGCCCCCACAGGAGGGAAAATGAAGGACCTAGAGGAGCCGAAACAGTTTTGAAAACCAAGAGCAAATCGTGCAGGAATCACACTAATTTCACCCGTGCTATGAAGCTGCCTCCTGTAACCATGGCGGGGCGGTATTTGCAGAATGATAGTCAGATCAATGGATCGAAGAGTTCAGAAATAGACCCGCACGTAATGGTCAATTTTTTTTTAATTTTTTTTGCCGAGGTGCCCAGGTCATTGAGCGGGGAAATAATACCATTTGCAACGAGGCACTAGAAAGGGCATTTCCTTTACAAAGAGAAGGGACCCCCACCCTTACTTTGGACGGTATGCAAAAATTAACTTGAAACGGATCATAAGGCTGAGAGATAAAAAGAGAAAATGACTAGAAGAAAACAGAAGGCGTGTGTGCAGCCTGGGTGTAGACGTGTGACTGCTAGGGAGAAACCAGGAGGCGTGCACCGTCACAGAACTAATGGGATGTCGTCAAAATGGAAAACCGCTCTTCAGAAGACACGGCTAAGAACATGGAAGGACACGCCACCGATCGGGGGAAAATATTTGCTAAATATTTTCAACGGAGGCGATGTCACCGTCGAGGGGGCAAAAGTCGGTTCTCGGGGGACTGAAAGCATCTTAATGTTACATTTGGGGGGCGCCCTCAGAGAGCCATGGGGCAGACACAGACACAGCATATCTATCTGCATTTTAAATGCCGGGGCAGGGGGGGCGGGGGCGTTAGGAAATAAAGTCTAAAAGGTTCCTTGATGGTGGGGATCAGTGGGGGTAATATAAGAAAATATATGGAGCCCGGCTGGCACGGCTCAGTGATTTAGCATCGCCCTGAACCCGGAGGTCAAGGTTCGATTCCCAGTCAGGGCACATGCCCAGGTTGTGGGCTCCATCCCCAGCGTGGGGCGTGCAGGAGGCGCCCATCAATGATTCTCCCTCATCACTGATGCTTCTCTCTCTCTCCCTCTCCTTTCCTCTCTAAAATCAATAAAAATATATTTAAATATGTGTGTGTGTGTGTGTGTGTGTGTGTGTATACTCACACACACTGGATAAAAGTCTTGTATCTAGAATCTATAAAGAACGCTCTCAGAACTCAATAATAAGACAAGGAATACAATTTTAAAATGGGGGGGGAAATCTGAACAGATACTACACCAAGAAAGATAAACGTTGGCAAATAAGTCCATGAGAAAATGCTCGCCGTGATGGGTCCTTAAAGAACTGCCGACAGGCCCTAGCTGGTGTGGCTCAGTGGGTAGCACGCCGGCCTGTGGACTGAAGGGTCCTGGGCTCTATTCCGGTCAAGGGCACATGCCCGGGATGCGGGCTCGATCCCCAGTGCGAGGCGGTGATGCTCTCTCATCACTGATGTGTCTCTCACTCCCTCTCCCTTCCTCTCTGAAATCAATAACAATATATTTTATAAAAGAAGAAGAACTGCTGATGGGAACTGCAGTGCGAAGGCGCTGCACCTGGGGGAGGAGGTGGGGAGCGGCTGCAGAGCCGGACACCGGCGGCCCCGCGGCGGTGGGCACGGCGCGGCCTGTGATAAAGCTCTACAGACACTTACCTATGACTCAGCCACCCCACGGCGAGGCATTTCCCCAAGAGAAACGGAAACATGGCCACAGAGGGCCCTCTGTTCACAGGCCCGTGGCAGCGCTGTTGACATTGGCCTCGACTAGGACAACCCCAAGCTGTTAACCAGTGCGCGGCCGGACGGAGCGCTGCTGAGCGGCGGAAAGGACGACCCCTCGCTGTGTGCGGCCACGGGGCGACGACGGCACGCGAGGCGTTCCGGGGAGGGAAGGCGCCGGGCCCACCCGTGTGCCCTTTCTCTGCTATTCGAGAAAGGGCAACACTGTACGAACAGACACATAACCAGCTGCTGCCCGAGACGAGGGACTGGGCGTGCACTGAGTGCGGAAACATATGAGGGAATTGGTTTGGGGGGAAATGTTCTATATCCCACCCCCATATCGTGCCTGTCACGTGACTGTATTGTCAAAACTCGCTGAACTGTACACTTTTTTGTTGTTGTTAATCCTCATCTGAGGGTATTTTTCCATTGATTTTTTTTAGGGGGAGGGAGAGAAGGAGAGAGAAACATCGATGTGAGAGAGACATACGGATTGGGTGCCTCCACAAGCACTCGGGGGCCGAGGATCGAGCCTGCCACCAAGGCACCTGCCGTAAGCCGAATGAAATATTCTTCAGCCCGTGCCACGTGCCCGGGGGAAAGCGGTTTGCAAGGCACTTGGACGTATCTAATGTAACACGCCACCTGCGAATGTGCCTGGAATGAACCTTATTGTGGAAGTGGGCGTGGGCAGGGCAAGACGAAATTGGGAGAGAATCCAGAATCGGGGGTGTGTTCGGGCTGCGTGACGGCATCTTGACGCTCTCACCGCCCCAAACTAAATACTAAAGAGGAAGTCCTCCCGTCCCTTTGGGAAACCAACCACACCCTCCTGAGTCGTAACCTTGGGGGGATGCGCCCTCCCAGCTCTTCCCAGAGGGTTTCCTAGAGAAATGCCAGGGTGTGTGGCTGGCCCACGGGAGCCGTTCGTAGGCAGGTGCCAAGGGCTCCTGCCCCCCAGCCCCCGCGCCCCAGACCTAAGTAAAGCAACAGGGATGCTCCCACAGAGCCGGCAACCTGGTGCAGGAGCCGGACGGCCACCCGCTAGTCACACTCATGTCATGTGACAGCTGGGGCAGGTACCTGGGCTGTCCAGAGAACCCATGCTCCGGGGACTTGATGGAGCTTGGGGGCATCAGGGAAGGCCTCCTGGAGGCGGTGACGCCCTAGCAAAGCCCAGGGGGTGGTGGGAGGAGTAGGCGTGGACCAGGCCAAGGGGTAGCATCGCAACTCCTGGAGCAGGGAGAGGGCGGGGCGGGGCTGGAGCCGCCGTGGGCCAGGTGAGCTCTGGGGGATATGGGAATGAGATGCGGGGAGCCCTGTGCGGGGGTTGGGGGAAGGGACAGCCATCGGAAGGTGAGAGGCCGGGTCTGGAACCTTCTACCCCCACCCACCCCAGCGGCCATAAGGGAGTCCCCATGCTCCCCATTCATTACCTGACATAACTAATTGCCTGGTGACATTTCCCATATTATAGACAAACGTGAAGTATGGGCCCAGCTGTTCCCCTTCTCGTCACCAGGAATCGGTTGATAAATATGTTTATTTGAGGTCAGCCCGGCCTCATCCATTAGAAATATTGTTTTTCTAAACATTACATTGATTTAATTTAACTCTAATCAATTTAAAATGGTTCTGACAATTAACAAAAGCTTCAAATATGACCTTAAAGTAATAGGATTCATTAGCTATGTTGCGGATTAAACTTACCCTAATAGGGCAATTTTTCTTCCGAGGGTATTCGGGAAGCGACGAGTGGTCAGTCAAAACGAGATCAATTATTATAAATTATACAGTTAGAGTTGATTATGTATCCCCTGCTAATTTGTCTAAAGAGGGGTCTCCGACGATGGGAGTAATTTATGAATAACTAGCTCTCCCCCTGCCCGGGCCCCGCTTCCCGCAGCAGCTGCCGGGGCCTCCGCAGCCACGCGGACGCCCTTCCGGGGCCGCCCCGACGTGCACTCGTTCAACCCGTCATTAATCGGGACAGTTACAGCTAAAGACACGACGCCGGGCCCTTCGCCCTGTCCGTTCCTGACAGTGGACTCGCTCAAAAGGCGTCTGACCAGAACTTCCTAGGGGAGCCCGGGCGCCCCAGGCCAGGCTCGGAAGACAAAGGTGCCCGGGGGGCGGCTGGTGGCTGGGGAGGGAGCGGTTCTGAGTTTCCCTCCAGCGGCCCAGGCCCCGGGCAGGAGGAACACAGGCGGCCCGGCCGTCGGAGATAAGCCGGGGACAGACAAATGGAACTCAATTTTTGCCAGAATCGTGCACATTCGGAGAGCTCGCATCTCCTGAAAGTTTCTGGCTGAGGAATCAGGGCCCAGGGGGCTGCCTCGCCCACTCCCTGCCCCGCACCGACCCTTTCTTTCTCTTCCGTTGCCCGCCTGGCCCTCCAGGCACGTGACCTTGAGGACCAGCTGGGACACACGGAGAAACAAGGCCCCGAGAGAGACAGTCTCGCCAGGAGCCCCGACGGCCAGGCTCCACTGGCCCAGGTGGGGCTGGTGTCACGGAGGATGTAGGCGGGCTCGGGGGCCGAGGGGAGGTGGCCTGCCCATGAGTGGACACTCCCCCTCCTGGACGGCGGGGGCCTGAGAGAGGAGACCGTGGATGGCCCCGCGCTCCAGGCTCCCGGGCTCCTGAGCGGCTGGGTGAGGCGGGCCCCGACCGCTGGGCTGCATGTCCGCGCTGGGTCGCTGGGTCAGCAGGTGAGTCTCAACATACCTTTCTCAATCCTCAACACTCCATCTTCTCTCACTCCACAACGTTCCCTAAAATTAACTTAATAAACTTTATTAAAGTTTTACGTCAACTTCACACTGTACGTGCCGCCCGCACGTGGTATTTTGTGGAAGAGCCACACTCAAGGGGCCAAGGAGCCGCATGTGGCTCGCGAGCCGCGGTTTGCCGACCACTGGTCTAGGGCCGGGGGGCGGGGGAGGAACCCACAAGGGAAGTCGGTGGTCCGAGGAGGGTCTGCACCCACCAGACCTCACACCCTCACACGGGCCACAGCGGGTGTCATACAGCAGTGAGGGCCTGTGGTTTGTTTTGTTAATCCTCCCCTGAGGATACCTTTCCCATTGATTTTTAGAGAGAGTGGGAGGGAGGGAGGGAAAGAGAGAGAGAGAAACATTGGTGTGAGAGACACATCAATTGGTTGCTTCCTGCACGGGCTGGGAATCGAACCTGCAACCCAGGTACATGGCCTTGACCGGGAATCCAATCCAGACCCTTGGGGGCATGGGCCGCCGCTCTAACCTGAGCAGCGCTGGCCAGGCCAGCAGAGGGCCCCTGCAGGTCCGAGCTGGCTGGGACACCCCGTGTGTATCAGGGATGGAGGAGCTGAGGCTCAGAGAGAGGACGCTCAGGCAGGAAGGCAGTGGCCTCCGGTTCTGGAACCTTCTCAGTGCAGGTTGTGGCTGAGCCTCGGGATGGGAGGGGACTGGCCTCCCGCCCCCCGCCCCCCACCTAGGAGCCGGGGTGCAGGGAGCGGGAGCGCTGGGGAGACGGGGTGACCGCAGCAGCCCTCCGTGTGAGCACCTGTGGGGTGGGCTTTGGGTCTGTCATCACTTCATCCACAGGGCGCGGCGAGCGAAGGTGGGAGCCAGGACTTGGGCACGTGGTCCCGCTCCGGCTCGCACCCACGGCGCCGTGTGTCAGCCTCACCCGGAGGCCCGCGCCCTCTGGGCTTTGCTGGAAGAGAAGAGTCTTTCCCACCGTGGGCGGGGCTCCCGGACGGGGTGTGCACAAGAGCCACTGGGGAGGTGAGAATGCAGCGCCAGGGCCCTGTGAGGGGGGGTCCTGTACTCGGGGAGGCTCTGAGCTCACCCCCATGACTCGGAGGAGGGGCCCAAAGACCACTCTTCAGGGGACACTGAGGACAGGGGGGCTGGTGTGCATCCTCAGGCCCTGCCGGCTCCCCGCAGGGGCCAGCACCGTAGGGGGCTCACACCAGAGGTGGGTTCCCACGCCCCCGGGTCCTGCTGTGCGCCCGCTGTCCTCCCACGGGCTGTGGGTTTGTCCTTCGTTCCTCTGCGCAGCCTGAGCCCACCGCACACCGACCCGACGGCGTGCGCCCAGCAGATGGCGCTACCTCGCCTGAAACCCCGTTTGTGGAGGGAGCCCGCAAGCTCAGGGTGGAGGGAGATGGAGGAAACGACACACAGGCAGGCGGGCCGACACCCCCCTCCCCGCCCGCACCCCGCTGCCCTGAAGTGACTCAGAGGAAGCGCCGAGCCTCCTGGATGCACTTTAGAATCTGCCGCGCGGCCCCCACTCGTCGCCGCATTTGCTTTCAAACATCACCTGCTGCTTCCGGAACCTGGGAGCCGGTGGTGGCTGGTTGCAGCCGGGAGCCAAGATCTATGACGTGGCCGTAACCTGTTACGGCCACACGATGGCGATGCTGCGCCAGAAGGAGGGGAGGCCTTTTTAAAAAAAATCGGAAAGAAGGCGATCTAAAGACTTGAGTGTGACCAGAAGGTCAGGTCCTGGGAGGAGACACGGTTACACTTGCACCTCGCAAACCGTGCACACGCAAACCGTGCACACGCAAACCGTGCACACGCAAACCGTGCACACGCAAACACGGTTTCCAGTTCTAAATCCTGATGAGCAAGAGCTGCAATGTCTCCACTCCTGAGAGGAACCGTGGGGGCCCAGAGGCTGGGACCTCGGACAAGATGTGGGGCCGGGAAGTCATTCTGGCCACACCCACAGCAGTGAGCGGGCAGGGCTCTATGCAGAAGAGGCTGAAAGTTGCCCGGCTGGTGTGGCTCAGTGGTGGAGCGCCGACCTATGGACCAGGAGGTCACAGTTCAATTCCAGGTCAGGGCACATGCCCAGGCGCTTCTCTCTCACCGTTGATATCTCTCTCTCTCTCTCTCTCTCTCTCTCTCTCTCTCTCTCTCTCTCCCACCCTCTGCTATGAAATCAATAAAAATACTTTCCTTCAAGGCTGAAAGTTCCTTCTCTGACTCAGCAAATATTTGAGCACCTGCTGTGCGCCAGGCACTGATCCCTAAGAAAACGGAGTCCCTGCGTCCGGGGCGAGAGACCCCAGCGCACCCTCCGCTGAAGAGCCGGCCCCGGTGCCTCGGGCGCGTTTCAGACCATCCCCCTGGCTCGCCAGCGCCAGCTGATAAGCTGTCAGGAATGGTATGAGCCAGCTCGCGAATGATATTCACTTCCAATTATTAAAGTTAAATGATATTCGCTCCCAAGTAAATAAGTTCTATGGCAAAGCTCTGAATAAGCAAGTCATATTTAAAACTCATCGCTTCCTAATCGTTTTACATTTGACAGTGACCTAGGCCAGGGGCCAGCCAATTCCGTAAGGACCGGAGAGCAAGCATTTCAGGCTGTGCGGGACGTCAGTGTCCGTCACAACTGCCCGGCTGTGACACTGCACTGTTAAAGCACGCGTGTCCCGGGGAAATGTTATTGACAAGCGGCGTGGGCTGGGGCTGGCCCGCGCCACTGCTGACAGCGCCTGGGCCGGGCTCAGGGACTGCTGTCGCTGGCACCTGTGCGGCAGGAATGCTATGTGCTCCCGTGCGGCTCCTACTGGCTCTCCTCCCGGCCCTGCCTCCAGCGACGTCACTCTGCCACCCAGGGCTCCGCACCCCCAATCTAGTATCCATCTCAGCACCTACCCAAGCTTTCCGCAAACCCGCATGCAAAAGTTACGTGCGTTCATTCAAAAATGAGAAAATTACAAGGTGGGGGAACTTTGGTACACCCTTATGGCTGATGAAGCTAATGAGTACTGGCGAGTGGAATGATGAGACCACAGGGTAGACCTGCCTTTAAAAAACACCTGCAGGTCTGAGAAGATTCCCGGTCACTTCTGGACATTGTTTTATGTAATCACATGTTACATGCACATGACAGCTCTTCTGTCCTTCTGCATGGCTGGGAAGGCATTCCAGGAAACCATGCTCGGAGCACACACATGCCACGGCACACGCTACAGCACACACCACGACACACGCCATGGCACACGCCACAGCACAGACACCCACGAGCCACGGGCTAGTCCACAGCACCCACTGTTGTCTAGACACACACCATGCGCATTGGCTACGAAAACACCATTTTCTGCTCCTTTAATCGGGAGGATAAAGCTGCTGCTACCGTGTAAATAAAACTGTCGTTACTTCAACTGAGATCAGCTGAACATGGTGAGGGGCAGGCTGCCCGGTGATCAGACCTGAGCGCTGGGCAGTCCAACTCGCGTGGCAGAGGTTGGGTACCTCATGCATCTCTCCAGGGTGTGTCACTGAGCCAAGTTCATCTTAGGCCAAGTTCATCTCCTATGGCCACGGATCTGTGCAGGGTGACACCTGTCACTCCAGGCCTTGAATAACCCGTGCCCCACGCCATAGAACAGCCTCAGGACAGCGCTGCCGGCAGCCAGTCGCCACGCTGAGGAGCGCCGACGGCTGTACACGCTAGTCCCCCATGAACGTCACTCAAAAATGGACGCTTTGTGACAGAACCACTCGTTTATGTCAACCCCAGAACAAACGGGACCGGCCCACCTGGGGAGGTGGCACTGTTCCGACCCCTTCAGCAGCACGGGACGCCGACGGGACGCCGACGGGGACGCCAGGGCGACGGGCTGATCGATCAGCCCGAAAGAAAACGCACGCATCAACTCAACACAACTTTAATAGCCGATGGAAAGCCGTCTCTTAACAACACCAAACATTTCTTCCTCACGCAACCCTTAGCTACAAAGGAGAGCGATTTCATATCCTTGGTCCGTAAAGAAGACACGTTTATTTACATTCTCGGTGGACGAGAAGAGGTCTGAACCGGGCACAAGTAGGACGATGTGCTTCCAAGGAGATCACGTGATCACCGCCCTGGACTTAAAGCTTCTGCTTTAATAACTTCATTTCGATCTTAAACGCCAGAGTGCACACGCTTCTCCTTAGAGACTCCAGGAACACAGAGCAGCTCTTCTCTGACGGGTCCTCCCACGGCGACCCCCCTGCCGCCAGGGACGCGGGCGGAGCCCCGGGCGCAGGGCAGGCCGTCGGGGCGGCTCTGCACCTGCCGCTACTTGTACAGGCTCATGGTGGGGCTCTGGTACATGCACATGTACGCGTCGCACAGCAGCCTGCGCGCACAGCCCTGGATGCGCCGCGTGTCCAGGGAGTGCAGGTCCTCCGGCGACATCTTCAGGTACTCCCGGACCTCGGGGCACGGGGTCACCTGAGGGATGTTGAAGCCGTTCTGACCACCTGTGGACAGGAAGAGCGCGGCTCAGGGTCAAGTTCTCCACCCGCTGCTGCCCGCCGCCCGCGCCATCTCACACCTGCAGCCCAGGGAAGGGGAACTGCCAGCATCTGGACTGACTTCACTTCTGATTCCTAGAAGTTAAAGCCTCTTTTGCTCTCAACGGTGTTATCATTTTGTTTTATTTCTGAAGGGATTCTGGGGCCAAGAGTGAAGAAAACTGGCGAGAGGACACAGCCTGAGCAAAGCCCACACCCGCCTCCCCGCGCCCTCTGTGCTCAGTGGGCGATAATGATACAGACGGACGCACAGCGCTCAGCTGCCCGACACGCATGCCCCTCGCCATGACCCTGCAGCGGGCGGGGGGCGATCTAGTGGAATGAGCACTCTCTCTCCTTCCATGTAACTGCTCCCGCACCCCCATATCCTTCCCACAGAGCCTGGCCCGGGGCCCTCAACACCCGGCGACCAGGCTTGTGCAGAAATGAGGAGCCTGGGCCCCGAGAGGACGAAGCTGCGAAGGAAGCCCCTCAGCTGACAGAAGCTCAGGGTCTTCCGTCAGGGGCGCCCCCTGCCTGGGGGGCAGCACAGCATCGCCCTTTAGCAGCAGGGCTGCGAGTGCAGCCCAGGCCTCAGACCCTCACAGGCTGTCCCTGGAGCCTCCCCACACTGTCCCCACAGACGCGGCCCCACGGGAGCTGAGAGTAGTGGTTACCATCCCGGTCGGCCATGCTGTCACCCGCTGTCCCTGGGGGCCTCCCCACACTGTCCCCGCGGACGGGACGCGGCCCCATGGGAGCTGAGAGTGAGTGGTTACCGTCCCGGTCGGCCATGCTGTCACCCGCTGTTCCTGGGGGCCTCCCCACACTGTCCCCGCGGACGGGACGCGGCCCCACGGGAGCTGAGAGTGAGTGGGAGCTGAGAGTGAGTGGTTACCGTCCCGGTCGGCCATGCTGTCACCCGCTGTCCCTGGGGGCCTCCCCACACTGTCCCCGCGGACGGGACGCGGCCCCACGGGAGCTGAGAGTGAGTGGTTACCGTCCCGGTCGGCCATGCTGTCGAAGAAGAGCCAGGCGGAGTCGTCCCGGCCGTACTTGACGAAGGCCACGTAGTGGCTGGTCTCGATGCAGAGCACGGCGAACAACTCCATCTTCTGGCAGGGGACGCAGCTGTGCCTCCACTCCCGGTCGGGCAGGTCTTTGGGCAGGGACACCGGGTTAAACTTGTGGTTCAGCCTCTTGGGGTGGAGGTGCACCTACACAGAGCAGCAGGAGCCGGGCTCAGGGAGGCTGGTGCTGGCTCCACTCCCTCGCCTGACTCCTCCCGGGCCCGCAACCCAGTCCTCACGGGAGTCTGCCAGGTGCACACGGGCAGGAACCCGGCTCCCTGACCGTGAACCTGCGGGCGTTCGTGATGAGTCGAGAACTCCTCCGAGCCCACCGCCTGCGGAGTGCGCGCGCGGCCGCGGGGGGCTCACCTGGGTGTTGCAGTCCTTGCAGAACTGCTTGATGGTCCCGGCCGCGATGTCGGGGTCCTCGTAGCACTCGCGGCACTCGTACACGGCCAGCCCTCCGCAGATGCGGCACTGTCGGGGGGCTGGGGCGGAGGGGGAGGGGCCTTTAAAATGCACTCTTTCATGAAAAACATTAAAACCTTAAGCTCTAAAAAGGACAATGTTCATGGGCTCAAAACAGGCTCTCCCTCCCCACCCCCTTAAGCTTTAAATTGGATTTCCGTGGATTCAGGATAACTTTAAAAATTTCTCTGACCAAATGACAATTTTTTAAATTAATATGTTCTAGGGCGCTTCCCCCGAACTATGAAGAGTCTATTGAAGGACTTTCAACGATGCAGGCGGCGCAGGGAAAGCTGACAGCATCCCGTTTCAGTTAGCGAGAGAGGCCACTGGCAAAGCAAGGGCACGGCCTCCATCCTCCCGCCTCGCACGTCCACACAGCTCCTGTGTCCACAGCTCCTTTCCCCAGCCTTTACATCTGCACGTGTACAGTGCTGTGTGTGTGTGTGTGTGTGTGTGTGTGTGTGTGTGTGTTCACAGCTCCTTTCCCCAGCCTTTATATCTGCACGTGTACAGTGCTGTGTGTGTGTGTGTGTGTGTGTGTCTACAGCTCCTTTCCCCAGCCTTTACATCTGCACGTGTACAGTGCTGTGTGTGTGTGTGTGTGTGTCCACAGCTCCTTTCCCCAGCCTTTACATCTGCACGTGTACAGTGGTGTGTGTGTGTGTGTGTGTGTGTGTGTGTGTGTGTTCACAGCTCCTTTCCCCAGCCTTTACATCTGCACGTGTACAGTGCTGTGTGTGTGTGTGTGTGTGTGTGTGTGTTCACAGCTCCTTTCCCCAGCCTTTACATCTGCACGTGTACAGTGCTGTGTGTGTGTGTGTGTGTGTGTGTGTTCACAGCTCCTTTCCCCAGCCTTTACATCTGCACGTGTACAGTGCTGTGTGTGTGTGTGTGTGTGTGTGTTCACAGCTCCTTTCCCCAGCCTTTACATCTGCACGTGTACAGTGCTGTGTGTGTGTGTGTGTGTGTGTGTGTCTACAGCTCCTTTCCCCAGCCTTTACATCTGCACGTGTACAGTGCTGTGTGTGTGTGTGTGTGTGTGTGTGTGTGTGTGTTCACAGCTCCTTTCCCCAGCCTTTATATCTGCACGTGTACAGTGCTGTGTGTGTGTGTGTGTGTGTGTTCACAGCTCCTTTCCCCAGCCTTTATATCTGCACGTGTACAGTGCTGTGTGTGTGTGTGTGTGTGTGTGTGTGTGTTCACAGCTCCTTTCCCCAGCCTTTATATCTGCATGTGTACAGTGCTGTGTGTGTGTGTGTGTGTCCACAGCTCCTTTCCCCAGCCTTTACATCTGCACGTGTACAATGCTGTGTGTGTGTGTGTGCGTGTGTGTGTTTATAGCTCCTCTTTACAAAATATCGACATGACCTTTTACTTAACGTCACGTCATCACTTTCACACTACGGGTCTTCTAACACAGGACGTATACACCGTAATTCATTTAACAGCTCGCCCCTTGGTCACATACAAATTGCTTCTAACTCTTACTCAGGCACCAGTGAACCTGTGCGCGTGAAAATACACATGGCATCTCTGACAATGCTCTCAGAATGCACTCTCGCCGCGCACTCCCGGCGGCGCAGACACGGAAGCCTGCGGAAGGCCTGCACCCGCTCCCCCCGCAGTGGAGGGCGCCCTGCGGACTCTCTGAGGAGCCAGCAGAGCACACAGCGCTCCCACTCACTGTCCTCCAGCAGGTCTGTGATGTTCAGCTCCAGGGAAGGGAAGATCTTCTTAAACAGCTTAAAGTCCTTCCCGAAGCGAGGCATCTGGATGATCAGGCATGACGGGGCCTGGAAAGGGGAGTGTTTTAGAATCAAAGCGCTGGGGAACGTTCCCTGCGAGCCCGGCCTGCGTGGCTCAATGGCTGAGCGTCGACCTGTGAACCAGGAGGTCAGGGTCTGACTCCCGGTCAGAACTTCCCTATAAAACACCAGCCACGGCCACTGACCTCTGCGAACTTCAGGCTGCTGTTGATGAAAGACCACTCCAGCAGCTGTTGGATCGTAGGAACTCCAACTTTCTCATTTTTTTCCATAAAAATCTGATAGAAGTAACAATCTTGTACTTTTTGACCTGCTGACCTGAAAGAAAACCCCACAGAGTTTCCTTGTGAAATGCTTACATCACAACGTGAATGGCTCCAACAGTGTCGGAGAACAGAAAACTGCGCATTTGATGTGCAACTTCCGACATCAGACCAACGGGGCAAAGGCAATAACTTAGATAAAATAACTAAACGTCTCTCTCCCCAGCCATCCATTCGTCCAGGTCTCGGGATTCTGTTTTTATTCAATGCGTCCCTGAGAGAATAAGTTAGTGCTGCGGAGAAGACGACGGTGGGAATTAATGTGCCTGTGGGACGGAGCCCGTGGAGACCCTAACGCACGGATGTGACGTAACCCCTGAGGGCCTCGCCGGCAGCCAATGGCGGAGGGGACAAGATGTTTCTTTTCCAGGGCGTATATAAAAACGTGAACATTACCTTATTTTTAACAATGGCTCCACCCTTAAAATATGATGAAACAAGATATTCAAGAATTCTTCAGGATCTAGGAGAAAATAAAAAATCAAATAAGTCCCTGCCAAACTTTTAAATCATTCTATTTTTTATAACAGCCATCTACCTATAGTGAATCCAGTTTCACAGTCAATCTTATTTCAATTAAAAGCACAGTTCTCATGTTTTCCTAACTAAAAATACAAAGGATATGATAAAATATTAAGCTCTAACTTTGTCATGATATTATTGCATTTGAAAAGGTATAATCATTCACACATGATGACATCATTTTAATTTCTTTGGAGGGGTTTCAGGTCAGTGGAATGAAGCCTGAAGTACGTACGACCTTGTATTTTCCTGACACTTAAATAATTACCAAGTCTCTAAGCATTACTGCTAGTTCCAACACGCTGTGAGCACGTTCAGAGTCAGGAGCTGCATCTCGGAGGAAAGCCAGCAGCCACGAACAGACAAAACGCTGACTCTGACCGTAACATCACCCTTGGCGGCAGGAGGCTCCGTGGGACGGTGTGGCTGAGCCGACCACCCTCCCAGGGAGAGGGGTCCAATGGGCCGCTGGATGGGAACGCTGGGAAGGAACACTCCCGGATACCCACCGCCTGCCTACAGCCCGCCCGCTGCTCACGGAGCCCTCTCTTCCATATTGCCACTCCCTTTAGAAGAGAGACAGCATTTTAAAAGGGGGAGCAGTCCGGCCAGCGTGGCTCAGTGGTTGAGTGTCGACCTACAAACCAGGAGGTCAAGGTTCAATTCCTGGTCAGGGCACATGCTGGGCTGCGGGCTTGATCCCCAGTGTGGGGCGTGCAGAAGGCAGCGATCAACGATTCTCTCTCATCGTTGGTGTTTTTATCTCCCTCTCCTCTCCCTTCCTCTCTGAAACCAATAAAAGTATATATTAAAAAATAATAAAAATTAAAAATAAAAGGGGAGACAATTGTACACCGCATGGACGTGTCTGTTTAAAACCTCCTCCCCGCGCTGCAGGGCCGTCACGTGGCAGGGCGGCAGGTCATCTTAGGGCAGGTCCTGGGAGGGAAGACAGTCACCTTTCTCTTCAGAGGTAAATCCTGACGCAGCCCCAACTTTTTCAAGTATTTTCCTCAGTTTCATAATCTTTGTGGCACACACATATCCATATCTATGTTAGTAAAAATATGAATTAATACTGGCACACACATTCAATTCATAGAACATATTTTGATAATCACAAATTCCTTATATAACTTCAGCATGTCATAAATCAATAGGCTAGACAATTATTTTGAAAAATACACTTACAGGCTTCTTTTTTTCCTTTTTATTGCTTTACGGGGGTGAGTTTGAAAAGTTAAGAATCTGGAATAAGAATTATCTCAGACACTATTATACCCTAAAAATAACTACCATATACTAATACAAGAAAAAATACTTTGATTTTATGATGACTGGTTAATGCTATTTGCTTAAGAAATCAGAACTAACTTTATAGAACTGAATATGTAACTTTGAGAGAGAGCGAGAGAGTCCTTTTAGTATTAAAGCATGAGACAGCCACCAGGAGGCAGGGCAAAGGGTGGTGCTAAGACACTGAAAATCTAAAATGTGCTCTCAAACCCGCCATCGTCATGTGACACTTTCGCTCGTGTCTGTCTGAGCACAGGGTGCATTCCACACCGTCCACCCGCGACAAACTCTTACTCCAGTGGCTGCAGAAGAGACGCGAGAGGCCGCTGTAGGCTGCCCAAGGGCCACTCAGACCTGGCTGATCTGTTTTAAATTTTTTATGTTAAGTGCAAGGTGCTCACTATATGTTGGCTGCAGAGATAAAGAATGCACGAACACTCACTACCCAACCAATAAAACTCTCCGTGGCTCCTTTCCTCCCAAAAGAAATCAGGCTTAAGCAGCCAGAGGATCATTGGGACTGAGAGGCACAGTGACTGCCGCGGCTGGCCTCGGTTCTGTGAGGAGAGGGGAGCCTCCTGCCTTGCTGCCCCGTGGCGCCGTCCCCCACTGGGCCCACGCTCCGGGACACACGCTGCATGCCACACCTCGGCCAGATTCAAAATTACATGAGTAGAGGCAGTACCAGGACCAAAGGCTAAACACATCACTAAAACTCCATCAAGAGAATAAATCCCACCCATTTCGTATTAAATAAAAACCAGGCGGAAACTAATAACTTTACCAAGAAACAGCAGCTAGGACGCCGCGCTCAGGCAGCAACAACGGCCCTACTCACATCCGCAGCGGGTTGACGATCTCCGTCCGCAGCAGCTCCTGCGTCTCGCTGTAATACTCCACGTCGTCCTTGTCTTTGGGCCTAAGCAGCACGGTGTCCAGAACGGAACTGAAGGCAAACAAGCTGCAAAACAGACAGGATTTGTCCTCGCGCTGTCAACCCATTACCATTTCGAGAAACACACACTGAAGAGAATGTGAAGAACAAGCCGCCACGTCTGGGGAACAAACAAGAGAAATCCGTGCTTTCCATGATACGGGGTCCCAAGAGCCCGGCTCCCAAGGAGTATAGGCCGCACATAATGAAATGCAAGCCTCCCTTCCGTCTCAGGTGCAGACACCCAGTCGCTCTACGCAAAGGCAGTGAGCAGTCTCTCCCTCTCCCTCTCTCTCTCCCTCTCTCTCCCTCTCCCTCCCTCTCCTTCTCTCCCTCCCTCTCCTTCTCTCTCCCCCTCTCTCCCCCTCTCTCCCTCTCTCCCTCTCTCCCTCTCTCCCTCTCTCCCTCTCTCCCTCTCTCCCTCTCTCCCTCTCTCTCTCTCTCACACACACACACACACTCACTGCCCAGGGCGCTCTATTCCTCCGGGGTTCATTGTAAACGTACCAGAATAAGGTCGAGTCCAGGTAACAAGAATTGTAATGGCCCTGGATGCCTTTCTTCTTCCCCATCATGATCTCCAAACCTTCCTTTTCCATTCTCGGTGGAGTATTTTCTTCCACGACTTCACTCAAGTAGCCTCCAAAGGCTGAAAAGAAGAAAACAGAGGTGGAAACAGTCATTCTTTTAAACTATGACCACAGGCATCCCTGTATATGTCTTCACTTAAAATATTCTTTTGTATTTTGAGGCAAAATTTGTTTCTCAGCTCAAAGCTAAGGTAAGGGTAGGTTGGGGTTACTGTTACTGTGCATTTCCAGCCTCACTGCCTCCACAAGTTAGAAATCGCTGCAGAATACGAAGGAGTTAATGTGAAAAAGCACCTGCCACGCAAGGTATTTTGTTCCCCAAATACTTCACTGTCTGAAGATGTGTCCTTTCAAGTTGGAAAAGAAAACAGAAATTCCGAGGTACTACCTCAGCCGCAGGAGAAATGTCTTCCCAGGAGGGTTTTCCTGCGCGGCTGCCTGGCCCCGGAATGCTCCCCACGGT
Organism: Myotis myotis; assembly: GCF_014108235.1. Classification (NCBI taxonomy): domain Eukaryota; kingdom Metazoa; phylum Chordata; class Mammalia; order Chiroptera; family Vespertilionidae; genus Myotis; species Myotis myotis. The sequence goes on from NW_023416323.1 coordinate 41,099,671, forward strand.
CACCCGGGAGGGGCGGCACGGGAGCCGCCGCCACGGGGACGCGCTCCGCCCTGCGTGGAGCCCGCTGCGCTGCCGCTGTGAGCGCTGCCTGCGTGCCAGGCGCGGACTCGTGCACTTGGCACGTAGGGGCGGCACTGCTGACAGCACACGCTCACCGACGCCCCGGAACGAGGCTGAGCAGGGAGTCGTGCCCCAAACGCACACGTCTACCTCCCGGGCTGTTGAAAACCACATGCCTGTCGTCCACGGGAAGACAAAAATAAATCCCACGATTTTCACTTCCTAAGTCTCCAACGCGTTTGCCTGGCTTTTCCTTTCCTTAAACGTCCCCGCTTAGGATAACTGTAGCTTCCTTACACACCAGGCAACAACTCTGACCGCTTCAGAGGCCTGATGAAGGCTGCAAGACACACATCTGCCACGGCCCCGCTGCCTGCCACGGCCCCGCCGCCTGCCACGGCCCCCGCTGTCTACCACGGCCCCCGCCGCCTGCCACGGCCCCGCCGCCTGCCACGGCCCCGCCGCCTGCCACAGCCCCGCCGCCTGCCACGGCCCCGCTGTCTGCCACGGCCCCGCCGCCTACCACGGCCCCGCTGTCTACCACGGCCCCCGCCGCCTGCCACGGCCCCGCTGTCTGCCACGGCCCCGCCGCCTGCCACGGCCCCGCTGTCTACCACGGCCCCCGCCGCCTGCCACGGCCCCGCTGTCTGCCACAGCCCCGCCGCCTGCCACGGCCCCGCTGTCTGCCACAGCCCCGCCGCCTGCCACGGCCCCGCTGTCTCCTGCCGCGGCTGAGGTCAGACCGAGCCCTGCAGACGCAGGGAGGGCAGGTACCTAGAGAGTTGCAGCGCTCGATCTGGTTGGACACCGGCTGCAGGGACGCGAACCTCGAGTCGGGCCGGCAGCTCTTCAGCTTGACGAAGAGGGCCTTCTTCAGGGCGCAGGTGAAGTAGCGGGTGCCCCGGAAGGTGCCGTCCGTGCAGCCCGTGCACTCGTCCTCCTGGGGGAGAGATGGGCCCAGGCCTCACTGCCTCGTGCAGGGGTAGCGTGCCAAGAACTAAGGCTTGTGTGCCTGCACCCTTTCCCGGAACCCCGCACCCCACCTGTACTGAGGACCCCTCCGGAAAAGGCTGGCTCATCAGCATTGCGGCCCACAGCTAACGATTTCAGAAATTCGCTCCTTAATCTGGCACGAAGCCCTCAGTGGTCCCCTCAGAATCCATGTGGAACCTTCCCCGGCTAACTGACCTTCCTGCACCTTTTCCTAAAATATTAAAACTCCGCGTGTGGCGGGGAAGGGGGAAAGGGGGGAGAGGCTGTTCATTTTACCAACTCCCCCCCCAAAGCAGCATTAACGAGCATGCAGATACCACAGACCCCCATCTAAATAAAGCTAAACGCACTCAATTCTCCTCTTTCGATTATGAAATGTCAAGCAATACACTTTCCTAATCTCCAAAGGGAAAACCTCTCCTTCTGGTGAAGACCCCAAAAGATTTCTTAAAATGGGGATGAATCTACAGCCAGTGATGCGGACATTAGCGCTGACTGGGAGGGAGGCCGGGAAGGAAAACGGGCTGATCAGGGGCTGCTTCCCTGGCGTCCTGTTTCACACAATGCGCCTAAACATGAACTCCCGGCCGCTGATCGGCTGTCACTTCGGAACAGGTGACCAGAGGTCACTGGGTGGCAGGGGAAGTCAGGCGACACGGGAGTAAAACTGCTCTCACGTGACTGAACATACAACATTTCAGCAAAGCGCGGAGCAGGGGAGACCCGCCCGTCCCGCTAGCAGAGGGGCGCTTCCAGACGGGGGACGTTACCAGCTCCAGCCCGGCGAGGACGTCGCTGAGGCCCGGCGGCTGCCCGATCCAGCGGATCACCCCGTAGAAAGGAGGGTTCTCCTTGACTTCCGCCAGCGAGCCCACCTCCAGCCCGTGGCAGCTCCCGGGGGACGCGGCCGCGGGCGGGCTGTCCGGGACGGGCGTGGTGTTCAGCTCGCCCATCACCGACTGGACGGACAGGGAGAGCGGGCTGTGGCCGATGGTGCCGTTGGCATTGGGCATCTTGGTCAGGCTGAAGGGTAAGGAGTGGAATCGGCTCTCGCTGGACAGCGAGTTCATGGCCGGGGGCTGCGGAGGGGGCGACGCCTGTCCCAGCTCTGGAGGCAGCTCGGTAAGCGACGTGGCAGAGTCCTCGGCAGCTACAGAGAGGCGTTCTCGGTGAGAGGGACGCATCGCAGGGCGTAGGCAGGCCCCACCGCCCCGCAGGCGCCCGCACACGGGGCCCCACTGCCCGCCCGCCCCCTGGCGGGACGCCACCGCACACAGCCCCGATGTGTCCTCACCACGTCTTCAGCCTCCGCCCACCTCCCCGTTTCCACCTCAGTAGACGCCACCCCGCTGTCCAATCCATAAACATCTAGTATCGATTAGGGTTGGACGGGTTCTCCTCCCTGTCCATGGCACAGTGAGGGTAGAAACCACCACAAAAGACGCCACGACATTTAAGAAAGATGCTTCTCCGTAACAAACGGACCAAAGAAAACTGGTGTAAGTGTTTAAAGAAAAGAAAAAGGCAGAGAAAACCAACATCCGTGGGGCATGTCTAAAGTCAGACCTTCAAGGAAATGTACGGACTTAATCGTTTATTTTAGAAAAAAGAAAGATGATATCAATGACCTCAGCATACAACTGAAGAAGCTAGAAGAACCAAAAAGTAGTGAAAAGGAAATTTTGAATAAAACCAGAAATGAATGAGGGAGAAAACACAGTAGAGAGACCCGAAGCCGAAAGCTGCTGGCGGCACTGCGGCCGGTGGGGAAGCAGGAGCTAGGTGCGGACCACCAGTCACCCACGCTCCACCCGAAGTCACGCCCAGTGGCTCAGAAACAGCGTGAATGGCAAACCTGTGACTTCTGGGGAGACAGCAGAGGGGAGTGTTCTTTACGACGGTAGGTTGGAGAGAAAGGTCTTAAATGTGAGTACACACCAGTGATGGCGAAACTATGACACGCGTGTCAGAGGCGACACGCAAACTCATTTTTTTGGTTGATTTTTCCTTGTTAAATGGCATTTAAATATATAAAATAAATATCAAAAATGTAAGTCTTTGTTTTGCTATGGTTGCAAATATCAAAAAATTTCTGTATGTGACACGGCACCAGAGTTAAGTTAGGGTTTTCCAAAATGCTGACACGCCGAGCTCAAAAGGTTCGCTATCACTGGTCTATACACAGCAACGGAAGAAACGGGCAAACATGGTCACGTGAACATGAAGAGCTGCTTGTTCAGTAAGAGGCATCACAGTAAGACTGAAAATATGAGCCCAAACAAGGAGAAATTTCTCCCATCCTTGTATCTGACAAAGGATTGGAATTTAGAAAAGGTCTATAAATCAGTAAAAAAAAAAAAAAAAAAAAAAGGCAAAAAGAAGAAGAAACCTAATGGGGACGGAATACGATGTGGCGATGAAAAATTATACTCATGCACTAGAACTGGGAGGAATCTTAGGGACCTAATGTTGAGAAGGGAAACTACACAGATACCTACAGTCCAAATCCTTGTATATAAAGCTCAAAATATGCAGAACTAGGAGTCTACATATGCAAACTTACAGAACTCTAATTTAAAAAACAAACAGAAGGGAAAGATTAAATTAAAGATGCTGGAGGCTCAGAGGAGAGAGTGGAGAGAATGATTCCTTCCAGCCACTAAGTTCCTCGAGGCTCAGCCTTCGCCCGCACCCTCCATCCACTCTCTCCTTACGACACTATCCTGGGACTTTGATCGCCACATGCATGAAGGCAGCCGACAGCTCCCTTTCTCCAGCTCTTCCCTCTCTTCGAAGCCCCAGATCTGTATCTCCAACTGGCTGTGTGACAAGTCACCCCTGGAGTCTAAAAGGCCCTCCAACCCTCACAGTCAAAAGCAACCCCTCGCCTTCCTCCACAATCACCCAAGTGTGCAAACCAGAAACCACGGAGTCGGCATGACATCTCTCCTCCTCAGCTCTCACGCCTAGACTCTCCGGGAGTCCTGTCAACTCCCTCCCACATGGCTCAGAGCCACCCGCTCCCAGCTCTTCCCCAGCAGCCCCGTCCCCGCTCCCACCATCCAGGACCGAGCCCCAGCAGCCATCCCGGGCCCAGGCGTTCACACAGGCCTGCTCCGACCCCTGCCCACGCTGCAGCAAGGGTGAGCCTTTCAAAACGGAAGCTTGGTCGGGTCACGCCTCGCTGCAAGCCCTTCTGGGGCTTCCAGTGCCTTCCACTAGGGCCAGGCCTCACGTGCCCTGGGCCTGGTGCCTTCCCAGGAGAGTTAGGCCCCTCTGTTCTAGCTGCTCTGGCTCTTTCGCCCTTGAACCCCAGGCTCCATTGCCCACGAAGCTTCCCATACGCTGTTCCCTCCGCCTGCAAGGCCTTCCTGACCCTTCCCTTCACCCACCGCACTGCTCCGGTGAATCTAGCGCCTGTCACTTCCTGGGGAAACAGCCTGAGCCCCAAGTAAAGTCAGGCCTCACGCACAGCCACGCACGGCCACGCACCTCCCCCGCCCCCACCGCTGCAACTCTACCTGCGTCTGATCGCTGACCACACTGATCTACTTTAACAACCTGATCGTAAACACCGCCAGGGCGAGGACCAAGCCTATTTCTCACATGTAACCCCGGCGCCAAGAAGAATGCCTGGCACACAGTAAGCACCCAAACACACGTGTTGAACAGACGAAGAAGAAAAGGAGGAACCAGGAGAACACGATGGCCAGAACCACGGGAAGGAAGGGTTTTCAAAGGGCGTGTGTTAAAGAGACGAAGACCTGATGGAGAGGTCTTTAAATGACTCACTGATTCTAGAGACCTGCTACCCGCAGGTCCGCTGGGCCAAGAGAACAGCTGCTAATACATTTTCTAAAAGTTTTACCAATCTCGGCCGTGCAGTTCAAGCTGTGCACAATATTTCAGTTCAGCAATATTACTCATTCAATTTCCCCAAACTGCAGCTCTGGGTGGCAACGCCATTCCTCTCTGCTGAGTTAAGGCTGGGATTACCTTCATCGATGTACCACGTGTTTTTTGACTTGGGTGGCAGCTGTGAGTCCACAGAAGACCCATTTAAGGTATAAAATAATTCCGATCGGTTTCTACTTCCAGGGTCTGAGGTAGAGCCTATGGAACAAGAAAAGCTCCTTTTAAACACAAAGGCAATCTGGTGTGGAAGCGTTTCCATCGCTGAAATAAACACGCGCGTGGTGTTAACTGCACACAGCCCATCGATGCCCACGGACCTGCTTCATCAGCGCCGGCGGCTTTTCAAACTCTGGTAACCATTTTGGAAGAACCTGAAAGATTCTTCCAACCAAGACTCAACATAGGAGGGGAAACAAGTAAGTTTAAAGAAAACCATATACATTTTTAAACAAACTGCTTTTAGAAAATGTTTTTTAATCATCTCATGTACTGGCTTATATCCGAATGTCAGCATCACCATTCCCCAATTTCATTTGACAAACCCGTGGGCTCACAGATTTAGCCTCTAATATTTAGAAGAGTTGCTCTCAGAAGGAGGGAACCTTCAAACGTTGAACAAATTCAGTTTTAAAAATTCAAGGTTTAAGCATTTGGAACCGTTGGGCATCAGATTCCTGGCTGAGTGTCTTTGGTTCTGGAGAGAGTGAAGCTGCGCTATTTCCTACATCGTAGATTCACTCGCCGTAAAAAAGGGTCGGTGTTGCTATGCCTCAGACATTTAAGACAGGACCCGCCCCAGCACCGAGAGGGCTGCTGCAGATGCCAGCAACCAGACAACACCTGGCTTTCCCTCCATTCACAGCAGCCAGCTCCGTGCTTATGCCTACAACCAGGTCGGCTGCAACATAAGCAACACGTCTTACGAGAATACTTAGGCTATTTATGTAAGTGAGGGCCGCGTGTTTGAGACACCCTATCTACACCTAAAGGTTAGCACAAAGAATACTATCACCTATACAGTCTGTTTCATTCTAAGTATCCCCAGGTCCAACGTCAGATAAAATATTTCTCAAGCACAATTCCCTTTCAAATGAGCCAAAATAGTTTTGTTCACTAGGTGACCGAGGAGAAAATATCCTTCCCCTAACCCACTTCTGAGTTAGCGAAAGTTCTTACAGCTTTTTAAATGAGCTCTTCAGCTTATATAACTGCCATCCATACATCTATGAAATATGTGGCAGCTGACAGAAAGAGCTAAGAACTGCGCATCTATTTTGGGGGAGCTTCTGGAAGAGGAACAAACTGTTTGCTTAGCAGTCTGGAATTTCATTTGTGCACATCTAGTTAGTGAGAGCCACACAGCTAGCCTCTAGTGTACTTATCCCATGTGGCATCTTAGCCACATGCAGGGAGGGCAAACACAGCTCACTGTCGTTCAGGTGACAAATAATGCCATCATTAATCAACAATAACAGAAGAAGAATAAACTCTGTGTTTCACGCGCTCACAACTACAAAACTACGTTTGCCCGCCCTGAATGATTCGTTTGTACAGCTGCACCTCTAAACAAGGTACAAATGTCGCAAGCAGGGAGTTCCAGAAGCCAGCGGATACGGACCAGCAAGACACAGGTCCTCGCCGGAAACGCTTCTCCAACCAAAGCAGGTTGGAACCCTTGGCTTGGTCAACTCCATCCATAAAAAATGTCAGGAAATGACTAAAACCAGCTGAACGGAGCAAGTCTCCCCGCCTGGCAGGCTAACACCTGAGCCTCTTCTCAAGGCCACGGGCAGGCGGCCGCCCAGTTCCGCTGAGCACTGCGCTCCGGTCACCCATACCTGTCACCTTTGGTTTGCTGTGACCGGAGGAACCTTTGTCCCCAGCGCCTCTTGATGCAAACGCCAGCTTGGGAGGCCTCCTCTCCGGGGTCACGCTATCTGAAACGGGAAAACACGATCTTTAATGGTAAAAGCAAATCCTCACAGAAGATAAACAACCAGCAAATAATGACAGAGCAGCAAAAGGCTCTTCCCAACAAAGAAGCAGTATTTGCACAATAGTTTTACAAATGATTAAAGGCCATCGAAAGTGTCAGAATCAGTGCTGTATTCTGAAGCGGAATTACTACACGATAATACACCCCAAGTACAACTCAGCTAAATGCTCCAACTTCTAGAAAATGTACTCGCCTTCCGCCCCTCCGCCCAGGCCCAGCACTGCCTTCCCCTCACCTCGCTTCCCACGCTCCACCGCGCACATCTAACTGGCCCTGTGTCTACTGCGTCCCGTCCGTCCGCACTCGGGGGATGAAAGCTCCGTGTGGGCAGCTTCATGTCCTGCTTCGTACTAGACCTCAACCCCCGCCAGAAGCCTGAGTGCGGGCTGACTGTGTTTGAAGGAACGAATGGCCTTGTACAAAACTGAACATAAGCATGTATCGCGCCATTAAAAAGCACTGCGATTTATCAGATCATAAATTATGTTCTTTCCATAAACAGGCTTGAAAAGGTCAATTAAATATTCCTGGGTACAGTCTGACCACATGTATGCTCGCCTATGAGTGCAACCCAGGCTCCAAAGAGAAGCAGGGAAATCGCTAGAAAGCCCATTTACAGGAAAGTAAGAACTGATTTCAGAGAAATCAAGGTGAGAGTATATCAGACTTTTCAAAGTAAAACGGAGATGCAGCTGTCACTTCAATGCCTCCAACTATGTGCTCTCGCCGTAAAGCTACAGTCCAACGTAGAAAGCGCTTCCTAACGCCGCCAAACAAGCATTTCACATCATCAGCCAACAGGAAAGGGAGGCCGGACCGTGCAGGCAGGACCCTCAGGACCATGCAGTATCGGCCCCTCCGTGTTTACAGAAGAAGCAGCCGAGGCCTGAGATGACCAGGGGGACTCGCAGTGTTCTGTGTCAGAATTAGCAGAGATGGAAACGCACTGGGAGCAAACAAACCGCTTGTTCACTTGTCATCCTTGTTCCAGTAAAATTTAGCTTCCATAGAATTAGAGACAAAATACATCTCCATGGAAACAGCATCTCGAGCACACGAGCGAGGCCGCGAAGTATATTTTTCCAGGCTGGTCTCCACAGCCCACGTGTACACACAGGATGGGGTGAGGAGGCCACGTGAACGGAGCTTTCGGATCTGACCGGTCTGGACTTCACCCAGGTCAATTGTGGTCCCCTCGGGCCCGATCTAAGCCCCCGCGTTTTTTATCAGCAAAACGGGGACAATTCAGACCTACCTGGTAAGTCTGTCAAGAATGCAAAAGAATCTAAGTCATCTAATTCGGGGTTCGGGCACTTTTGGCTGCTGCATGCAGGCCTCCTGGCATTTTATCCCGATGGCATACGCTCAGTAAGTCTCCCGCCCAGCCGCCTGTCAGTGTACAGTGGAGCATCTGACCAACGGGCTGGCGATGCCTGGAAATCTACCAGGAGCAGGACGGTGCTGCGGGGCAGCCGCCGGGAGGGGTGTACCCAACAGCTGACAGCGGCCATCAGGTTCGACTTGTTTGGGTGAAATAAAGGACTGTTGGGATTTTTTAAAGATGTAAAGCTGAGTGAGCCGTTGCCGACTGCAGAGGCAGGAAGCCTGATCAATCACAGAGTCTCAAACCGACAGGGCCCGCCTGGGCCTCCCGCCTTGCCCCTGCCCATTAGACTAGATTAAACGACCAACTTCTGCTTAGGTTTCTAGTTTCAACCAGGCTCTCCCTTAAGCAGGTAGCACTTTATCACATTTCTGACTCCTCTGGTATCAGAAACAACCCCCCCGTCCCCCCCCCCCACACACACACACACACACGCACACACACGCAGAATGGACAGGTGAGGAAAGGTGAATGGCACCCGCGCTCACATATCCTCGGAGAGAAAGCGCTGTCTGTCTTGTTTTCATGTGGGGTAAGAAAGCACAGTCTATTGAATAGCAATTCCCAATTTTATAAAAGCTCCAACAATGCACCTCGAAGCTTGTATTTGCATCCTCATAACAAAGCACACCCTTCCAACGCCACCCACTTCCTCCGGAAACGGAAGGCACAGACCTGGGATGATGTCGTTGATGTGCAGGAGGAGCGTGCTCTCCACGCTCGCAAAGCTGCAGAGCGGCACGCCGTCGAACTTGCCGTCCCAGTTGCCGATGGGGTTATCCTGGAAGTGAAGTGACAGACCAGCTTCAAGATCACAGCCTGCAGGTTCCATAAAAGATTCCCCCAACCCTCTCACACTGTCACGGTTAACTGTTTCTTTGGGCCAGCCAGAGAACCACGCTGAGCACCCGTGTGTACGACACGCTAAACGTCACCGGGACACGAGGAACTGAAGAGAGTGCGGTGCCAGGACGCGCCTTTCCAGGAATGCCCGAGAGGGGTTAGAAGGATGCTCGCACAGCCAGCCGAACACGGACACAGGCAGGGGAGAGGCAGGGGAGAGGCGGGGGGCGGGAGGGTCTAACCGTTAGGCAGCCTGCCCCAGTGAGCCAGGCGAGGCCCAGGCTGCCAGCTAAGGAGGGCAAGGCCTCCCCGGCTTTTGCCAAGTTTGAGGCCCCAGTGACCTGAAGCAAAGGGAGACTAACCCACTGACCAGCTGCCCTCCTTCTCCAACCTCCCTTCACCCAGCTCACCGTCTTTCCTCTAAATTAATACTGAGTATGTAAAGAATAATGGTTTGGCCCGGCTGATGTGGCTCAGTGGTTGAGTGTGGACCAGGAACCAAGAGGTCACCGGGTTGATTCCCGGTCAGGGCACATGCAGGGGTTGCAGGCTCGATCCCCAGTAGGGGGCGTGCAGGAGGCAGGTGATCAATGAGTCTTTCTCATCATTGATGTTTCTATCTCTCTATCCCTCTCCCTTCCTCTCTCTCTGAAATCAATAAAAATGTATTTTTTTAAAAAGAAGAATGGTGTGAAGGCGTGCTTAACTGTTAGCTCTCCCGAGGGACCCACGGGTTTGATCTGGCTCTAACTTTGTTCATGTTAAATAGCCACTAAATGTTGGTCTAAACAGCACAGTCATGTTTGTCTAACTAAGGGCTGTGGAGGGGAATTTCCTAGAATTTCCCAGCACAGGATAAGAGAAACTTAGGCCCCAACATTCATACCCCACCAACAAGCACACCTGAATAGGGAGGAGTAATCGCCGCGAGCATCGTGAGTACAGAGTCTGTTTCTCACATCCGCTCCTCACTCAGGCTAGTGCAGGGGTGGGCACACTTTTTGACTCGAGGGCCACAATGGGTTCTTAAACTGGACCGGAGGGCCGGAACAAAAGCATGGATGGAGTGTTTGTGTGAACTAATATAAATTCAAAGTAAACATCATTACATAAAAGGGTACGGTCTTTTTTTTTTTTTTTAGTTTTATTCATTTCAGACGGGCCGGATCCGGCCCGCGGGCCGTAGTTTGCCCACAGCTGGGCTAGTGTGTCAGAACTCTGTATGAATTTCTTCCTTTATATCTAACAAATTCTTGTCCATATTTTCAATCTGTGACACAAATGTTCTCAGCCTTTTCTCCTCCTCCTCTGAATCCCACGGGTCTCATCCAACTCACTGAATTGGAATGTGCCATTACTAACCAATAGCGGTGTAGGGGACATGAAAAATGAGAGAGACAAACAAAAACCAAGCACTGTGTGACGCACTTCTACGAGGTACCTAGAATCGGCAAATTCCCAGAGACAGGAAGTAGAATAGAGGTTACCACGGGAACGCCGGCTGCGGGGAGTGAGTGTGGGGAGTTACTGTTTAAGGGGGATGGAGTTCCAGTTTGGGATGACGAGAAAGTTCTGGAGATGGATGGGGCGATGTATGCACAATGTGGATGTGCTTACTGCCACTGACCTGGACACATGAAAACGGTTAAGATGGTAAATGGTATGTCATGTGTATTTTGTCACGATAAAAAATTTTTGTTTAATTTTTTTTTTAAGTGAGTTATATCGTCAGAAAATACTCTAATTGTCTCTTCCTCTAGAGCAAGGGCTATTCCTCTAGCCAGGTATTTTCCATGGGTGATTTTTACACTACTCATTAAAATCAGGCCAGCCAATACAATTTTGCAAAATATTAAAGAAAGAGAAATAGAACCCCCCCCCCCAAAAAAAAAAAAACCACCTTTTCAAAATAAAGAAAAATAAGGTATTATGTAATATATTTTGGTGTGTTTTTCTGTCTACTGGTCAGCTATCATACAGCAAATTTAAAGACGGGAAATGTCATTTTAGTTTATTCAAACTGATAAGAAGAGGACATGCAATTCTCTATCTAGTCTCCTGTCCCATATCAATGCTCCTTTACCAGCGATCAAGTAGAACCTGCTCTTTACATCACTCCAAATTAGTCCATTTGAAACCTGGTATTCAAAGCATCCAATCGGTACCTAAATGGGTCACAGAGCTGATAGCCATATCCAGGGAGATCATGTAACCCAAGAGCTTCTTACTTACCATGTCCACACCAACGAAATAGCCTAAGGTTTCTTTTCCCGGCAAAGTGCCACAGAAGATAACCGTGCCAGACTCTAAGCCTTCTCCGATTTTCAGAGAAACCCTGGAGTTTATTTCCAGAGGAGGGAAATCCATCGGCGCTGCATCCCCCGGACCTGCGTAGTCACTTTCCAATCCGTTGTCATCCTCGTCTACGATTTCTAGCTTGTCCAACGCCACAAACACGCCGCAGTCTTCCTCACACTGGAAGAGCTGCTTCCCTTGGTAGACCCCGTCCGTGAAGCCCTGGCCACGACCTTCTTCCTAGTTTTTTGTGGTTGTTTTTAAAGGAAAAAAGATAGATCGATCGATCGACAGACAAACAGATAGACAGAGACAACCCGTGAGAAAAAAATATCCGCTCTGGAGAGTTCCGGGAAATCACTGAAAAATTTCCAAATGACACATATAAGAAATAGAATTATTAGCATTGCTACTGGATTTAGGGTGTTTTTAAGAAAATAAGGAAGAAGCTGTATCTGATGCTGAAATAAAACTACTTCATTTCAAATTGTAATTCTACTATGAGAGAGCAGGATGAATTCTACCTTGTCATTTGAACAATAATATTGTCTTAGAAAGAAAATTTGACTCTAAAATAACGGTAACGCGAGCTCCATTTATTGAGCACACACTATGTGCCAGCTGCATGCTACGTCCTGAATTGATGTATCACTAAGACCCCGTAAGTCGGGTGCTATTTGATAGGCGAGGAAGCCGACTTAGAGAAGTAGCTTGGTTAGTAACCTGGCAACCCAGCTAGTAACCGGCATAGCTGGGATTCAGATCTCCCACTGTTTCACCCGCACTGCTTTAGACCATTAAATCAAGGAGAAACAAGGCCTGAAATTCTATTTGTAAGACTGTCAAAAATGTACCGACATTTAAGTTCTCAAGAATTGATATTCGTTTTGAAAACCTATCACGAGTTCTTGGTTCTCTTTTCAGTAGAAAGAAGTTCCAAGATGACTTTCACATAACTAACAGGAACAACGATCAGCAAGTTTACGTTGCCACAATGTATTCAGAAAAAAATCTTTTCTCCAAATTCCATCACTTACTAACACACAGTAAGAAAAGCTGAGAAAGCTACAGATGATAATGTCACAAGATAACTAACCATTTTCTGATGTGATTAATTAGTGTACAATCAGTAGAGTTCCCTTTCAACACAGACAATATTAAAATTTCTGCCTCGCTGGTATAGTTCAGTGGTTGAACATCAACCCATGAACCAGGAGGTCACGGTTCAATTCCCTGTTTAGGACACATGCCCAGGGTCACAGGCTCAATCCCCAGGAGGCAGCCGATCCATGATTCTCTCTCATCATTGATATTTCTCTCTCTCTCCCTCTCCCTTCCTCTCTGAAATCAATACTAACTTTTTTTTTAATTCTGAGATATGCACGTCTTCAACAACTGCATGATCTGTTTGCATTTCCTACTGCAGGAGGAAGTTGTTTTTAAAGCTTCCAACACATCAGTTGTGGCATCATCTCAATTTATCACCAGGAAGTAAATTCTCAGGATTATAAACAGTAAAAATTCTGGAAAATTCCTGGGCAGACATTTGGTATTTAAAGGGGAAAAATGCATGCATGCATACAGATACACACACACATACACACACACACGGCCCACGAACATGGTCTCTCACACTCACCAGTAACTCTACTCCGAAGAATATTCCGGATACGGTCCTCTCCGCTAGCAGGGGGCCCCGGAAGCGCACGACCCCGGGGAACTTTTCCTCCCCGGGCCTCAGCTGCACCTTCACGCGGCTGCCCACGTCGACGTGGAGGCCCTTGCTCAGCCTGGTTTTGCTGTCCAGCAGGACGAGCCTCTCCTCGCAGTTGGTGATGGCCAGGAGTAGCTCCGTGTGCTTCTCATTGATCTCCACCACATCCTTCTCGTCCACGAAGAGCACCACGTGCGGCTGCTCCAGGATTCTCAAGCCCATCTGATTCTTCTTGCCTTTGGCCGGCGGGACCCTCGAGTGGCCCACAGCGCGGTCTTGGACGTACTGCCCGATCGCCCCCTTGGGGACTTTGAGGACCTTCTGGGTTTGCTTGTCGGTCACGCTGTATTCCTGGATGAGCAGGTAGAAAATCCGCTCTTCCCAGTAGGGAGACGTAACTTTTTCTTGGCCCCATAAGCCTGAACTCATTGTGACATTAACTCCAAAATATTAACTCAAGAAAAGGGGAACGACGATGTTTGTGGCGAAACCGCAAAACATAAATTCAGTGGCCGTCCGCAAGCATGGTGTGGGCAGCGTGGTGTCCATGCTGCAGAACGACAGGGAAACACAAAGCCTGGAGGAGAGCAGAGAGGAGCGCTTCGCTCTGCACGCGCCGGAACTCAGGTTCAAAGCTTTAAAACCTCACTCAACCAGGGAAACACCACAAATAAAATTCCCCCCAAAATACCTAAAAAGGTTAAAAGGCATATTATTTGTACGCACTGTAATTTTACATATTTCACTAAAGAGATCCGATTGTAAAGTATCTTCAAGGACAATATAATAATGTTTGTTTTCAAGGCACTGGTATTTGTAAAATCAAATTCTAAGTAAAAGATGACCCTATAGGCATATCCTTACATTTCTAAACTTTAAAAAGTAGCACTTTTAATAGAAACTGCCTAACATAAATGGATAGCTGCTGTATTTGGACAAAAATAACATAAATCAAATAAACTATTATTCCTATATGTATACCTAGTTTATGTAAAAAGTTATCCATCATAACTATTATGTTCAACATCTTTTCTCAATCAAGTATCATAAAATCACATCCTGAGCCACAATTCATTTATCTATGTGCCATATTTTGACAACAGAACATTTTATCTCTGACTGTTTCATTTCCTTATCTTGTACATTCGGTAGGCAAATGTTAATCATACTAATCATAGCTATCATTTAATTTCTCACAATCAAAATCATCAGATACAGCAACTCTGATTATATTAAAGATATCTGAAAAAAATCAGTTCTGCAGACATCAAAACTTGGACTACATACCAAGGAAATATAGCCATATAGTAGCAATATACATGTTTTTATACCTAACTATGTATACTAGAAAGGAATACACAAAAGATGATTTTCAGCTTCCAATTTTCATTTTAAATGTTTCAAGTATACTAATCTTTTGAAATTCAAATAGCCTACTCAACTCTAATTGATGATTAAAAACTATACAATTTCATTAATTCAAATTAGGACTTTAACCCGTCATTTTAATTCATTGTCTTACTGCCAACAATAGTTCCGATCGACTCCCTGTCGCATGAATGGGCTCTGTGGTGTCTACATACGGTATTTATTCCCTCCCCTCTGACAGGTCTCCATTTCCATTGTCCCAGGTAACAGTGGCAGCTGATAGCACTATCATATTCACCCTTTTGTTCTTGGAATTAAAACGCAAACCCTCCTAAAACTAAAGAACCGGATTTTAGGTTTCATCACTTAATGATTAAGGAATCTGGCACATCTATGCACAGGACAGCATTTCCTTTAGGATGCGCTGCAGGGTAACGAGGCATCTATAACGATAAGTAGTCAAAAGCCCGTCCCTCTACAAGCCAGGCGAGGCAGGGAGTCCACACCCTCAGCAACGGCACTGAGCTGTCTGCGCAACAAGGTGAGGGCCGGCCCGGCCGGGAGCATGGCTGCTTCTCTCCCTTTTCCTTTTCTTTTCTGATCATGTGTTTGTCTTCATTCCACTTGAGGGCGCTGTCTACTTCAGCAGGAAGAGCGTCCATTTATATCTGCCACTTACATAAGACACCTGTGGACACCGGATCTTGGCACCAAATAAACAAAACCCCTAGGGGCGACCCCAGCAGCCACCCAAAGCCTTCATTCAACAAGGAAACAGCACTATTTTCCTTGCCCATTGAATTACCCATATGAGCATAAAGGGTGAACTGAGACTCTCAAAGGGCAGAGGTGTCTGCTGCTTCGTGAGCAGGCCCTATTCAGGCCGTGCGCCTGAGCCGTGTCTGCTTCTACAGACGGACAGACGGCCGTTGTCCCTTGCCCTCAGCCACCTCCCACGGCCTCTTGCAGCGTGCACAGGCCTCCTTCCACGGCCTTGCTGCTTCCAGTCACTTCTCGGAAGCCAGGTGGTGGGATATTAACCTGCATGGGCACCGGGTGGCTCCCAGGGGCTGAGCTGGTCAAACAGCAACCTTTGAAATGTGAGCCCTTCTTCTGTTCTCTGTAACAGGGATCCAAATATTTTGGCACACCCCCAACACACAAAACTTTTTAAGTATGGCAATTCTATTTTGAAAAGAAAATTTTTAATTTCTAAAAACTATACCTTCAAATAGTAAAATTAAGGACTTCTTGAGTCTTAATAATTACTATATGCCAACAGCACCTACTCTACTGGCTCCCTAGCTTAACAATTCATGTCCCAATTTAAAATAAAACCATCAGTGCCAATGAACTATTACTAAGACTGAACTAAATTACTCTGTGACTGCATTAGGATACTATATTTTAAGTGAATTTTATTGAAAGTATTTTCTACAAATCATTTAAGACACAGTCCCTGGTAAAACTGGACTTAATGCTTTGGTTTAAAAAGGCTGAGGACACTTTAACAAGAGTCACCACGAACCATGTTTCACAGCGAACTCTAGAAGGGGCAGTGCCGCCTTTCTAACTTGCGTTAGCACCAGTGCGCGTCAGCCGAGACTCCATAGCAGAAGATTAGAGCAGCCAAAGCAAAAGTGATAAAATATTTAAGAAGCATCCTCCAAAACCACAAAGCATGTGGTCTTTCTTCTTTCGGAGAGAATACATTAAGAAAGAATAGGTTAGGAACTATCATATTAAAAATTGATTCTCTTCATTGCAACTGATCATCAGAGAGAGTTGAATGGGGAACTTTAGCTGTGGTCTAGAGTTATACACGCTGATGCGCTTCGTGATCTTGAACGGATCAATATAATGGCATTACTGCAGAAATCTGTCAATAAAGAGACTTTCCGTCTCGTCAGAAAGAATATAATGCCAACACTCTCCTTTCACTGGTGTATGTAGAACAGCAATCAAGTCTTAAGACACCCCAGCAGGGAAAACTGACAGGAGATGATGTGGGAAAGATTTACGTCATATTGTCAATGAGTTCTTTATCGCTGAAGGAGGTCTGTCCATTTGTTTAGTATTTTTAGTGTTTTAGTATTTTCAGTGTTGGACCCTGAAAAATACAGACTTTGTAAGCTAGGATGGCCGCCTTCACTTGCGTTCTCTTCCTGCCTTTCAGGTCTCATTGCTTAACTGCCTCTAATAGGACACTTCGCTTTGAGGGTTAATAGGCCACAACTGGTTCATCTAAATGCCATCGCACTGATTTCAGGCTGAAGAACTGAGGGACTGCAAGCAGCCTGATAATTACTGTAGGTACTAAATGAAAATCACCAAAGAACTGGAATACAAAATGTAGTTAAGCTCAAAACCATATTGAACAGAAGGCCTTGCTTTTGACAACATTCGAGATGAGAAACAGTTCAAGGTCACAAAGATTGGAAACTATATCTGGTTATCTGAGCTTGCTGACAGTCTGAGTCCTGAGTAAAGGAGAATTTAATTATATTAAAACAAAGTCATTAAATTGAGATGAGGGTTGGGAGATGCAAATATTTACCAGTCTCCTATCAGTGCAATAAAAAGGTGATCAAATATACGCAAATATTACAGGTCAGAAGTACCTTGTTCTAAAGATAATCCTAGTACAACTGAACAGCCTTAGCAACAAAAAACTGATAGTGGTTAACTCTCCAGAACATACTGCGCCACTTTGATTCTCAGGTTATCAGGTTATAATTGTTCAGAGAACTTCACTAAAGAAAACAAAGACAGATCTCATTCAAGACCAGTTTGCATCCCTGAGCCATCGGGACTTGCTCTAAAACCTCAGGAGGCTCTCTAAGCCAGAATAAAAATGGCCACGCTGAAATACTGCCCCTAACGTACAAGGCCAAGGGAAGAAGGTCAGGGTGAAGACCAAAGAAAGAAAGACCATGGGACGTTTTCCAAAGGCTTCTGGATAGCTAGAATAATGACCACGTTAAGAAAGAATATCTCTCGTTAAAACAACAAGCTGTTATATTCCCTAACAGCTAAAGAACTGAAATAGAGAGATTTGATGATGAGAAAAGAGACGGTCAGCTTTACTCTTCCTCATGGATGAACTTGTGGTCCAAGCAGGCAAGTGTTCAGTCCCTAAAACAACTGGGATTTATAAGGTTAAAAAACACACCTGGCCCCCGCACCTGGAAATTCATGGCAGAAAAACAAGGACTCCTGCGGTGTCACTAGAGCAAGCATGTCAAACTCAAAGTCTACCTCGGGCCAAATAAACGAGGCACGCGGCCCGCGGGCCTCAACTTTGACATGCTTGCACTAGAGTGAACTTCCAGACTGTGAATTCCCCAGGTCCTTCACGTTTATATTTCTGATCCCCCAACCCGCGCCTGACAATATGGCAGGCGTTGAGGGCGTGCAAAATGAATGAATGACTTGGTTAACTCAAATGATAACAGTGAAAACCAAAATTCCATTCCCTCCTTTTACTATTGTTCCAGGTTAAAAGAAAGAAAGAAAAAGATTCTGGAGCCGGGAGTATTTTAATGATTTTTACCTAAGTCTCTGGAAAATAGCTCTAATTCATAATGAAGTCACGGCCAATGTTTACACCTCCTCGTTGTTGGTTATATTATTAAAAAAAAAAAATAAGGACTATTTCACAATTACGAAAACCACTTGTTTGGGGTTCATTTGAAACTGGCTTCCTAGATTCTCGCGCCGTGACTGGTGCCTATGGATTCCGCGTAACTATTGAAAAGACCTCAACAGACTGAAAACTGTGGTGTGACAGTCAGAACAAAACATTAACAGTTTGATGAGTAAGATAATTACTCCCTTCTCTCGGCTTGCACGGAAGACTTCCTCAAAGCAAACGAAATCACAGCCTAGGCAGGGCGCAGCCACACGCAACCGCTGCGGCTGCGGCTGCGGGTCTGATGGTTTATACGACCAGGGCCCTGGTCTTCACGGCTCTTCACAAGAGTCACCGCCCCGAGGAGGCTCCTTCGCCAGAACTCCGTAAGAATCTGTCGCCGAACGTCAGAGAACTGTTCTGGGTGTAGTCGGCGTTCACAGTACCTGAACTTCCGCCAGGATTTCCAGCCAACCATTTTGTCCCAGTGCTAATATTCTAGTTCCAATCCACCCACCACCCAGTGGGAACTTGGCAGCTGCATTCTTAGGGCCATTCAGTCTACTTGGGACATGAGGGGGTGGACGGAAAAACCAAGACGTGAATGAACACCCACCCTCTCTCGAGGCCTGGGGTTTTCTCCGGGAACCGAGGGCTGCAAAAGGGACAACCTTATGAAGATCCCCATTAGCCCGAACTGGACAGCAAGGTGGGGGGATGCGCCTCAGCTAGGTCCCCTGGGGGGCAGGGATGATGGGGACCGGGAGGCTGTGAGGCTTGGTGGCTGGAAGGTGACAACCGCTCTAAAAACACGCCAGGGCCACGGGGTGGGACAGAAAAGATGCCAAGGACGTGAATAACCGGGCAGCTGACCCAGCTCAGCAGATGGTTGAAAAAAAAACGATAGTAAACAGGAAGGAAAAGGAAAGTGTACCTTGTTTCATTCAACGGGGTGCACCTGTCAGCCGAAGAACCCGGGGCCGGGCAGAGACCATCCTCTCCCTGGGAACGGGGAAACTGAAAGGAAAAGCAGAACACGCCATCAGCGAGGCCCGAACCCCGGCTGCTCTTCCTGGACGGAAGCCACAGACACCCCGACACCCATGGACCGACGGATGCGAGACGCGCCACCCCGCCGAGGGGAGATGGCACAGCCGGGGGGCTCCCGAGGCCAGCCCGGGCGGTCAGGAGCCGGCCGGCGGCCCGTGCCTCGGTTTCCCCATTTGTAAACACGGGGTCCCAGGGGGCGAGGGGCTCCTGCGCGGCTCCCGCTCCAAGTCCTGTCTTCCCCGGGGGTCCCGGCGGGGCAGCCAGGCGCCCACCACCACTCGGGAGCCCTCTCGGGAAGGCCCGGGGGGTGGGGAAGCCCCGGGCGAGGGGAAGCCGGGCTGACGTCAGCGGGCTCGGTGTCCCGCGGGCCGGACCGGCTCGGGGCCGGGGCAGCTAACGGGCCGGCGCCGAGGGCCCGATGGTCACGGCCACGGCCGGAGGCGTCCAGGGGCCGGGGAGGGGCGCCCGAGAGGCCCCGGCTGCCCACCGCTCGCCGGTTCACCCGCCCCCTTGCTCACTCACCTCGGACAGCGGGGCGGAGCCCCTTCCCCGGCCTGGTTCGCCCGCGTCCCGGACCGGTCCCGACGCCCAGCGCCCACCGCCCCAGTATTTACCTCCGACGCCCGGCCCCCGCGCAGCCGAACCTGCTACCTGGGCCCGCCCCCACCTGCCCCGCCTCCGAAGCACTGGAGGGGGCGGGAGAGAGCGGGGGCGGATGGCGCAACCGCCGCGCTGACCAATCACAGCCCGAGGTGCGTTCTTGCGCACGCTCTGATTGGGTCTCCCAGTGACAGAACTTCCTCCAATGGCTGCAGACCCGGAGCGGTCTGTCGGGACTTTCCGCTCCGTCAAGCTCGGTGGAGCCAAAGGGAAAGTGGAGGGAAGGGGAGGGGCCCCGGAGGATGAGGGCGGAGATTGGACGGAAGACTCTGGGTTACGCGTCCCCATTGGCTGACACCTGAGCGGGGGCGGGGCGTCGTGCTTCCCGGGCTCCACCTCCCATGCTTGGGTTCTGGCAGTAGGCTTAGCTGTCAAAACACTTGCAGGCTGAGTTTGGGGCTGTGGGTAGAGAGCAGTCCAGAGGAGGGCTGGGAATAGCATCTCAGGGTTCCGGGGAAAAGCAAAGCTTTGGAATCAAACCGAAGTGTGAATCCTTTGTGCTTTCAATAAGGAGACGCGTGGCATGGGGAACTCACAACCACGCTGAGCCTCCATGTCCGCATCTGTAAAGTGGAGATCATCGTAACACCTGTCTTGCAAGGAGTGTTGTGAAATGCACAGCAGGCGCTCAGTCATGTCAGACCTCCTCCTGGGACCTGTACCGTTTCTGAACCCGGGTGGCCACCTCTCCCAGGTGGGAAAGAGTTCTCCCTGAGGTGCTGAGGACGGGGTATCCGCACGCCGCCTCACTCAGATCTGCGCCCTCTGGCCACCAGCCAGGACTTGGGGTGTAGTTAAGGATCTCTCAATTACAAGGGAGGTTTGTGATTCCCAAAAGCGCTCAAAATATTTAAGGAAGTGCTTTTTATAATCAGTCCCAGGGCCTTGCAGCATGCTTTGCGGCACTGGATACTCCTGTTAATTAATTCCTTCTCCTTTGACATTCTAAGTACCAATTATAGGAGAAGGTGATTAATAGTGAGGGAGGAAGAGGTGTGTGTGTGTGTGTGTGTGTGTGTGTGTTTAATTGTGAGAGGGGAAATTTCCCCCGTGGAAAGTGATCTCTCTGAAGATCGAGGGGATTGAAACCAGTGAGTACATAAAAGAAGTCACACGAGTGATTACTCACAGTCCCAGTACACAGGCCTCCCATGTCCCTTGACATAAGCATCTAGAATGAAATGGACGTCTTTTGAAAACCTAAGCCTCAATCCATGCTCGTGCCTCCCTAGTCCACCCTTATCCTGTCTCCCAAGCTCCATGGCCACACTGCCTAGAAAACAATGAAATAGGAAGCCACAGTCCTGCTTGCAGTGTGGCCTTAGGTGACACCATTCTCCTTCTAGGTCCAGATTCTCCCATAGAGTCGGAGGAGTCAGAGGTCACAGTCTGGCTGTCTATGAGAGAAGTTCTGCTCGGCCCGGCCCGTGTGGCTCAGTGGTTAAGCATCAACCTATGAACCGGGAGGTTGCCCTTCGATTCCCATCAGGGCACATGCCTGGGTTTCAGGCTCGATCCTCAGTTGGGGATGTGCAGGAGGCAGCCCATCAATGATTCTCTCTCGTCATTGATGTCTCTATCTCTCCCTCTCCCTCTCCCTTCCTCCCTGACATCAATAAAGATTTTAAAAAAGAAAAGAAAAATTCTGCCTGAAGACCTTTATTGCCTGACCCACACAGTGGGGCCAAAGAGGACGTGGAGTGGGAGCGAAAGATGTTAAGTCCCTTTAGACAGGGCGACACTCCCCCTTCCTCCCTTTGCCACACCCCTCACCACTCCCTATTGTTCCCCCTGGCATACTTCTGTCACTGACATTAATTACTGGCTCTGAGGCACTTGAGTTTGCCACGCCTGGACGAGGGCATCTTGGCATCCTCTGTGATGATGGTGTTTGGAGCCGCTGGGCTTTCTTCCTACCAGCAGGGGGTCAGTCCTCCTGTAGCACGTCCTCTGAATCACAGGGTATCCGGTGTTGGCTTCATCAGAGAGATATTCTTCCAAGCCAGGCCAATAGCCAGGGCTTATCTTAATCACCATCTCCTCCCCACTGGTAATGGCTGCCTGGAATACGTGAGGAGACCAAGGCAGCCATGGGGTCAAGGGACTCCCCAAGGAGCCCCTTGTTTCCTGGGGGTGGGGGAGAGCAGTTGAGAGGAGGGGGGTGTGAGGCTGAAAATGTCAAGAAAGAAGTTGTTCCAAGTTTTTTAAATAAAGGGGGGCTGTGGAGCTCTTGTCAGAAGGATTTTCAGGGTGGCTGATGGGGCGGCAGCAATGCTTAGGGGATAGGATCTGTGGGTTGTTCCAGAAATGATGATAGAGGGGATTAAACTTAGAGCCAAAAGGGGGAAGCCAAAGATCTCAATTGCCAGTCTGCACAGCTGTAGGCCCGCCCCCACATAATTCTCCAGGGGAAACTGCCCAGGCCGGTCCCCAATGGCGTTGGTGACCTTGCCCTTCCCCTGGGACCTGCCAGCCGGGGCCTGAGGCCCTGCGTTCCCTTGCCAGGTGCGTGCCCGATGGCTGTGCCCCGATGGCTGTGCGCTTCGCCCACTGGGCTGCAGCATCCCGTGTGGGGAGGGAGGCTCCCGCAGACGTGTTGGTGCAATAGTGAAATGACACTGTGGTCTCAACTCAGCCCGCTTGGAACCGAGGCTACCGCCCACTCTTCTGGGGGTGTATTCATTGCGGCATCTGTTTTTGGTGCTGGGGGGGTGGGGGGGGTGCGGGGGGAGAAGACACTCAGATTCACTTTTTTTTTTTTTCTGCTCTAGGATGATGGTGAACATGATGAAAGTCTAAAGCTCTTTTAAAACATTCTCCATCTTGGCCGGCGTGGCTCAGTGGTTGAGCATCAACCTATGACCCAGGAGCCCAGGAGGTCCTGGTTTGATTCAGGGTCAGGGCACATGCCCAGTGGCAGGCTGCATCCCCAGTAGGAGGCGTGCAGGAGGCAGTGGATCCATGATTCTCTCTCATCGCTGATGTGTCTGTCTCTCTCTCCTGCTCCCTTCCTCTCTGAAATCAATAAAAATATATATTTTTAAAATATACATTAAAAAAATTCTCCTGTCTGCCACCTCGTTTTCTACATGTAAGAATGACGTCTTCTTAGCCACAAGGAGGCCTCTGCCTGCCCCTGGGTAAGCCACTGGCCCCCGGCACCCACCTTTCAGGTGACCTCCCCATCCGAGAACTCTAGGACGAGGAGTCCTCCCTCATGAGCGGCCTGCACGGGCCCAGAACGCTGTGCGTGGACCTGCTGGATTTTTCAAAGTTAGGAACCTTCTTCTCGGAGCCCTGACAGCAATCGCACACCCGGTTCTCAGGACCCGTCTTCCCTGAGCCCTCTCCGGCTCCTCTTTCTCCACAGTCTCCCCCTGGGTCACCCCTCCAGGCCCAAGGACCCCTCGCCCTCTTGATGCTGAGGACGCCCCGGCTGTCCTACGTGGCCGTGACCTCTCCCACAGGGTCCAGACCTGCACGTGACCTGAGGTCTTCACCTGACCTCTCCCCTCGGGTGTCTCAGACTTGACAGTTCTAAGCGCAAGCCCCGCCTACTTCCATGTTTGTTTCCGACCTGTGGCCTCCCGTCTCCCAGTCCAAAACCTAGGAGTCATCTGGATTCCTCCCTTTCCCTCCTCCTCCTCCTCATCCAGTCCATTTGTAAACCCTTGGCCGTCTACCTCTGAAATCCATCTCCTCTCCATCCCCACGGAGGCCACCTCCGGCGGGCCCACCACCGCTTACCTGCAATAGCTCCCAGGCCGTCTCCCCACTTCCTCTCCCCCTCGCTCCCAGCCCCATGCATTCCAGCCCCTTCTCCACCCAGGGGCAAGGGAGGTCCTCTTTAAATATCACTGGGTCACTTCTCCCCTGCTTAGAACTCTCCAGTGGCCTGCGGTTATTCTAAGGTCAAGCCCCAGCCCCTGACCTTGGCCAGCGAGGTCCTTCCCGACTGGTCCTACCCACCTCTTCAATCCTATCTGGCCTTGAGCTCGTCTCAGACATACGGTGTGAGTTTCCCGTGGCTGCTGCAACAGATTGCCATGAACTCGGTGGCTTACCATGGCACGGATTTATTCTCTTGCAGTCCCGGAGGCCACGGTCCCAAAAGGGTGGCAAGGCTGGACGTGCCCAGCGATTCCAGGGACAAGTGTGTCCTGGCCTTTTCTGGCCTCTAGAGCTGCATCCCTCGGCCCAGGGTCCCTTCCTCCACCTTCAAGGCCAGCCGGGGAGCATCTTACGTCAGCGGCCACACTGTCTTGTTCTCGTGGGTCAGACTCCCTTGGCCTCTCTCTCTGGCTGCGTTTGGGGGTCTGTCCAGATCATCCAAGAGGCTCTCCTCATCGCAAGACCCCTAACTTCATCGCATCGTTACAGTCCCGTTCGCCATCTAAGCAACATTCACGTGTCCCGGGATTAGGACCTTCAGGGGCCATCGCTTAGCCAACCACACAGACCAAGCTCCTTCCCACAACAGGGTCTCTGTACTGCTTGTCGCCTGGTCACCTGTCCCTTGCCTCTCCCTCCCCCTCCCCCCTCCTCCCTACAACCGCCTGGGAGGCGGGAACCGTGTCTCTTTTGTCCACCCACCGATCTTCCCAACATGACTGGCTGATATGATTGCAAACTGAAATGAGGGAAGATGCATTTGGCCCTGCTCTCCCTTTTCGGGAGGGAGGGGAGAGGGAGAGACACTCAGATTCATTGGTGTTGCTCAGTGGTTAGAGCATCAACTCACACCCCAAAAGGTCACAGGCTCAATTCCAGGTCAAGGGCCTATACCTCCATCCCAGGCCCCAGTTGGGGTGTGTGCAGGAGGCAACCAATCGATGTGTCTCTCTCACATGGATGTTTCTCTCTTCCTCCCTCCCTCCTTCCCTCCCTTCCTCTCTCTCTAAGAAAAATCCGTGGAAAAAATATCCTCGGGTGAGGATTAACAACAAAAGAAAAACAGGAAGATGCATTCCCAACCCAAGATGCATGAAGAGGCTGCTGTGTGCGCTGGTCGAGAGAAAGCAGACCCACCCTCTCTCCCTCCTGGTCTCCTCTGTCAGCAACCACGGTCAGGACAGAGCCACGGCCACCGGCCGGGAGAACCGCAGACACGCTCACACACGGGAGCCCCGCGGGATGCCGCCGGCTAACGAGCCAGGCGCACGGAACCTTCCAAAGGAGCGGGTTTCTCGCTGGTGAGCAGCCACCTGCGCCCCTGCTCATTAACCGCAGCTCAGAATTCTTCCCCCTCGGCCCACCCGGCGGAGGCTGGCAGGGGACTGCTGTGCCCAGTCGTCTCCCTCCCTCTCCGGTTAAAAGGCGCCCGGAGCCACGTGGAGGGCACGGAGGGGGGCCCGGGGGCCTTTCGCCGGGGCCCCGGAGGGTCCGGCACAGCTCAGCACGTCACGCCGGGTTAGGCTCTGCCAGGCCGGGGCCCAGTCTGCTTGGATGGCAAGGCTGTTTTCTAAGACTTGCTTTCGCCTGCAGCAATAACTCACCTGGTCGGAAACACAGCGTTGCTTTAATCCTTGACAAGCTGCAGGGACAGGACAAAACACACGTTCGGTCGCGACGAAGACAGCTTGGGGGAAACCAGAGTTTTCTCACGCGTCTTTTTTTAATAAAAATATAAACTTGGGAGAATAAAATAAAGAGGTGTATAAATAGTAACCGGTTTCCACGAGCAACGCTGTTGAGCATAATCACGCGTGCCCGGCACCTGCGGGCTCACAAAGGCTCTGTGCGCCCTTCGGGAAACCCCGGAGAGCAGAGAGCGTCGGCTTGGTGAGGAAGGGGCTCTGATTTGCTTCTGTAAACTTTTCATCCGTGACTTCACATCCCGGAGCATCTGGCAAAAACCAATTGCCTCGCCCAGCCGGTGTGGCTCAGTGGTTGAGCGCTGACCCAGGAACCAAGAGGTCACCAGTTCCATTCCCAGCCAGGCACATGTCCGGTTGCGCTGTGTCCCCAGTAGGGGGCATGCAAGAGGCAGCCGATGGATGATTCTCATCATTGATGTTTCTCTCTCTCTCTCCCTCTTCCTTCCTCCCTGAAATCAATTATTTTAAAAATCAATCGTCTCTTAGGAGGATAGTTGGGAGTCTGATGTCCGAGTCCAGCTCACAGGCAGCCCCCGGAGGGAGACCTGCGGAGGGCGTTCCAAATCCTGGCGCGGACGGATTCTTTCAAAGCTGCCTCCGGATGGCGAGGTGATGCCACCGGCTTCCCTGGAGGACCGGACGTCACAGGAAATGAAAGTCCGCGTGTGGCACCAGCTGCCGTGCGGTCACATTCTTCTCGCAGATCTAGACAATCCGGGGGACTCAATAGCTGCCGTGTGTCCCCTCCATTAACGTCTTAAGGACCAGAAAGGAGCGCAGGGCGAATGGCAGCCCCTCCCATCATGGGGCCGGGAGGTAAGGATAGCAAAGCGGAGGACACTGGTCTCCGCAGTCCTCGGCCCCAGAGGAAACGCCACGTGCGCGTCCAGGGTGGGTGGAGGGACCGGATGGGGGAGCAGCCTGGATGGTTGACCCACAGCATAAAGTTCCTTCCTGCCCGGCCCTCATGGCTCAGGGGTTGAGCGTCGACCTATGAACCAGGAGGTCACGGTTCGATTCCCGGTCAGGGCACAGGCCTGGGTGGCGGGCTCGATCCCCAGCGTGGGGCGTGCAGGAGGCAGCCGGCCCATGATTCTCTCTCATCATTGATGTTTCTCTCTCCCTCTCCCTTCCTCTCTCTTTAATCAACAACATATACCAAAAAAAGAGAGTTTCTCCCCGAACACCCCCGGCCCCCATTGTGAGAGGCGTGGGAAGGGGCTCCTCACGGGGATCCAGGTCCCCACCAATAGGCTCTCGGCAGCCTTCGTGGGCCTCCTGACGCGCTGCATCCGCCGGAGGCCGCCCCGCCACACGGAGGGCTGCTCCTCTCTGC
Source organism: Myotis myotis (assembly GCF_014108235.1). NCBI lineage: Eukaryota > Metazoa > Chordata > Mammalia > Chiroptera > Vespertilionidae > Myotis > Myotis myotis. The sequence goes on from NW_023416323.1 coordinate 41,126,513, forward strand.
AGCCGTGAAGCGAGGGAAGGACTCGGTGGCCCACGGGGACCGTGGAGACGTCCACTCCGAGGGCATGGATGCCCCTTCTGTGCCAGAACAAAGGTCACTGTTGAGCTGGCCTGGGCAGGACAGGGCTCCGTCCGGACGGGCGGGCGGGCGGGCGGGCGCAGGTGTCATCCAGCCCCTGGGGCTGCCCGGCTGCTCTCACACACACCAAGGGGATCCTCGGCCGGAGACATCACAGCAGGAGCCTGGCGTCCCTGGGGCCCAGCGTCTCCATTTCCTCCCGAGAGAAGGCGTTTCCCCGGAGCCTTCGGGGGACAAAGCAAAGAGAGGGCGGAGTGAGGGCGGAACCCGGCATTGCTTTCCCACAACGGAAGCGGAACCCCTAAAAGCCACGGCTGCCCCTGCGGCCCACAGCCTCCGGGCGGGCACCCTCTCCCCACTGCCCAGCATCCCTCGAGGGCGTCGCGCCACAGCCGCTGGCCCCGGAGAAGATCGCATTCAAAGTGCGGCTTCCCCTGAACGCGTCACGTTTGCACCGTCGTGAAGTCGAAAAATCATGTCAAGCCATTGTAAGGTGGGGCCCGTCTGTATTTTACAACTAGGAGATTCCCCCCTAAAAGTCTATACTTCAGGGTTTTTAAATAAAATAAACTTTTTTTAAAAGCTGGTAACGCTGGCTCCCGGGGAGGGAAGTCTGCTGGTTTTGCCCCGCGTTGGCCGGGGCAGCGCACGCGCCCCTGGGGGTGATGGCACAGCGCTCGGGGGCGGCCCGGAGTCCCCGCTGGCCCCGGCCGGCCGCCGCTCTCCGTTGGCGGCAGCAGAGCAGTCCAGGCGCAGGGAGCACTCCCCAGCTGCAGCAGCAGGAAGCAAATCGCATCAGAACCCTTAAAATATCCGCCTGACGCGGGCCTGCTCGCCCCGGACACAGAGCGTGACATTCCCGAGGGCTGTGCAATGACTTCAAAACAAAAACAATGCACACCCCTCCTTGCGTGCGCCCGGGCCCTGCGGACCTCACGGCCCCGGGGATGACCCGCTCGGACAGAGACATGCTCTCCACCACACGCCGCTTTGAGGATCATTATTTTTAACTTCGCCATTTGATACCTGCCGTGGCTGCCACCTTGCCGTGGGTTTCGAGGGAGGGGAGAGTCTGCCCCTTGAGAGCAGGGCCGCCAGCTCCCGGGGAGGAGGCGGGTGAGGGACCGCAGGCCGGGGCCTGGTGCGGGCAGCGGGCGTGGCGGGCGTGAGTCAGCAGGGCTGGCGAAGTGGGGTCTGTCCTTCCCCTACTGTTTCATTCCTGGCACTTTCACTGGGGGTTCAGAGGTACCGACCAGCTTCTTTTTTTTTTTTTCCTTTTTATTTATTTTTTTTAGAGAAAACCCTGAAGTATAGATATGTTTATTTTGTTCATCCTCATCTGAGGATATTTTTTCTATTGACTTTTAGAGAGAGTGGAAGAGAGGGGGAGAGACAGAGAGAGAAACATCGATGTGAGAGAGACACATTGATTGGTTGCCTCCCACACACGCCCCAACCGGGGCTGGGGATCGAGCCTGCGGCCAAGGTACGGGCCCTTAACCGGAATCGAACCCAGAACCTTTCAGTCCTCGGGCTGACACTCCAACCACGGAGCCAGACTGGCTAGGGCTGAAGTATAGATTTTTATGGGGGAATCTCCTAGTTGTAAAATACAGACGGGCCCCACCTGACAACGGCTTGACATGATTTTTTGACTTCACGACAGTGCAAACGCGACAGGCGTTCAGGGGAAGCCGCACTTTGAATGCGATCTTCTCCCGGGCCAGCGGCTGTGGCTTGATGGCCTCGCGCGATGCTGGGCAGTGGGAAGAGCGTGCCTGCCTGGAGGCTAGTGGACGCGTCCTGAGCATGTTTAAGGCGGGCTGTGCTAAGCTGTCATGGTCAGTGTATCCCATGCACTTTTTAAAAAATGTATGTTTTCATTGATCTCAGAGAGGAAGAGAGGAGGAGAGAGAGAGAGAAACATCAGTGATGAGAGAGGATCATTGATCAGTTGCCTCCCACATGCTCCCTACAGGGGACTGAGGCTGCAACCCAGGCATGGGACCCAGCCAGGAATTGAACCCTGACCTCCCTGTTCCTAGGTCAATGCTCAACCACTGAGCCACACCGGCCCGACTCCTCTGTTACTCTTCCCATACTCCTGCCTACAACACAGCTGTTCCAAATAAATACTCATGGTTTTAAAATAAAAAAATGGGTCCCTCCTCAGAGACGTGAAGGTGTCTCTCCCAGACAAAGAACGACATCCGCCACGTGCAGAAAGCCACGGAATGTGAGAACTTAGAAAGTCTCAAGCTCCCCTCTCCCCTCGCCCCATTTCACAGATTGGAAAACCGAGGCTCAGAGAGGGAGAGAGGCCTGCCCAGGGCGCTTACCAGACTTCCTGGATGGTGTCATTCCTTTCCAGGGCCCGCAGGAGGGCTTCCGCGCCTCGGTAGGTGACGCAGTTGTTGGACAGCCTGCAGAGGAAGAGGCACCGGTGAGCTTCCCGGATGCTCGGGTGTCCCCGTGGGCCTGTCCTGTCGCAGGAGGTGTTGGGAGCTGGCCGTCCTGCTAAAGCCGCCCGCCACCCCTCCTCACGCCCCTCTCCTGCTGAGATGCCCAGGGAGCTCCCCATAGAGGCGCGGGGCCAACGGTGAGACGGCGGCTCTCTCCCCCACACGCCAGGTTCGTAGATCTGACTCGGGCTGCGCCCTCGGGAAGGTGCTAAGCACGGTGGCTAGTACTAGCATCTCAGTGCCAGACTTCCTGGGTCCCGGTCCAACTTCCTTTCTGATCTCAAGCACATGAGTCCCACCTTCCTCCCCTCTGACATGGACCTAAATCCACCTCACAAAGGATCAGAATTAAAGGACGGTTTGTTCTGAACCGCGTGGCACCGTACTTAACGGGTGGAAAAGAATCAATGGCCCCAGCCAGTTTGGCTCAGGGGATAGAGCGTCGGCCTGCGGACCCAAGGGTCCCGGGTTCGATTCCCGTCAAGAGCATGTACCTTGGTTGCGGGCTCCTCCCCGGACCAGGCCCTGGTCCTGGTCGGGGCTCGTGCAGGAGGCAACCAATCGATGTGTCTCTCTCACATCAATGTTTCTCTCTGTCTCTCCCTCTCTCTTCCACTCTCTCTAAAAATCAGTGGGAAAACATCCTTGGGGGAGAATTCATAAAAAAAGAATCAATGAACAGGGACATTTCATCTTGGGGGTCTTGGGAGACAGGTTAGGGATGGGGAAGGGAGGTGTCAGGCTGTCAGGGCCGGGGGGATCGGCGGGGGAAGAGGCACGGGTTCCCCATCCTGTCCTTCTCATAACCCTGTCCTTCTTCTCATAGCTCAGCTAGTCAAATCACCTCCCCCCCTGCCTCCACGCCCTCCACCACGGCGGCGACTTCTCAGAAACGGACGCCGAGGCCATGCCATGAGTAATAACAGCCTACCAGGTGGAGTCCTACTGTGTGCCCGCTGTTACCTCCACCCTCTCCCGCTCAGGCCCCGAGGGGCGGGCCCGATGGTCATCCCCGTTCACCCCTGCGTGGCCGGGCCCTCGTCCAAGGGGCAGAGCCGGGGCTGGTGGGGCGGGTCCAAACCCAGGCATTGGTCCACAGCCCACACTCAACCAACGCTTGGCAGTGTGGTTACAAGAAAGATGTAGGCGTCTTTCTATGGGGAACCCAGAGGCGGGTATCGCTTAGAGACGCTGAATGATAAGCCACGCCAAGGCAGGGTGGGACAGCCCCTGGTGCACGGCCTGGCCTCCCTCGGGGCCGACTGGGCAAGTCCGTGGCCATGAGAGAGCACAGTGCCCCCTCCCGCACACCGGGTCCGGGATGGAGGGGGCAAGGCCACCGGTCTCCCTGTCCTTGAGGCCAGATGTCCCGCCAGGCACATCCCGGCTGCACCGGACTCCCAGCCACTTCGCCCATAAGGAGCAGAAGCAATTTCCCCAAATATTTGGCAACTGCCCGGCCCCTCAAAGCGACACACACAGCGTCCCCAGAGCGCCGGGCATGTGGGCAAAGCAGTGCTCTCCCGGAGGCCGCGTCTGCTTCCCTCGGCCTCGCTTGCCAGGGAAAGCGCCCCCCTCCAGCGAAAGGAGCCATGGCGATGCCCTCCGTGCCTCAGCGAGCGCCTGGCACCGGGGAGGGGGGGGGGGCGGAACATTCTCATGTCCACACAGGCACGGACACACGCACCCACGAAAGAGCAAGCATGCCTGCCCGCTTCACATGAGAGACACCCTGGAGGTGACATCATGAGACGCTTCTCGCCTGGGCCAGAGAGGCCTGGAGATGGGGGGCCGTGGCACCTGCTGCCGGCAACCAGCTGTGTCCCCTCAGCTCCCACCTCCCGCTCCGACGGCTGCTCGCTGGGAAGGCCCCGTCCCCGCCCGAGGCCTTGCTGCCGACCGCGGAAGATGCTCACGTCAACATGAGGTGGACGGGCAGCACCCCACAGCCCGGCACCAGCGGATGGAGCCCGAGACGCCTCGGGGATCCCAGACTTGGGGACACGCCGTCACTGTTATCTTCCCTTCCCCGCCTCCCTTCACGGCTCTGTCACCAGGGTTTGCTGGGCCCGCCTGGCCTTGCAATCCCTGCCTGCGTTTTGGGGGACCCCCCCAGCAATACCAGCCGGTTCCGCCAGGCCGCCTGCTGGGAGGTAGCCAGGCGGGGCCCCTGCCTGGGTCTCTGGTTCAGAGCGCCCCTCCCCGCCGCTCAGGCCTGTGCGGGCCCCTTACTTGAGGACTTTCAAGCTGGGATTTCTCCTGAGCCCTTCGGCGAGGGAGCAGACGCCTTCGTCTCCGAGCTGGTTCTCCTCCAGGCTGCGGACAAGAGGAGAGAGGGCTCTGTCGAGGCGGGAACAGTCGTCATGGAAGGGGAGGTCGCTGGAGAGGAGCTGGGTCCCCCCACTTAGCAAGGCCAACACCCCCAATCCACACTTGCAGATAAAGTAAGAGCAGAGAAGGCAGGTGTGGGGGGCTCCGTCCCAGGGACATTTTGGGGAGAGAATGTCCCCAAATTCTCCAGGACGTAAGAGGTCCCCTCGTGTCCCAGGGGCTCAATATCCATTTCCTCTTTCTTTTTTTTTTTTTAAATATATTTTTATTGGTTTCAGAGAGGAAGGGAGAGGGAGAGCAAGAGAAACATCAACAATGAGAGAGAATCATGGATCGGCTGCCTCCTGCACGCCCCACACTGGGGATCGAGCTGGCAGCCCGGGCCTGTGCCCTGACTGAGAATCAAACCCTGACCTCCTGGTTCCTAGGTCGATGCTCAACCACTGAGCCACACCAGCTGGCCTTCTCTTTTTTTTTTTTGGTACTCTTTTTTTAAAAATACATTTTATTGCTTTTTTACAGAGAGGAAGGGATAGGGATAGAGAGCCAGAAACATCGATGAGAGAGAAACATCGATCAGCTGCCTCCTGCACACTCCCCACTGGGGATGTGCCCGCAACCCAGGTACATGCCCTTGACCGGATTCGAACCTGGGACCTTTCAGTCCGCAGGCCGACGCTCTATCCACTGAGCCAAACCGGTTCTGGCCTCTTTCTTTCTTATGAATGGAAGCCTCATTTCGTTTGGGGCAGCCATGTGCTTGGTCAAACAAACAACAACAAAACTCCCAATTCCCACTCCACTGCAGCCAGGGCCGGCCAAGAGACCTCCCCGTGGCCATGGCCGATGGGCCCCTGGGAACGCTCTCAAAAGGGGAGAGACCCAGCCGGCCCGTGCCTTGGCCCTCCCTGGAAAAGTAGACTGCATCCTGGAATGCACACGGAATGTTGGAGGTGCTGCAGCCCTCTTGTGGTCATGAGGCAACCGACCGTGAGGGTGAAGCCACAGGCGGAGGATGTGATGGGACAGAGAGAGAGTCCAGAGCCCCTCTGGCCTGTGGCCACCCACCGGCCCTGCGCCGCCTGCCTCCGGGACGCCTGTACGCAGAAAACTGAGTCCTCTCCTGGTTGAAGCCACCGTAGGGGAGGCTCTCCCTCACCTGCAGCCCACGGAATCATAACTGACGCACTGGCAGCGGGGCACCCCTGTCCCAAGAAGTTCCAGGTGGCCAAACCCCGGCAGGACAGAATCCCTGGTCCGTGGGCGGAGCCAGCGAGCCCTCCCGACAGCCAAGGCCCACCCCACCTCCACTCTGTGGCGCTGCCTGAGGTCTCGGTCCCTTCTGCTTCCTGGATGAATCAGCGACTCATCTGCCTGAGAGAACAGGGGGCCGCCCAGGAGGCGTCATAAGGAGGCTAAGCTGGTGGCAACTACGATGGAAAACCTGGAATCCGCTTCAGATGGGTCCTGCCTGTATGATTCACGGTCCATCTTTCAACTCCACCCCCCCCCCCCCAACTCCCCAGCTGCCCGGGCGGCACTGCCTCTCACGGCCGCTGCGCTCCGGCCACAGACATGATGGGCCGCTGTCAGTAGTGACGTCACAGGCGGCTACAGCGGGTGCGGCGGCGGCGGCAACAGCGGCCACACCGGCACTGTGACAGGGGAGCATGTGTGAAGCACTTACTAAGCTCGTCCCGGGCATCGCCTCGTTTGATTCTTACAAACGTGTTTCTAGTTGGAGAAAACGAACTATGCACTGAACTGGCCTCTGATCACAGCCGGCCTTGCAGCTCAGCCCCTTGATTCCGGAATCCGTGCTCTCACCGGGAGGCCACCTGGAGGCAGTACACACACCAAGGAACCCACGGTGCAGCTCAGTAAGAAGAGCGGGCGCCTCGCCCGGCCTGTGTGGCTCAGTGGTTGAGCATCGACCTATGAACCAGGAGGTCACAGTTCAATTCCCGGGTTGCGGGCTCCATCCCCAGTAGGGGGGTGAGTGGGAGGCAGCCGATTGACGATTCTCTCTCATCATTGATGCTTCTCTCTCTCCCTCTCTGAAATCAACAAAAATATATTTAATTTTTTTTTAAAAAAGGGGGGACGAGCACCTCAATGCCGACTCGGTAAGCTTCGTTCGCCAGGACACTGAGAGATGAGTGCAATCAAGCAATCACTCCATCACAGACCTTTGTCTCGTCCGCACGGCTGCTTCCCCAACGAGGCCAGGGAATGAAGAGAGGCTGGCCTCTGCCCCCCAGAGCCGAGACTCCCCCAAACTCACCAGAGTTCCTCCAGTGCCATGTTCTTCTCCAGCATCGAGGCTAAGGCTCGGGCACCCACACTGCCAATGCGGTTCCCCACCAGGCTGGATGCCATCAGGAGCAAGAACGGGTCAGAGCGGGGAGGGGCCTGGGAGATAAGCTAAGCCAGGATGCGTGGCACACACACACACACACACACACACACACACCACATACATACACACACATACCACATATACATACACACGCACCACACATACATACACACACACCACACACATACACACACACCACATATACATACACACACACCACACATATACACACCACACATATGCATGCACACACATACATACACACACACCCCATACATACATACACACACACCACACATACACACACACCACATATACATACACACACACACACACACACACCCCACACATACACACACACACACAGCCCCAATTCCCGCTCTGCTCCATTCCAGACATCAATCAATAACTGATTATCGCATTCTTTTCCACCAAGCCCAGGCAACCAATCGATGTGTCTCTCACATCAACGTTCCTCTCTCTCTCTCTCTCTCTCTCTCTCTCTCCTTCCTTCCTCCCTCCCACTCTCTCTCCAGAAATCAATTGAAAAAATATCCTCTGGTGAGAATTTATTTTTAATATTTGATCCGTCCCAAGACCTCCAACTTACAGACAGGGAAGCAAGACCCTTGAGAGGAGAAGGGGCTGCTCCAAAGTCACCCAGAAAGACTGCAGTGTCCAGACTCCAGCCCTCTGGCCTCTCCCTCTCATCCCTCTGCCCAGCACGGGGCGGGGGGGCGGGGGGGGGGGGTAAAAATGAAGTTCCGAGACCTTCGGAACTGGCCCGGCTCCCCCCCCTCATGCAGGCTCCCCAGGAGGACGGCGGGACAGACACGGAAGCTTACCTGAACCATCTCAAGCTCTGGTGGTCGCTCAGGGCTTCCGCCAAGGCCTGCGCCCCCTTGTCCCCCACCTGGTTGCCCCAGAACCTGAAGAGGCCAGCAGAGTCCGCAGTGTCAGGGCGGACGCGCCGTGTGCTCCAGCCAGGCTGTGTGTGCTCCAGTGGCTCCTCCCTCTCCGCGCCCGCCCGGGGGCAGCACCGGCCCCCCAATCCCAGAAGGGTCTCAGTGGGGCTCCCGGCTCCCAGCCAGGCGGGCCTGCCTCCGTTGTTCCCACGGGACGGCCAAACTTTTCCCTCTGACTTTTCGGCTGCTTCACGTCAGACTTACAGGACGGCAGAGGCCCACCCCGCGCACACCCTCCGGCACGGGGAACTCACTCCCCACGGCGATCCCCATGGTTGGCATTTAGGTCAGATCAGCTTCCTGGGAGCTGTGCCCACAAGTGCCTGGACCTGCCGGGGGGTGTGGCCCCGTCCCGCACACAGGTGGCTCCACTCCGGGGCCCGGGGCCTGTGGAGCTGTGCACCCCAGCCTGTCAGACACCCCTCCCCTCGCCGCAGGCCTGGCGAGCCTCCCGCCAGCAGGAGCTCCAAAGGGCCTGGTCCAGCCGCCAGCCTCCCCCGCGTCCTTCTCTCTCCTCCATCAGCACCTCCTCTGGGAGCTTTGGAATGTGACTGATTCCGGGGCCCTGCCCTTAGGGGGCTCCCCTAACTGGTCTGCGGAGGGGCCCCGGCCAGGGCTGCTTCAAAGCCCCGCTGGTTCCCAGGCACAGACTGAGGTGAGAAGCAAGGACCTGAGCTTCCTGCCACCTCGCGGGCACTGCCCTCCCCCCTCCCTGCTGTCCTCAGCTTCCTGTTTACTGGGGGGAAAGCAAGTGCCAGGCAGCCAAGGAGGCTACTGGCTCCCCACCTCGCCCCCCGTCCCCCCACCAGAGCCCGGGCTGCCCACGGGGCCGTTAGGCTCAGGAGCTTCCCCGGCCCCACACCCCTCCGCAGGCCCCAAGCCCAGACCCCAACCTACCCCAGGAACTGAAGCGACGAGTTGGCCCTGAGCCCCCGGGCCAGCACCTGGGCCCCGGCCTCGGTGATGTGGTTGTTCCCCAGCCTGGAGGGAAGGGGCGGAGGCTGGGAGAGCGCGGCACGGGGAGGCGGGTCTGCTGGGGACAGTGCAGCCTGGACAGAGGCGCCTGGACAGACGCCTTGGGAACCTGCCTGCAGGATGCGTGTGTGCTATCCATGTGGGGGCCTGCCCTGCCTACAGGATGCGTGTGTGCTATCCGTGTGGGGGCCTGCCCCGCCTGCAGGATGCGTGTGTGCTATCCATGTAGGAGCTGCCCCGCCTGCAGGATGCGTGTGTGCTATCCGTGTGGGGGCCTGCCCCGCCTGCAGGATGCGTGTGTGCTATCCATGTGGGGGCCTGCCCTGCCTACAGGATGCGTGTGTGCTATCCATGTGGGGGCCTGCCCCGCCTGCAGGATGCGTGTGTGCTATCCATGTGGGGGCCTGCCCCGCCTGCAGGATGCGTGTGTGCTATCCATGTGGGGGCCTGCCCCGCCTGCAGGATGCGTGTGTGCTATCCGTGTGGGGGCCTGCCCCGCCTGCAGGATGCGTGTGTGCTATCCATGTGGGAGCTGCCCTGCCTGCAGGATGTATGTGTGCTCTCCGTGTGGGAGCCTGCCCTGCCTGCAGGATGCATGTGTGCTATCCATGTGGGGGCCTGCCCCGCCTGCAGGATGCGTGTGTGCTATCCATGTGGGAGCTGCCCTGCCTGTAGGATGTGTGTGCTATCCGTGTAGGGAGCCTGCCCTGCCTGCAGGATGAGTGTGTGCTATCCATGTGGGGAGCCTGCCCTGCCTGTAGGATGTGTGTGCTATCCGTGTAGGGAGTCTGCCCTGCCTGCAGGATGCGTGTGTGCTATCCATGTGGGGGCCTGCCCCGCCTGCAGGATGCGTGTGTGCTATCCATGTGGGGGCCTGCCCCGCCTGCAGGATGCGTGTGTGCTATCCATGTGGGGGCCTGCCCCGCCTGCAGGATGCGTGTGTGCTATCCATGTGGGGGCCTGCCCCTCCTGCAGGATGCGTGTGTGCTATCCATGTGGGAGCTGCCCTGCCTGTAGGATGTGTGTGCTATCCGTGTAGGGAGCCTGCCCTGCCTGCAGGATGCGTGTGTGCTATCCATGTGGGGAGCCTGCCCTGCCTGTAGGATGTGTGTGCTATCCGTGTAGGGAGCCTGCCCTGCCTGCAGGATATATGTGCTATTCGTGCTGGGGGCCTGCCTATGGCTTCTGAGACTCCATTCTCCACCAGCACAGGGACAGGAGGGGCAGAGCGGGAAGGGGGGGATGGGCACAGGCAGGAGCCACAGGAGGCAGAGGTCCCAGCAGGTGGTTTCCCAGGGGAGCGAGGTGACTCACTGTCACACTTTCCTCCCGGGTCAGTCCTCAGCCCAGCAGGCCCAGGGTTTGCTGGGAAGTCACAGCATTAGCAAAACCCTGCTCCCTTCCCTCTGTATTCGGCAGGAGTCACGCACCCAGCAGGGGCCGAGCCCTGGCGGACAGAGCTGTGGGGGGAGCCAGGCTCACCTCAGTGCCAGGAAATTCTGCCGGCACTCCAGGAGCCGCGCCAGGGCCTGGGCACAGCCGTCCGTCAGCTTGTTGTTGAATAAACTGGAAAGTTCAAAAGAGAGACATGGAGACCAGACACGGCGGACAGTGACCCCCCCAAACCCAGGGCAGCCTGTTCCCCAGGACAGGAGGCACCTGCACCCTTCAGCCACGCAACGCCCGCCCAGCCCGCCCCAGCTCACAGCCGCTCCCGGGACCTGGCCCAGCCCGCGGCCCAGCCCAACTCACGCGAGCTTCTGCAGCTCCTCACAGCGCAGGGCGTGCTCGGCGAGCGTGCACAGGCCGCGGTCCGAGATGTTATTATCTCTCAGGCTGCAAAACACCAAGCAAATCAACTGGAAAAGGGAGCTCAGGAAAGGGGGAAGAAACGAACCAGACCTCAAAAGGGACGTTCGCTCATCCCCAAAGCGCCAGCATCTGCGCTTCGGGAAACGCTGCCGAGATGGAGCCCCCCAGGAGGCCAGACTCCCCCATCCCTGGCCAGCTGCCCACGTCATGCACGGTGTGGGGGACGGCTCAGAAACGGGGGACCCAGCACTCCTGCTAAAGAACACTGGGCTCCTTTGGGAGTCACGGACCTTGGGGAAGGGAAACGGCCGTCAGAGGGGCCTCCTAGAAGGTTCCGAGGTGGAAAAATAATAATAATCCTATCTAATAATAGACAAAGATTGAAATTAACCATACCTTCGCTACACCTCCCATTGGCTAATCAGCGAGATATGCAAATTAACCGCCAACAAAGATCTAGTCTGTATATATAAAAGGCTAAGTGGCCCACCGTCCGACCAGCCTGCCAGTACATATGACATGCACTGGCAATTTAAAAATCAACGTTGACTCGCGCAAGTGTAATCATGACACATTAACTCTGTGTGATCTATGTATGTTATTAGATCCCATTTATAAACTGAGGCTCACGGACCCTACCTAAGGAATGAAGGTCACCGCTCAGGGATCTGTGTGTTTGGTCCACAAATTAAAAAGCTCTGCCCGGCCAGCGTGGCTCAGGGATTGGGTGTCGACCTATGAACCATGAAGTCCCGGTTCGATTCCCGGTCAGGGCACATGCGGGGTTGCGGGCTCAATCCCAGTGTGGGGCGAGCGGGAGGCAGCCGGTCCATGATTCTCTCTCATCATGGATGTTTCTCTCTCTCTCTCCCTTCCACTCTGAATCAATAAAAATATATTTTTAAAAAAAAGAAAGAAAGAAAAGGACGTCTCCTGCTTCGGCCGAGAAGGTATGGCGGCCTCGTGGGTTCCAGGAGAGGTTGGTCCCTGGATGAGGGCCCCGTGAAGCCGCCTGGGAGGCCGTGAGTGGATGTCGGCGTTAAGATCCAACTTCTGCTTTCTGAGAGGCTAGAATAGGGGCAGGACATCCCCTCCCGAGGCAGGAAGGCAGGCTGGGGAGCCTGCATCACGCTGGCCGTCAGACAGGGGCACACCCTCTGCGCTCATCCGGCCCAAGATGGGGAGAGAGGCCCACAGGGCCAGGGTAGTGACCTTCCAAAGGGGAACTCACCCTCAGATGGTACTGGAGGCGGCGAGGGTGACGCCAAAGCCTCGTCCAGAGCCAGCGCTACATGAGGAACAAAAGCTCAGGCGGCCTGGCCGGCGGGGCTCAGTGGTTGAGCATTGACCTTTGAATCAGGAGGTCACAGTCTGATTCCCGGTCAGGGCACAGGCCTGGGCTGCGGGCTCGATCGCCAATGTGGAGCATGCAGGAGGCAGCTGATCTATGATTCTCTCTCATCATTGGTGTTCCTATCTCTCTCCCCCTCTCCCTTCCTCTCTGAAATCAATTAAATATATAGGTATATAGATACATATGTAGATATAGAAAAAGCTCAGGCAGAATTCCACAGTCAGGTCCCTCTGGGGCCCCAGAATTCCCGTCTGGTCAGGATTTTAAAGTCTCTGATGGGGCACAAGTCACCCGTGATTTGGAGCAGTTGCTGACACAGGCATCTACGGTGAACGATGCTGCAAGTGGTGTCCAGGTGGTCAGGGGGCCTCTGGAGCCGTCCACTGACAGGCTGCCAGGAGGGAGCGGGAACTCAGAACCACGGGGGTGCGGCTTGTGTCTCCCGGCTCTGCCACTTCCCACTCGAGCCTGGACAAGTCACGTCACGTCTCTGAGCCTCAGGTGTAGGCTGATGGGGAGAAGAACGTCCCTGCGACAGCCGGGGTGGCTGTGCGGCTCAGAGGTTGCTCTGGGGAGTGTGTGGCACAGTGCCCATCACCAGGCTGTCCTATGAGTTAGGGTGATCGTTGTCATAGATTTAAACAAAGGCCCAGGCCCAGCAGGAATTATATGTATTACATGCAAATTGTATGTAAATAGTGTGATATATGTAAATTAATTATATGTAAATTATATGAGTGTTTTACCACGATGCTGTGCACCTGAAATAAATATAAAAAATAAAATAGCCCGGCCGGCGTGGCTCAGTGGTTGAGCATCGACCGCTGAACCAGGAGTCGCGGTTCCATTCCCGGTCAGGGCACAGGCCCAGGGTTGCAGGCTCGATCCCCAGTGAGGGGTGTGCAATCAGTGATTCTCTCTCATCACTGATGTTTCCACCTCTCTTTCCCTCGCCCTTCCTCTCTGAAATCAATTAAAAAAGCATTTTAAAATAATAACATAAACGAAGGCCCAGACTGGAGGAAGGACCCGGCCGGGGCTGTACAGAGAGGCTGCAGGCTGGCCCTGACCACCGGGATCCCCACAGGTGCCCCCACACCTGCACCTGCACGGTGACGCCATCCTCACCTCACCCACCAGCATCGCCCAGGACACTCACTACAGAGCCTTGCAGACGCCCAGGCAGGGCAGCAGCTGCTCCACGCCGACGTCGCCCACCGAGTTGTGGTCCAGCTGCAGGGCCACGGGCCGCCGGAGGTGGCGCAGCACGAAGGCCAGGGCGGCGCACTCGGCAGGGCCCACGCTGCAGAAGGTCAGCTTGAGGTGCCCCACGTCCAGGCCCCGCACAGCCTTGCGCGCCAGCCGCTCCTCCCGCAGCTCGTACAGGCTGCGGACCAGCCAGAGGAAGCCGGGCAGGGCGTGCATGCTCTTGGCCTCGCCGGGCAGGGCCGGCGGGATGGAGCAGAAGTGCTTGCGGAGGCTGCGGGCCAGACACCGGTGGGCACAGGCCTGGCGCCGCAGCAGGGCCTTCTCGGACGCCTGGCACTCGGCCAGCAGGCCCCGGTGCTCCCTGGACAGCAGCCCTGCCAGGAAGGCGGCCGTGATCTGGAGGTTGTGCGGCTCGGCCTGCTGCAGCCAGGCCTCCACGCCGCCCTCCTCGCTCGGCGGGCCCTGCACGCACAGCGCGGGCAGCAGCCGGGCCAGCGGCGAGCTCCCCGTGGGGCGGCAGTTGAAGAGGTGTCTGAGCGAAGAGGGCCTCACGTCGGTGCTGAGCACCAGGTAGAAGGCGGCAAAGAAGCACTGGAAGGTGATGTGCAGGAACTCCAGGGGCGGCGGGCTCCCGGGCGCCACGCTTTTGGCATGCACCAGGAAGCCGAGGGAAACGTCCGCCCCGTCCACGTGCGCCGCCTGGAGCTGCTTGGCCGAGAACACGTAGCAGCTCACGCCCAGGCCCCAGAGAGCCAGGCGGCCCAGGTGCAGGAGGGTGGGGAGCCTGCCTCTGAGAAGGCCGGGCCCCGGGCCGTGGGGGGCCGCGTCCGGTGGGGAGGCGTGGAGCAGGAAATGCTGCAGGATCAGCAGGTACATGTCCGTGGTGGTCCGCGGGGACCCCCCGCCCTGCAGCAGCAGCTCCTGGTGGCATTTGGACACCATCCAGGCAAAGACGGGCAGGTGGCACAAGCCGTGCAGGGCTGAGGTGGCCCTGAGCAGGCGGACGAGGCGGTCGGCCAGGCCCGGCTCGCGGTGGCGCTTCCGCAGGTACAGCTCGATGCCGTCCTCTGAGAAGCCCCTGAGGTGGAGCTCGGCCCGCACGTAGCGGCGGAGGCCGGCGGACACGGCGTCCGGGCGGCTGGTCAGCAGCTTGCGGGCGTTCTTGAGCAGGTTGCCCTGCAGGAGGTTGAAGAGCAGGTTCTGCACAGACGTGGGCTCGGTCGGGGAGCAGTGCCGCTCGCCGTCCGTGAACCTGAACCTGAACTCGTCAAAGCCGTCGAAGGTGAGGAGGACGCGCTCGGGGTGGGCGAGGAGGAACTGGAACACTTCCTCCTGGCCAAGGTCGGGCCAGCAGCAGTGCTGGAAGAGCAGGGCGCGCACGGACAGGGGCTTGGCCAGGCGCTGCAGCTGCCGGCAGCTGAAAGGGAAGACGAAGAGGAAGTCCTGGAAATCCCGCCCCGACGCCCACAGCAGGTGCAGCCGCTGCAGGAGCGTGCTCTTGCCGCTGCCCGCCTCGCCCACCACCAGCACGGTGTCCGCGTCGGCGTTGAGGCGGCCCCCGGAGCGGAAGAGGGCGTCCAGGCCCAGGGGGGCAGGGCTGGTCTGCGGGGCGCCCGCCTCCGTCCGCAGCTCCAGGGCGTTCTCCGTGTAGATGTCCTCCAGGCACAGGTTCTCCGCCCCGTCGTAGGAGCTCAGGAAGCGCGACTGGGCCGAGACCGTGGTCCGCAGCTTGGACGCGTACTTCTGACACGCAGCGTCTGGAAGGCAGAGGAGGAGGCTGAGCGGGGGCACCGGAGCGGAGGGGGGGCTGCGTGGGGCGGGGTGGCCTGACAGGTGGCCTCACACGTGGGAGACAAGAGCCAGCGGGCTCTTCAGCCACAAGCCGTGGACTTTGAGGACGGTCACCCCACCTTCCTTGCCCTCGGTTTACTCCCCCAGGAAGTGGGAGAGGCGGCCACGGTCCCTGCCTCCGAGGGATTTTATGTGGATCCGTGAAGATACTTCAGGTCAAGACCTTCATGCAGCGCTCGACACAAAACAAGTGCTCGGAAGACCCTCGTCAGTGCCCTCATTACCAGCGACATCGGGGAGAGCAGCCAAGGAGGAGGGCTAGGCTGGGTCAGAAGGCCCGCGTTGTGCCCTGGCCGGTGTGGCTCAGGGGTTAGAGCACCGGCCCAAGCACCGAGAGGTTGTGGTTTTGATTCCTGGTCAAGGGCATGAACCTGGGTTGCCAGTTAGATCCCTGGTTGGGGTCATGCAGGAGGCAGTCAATCGATGTGTCTCTGTCACATCAATGTTTCTCTCTTTCTCTCCCTCTCCCTCTTCCCTCCCTTCCTCTCTCTCTAAAAAGTAATGGGGAAAATATTCTCGAGTGAGGATTAAAAAGAGGAGGAAGAGGAGAAGGAGGAGGATGGGGGTGAGGGGGGGCCTGCATTCGAACCCCAAGCAGCCTAGGGGAGTCCCTGCACCACCCAGCCCAGCTGGATCACTCGGCTCAGCGGGGTCTTTCTAAAGGGAAGCAGAAGGTGTGAGGGCTGAGGAGCCTGATTTCTGAAGTCAGACACACCTGAGCTTGAGACCTGGAAGCCGAGGGCCCCCCCTGAGCTTGGGCGAGCCACTTTTCTGGCCTCGGTAGTCTCATCTGTGAACATGGGAACAATCCCCATCTTCAAAGATCGTTTCAGGAGGAAACGAGATCAAATGGAGCTTAGAAGAATGCCTGACCCGTGGCAAACTTCCAAAACGAGACCCACACCGACGGAAGCCAGACCCACCCTCGCCTGCCCGCTCTGCACCGCCCGCCCCAGGCTCCACATCTGCACAGCAGAGAAGCCACACGGAGACTGTAAACACAGCACCGGGCAGGGTGCCTGCAGGGCCGTGACCTGTGCCCTGAGAGCCGCCACCTTATCTAAATCCACTTGTTCTCGGGTTTCTGAGCGTCGGTGGCTGCCTCGCAGAGATCAAAAGGTTCCAGCCCCACGTAAGGGCTGGGGACGTCTGATCACTGCAGGGCACACCTGAAACTCAGGCACCACTGTCTGTCAATGGGGACTGAAAAACAAATTTAAAACTGAAGGAGAGACCAGCCCTGTGCCAACGTGTGCCCGTATCTCCTTGGCGCACCTCATGAGGGCTCGGCTGGTGAGGGGCGCGTGTAGTCAGCCCTCCACACACAGCAGCTCCCCCGGCCATTCAGGAAATAAGAAGCGCTAATACGATAATAGTGATATCGCCCACATGGATCCTGTTCATCCCCCAAGAGCCCGATGACACGGGGGCGGAGTTACCCTCAAGATGAGGAAGGACACTGCGTCTTAGGGAGCCCCCCAGCCAGGAGGTGGGGTTCTAACTGATGTCCCGCACGCTGCAGCTTCTGCTCTTACCCACGCAGCTGCACAGCCCTGCCCTCCTTGGCAGATGGACTAAAAAGAGCAGGGATGTACCTTCGAGAGAGAGGGCCAGCGGGTCCGGCAGCTCCTGCACGTGCTGTAGGAGGAAGGTGGCCAGCCCGTTGGCCTTCACCGCGGCCAGGTCCAGGAGCCTCCGCGCCTGTGGGGGAAGCGGACGTCATTCCTTCTCCAGGAGGCGGTGGAGGTGTGTGGGGAGGTCACAGGCATCTCCTCCCGCACCACACAAGCCAGGAGAGCAGCCACTCGGCAGCGCGGGTTTAAAGATGCTCCCACCACGGCCCTGGCCGGTGTTGCTCAGTGGATAGAGCGTCATCCTGCGGACTGAAGGCTCCCAGGTTCGATTCCGGCCAAGGGCATGTACCTTGGTTGCGGGCACATCCCCAGTAGGGGGTGTGCAGGAGGCAGCTGATCGATGTTTCTCTCTCATCATTGATGTTTCTAACTCTCAATCCCTCTCCCTTCCTCTCTGTAAAAAATCAATAAAATATATTTAATAAATCAATAAATAAATAAATACAGATGTTCCCACCACCATCGGGCGGCGAGATGCACACACCCACTCGGGTCCCCTCTCCAATAACGGATTGCTCATTGCAGACAGGCAGCCACTAAAAGAGTGGATAACTTTAAAATAAGATAAACGGACAAACAAAACAGGTCACAAAAAACAAAGTAGGTCCAGCCCCGGCCGGTGGTGCTTAGTGGTTAGAGCGTTGGCCTCTTCACTAAAAGGTAGCGGGTTTGATTCCCAGCTCCGGTCAGGACATGTGGGAGGGAACCAATCAATGCGTCTCTCCCTATCAATCAATCAAAGGAAAAAATATCCTCAAGTGAGGATTAACCCCCCCCAAATAGGTCCAGAGACAGAAGCATGGAACAGACAGACAGATCTCAGACGAAAGGGGGTGGGAGAGGTTAACCAGAGAACTTACATGCACACACGCACAGCCCATGGACACAGGCGATAGTGCGGTAAAGGCCAGGCTGGGGCAGGAGCCAGTGGAGGGGGACAAAGCGGGGGGCAATGGGGAGCATCTGTAATTCTCTCAACAACAACAATAATTTTTTTTTCAAAAGGACATCCGGCCCCTGACTCACACGGCCCCCCAGCACAGGGAACCTGTATGTCCAGGGCTCACTAATGACCTGGCCCCCCAGAATCCCAGAAGGGCCCTTATGGCTCCCAGAGAAGGTGAAGTCAGACCCTGTCCCCGAGACCCTGAACTCCCCTCAACCCCCGCTCCTGGGAGCCTCATTCCCAAAGGAAAGGCAACACTGCCCTTCCCTCCCACAACTGTATGTGTGCTCGCGACTCTGTTTTTCAAAACGAAAGGATAGGGTCGTGGTCGGCAAACTGCGGCTCGCGAGCCACGTGCGGCTCTTTGGCCCCTTGAGTGTGGCTCTTCCACAAAATACCACATGCGGGCGCGCGTACAGTGCGATTGAAACTTCGTGGCCCATGCGCAGAGGTCGGTTTTCGGCCTGGGCGAGTCTATTTTGAAGAAGCACTGTTGATATTTGCCTCTGTTGACTCATGAGTTCGACGACCACTGGGATAGGGTGTCGGGCCTGGTTTTGTCAGGCCCTAAAACCATAGTGAAAGCAAAGCAATGACTCACACAGAGTCCGGCTTGCGGTTGCCGCTAGCAGCTGTCATTGAGGACGGGCACAGGTCCTCGCAACACCCTACTTCTGCCCCGGGGTGATGGGAACACCTATGTTCATACCGTCACATGTGAAATCACGCAGCACAATCCCATATCAGAAACCCTAGGTGGCATTTAATCCATATCAGGACTTAGTGTGCTTATATGCATCATTAAATACAGATTTAATTTAAGGAATTGTTATGATCTGTTGAGCTGTTCACTGAAAACAGACAGCCATAGCCCAGCCGGCGTGGCTCAGTGGTTGAGCATCAACCTACGAACCAAGAGGTCACAGTTCAATTGCCCTTCGGGGCACAGGCCCAGGTAGAGGTCTCAGTTCCCAGTGGGGGGCGTGCAGGAGGCAGCAGATCCAAGATTCTCTCTCATCATTGATATCTCTCTCTCTCTCTCTCTCTCTCTCTCTCCCTTCCTCTCTGAAGTCAATAAAAACATATATATATATATATTTTAATGCAACAACTTCCCCCCGCCTGGCCCCCTCCTCAGGGGACCCTCTGGCCCACGGCTCCCCCTGGGACTGGCTGCACGGAGACCAGCGAGTCTGGTGTCGAAGCAGCCCCTTTTTCCTGAGAATGCTGAGTGCGCAAGAAGCAGGCGCCTTACCCGCTGGGATGACGTGAAGATGGGCAGCCTGATTTCGTCACACTCGTACGGGCTGAGGAAGCCCCGCGCCTGCGCCAGGTCCAGCACGCCCTCCACGTGGCTGTAGAGTCTCCGGACGATGGCTGGCCGGTGGCACTGCAGGTCCCGGGCCGGGTGGGGGGAGTGGGGGTCCCAGTGGCCTCGCAGCGCGGGGGACCGGCCGTCGGCCTGCGCCTCCTGCACCGCCGCCAGGAGCTGCTCACAGCCCCAAGCACCCTTATTCCATACGGTGTCCAGGAGGCGCCTGGCCGAGTGGGAGAGGGGCTGGCCCAGGACGCGCAGGCCCTCATATTCCTCCCAGGACAGCACGTCCCAGGAGAGCAGCCAGTCCAGGACGCTCTCGAAGGCCTCCAGGGACCCCGAGCCCAGCAGCCCCACCAGCCGGCTCCTCTGGGCTTGGAAAGCTTCCTGCGTGCACATGTCATGGCCTGCGGAGGAGAGGCGGTCAGCAGGCAGGCGTGCGGGGCAGGGGCAGGGGAGGGGCCGGCCAGCCCACCAGAGGCCAAGCCTGCCATGGTTCTGCCCTCGGACATTCCCCAATCCAAGTTCCCCATTGCACAGATGCACAAACTGAGGCCCAGCGAAGGCAAGAAAGGACCCGCAGAGGGTTTGAAGTGGGTGGGAGTTCAATCAAGCTCCCCTATCCATGCTTCATCTGAGCCAATAGGAAGAGCAATGGCCCCCAAGGGATCCAGAAATTAATTCTCTCTGAGGCGGCGACAGAGGGCTCCCCCATACTGGCTGGGTTCTGGCCACAGCAGCTCCCCCTTCAATAACGGCTGACGTTCATTAAGCACCTACTATGCACCAGGCACCATTGTAGGCAGTTTCCTGCGGGAATTCATTTACTCCTTCCGTCCGCTCTGAAGTCGATGCTATGGTCAGCCCCATTTGACAGATGGCAAAACTAAGGCACAGAGAGGCTGGGTGGCCTGCACAAGGGTTCCAGAAGCATGCCTTTAATTCCCTTAGAGTTGGGGTCCCCCCACCACCACCCCACGCCTGTGCAGGGAACCCTCTGCTCCCCCAAGAGACAGAGCCAGAACACTGCTGTAAAGAGCCGAAACCCAGCGAAGCAAAAGTCACGGTGCAGACTAAGTGGTGTCAAAGCTCATGGGTGCACTGATCCCTCCCCCCTGCCCCGGGGCCTCGCCGCCCTCAGCACCAACCATTGTGTGCCCGTCACCCCTCTGTCCACAGCCTGCTCTGGGCTCAGAGCAAGATGGTCATGAATCAAAATCCCACACGGGGAGGGGCAAGCCTGGGACCGTCTGTGCCCGCCGGCACACGCCCGCCACGGTGAGGGGACGGAGCAGCCTCCAACCAGAAGCCTGTGCCCGCGGGGTGAGGA
Organism: Myotis myotis; assembly: GCF_014108235.1. NCBI lineage: Eukaryota > Metazoa > Chordata > Mammalia > Chiroptera > Vespertilionidae > Myotis > Myotis myotis. Next base: position 41,147,134 of record NW_023416323.1, read on the forward strand.
GACCCAGGCACATGAGAGAGGCAACTGATCCATGTGTCTCTCACATTGCTGTCTCTCTTTCTCTCTCTCTGTCTAACCCCATCCCTTTCACTCTCTAAAAAAGTCAATGGAAAAATATTTTTTAAAAAGCTGAGCAGGTGTGGGTAGAGGCAGGGCCCAGCAGCTCGGGCCGGCCTCGAGCAGGAACAGCCTGGCCAGGTGACACAGGACCGGCAGGTCTCGAGCTGCCGGGGGGAAACCCCAAACGGATGGGCCGGAAGCCAGTGTCGGCCAGCCAGTTGGGCAGAACAAGGTGATGCTGGGCAGTCCTGGCAGAAAGCCTTGTGCAGCCACGTGACCCGCACTGACAAACCCCAGGGGAACCGAGACACGCCCATGGGCGTGCTCACCCACCGGGGGACAGACAGGCAGGGCCCTTCCTGAGGACAGAGTCTGGGGCAGCTGATGGATGCCTGAGCCACACGTGCCCAACTAGGGATATCAGGACTCTGTGCATACCGGGGAGGGGGGTGGGGAGGGCAGGGCAAGGCCATCGCATTTGTCACTCTGCCCTCCTACCAGCAGCTGGGAAGTCCCATCTCTGCCCAGGCCCTGTTCCAGAAACATCCGAGCAGGGAGATTCCCCAAGGACCAATTTGACCAGTGCCCCGTCTGCCAGCAGGCATTGCTGTTTCGTCTCAAACATCCAGGAGGGAGGACCTGGCCTTGTTGCTGTCCTCACTGAGCAGCTCAGGAAGCTCCTCGTTATGTCTAGCTTAAGTTTCCCCTGCTCCACTGTCAATTGGGAGACAATAAAAAACAAAAAAACACAACAGATCTCTGCCCATCACTTATTTGATAAAAACTGTCCCTAAAATCCTGCCTCCTGCCCTGTTATCACCTGCTCGGGCTTCCCCACTTCAGGCTAAATACAGCTGTGCATCGTCACTGCCTTTTCTTCTCCGCCTCAGTTCCTACCCCTTTGGCGTTGTCATAGTTTTTCCTCGAGGAAGGTGAGGCCCATCCATCCAGAGGAAAGCGCATTTCCACGCTGAAACGTGGAAAAGGGGCAGGCCCTCCCTAATCCCCAAACCCAGGCCCAGGCCCTGCGCCTCCCTCCTTCCTGAGACCACAGCCAGCCTGGGTCCCCGGGGCCTCGGGCAGCTGATCTGCTTCAGTGATGAAATCCCAGCCGCTGGGCCCTCAGGAACAGAAGGCGGCTGTCCTGGACCTCAGCTGGGGCCCCGTCTCCCTCCCTCCTGCAGCGACCTCCCCTCCTGGTCCCCTTAACCCGCTTCTCTCAGGGGTGCAAACAGACCCTAACTTTACCCCTTCTGGGTCCAGTCCTATCTCTCGGGCCCTTTCACAGCAGGACCCCTTGTCTGCTGTCCTGACTGACCACTCCAGCCCTTCCAATCGGGTCTCCCCTACCCCCCAAAACTGCTTTTGTCCTGGTCACCCCTGACCTCAGAGTGAGCCCCCGCATTGCTTGGTCCTCAGCCCTCATCCCGCTCAATCGGCCAAAGGCATGTGTCCTCATGGCTCCCCCCTCCCCCTGGAAGCCCCTGCCTCGTGGCCTCCACGGCGCCCCAACGCTCTGAATTTCCTCCCTGGGCGCTCTTTCTGCCCCTTTGGCTCGGTCCTATGCGGGGAGCCCCCGAGCTCCCTGGTGGGACCCCTTCCCCTTCTCCCCGCTCTCCGCTCCCCACCCCCACCACTCTCTCCCTAAGGGGCCTCCACTGCTCTCGCTGCTTTAAACGCCAGCAGCAGCGAGGATCCAGCGAGGATCGTCCGGGCACTCACCACTCACAGGCAGGCGTGGAACAGACGGGGAAACTGAACTGAGGCCGGCAGAGAGGAGCGAGGAGCCCCCGCTGGGACCTGAAGCCTGGCCTCGCCCCGAGCCTGAGGACTTCGCATCCCAGGGGCTCCCCCCACATACACACAGACCCCGCCCCCAGATCACCGCCTCTCTCTGGATCTCAAAGGCTCTCGGGGCCCAGAAGTTCTACCCGTGTCCCCAAGCCCCCTCTTCTCCTGGAGTCACAGTCCGCCAGGGGGCTCCCTAACCTCCGGATGCCCCCTTTCCAGCTACCTACCTTCCATTCAGATCCCGGGACCCCCCAGGGGAAACCGAGGCAGCCCTTCCTCAGCCCCGCGGCGGCCAGAAGGGCTCAGGAACCAGTGTCTGAATCCTACGGGCGAGACCCTCGGCGCCCGCCCTCTCCCGGCGCCGGGCCGTGGAGCACGCAGCTCGGGGAGGCGGGGGGGGGGCGCCCCGATTCCTCCTCTAATTGGTTGGGGCCACGTCTGGAGGATCCCAAGGCTCCTGCACTCAGCCCAACTCACGTCGGGCCCGCCACGCCCCCTGCCCGCGCTCGCCACGCCCATCCTGCGCCGACCACGCCCCTCCTGTCCAGCGCCTCCACCCCCGCTGCGCCCGCCTCCCCAGCTCTGCTGAGTCTTGCCCGCTGCCTGCAGGGCTGGGCCACCTGGCTGCGTGGCCCTGGCCCTGTGTGTCCCCCTTTCTGGGCCACCTTTCAATTGGAGGGAACCAGAGCGTCTCCCAGGACAAGCCCCCCTTCTCTCTCTCTCTCTCTCTCTCATACACACACACACACACACACACACACACCCCTGTGAAACAGAAGCCAGGAAAGCTCTGGGTGACAAAATACAGCGCCCTCGGAGGGGTCAGCCAGCCTTGGTATAGTGAAGACGGGGAACAGCGCTTTGGGGAGTGCGGTGGGTTCCATGGCAGGTGCGCCCTCTTTTGTCGTGTTTCTTTCTGTCCCGCTGTGTGCGTGGAGGAGAGGGTCCCGGGGCGGTACCAACAGGGCTCGCACACCTGACACTGCCCAGAACGTCCTACTGTCCCCAGCCAGCGCCACCGGTTCTCCAGTCCAGGCGTGAATATAAACGTTCCTCTTAAAATACTTGTGTTTGGAGACGTTAAAATCTAAAGTCAATTGAAAGGAAAAGAACTGACATTCACATAGTTATTATGGGCCGGGCTTCACATACACCAACTCAGTTAATCCCGTCTCGGGGCATTGGCTATCATTACCCCTAACTTATCGGTGAAGAAACGGAGGCACCGAAAAATGAATTAACCTACCCAAGTAGTGACAGCAGAGCCGGGATTCACCCCCCCCGGGCACCTGGCGCCAAAGTTCAGGCTCTAATCCACACACACACACACACACACACACACACTGCCTCCAGGTGAATTCCTCTCAGGTAGCACTCAGTAGGTTGGGGTTGGGAAATGCTGCATTAGAAGGACTGAAACTACCCCAGCGACAAGCTAGAAGCCTCCTAAATGCCCCACAATAGGAAATCGCTTAAGAAAACTGACAGGGGCCCGGCCAGCGTGGTTGAGCATCAACCTATGAACCAGGAGGTCCCGGTTCAATTCCCCGTCAGGGCACATGCCAGGGTTGCCAGCTTCATCCCCCACGTGGGGCATGCAGGAGGCAGCCGATGCACGATTCTCTCATCACTTATGTTTCTATCTCTCTCCCTCTCCCTTCCTCTCTGAAATCAATAAAAATATATTGTGGAGGGCGGGGTGGGGGGGGGGGGACTGAGAGAGCAACTGGAAAACTTTGCCAACTCATCTTGCATCCCCCATGGCCCACCTGGTAGGAAGTTTTCCAGCTTGACCTGCAAAATACACCCAGAACGCAACCGCTTCTTGCCAGACCTCCATGCCCACCGGGGTCCCAAGCCCTGGCATCTCTTACCTGGGTGACAGCAGAAGGTCCTAGCCATTGGCCAGGCTTCCAGCAGCAGCAATGCGAACCTGTTTAAAAATAAAAGTCTGGGTACGCGTCACTCCTCTGCGTCAGTCCCTCCAGGGTCTCCCCTTTCAGAGCAAAGGCCAAGGAGGGGCTTTAGGATTGCTGTTTGCACCCCGCACCCTTGGGGAGCCCCCTCCTCACGCTCACCCTCATTCGCTCTGTGCCGCCTGCTGCTCCTGGGCTGTGCCAGATGCGCCACCACCGCTGGGCCTTTGCATCCACTGTTCTCTGCCTGGAATGCTCTTCCTCTAGACACTTACATGGCTCCCTCTCTCCCTGGCTGATTGTGCGTTTTTCTCCATAGCGGTTATCTGCTCACCGAACGCTATGGATTTTCTTATTTGCTGTCTTGGGTGTCAGTCTCTCACCCATATAGGCATGGTATCCTTTTGAGTTCGTGTTTTCATTTTCTTTGGACAAATACCTGGGTGGGGAACTGCTGGGTCAGATGGTGGAAAAACCACTAGGATTTTTCAAAGGCTTGGGTGTGCATGCCCAGTGAGGAGACATAAAGCTGACATGACTACCCACACCTCGCTGGCTTGGGTTTTCGATGCCAGGCCTGTGGAGGCGCAGCTGTCAGTGATCAATTCTTGTTGCATTTACCCCCCAAAAAAGTGTGTGAGTGTTGGGGTTCCCAACTGGGAGACGCCTGGGGGGTGGGGAGCGGCAGTGTACCGTTTCCCGTTGCTTGCTCAATGGCGCAAGGAGGATCCTCAATTACCTCATGTTGCAATTCCGGAAGCTGACACGCAGAGAGGGGCGGCGGCTACCCCCCCCGGGCACCCAGTGAGTCAGGGCTGAGCTGGAGCCCAGCCCCAATCGCCATCCTCTGCGTCACCCACCCATGCATTCATTCATTCATTCATTTATTTGCGCAAGTTCTCATTCCTTCATGCACACAGCACCATGGCAGGTACTGCTGTAGGGACAGACCGCCAACACGGAGCCCCGCCTTCCGGGTGTGGGAGACCAGCAATGAAAAAGCGAACACATAGGCAAACAATGCAGGTCTGGACAGAGGGGCCAGGGAGGCCGCCAAGGGTGAGACAACCACGCTGCACGCTGAAAATGAGAGCAAGGCGCGGAGGAAGCAAGAGAGGGCATTGCGGCTGCAGGAGGTGCCAGGGACGGGCTGGGCGTGTCTGAGGCCAGAAGGCAGTGCCCACACTGTTGAGTATAAGTGACGCTCGCAGGGGGACCACACGCAGTGGGGGGGTGGGGGGGTGCGTAGGGAGCCAGGCGCAGGAGGGGTCTGGATTACCACGAATGCCGGGAGAAGCCGCAAGGGCCCAGGCAGTTTGAATTCTAGAAGAGCCACCTGGACTCCGAGATGCCGGCCTTCCGTTCCCTGACGCCCCGGGACCCCTCGGTGCCCCTCCTCACCACCTGGCCCCAGCACTCCAGGGGGGCCCACCCAGTCCTTCCCCCCTCAGGACAATGGGGCCTACCTGCCTAGACACGGGGAGCTCCTCACCCCAATCCGTGCTGCCGAGAAGCCAGCTCCTGGCGGTCACCTGGGCCAGCTGGGCTCCTCCTGCCCGGCCAGACCCCTGCGTCCGGGGTTCCACAGAGCGCCTCCTGCCCCCTCAGAGGAAGCAGTGACTTCCATGCTCTGCCGGGGCTGCTGGCTGTGGGTGCGAGGCTCGCAGGATGGCAGGGAAGGGCTGTCTATCTAACTGGCATCTTGCAGGTTCAGTCCAGGTGGGGGGCGGGTGGGGGGACTGGGGAGCTGCAGGACAGGGCCAAGGAGGGAGGGGAGAGTGAGCTGGCCTCACTCCACACCGACCCTGGGACCCCCGCCCCCGGCTCAGCGGGCCATCTGCGGGCAAGATAGAGTTGAATGAGGTGCAGCCCCACACTCAAGGGCTCACCCGCTAGCAGGTCAAGCCACAGAATGCAGGAAACGCCGCTTGAACAAAGCAGACCAGAAAGAAAAATTATCCAATCAAAGGTGAGCCATGGCTCTGGCCAGTGTGGGTAAGTGGTTAGAGCACTGGCCCTGGCACCAAAGGGTCGCGGGTTCGATTCCCAGTCAAGGGCACGAACCTGGGTTGCAGGTTGAATCCCTGGCCCTGGACGGGGCACCTGCAGGAGGCAACGGATTGATGTGGCTCTCTCACATCGATGTTTCTCTCCCCCGCCCCCTTCTACTCTCTCTAAAAATAAATGGAAAAAAAGTATCCTCAGGTGAGAATTTACAAAAATAGTGAGCCATGGACTTGAACAGACACCTCACCAAAGAGAATAGAAAGATGGCAACAGCCCGGGAAAAGATGCTCAGCACCACTGGTCAGGAGAGGATGCAACGGAAAACCACGGCGAGGTGCCACCGCCTGCCCCCCCCTCCCCCCGTGGCCAGGAGAACGGCTAAATGAGAGGCCGAGCACAGCAAGTGCCGGCGAGGATGTGGACCGCCCGGGACGCCCATGCACCGCGGTGGGGATGCAGCCTGATACCGCCGTTCGGGTTTGACACAGTCCAGCTATTCATCCCGTAAGACCCCGTCATTTCACCCCAAACACACACGGGCTCTCGCGTGCATGTGGCAGAATGGTCCCAGCAGCATCGAAAGTGATGAAACAACCCAAATGGGCAGCCACAGGCCAAAACGAGGCCAAAGGAGGAGGCATTGAAGCGATGGAGCAGATAAACATCACAGAACCCCAGCTACACACCAACACGCAGGACTCCCAGTCACATACACGTGCCGTGGAAGAAATCAGACGCAAAGGCATACAAATCGTACGCGTGGCTCAATGTATAGAAAACCCCAAACATGAGCAAATGCAGCGATTGTTCGGGGTCTGTCCACAGGTGGTCCACTAAGAAGAGCAAGGACGGGGCCCCGTGGGAATCGGGTGGGGAGGGACGGAGTCAGGAGAGGCACAGAGTGGACTCCCAGGTTGTAGTCTGCGTCTTGCCCCCACCTCCCGCCCTCGAGGCCGCAATACCGGTGGCCAGGAACCACCTCACTCCCCAGGGTTCCGGCCTCCCTGGTGCTTTCTGTCCGGAGTGTGGGCTGCGGCGTTGCCCAGAGAAACGGGTCACGAGGGACGGCGAGTCTGCCCCACCTCCTTCCACACCCCACACTGACTCTGGTCCCACCAGCTCTGTGCTCTTAGCCTCCGTTTCCCCATCTGTCAAAGCCTAGCTCGTAGGATAGGACAGCAAACACGAAGGTTTGGGAGCCCTGGCCGGTTTGGCTCAGTGGATAGAGCGTCGGCCTGAGGACCAAAGGGACCCGGGTCTGATTTGATTCCGGTCAAGGGTATGTACCTCTCACAGCCGGGTCCCGGTCAGGGCTGGTGCAGGAGGCAACCAATCGATGTGTCTCTCTCACATCGATGTTTCTCTCTGTCTCTCCCCCTCCCTTCCACTCTCCCTAAGCATCAATGGAAAAATGTCCTCGGGTGAGGATTTAAAAATAAAAGAGCTTTGGGAGCTAAGGTTCGAAGGCCAGTGGTTGTGGGGGGCTCGGAAGGACAGCCAGGCCACTGCAAGGCTGTGGGCAGCGAGGCCCCGCTCAAACCCGCAGGGGTTTCTGCTCCCCTGCCCGGGCGCCCCACTAGCCCGTCCTCAGCAGCCAATGGGCTGGGGCGCCCGGAGCAGGCCACACAGCCTAGTTCCTGTTTTCAAATGGGGAACTTAGCAAAGTCACGGCCCGGAGCCCGAATGCAGAGCTGAAGGGGGCCCCATGACACCCCTCCCGGATCCCTGGACACCCACGGGGCCAGAAGCCGCAGGTCAGAGGTCAGTGTCGGATCCCACATTTAGTGCCCCTCTACCCCCGGGGGCCTGAGCCGGGCAGCCCGGGACCCACCCTCAGTACCTGTTGGGGGAAGGGTGGCCCGAGAGGGGTGGGTGGCAGCCTCGGTGCACCTTGGGACAGCCCAGGGAGCCGCTCCTTAACCCTCCGCGGCCTCAGTTCCTCCGGAAGTGCCAGGCGCTTCTGCAGCCCCTCTTGGACCTGGGGAATATGTGTTTCTCAAACGGTGGTGCCAGGGAACCCCTGCACCAGCCTCGTCCTGGGTGACTTGGGGAGTCCAGGGCCCACCCCCAGGCCTGCCAGACTGGACTCTGGTGCTGGGAGCCAGGGAGTCTGCTTTCTCCAAGCCCCCAGCACCCCTCCCCCGAGGAGGCTGCAATGGCAGCGGGGACAGTTCCAGCAGCGTGGCCCCCCCCTCTGTCCAGGCCACAGGAGCACAGGGTGCAGACCAGGCCTGGAGTCAGACAGGCCAGAGCTCAAGCCCAGCCCCACCCCAGGACCCACCCGCAGACCCAGGCCACCTGTACCCTTCGTGTTTTGAATCCCTGCTAATGTGTTCATTTGTCCCTTTTTCTAACCTGCCTTAGACGTTTACAATGCTGCTCCAACTTCTACCTTAAGAGTCGTTTATTTCTCAATTAGTTCTCAAAGCACCTACCGCATGTCAGATAATGAGAGGGACTGTTAGACAGTGCGGGGGGGGGGGGGGCGGCCAGGGGGGCCTGAGCGGATGCTGCCCATGGACACCAGCCTCAGGGAGTGGGTTCTGTTTGTATAAAGGAAACTGAGGCACAGAGAAGGTAAGGAACGTGCCAGGCACCCGGTCATGTCATCCACAGGGGTTACGGCATAAACCAACCCGGACAACCGGGCACCCCGCTGCCTCCCCGTACCTCCCACCACCCCCCCCCCAGCAGGTGGAGGGGACCCTGAAGGCAGGCAGGCTACCTTCTGTCCCACCTCAGGCCCTGCCCACCACCGACAGCTCTGAAGTCTCGGTTCCTTCACCATAAAGCGGAGGTCCCACGCTCCTCCACCCCAGATTCCCGCGGAGGGAGGGAGCGGGCACTGCGGCCAGAGGCTCTGCCAGGGCCTCGCGCACTCCCCAGCCATGGGACCTTGGGCCAGCCCTCCTCTGTTCCTGGGAGTCCCCACAGGTTTGGGGGGCAGTGAATAAGACAGTGGGTGTGAGAACCTGGGGGACTAGGAAGTGGGGGAAGAAGTGGTGGGTGGCCCTGGCCGGTGTGGCTCAGTTGGTTGGAGTGTCGTCCTGGGCATCCAAGGGTTGCAGGTTCGATTCCCAGTCAGGGCACATGCCTGGGTTGCGGGCTCCATCCCCAGTAGGGGGCATGCAGGAGGCAGCTGATCAGTGATTCTCTCTCATCATTGATGTTTCTCTCTCTCCCTCTCCCTTTCTCTCTGAAATCAATACAAATATATTGAAACAAATAAATAAAATAAAATAAAAAATTCAGAGCAACGGGTAACATGAGGATCCTAACAAGAAGGCAGGACAGCTCGGCCTTGGGCCCTGGTTTGGCATCCGGCAGTGGCCAGACAGCTGGATGGGCAGCGGAGGCCCAGCCGTGGGGACCATGAGACGGGTCCTAGGCCTCCCAGGACCCACCAGGGCCCCACCCCGAGTGGCTCTCACTGTTCTCTCTTGTCCCCCTGGCAGCCCGGAGCATGGCAAGTGCCCCGCACCCCGGGAGCCCCGGATGGGCAGGACTCATGGAAGCGCCCACCGCCGGCCCTGGCCTCCCGCCTCCAGGACCTGAAGGGGACTCCGGTGAGCAGAGGCATGGGGCGTGGTCGGGGGAACGGAGGTGGGAAGACATTGAAACACACATGTGGGCACCTCAGCAGAAGCCAGGAGACAGCAGGGCACCTCCCTTAGCTTGGCCCATCCCGCAGGGGACACGGAGCTGGGCCGCAGGGGCCCGCCTACGGGCCGGAAGTGGAGCCTGTGACACACGTTGCATTTTGCAACCAGAGCCGCCTGGGGAGGAGGGGCCACTTCAGGTCATCCGTCCGGTCCGGGGCAGGATGGGTTCAGCCAGGTGGGGCCCAGGGTCGGGCTGATGCCCAGCTCGCCCTGTTCTTGGGGGGATGGGGGCGGGGGGAGTCGCAGCTCTTCTGGGAACCCCATGTCCCATTCAGACGGACCCAGGCAGACCCAGGGACACCCCCCCACAGGCCTGGCCCCCACGTGCACGGGCCTGGTCCAAGGCCTCGGGGTGCTGTTCTTGCAGACGGGGCCGGCAGCCCGAGCGCCCACTCCAGCATGACCACGCGGGAGCTGCAGGAGTACTGGCGGGGCGAGAAGGGCAGCTGGAAGCCCGTGAAGCTGCTCTTCGAGATCTCCTCGGCCCGCATCGAGGAGGAGAGGCTGTCCAGGTTTGTGGTAAGCACCGGGGCGGGTCTGCGGGCTCACACACACGCACCCGCAGTTCTGCTGGGGAGATGCTGGGGAGCAGGGCCAAAGAGCAAGATGGCGCGCTGGGCACGTGCGAGCTGCGTGAGGCCCGGAGGCCTGTGAGCCACGGCCCCCGATCCCCACGAGGAGCGAACCCTTTGTGCCAGGTGACCTGGGCTTGGGCATCTGGGTCCCCGCGCCGTGTTGCCACATCCCTGTATCAGTGACACTGTCACTTACCTAGGAGTTTCCTTTAAAATGGGTCACGTCTTGGAAGACACTACATAGATGCATCTCTAGGAAAAAGCCTCCAACAGGAAAGCCAGGCCCCTGCGGTAAAGAGAAGGCGATCGTGGTGCCCAGGCCGGTGTGGCTCAGCGGGCAGAGCATCGGCCTGAGCACTGGAAGGTCTCGGGTTTGATTCCCAGTCAAAGGCACGTGCGGGGGTTGCAGGTTCAATCATGGCACAGATAGGAGGCAACCAGCTGATGTCTCTCTCACATCGATGTTTCTCTCTCTCTCCCTCCTTCCCACTCTCTCTAAAAATCAATGGGAAAAATATCCTCCAGTGAGGATTAAAAAATAAATTTCCTGGTGGGACAGCTCTGGCGGGGGGAGCTGAGGTCACAGTGGACGTCAGCTTGTGTTGGGGGAGACCTCACTGACCCCAGAAGGGCCTCACCTTTGGCGCAGCTCCTCCGGGCGCGTGCAAAGACAACCAATCGACATGAATGTTTCTCTCTGTCTTTCCCTCTCTCTTCCACTCTCTCTACAACAGTGGTTCTCAACCTTCCTAATGCCGCGACCCTTTAATACAGTTCCTCATGCTGTGGTGACCCCGAAACATCAAATTATTTTCGTGGCTACTTCATAACTGTAATGTTGCTACTGTTATGAATCGTCATGTAAATATCTGATATGCAGGATGTATTTTCATTGTTACACATTGAACATAATGAAAGCATAGTGATTAATCACAAAGACAATATGTAATTCTATATGTTTTCCGATGGTCTTAGGCGACCCCTGTGAAAGGGTCGTTCGGCCCGCAAAGGGGTCGCGACCCACAGGTTGAGAACCGCTGCTCAGGTTGAAGATGAACATATTACCAAAAAAAAAAAAGCGGGCATTTTCAGGGTGTGCTTTAAATCCCGATCATCATTCTTCCCATCGCCAGGCTCGCTCTGGCAGTGCAAACCCTCCTTGGGATTCACTCCGAGGCCATCTCTCTCTCTCTCTACCGCCCCCCCCCCCCCCCCCAGATGTACCAAATCGTGGTCATCCAGACGGGCAGCTTCGACAGCACCAAGGCCGTCCTGGAGCGGCGCTACTCCGACTTCCAGACGCTGCAGCGCGGCCTGGCGCGGGCGTTCCCGGAGGAGATCGAGGACGTGGCCTTCCCCAAGAAGCAGCTGCTGGGGAACCTGGCGCCCGGGCTGATCGCGGCGCGCACGCGGGCCTTCCGCGACTACCTGCGCCAGCTGCACGCCATCCGCTGCGTGCGCCGCTCGCGGGAGTTCATCGACTTCCTGACGCGGCCCGAGCTGCGCGAGGCCTTCGGCTGCCTGCGCGCCGGCCAGTACGTGCGGGCGCTGGAGCTGCTGGGCCGCGCGCTGCCGCTGCAGGAGAAGCTCACCGGCCACTGCCCCGCCGCCGTGGTGCCCGCCCTGTGCGCCGCGCTCGTGTGCCACCGGGAGCTCGAGCGCCCCCTGGAGGCCTTCGCGGCGGGCGAGCGGGCGCTGGAGCGGCTGCGGGCGCGGGAGGGCCACCGCTACTACGCGCCGCTGCTGGACGCCATGGTGCGCCTGGCCTACGCGCTGGGCAAGGACTTCGTGTCGCTGCAGGAGCGGCTGGAGGCCAGCCAGCTGCGCAAGCCCGGCCCGCGGGGCCTCACCCTCAAGGAGCTGGTCGTCCGCGAGTATCTGGGCTGAGCCGCGAGCTGCAGACCTGGGATCGCCATGGCTCTTCGGGCTGCTGGGGCGCCTCTTGGATGGAATAGCCACGTGGGGGCACTTGTCGTCCTCCATTTCCCCAGCTGTGTCCAGCTGAGCCCCCCTCCCCTCCCCTCCGGAGTCCTTGGAGCCTCTGCTGTGTCCTGGGTCCTGTGTCCCTTAGATGCCTGGCTCACTTGACCTCAGAACCACAAACCCAGCCCCGGCGGCGGCGTGGCTCAGTGATGGAGCGTCAACCTGTGAACCCGGGAGGTTAGGGTTCGATTCCCAATCAGGGCACATGCCCAGGTTGCAAGCTCGATCCCCAGTAGGGGCCGTGCAGGAGGCAGCCGACCCATGATTCTCTCTCATCATGGATGTTTCTGTCTCTCCCTCTCCCTTCCTCTCTGTAATCAATAAAAATATATTTTTTAGAAAGAAAGAATGCCCAACAGGGATTGGGGAGGGGGGGTTAGTAGAAGATTCGGGCAGCCAGCTGGGCGAGCTAAGAGTTGGCCCGGGATGTCAGGGTCCAGGTGGCATCAGCCCACTGGGTGCAGAGGGACAACGAATGAGGGACACGTGAGTCTAATGGGGCACTGGTGGGGATGGGGAATCTTCTAGAATCTGCACTGCAGGTTTTGGGTCTGGATACACACCCCGTGGCCTAAGTTCTTCCACAGGGAGGTCTTGGCAAAGTGGGGGGGGAGGGGGGGCTCGGGCAGGCACCTGGCACCGTGAGAGCCGACTCTCTCCAAAGGAAGTCAGCCTCAGACCAGGCCAGTGGAGAGGGGGAAGCCGGATGCAGGGGTCGTGTGCACCTCAAAATCACACATATTCGGTGCATGCGTGCAGTAGAGAGAGGCTTTTAAAAAACCTAATAACGGGTGGAGGGGACCTACAAAAGCATGTCAGGGAGCTCCCCATCAGGACCCCTAAGGCGGGGCGCAGGGAATGGACTCACCCAGGTTTCCTAAAGGGGCTGCCCACCTGCCTCTCCTGCTGGCACTCGGCGCCGCCCTCCCAGGTGTTTGGCAGCGGTGGCCCGTCGGTCTCCAGGGCTTCTGCCCACGGTCTTCCTCCCTCACAGGCGTCCGAGGGCCTGGGAGGACCCACAGGGGCCGTCTCCTCCTGGCGCCTCCCTGTTGCTGGAGAAGTCACGGACCCATGCACTTCTTAGGTTCTGGAACAAGTCCTTCCGCTCCTCATGCCACCGTCTCCAGGGAGCCTTCCGCATGGCCCACCACAACCCCGGGCCTGGGATCAGAACCATCAGCCTCTCCGGGAGCGGGTCAGCAATGCCCAATGTCAGGCCCCACCCGGACCCGCTGAGTTAGAATCTGCAGGTGACAAGCTCCCTCCCCTTCTTCACAAGTGATTCCTGTCTGCGCAGGTGCAAGCAGGAGGCCCGCGATGTAGGCAAGTTAACGTGACGTGGAGGTGCCTGAGAAGCAGCATCAGCTCGGCCTGTCCTCACCCTGTCTTCCTGCCTCCCAGGCCCGTCCCCACCACACACACACACCTAGGCTCCGCCCACACGCTTAGGCCCCTCCCACACACCTAAGCCCCTCCCACACACATAGGCTCCTCCCACACATATAGGCCCCTCCCACACACCTGGCCCAACCCAGGGCCAGGAACCTGCAGCTGGTAGCCCAGGCCAGCTCACTCGCACCTGGCAGCCGCTCTGGGCCCTCTCCCCAGGGGCTGCGGGCTCCTTCAGACAGTAGCCTGCTCCAGCAGCCTCTCTCTCCTGCCCTGTGGCCCCCCGGGGGGGGGGGGGTTAGACATGCCCTGAGACCTGTGACTGGGACGCCTTCCCCAAGCCACGGTGGGAAACGGCATGTCAGTGGCCGCCTCTGTGCTGAGTGCCCAGGGCTCCCCCCGCCACTGCCCGTCCAGCTCTGCCTGGGAGGAGTCCTTATCCCATTTAACAGGCAGGACACAGACACCCAGAGCGGTTAAGTGACTTGCCCATCGAGGTCACACAGCCAATGATGAGCAGAGCAGGAAATGCAGGGAGCCGAGGAGAGGGCTGGAATATCCTTGGCCCTCTCACCCTGAGGCACCCTTTAAGGAAGTGGTTCTCAACATGTGGGTCGCAACCCCTTTGGCGGTTGAACGATCCTTTCACTGGGGTCGCCTAAGACCATCGGAAAACACATATATAATTACATATTGTTTACAATAGCAAAATTACAGTTATGAAGTAGCAACGAAAATAATTTTATGGTTGGGGGTAAAAACATGAGGAACTGTTTTAAAGGGCCAGAAGGTTGAGAACCACTGCTTTAAGGTCTCTTCACTTGTGTCTGTTTATAGGTGGGGAAACTGAGGCTTGGAGAGGGGACTCCCTCAAGGTCACATAGACAGGGCAGCTCCAGGACAGAGTGGGGTGTCCACATCACAGCGATGTGACCCGCAGTGGAGCAGACAATAATCCCTCAGCCAAGTGGTCAGGGAGGGCTTCTCGGAGGAGGAGGAGGTGTAGCAGGAGCCACCGGGGAAGCTAAGGAGGTGGCCACGGCAGCCTGGGGAGGGGAGAACTGTAGGCAGAGGGGAAGCAGAAAGGCAATGTTGAGGCAGGAACCTCTTCCATCCCTGGGGACCCAGGACGGGACCCAGAAAGGAGGCAGCCCCTACCCTGGCTGAGCCCGCTGAGAGGAAGGTTCCAGGTGCCCAGAGAGAGACGCCTAACAAGCCACATCTGTGCCTCCTCCAGTAAGAGGCTCAAAGTGAACGGCCCGGGGGGGGGGGGGGGGCTGAGTTCAGGGCACACAGACCCTTTAGTGTCAGGAGACAGAAAACCTGTTAACCTGACGAGGGAGCAGACCAGCTTGAAGCCTTGTCACCCAGTCCCTCTTCCTCACTTTCACTTTCTCTGTGTCACTTCTGCTTTCCTGGGCTTTGCCGTCTCTCTCCTCCTGGTGACAAGATGGCCGGGCTCCCATGCTCCCTTCTCTGCAACCCCAGAGGCCCCCTCGGGGTCTGGTGAAGCTTTCATCTGGAGGGGATGCAGGGAGCACCCACAAGTCCTTTTCTGGGCAGGGCAGCCCCCCCCCCCCCCCCCAATGCAGCAACCAGGATAAGGCCTCCTCCTGCCTACAACAGGAACAGGTCGCACACGGCTTTGTAACCTGCTCTGTAGATGTAATGGACTTTCTTAGAGCAGTTTTGGGTTCACAGCAGAATTAAGGAAAAGGTGCAGAGGTTTCCTATTGACCCCCTGCCCTCCACATGCATAACCTCCCCCATTAACAACATCCCCTCCTGAGAGGTTCCATTTGATGAAACTACCCTGGCACATGATCAGCCAGAGCCCGCAGTTTACATGGGGGTCATCTTAGCGTCAGAGAAATGTCTCCACCATTAACGTGTGTCCGAGTATGAAAAATTACAGTGTGGTTACATTGTATCAGCATGCCGTCAGCAAGTCCCTGCAACACAGCATCCTTCCCTGCTATGGCTATTGGTTTCATTGTGTCCTTCTGGCTTCATGGCCCTGGTTGGGTTAACCGGCTTGTAATGTTCCCGTTTCCTTATTTCAAGCAACCAAGCAGCAAACGCCGAGGTTTATTGTGCATTTCCTGGTTCCTGGTCAGTTTCACAAGCTGACTGGTCATTTCTGTTGCCGTTAAGGTTACAAAGACGTTTCTTTTCCCCCTTTGCATCCGGCGCTGCTGGAGGGAGGCGGCATCTATGGACCTGTTCCTCAGGTTTGAAAAGCCACCGGCAGGGGGCGCTGCCGCCCTGGAGGCTCCGCGGGCGGCGCGGAACGAGGGAATGAAACCGGGGGGATCCAGCCTTTCCCGAAAGAGAAAAGAAGACTTTGAAAAGCCGTTCAAAGCGGTCGGAAATAACGCTGGAAGTTGGAAAGCTTTGCTGGGAAGGCGCGGATGGTTCGCTGCCCCCTGAACCTCCCCCACCCCGCCACTGCCAGTGTTGGCTGGGGTCCCCGGCGACCAGGACTTGGGGTTCGGGACCTCCCCGCCTGGGTGTCTGTTCCCCAGCCTCTGCCCCGCAGCCCGGAGGCCCCCCAGGGGCGGAAGGAAGCCTCCGCGCTGCCACCTGCTCCGCCTCCTCGGCGATCAGAGAGGAGCCCGTGAAACCCCAACAAAATAGGGCGCGTAAAAATAGCCCAGGGGGCACGCAGCCTCCCCTGTGCGACCTGCTGGCTCCCAAGGGGGGAGGGGTGGGGGGAGGGGGGCTTGCTTAAACCTCCCTCCTTATGGGGGAGGGCTCTTTTTCCAACAGGAGGGGGCTGGGTGCCCAGAGCGCCACCGCATCGCACTCCTCCCAAGCCCTCCCCCCACCTCCCAGCTTCTAGGACCCAGATGATGCGGGGGAGGGGGACCCCCTCCATCTGCTCACCGGCGTGGGGGAGGGGACGGGACTCCTGGCCGCACACCTGGACTCTTTTCACCTTCCCACACCTGAGTCCCCTGCAGATTGTGGGTGAAGCACGGGTTGGAAGAGGGAGAGGGGAGCGGGAGGGAAAGAAGGGAGAAGTCCCCCTTGCTCGTTAGAGCGCGAATTGGTACAACCACTTGGGAAAAGCGCGCGGCCACCCTCTCCTGAAGCCGGACTTGGGGGGACTCTAAGAGGGCCCGGCACTCCCACTCCTAGGAAGGTGCCCCACAGAGAGACGGGCGGACCTCACCCCAAAGCCCCGACTAGAATCTCAGAGCAGGACCATGTCCAACAACAGCCCCCAACTGGGAACAACCCCAAGGCCCACCGACCAGGAGACGGATAAGCACACCGTGGTCGGCAAACTGCAGCTCGTGAGCCACATGCGGCTCTTTGGCCCCTTGAGTGTGACTCTTCCTAAGCCTTAGGAGTACCCTAATTAAGTTAATAACAATGTACCTACCTATATAGTTTAAGTTTAAAAGATCTGGCTCTCAAAAGAAATTTCAATCATTGTACTGTTGATATTTGGCTCTGACTAATGAGTTTGCCAACCACTAGGCCCGGAGGAATAGTATACAGCCCTGAAAACGGCCTGTGCTCATGCAGCGTGAAGGGATGAATCCCACACGCTGGGGTGAGTGAAAGCGGCCACACTGCAGTCTAGCCGCCTGGAGGAAGCAGGTTGTTTTGTATCTATATACATTTTGGATTTTTAACCATTAAAAATTTTTTTACAGATTTTTTTTATCTTAAAATTTATTGATTTCAGAGAGGAAGGGAGAGGGAGAGATAGAAACATCCATGATGAGAGAGAATCATGGACCGGCTGCCTCCTGCAGGCCCCACATTGGGGATGGAGCCCACAACCCGGGCATGTGCCCTGACCCGGAATCGAGCCTCGACCTCCTGGTTCATAGGTCACTGCTCACCCACTGAGCCACGGGCTGGGCCACTAGCTCGCTCTTATTGGCAAATCCAACCTCCTGCCCTGCCCACTCCCCACCCCTGCCCAGCCCCCTTGGTCTCAGAACCACCCATGCGGGGCCTTGTCACCTGGAAGAGTGGCTGGCAGGGTAGGGTCATGGGCGGTTGACCTCTGCGGCTGGACAGGCCCCCCTCCCTGAAGGGTTCGTGCGCGCTGGAATTTGCGATGCTTCCCGAACAGCCTCCCCACATTTTCATCTCCCCCCCCCCACCAGCCCCCCTGCCCCCCGTGAATTATACCCACAGCCTGTCCTGGTGCCTGGCCGATGAAAGGCCCTCAACAAAGAACTGCTGCTTGTCCCACAGCACCCCTTGAAGCAGGCGGACCCTGTGCCCTGCCTCCCCCAAATCGCTTCTGAGGGGCAGAAGGGGAGATTGGGGGGCGGGTGGGGTGAGGCGGGGGGCAGGAGGCAAGGCCACAGGACCCGCTGGCCATTCAGCTTCAACAGCCCCAATTCCTGAGACTCAAGGTCTGGGCTGCGACTTCCCCCCAGAATCTCCCGTCCCCCAAGCCCCTTGGGGACACCTCCCCAACCTCAGGGCTCCTTGGCCCATTTAAACCTGAGCTGCAGGCGGCCCCTGAGCCGCCCTCAGACAAGCAAGCCGGGAGCCTGGAAACCAGGGTTTTGCTTTGAAAGCGGCTGCGAATGGCCTCCCTGCCTGGCGCTGGGCAGATGCTCACAGGCTGCATTTTAATCCTCTCTCTCCTCGTGCTGTGATCAAAGGCCTGGCGTGTTCCCCTGATGGGTGACAAGAGACGTCGGAGAGACTAATGAGAGAGTGTGGCTGCCCCCCCTTCCCTCCTCCTGGGGCGGGAGGACCCCAGGCGTCCTGGGCTGGGTGGCCTTTAGGATCCAAGGCGGGGAGGGTGCAGAGATAAGGGTAGAGGCTGCAGGCAGGGGTGGGGTGGGGGGGGGGGCTGGGCTGGCAGGCTGATCATTCGGCGCCAGGAGCCACCATGGGTTGGGTGGGCCTCCCAGCATGCACTTCCCCTTCTTCTGGCAGAGGCCCCAGTTACACTTTAGGGTGCCCACCCTTCCTCCACCCTCATCTGGTTCCGGGGGTGCTGACTCCAGCCCCAGGCATGGGCTGCATGTGGGACTCAGACCTGGCAGAGTGGAGTCGGGGACTCTCCCGGCCCCGGCGATGGGCTGCAAGGTGGGCAGGAGCCCATCAGAACCACCGAGAAGCAATCCTGGGCACCGACTGGGGCGGCCAGGAAGCTTGCAGAGAGGGACTGAGGGACTAGAGCCCAAGGTGGGGGCAGAAAGGGACAGACGCAGAGTCCGATGAGCTGGAGCTCCTGGATCAAACCGTACCTGAAGGTGGCAGCAACGAACTCCCTTTTCTCGCTTAGCATGTGGAGTTGAGGCTTCTCTCTCGTCAGGACAAAACATGGTCGTGCGGTGATCATGTCTGATCATTGGAACGTGTGTTCGGGCCTCGCTGCCCACGGTGCCCCCAAGGACTTGGCCAGCACGGCTTCCTCCGCTCACACATTTCCAGGACGAGTCCAGCCCCTTCCGGCTCATCGCACACCGGCCCCGGAGTCCTCTCTGTGAGGAGGCACAGCCTGGAGGGGACACGGGCTGCCACACCCTGGGTGGTCCCTGCGTGGGTAGCTCTCCATTCCAGCGACAGTCCAGAGGGAGGAGTCCCAGTCCTCACGCCCTGCGACTACCGCAGCCTATGTCGCCCTCCTGGAACCTGCAGCCCCATTTTACAGGCCCAGGGACTGAGGCAGCGGGGACGGGGACGGAGACATCTGACACTGCACTCTCATCGCCCGGCCTTGCCCTGACACACGTTCCCGCTTACCACCCCCCCCCACCCCCACCCCCCCCCCCCCCCCCACCCCCCACCCCCACCCCCCCCCCCACCCCCCACACACACACACACACACACACACACACACACACACACACACACACACCCACACACACACACACACACCCCTCCACGCAGCTGGGAGAGGGGGCTGAGTGCTCAGACACTGACTTTCTCCTGGCTTCAGGGGCGGACGAGGCTGGAGAGACATGCTCAGGCTCCTAAACCCTCCTCCCAGTCACTGCCACATGCAGCCCATTGGCCAAGAAGAGCCGCCCTTCACTGCCCTGTGCAGCCCATTGGCCAGAACCATCCGCCCCCTCACTGCCACGTGCAGCCCATTGGCCAAGAAGAGCCGCCCTTCACTGCCCTGTGCAGCCCATTGGCCAGAACCATCCGCCCCCTCACTGCCACCTGCAGCCCATTGGCCAAGAAGAGCCGCCCCTCACTGCCATGCGCAGCCCATTGGCCAGGACCAGCCACGTGGCCCCGTCACATGGCGGGGAGAGTTGGTGACCAATAGCAATCTCTGCTGTCCACCTGCTGGGCACCCCGGCTGTGGTCCACTCGCCACCCTCCACGGATCACTCCTTCCCTCACAAACACCTACGAGGACAGGACGACTGAGATCCGGGCACCGTGTCAGCGTGGGGTCCGCCACCCCGAACAGGACAGACACGCTCCCAGTCCTTAGGGCGCCTGGGCGGCCCCTCAGCGCAATGCCGCGGCCTCATCCCTGCACCCGCCCCCTTACAGCATCACTTCCTTTCCCACTTGCCCACTAAGCTCAGGCAGCTCTCCAGCCTCGAGTGAGCCTCGGTGTTCCCCTCTGTGCAATGGGCATAATAGGAGACTAACGAGTCACCCAATCACAGGGTCTCAGGTTGGTGCAGCCTCGCGGCCAGGGGCAGAGGAGCCAGGATTCCATCGACCCGTCTCCTTCTCCCTGCCTGGGGTGGCTCCTCAGGGTTCTCCTCCCTCTCTTCCGCCTTCTATAAGAAGGAGTGGGTCTGAGCCCGGCCGGTGTGGCTCAGTGGTTGAGCGTCGACCTATTGAACCAGGAGGTCAGGGGTGGATTCCCGGGTTTCCGGCTCGATCCCCAGTGTGGGGCGTGCAGGAGGCATCCGATCCGTGATTCTCTCTCATCATTGATGTTTCTATTCCTCTCCCCCTCTCCCTTCCTCTCTGAAATCAATACAAATATATTTTTAATTTTTTTTTTAAATGGGGGTCTGAGAGCCCCCCTCCCAGCCACAGCCCAGGTCTGCTGGCCTGGCTGCGATCCCCTGAAGACAACAGTCCAGCACCACCTCTGAGGCATCCCGGCTCCAGCTCCAGTCCTTCCAGAAGGGCCAGCTCCGGGGAGAGGCCAGGTCAGCCCCCAGCCCCTCTCCCACAGCCGAGCAGATGTAGATGTGGTTGCAGTTCCCCCACGGGACCCACGAGGCCACCTCTGCCTCCAGGGGAAACCTGGCCGCCAGGCGCTGATTGCAACCAGGAGGGGGTTTAATCAGCGGAGCCACATGTGAGTGGAGCGGAGATGAAAGGACCAGCGATAAGCATCGTCTCTGAAGGGATGTCGTGAAGGGAGAGCACCAGGGAGGACACCTTTCATCCTCCCGCAGCCCTGCCATGCTCCCTCCATCGGGCAGCGAGGACCCTCCAGCCCGCACCAGGCAGGGGTGTCACTGTGTTTGACGGTGGCCCCGCACCCACGCCCCGCACAACTTCTAAAAATACAACGGATGCCTATTAATGATCGTTTCCCAACCAGCCCAACGAGCCTTCACTCGCCTAATCGCCTCTTCTGTGTTATCAGGAATTGTCTCCTTCCCTAAGCCCTGCATCCGAAGCCACCGGCCCGCCCACCCGTGGCAAAGGGCACCTGACGCGGGGCTGCCTGCTCCTGGGAAGGCCTGCCTGGCCCCTGGCCAATCCAGCCCCCCAACCCCCCTCCCCCTGCCAGCCCACGAGAAAGGAAGCCTCTTCGGGCCTCCAGAGCGTTCCACGTCCCATGGGGTGTCTGAGGGGCAAGGGGCCTGGGATGGTGGTGGACGCTGCCATCCACGGAAGCTGGTCTGGCCGGGCCCAGGTCAGATGGAACTGGATCTAATCAGTGTGTGTGTGTGTTGGGTGGGTGGGGGGGGGGGTGGATGGAAAGGAGGTAGGGGAAAGGGTCAGCATCTTTGGCGTCACTGCCAGCAGCCCTGGGGACCACCCTCCGGTCCCATCGCCAGTGATGTGCGGTGTCCCTGACCCCAGTGCCTGGATGGGGACCCCGAGACCCACGGAGGGAAATGCTGTCCTCAAGGTGGCAGAGCGGAGGGCTTAGAGGAGCCAAAACTATCCGTAGAGAACGCCGGCTACCTCTCTGAATTGGTTGAAGGTGAGGAAGAGGAAGAAGGGGAGGGGAGGGGAGGGGAGAAAAAAAGAACCTATCAGAGTAAAGTTGGCATGTGGGATGCCCAGGAAGCCTTACAAGCTCAAACACTCGTGAACACTAAAACCACACTGTGCGTTGAAGACACAAGACTGGCTTAGACCAAGCGCGTGGCGCAGAAGGCATGCTGGGGTCAACCACAGGGCGAGAGGTGCAAACACACCCTACCCCCCTTCCCGTCCGAGTCTCCCGCTGCAGACACGGACATAGGGAAAAGACAGAGCTGGGTGACCCTCCATGCCGTTCATTCATTCATCCCATCCCATCATTAATTCATTGAGCCATTCATCATTCAATCATTCATTCATTCAATCATTCATTCAACAGGCACATATTGAGTGTTGACTGTGTCCCTGCCCTCCAGGAGCTCACAGGCTACTTGCTGGTCGGGGAGCAGGGGAGGCAGAAACGCTCAGGGGGCCGGTGAGCAGGTAGCAGAGGCAGAACGCAGGGCTCCTGACCCAGCTGTCTCCCCACCTAGCATGCCCCCCTCCTGCCAGCATCATGCCTGCAGGAGTTTTCCCGAGTCCCCAGGCCTCGGGGCTCCACCCAGCCCCTAAGTCCCCTAGGGCCTCACTTGGATGGACCAGGTCCTGGGCTGACAGGGCCTTGGCTGGCTCAGAAGTGTCCCCTGTGTCCATTTGTCTGTCTTCCCCTTTAAGGGCGAGGGCTCCAAGAAGGAGGGAACCGTGTCTCCAGGGCTGACCCACAGCCTGGCCTGACCTTCGGGGCCCCGGTCCCAGCCCCCACTCCCGCCTCCTGGCCTCCTCCTCCCCGCCCGCCGTCCATTCCTTATTTCATAAAAATCAATGTCCGCCCGGCTGTGTCGCGCACATAAAAGACACGGCATCAATTAGCCTCCTTTGTCTCTCTCGCCTTCTCCCTTTCTCTTCCTCGTCTTTTTTGGAAACCTCTTTGTTAGGGAAAACCTCCTATTTCAGCAATTTGCATTATCCACACACTCCGCTTTGAAGCCCTAAGTTATGGTAAGAAAAGGACCCACTTATCTGCCCATAAAAAATGTTCAAAGCTTATAAATTCCCTGAAACAGATGTACATTATCATTGGATTTGCCTTTCTTTGGGCTGGAGCAGGCCTCCTAGAGCCCGGCCGCCGGCCCCGCCCCGCCCCCTGAGCATCTTGTCTCCGCCTGGAGCCCGCTCCCCACTGGGCCCGGCCCGCCCGACTTCAAAGGTCCCGGGCCCGTCTGTGGGGAGCGGAGCACCAAGGGGGAACGCAGGGCCTGTTCAATCCCCCGCGTTTCAGTCAATATCGTGCTGCCTCCCTCTCCTCTCCTCTCCTGGCATTTCCGATTCGGGGAGGAAATCGAGGCCGCGTTCTCTCTGCCTTTGTCCTCTCGCTCCTTCCAGCTTCACTGCCCTGCCTCCCCCCACTTCCCATTTATTCAGCAGCGGGGAAGGCATTGCTGATCCCCAGGGTCCTGAGCAGTTTTATGGGCAGGAATGTCATCAGCAACTTTTACCCGACAGGCCACCCCTGGGCGCCCGCTCGCCAGGCCACTGCTGCCAGCCCCTTCTCCACTCAGTGGCCAGGCGGTCCCGTCCTGTCCCGCCCCCGCCCTGTTGACCCTCCAACTTCTTGATGTTTCCCCCAGAGCGATGCACAGACTCTCCCCTGCCCACCTCCCCCCTCCCCCCCAGGCTCTGCTCACCTGGGCTCCCCTGCCTTGCTGTCCGCGCTCGGCCTCACTGGCCTCCGGGTGGTCAGTTCATCCGATGGCCCGCCCACCTCCCACCTCAGGGCCTTTGCACCAGCTGCTTCCTCTCGCTTTTCGCCTGGCTAGTTCCTCCTCATCCCCAGAAGTGGTCACAGTTGGTAACAATGTAATTTTTGCGTGACAGCTGCCCTCCCCCCCCCCCCCCCCCCCCCCACACACACACTGGGCTGAAAGCTCTGTGAAGGCAGGTAGGGAGGGGGTCCGTTTCTTTTAGTGCTGAGCATGGCTCCTGACACATAGTAGTTGATCAGTAAATATTTGAAAGGGCGGATGGACAGAGGGGTCTGGAGATGGACAGAGGGGTCTGGGGGAGGGGTCCCAGCCCACGAAGCTCGTCTCGGGGTCCCTCTCCTTCCCGAGTGCGGACAGGTCTCCCAGGAGCCATTATGAGTGCCGGCGCCTGGCAGAAATGGCACTTGGGGTGCAGGCAGCCTCCAGCCCCTGCCCCGTGAGGAAGCCCCCCCCCAGCCTGTAATGATCTGACATCTAAACGTGGAGAAAGGGGGGTGTGGGCGCTAAAGAAACTGCTCCCCGCTGTTTCCTTTGCCAAAACGTGTGATTGGCATCGCTGGGTGGGGAGTGCACGCACCCCAGGCCCCAGGAGGTGAGAGTGGGCCATGGCAGCTGCAGACCTCACCTGAACACCCCGGGCCACCTCGGTGCCCAGTGGCAGGTCAGCAGAAACGGGGCATCCGGGCACCAGCGAGTGCTTGTGTGCAGGTGGGCGAGGCAGGAGTCCAGTCTCCCCGGCAACTGCTCAGGCCTCGACTCCACGAGCTGGTGCTCAGAGCTGGGGGCCAGGCCCAGGCTCTAGAACGGGGTGGAGGGATGGGGGGGGGGTGTCAGGGGTCGATTTGCAAACAAAACAAAGCCTCCCCACCCCAGCCTGCAGGGAAATGTGCTCAGAGCCTCCCCAAGGAGCACTGTTGACCGCTGTAGTCCCCCCTCCATTTCTCTCTTCCTTCAACTTCTAAATCCCGTGTGCAGCTTCCAGGGGCCATCAACAACAGCATCCAAACGGAAGTCACGTGCTCCTGAACTCTGTGGTCGGGGCTCCTGCTGGTGGGCACCGAGGCAAGCCAGGCACAGGGCCCTCTCGGGCCCAGGGTGAGCCCCACATGCCTGCAGGGAGAGGTGGGGCCGCCTCCCCGAGTCCAAGCAGCTGTTGGAGAGAAGGGCCCCGAGCTGCACGGCCCGCCCGGGGAGCCAGGTCTCCAAAGACGGGAGGTCACAGAGACCAGGCCTGAGCACGAGCGCTATGCTCCCGCTCGGGTAAAAATAAAGGCGTGGGCCCGGCCGGGGGATTAGGCGGTGACTGCCATGTTTTCCTCCTTAAAAATAGATCTGAAATAAACATTGCAAAAGGTCCGCTCTTGTAAAGCCCGGGGGAGGTCAGAGTCGCTGTGACACAATGTTTTCTGCTCCAAATCCTGTTAGAAATATTTTCAAAATGAACAATAGTGGGGGTATGGGGGAGATGAATAGGCGGAGGGTATTTAGTGAAAATAGTCTGTATGATATTATAATGATGGATACATGTCACTACCCATGGAATTTCCAACGAACACCGGCAGTGAGCCCCAAGGCAAACTGTGGATTTGGGTGATTGTGATGTGTCCATGTAGGTTCATTCTTGGCAAAAAAAAAAAAAAAAAAAGTGCCACTCTGGCCCTAGCCAGTTTGGCTCAGTGGGTAGAGCATCAGCCTGTGGACTGAAGGGTTCGATTCTGGTCAAGGGCACAGGCCCAGGTTGCAGGCTCGATCCCCAGTGGGGGGGGGCATGCGGGAGGCAGCCGATCGGTGATTCCCTCTCACCATTGATGTTTCTCTCTCTCTCTCCTTCTCCCTTCCCCGCTGAAGTCAGTAAGAATATACATTTTAAAAGGCACCACTCTGGTGAGTGAAGTTGACAATGGGGGAGACTGTGCGTGAGTGGGAGGAAGGGGATATCAGGACACTGTACCTTCCTCTCCATTTTGTTACAAACCTAAAATGGCTCGGGGGAAAAAATAAAGTCTTTTTAAAAAGTTAACAAACTTTAAATGGGGAGATATGGTCTATAGATGCATTTATTCTTGTAAATAGTGGCAGCGAGCACTTTATGTGCTCCCAAGGGTCAGCCACAGCGTTAGCGCAGTGAATTCTCACCACAACTCTGTGGGGTGAGTCTTCTCTGACCCCCTTCCCCAAAGGGGAAACGGAGGCTCGAGAGGCACAGAATCCCGCGTGGAGCAGTCAGAGAGGCTTTGAATCCAGGCGGCCTGGCCCCCGAGTCTGTGCTCCCGGCCACCAGGCCACGCGGGCGGCCCTGGAAGGTGCCCGGGAGGGAGTCAGAGAGGCCGAAAGCAAGTCCTTTTCACGGCACAGCTTTTTGGATCCTTTGGTCTTTTATCTGTATGAGCCACTATTTCTCAAAGTGATTTTTAAATAAATCCTAGTGACCAAGAAATAGACCCCTGACAGCCGGGGGGCTGGGGCGGGCAGCATGGGACCTCCTCACAGAGGCCGAGGAGCCGCCCCACGGCCACCAGGCCACAGAGAGGCTCCCTGCTCGGACCGTTCCTGGTTCGTTGCCATGGTTGCAGCAATTCTGGGCTTGGGCACCAGGAGCTCCTGTCTGCTCAGCATCCTTCCTCTCCTTCCTGGCACAGACCCCGCCCCCTTGCCACAGGTTGGCCATGTGACCCCATGTGGGCTACACTGATTGGTCCAGGGATGGGCACAGGCTCTGGGCCCAGCCAATCAGAATATTCTTCGGGGATTCGCCTAGTGCAGTGGTCGGCAAACTCATTAGTCAACAGAGCCAAATATCAACAGTACAACCATTGAAATTTCTTTTGAGAGCCAAATCTTTTAAACTTAAACTAATATATGTAGGTACATTGTTATTAACTTAATTAGGGTACCCCTAAGGCTTAGGAAGAGCCACACTCAAGGGGCCAAAGAGCCGCATGTGGCTCGCGAGCCGCAGTTTGCCGACCACAGGCCTAGCGTAAGATCCTTTCTCACTTGGTTGGAGGTCCAGAGAGCTGGCAGCACCCACACTGTGACAAAGCACCTTGGGGGGGGGGGGACTCCCTCCTCCTCCTCCCTCCTCCCTCCTCCCTGCCTTCCCTGCTTTGGTTACATTCCCATCAGTTTGTGTTGGACACTGACTGTCAGAGGCCCAGACGCAGTGGTTCAGGGGCGGCGGGGAAGACTAGAACCCCAGCTCTGCCACCTGCTGTGTGATCTCAGGTGAGTTACTCAACCTCTCTGAGCTTCAGCTCCCCGAGCTGCCACTGGCTGCCTCCGAGGGTTGTCCTGAGGATGAGCTGTATTAATCCATTGCCAGGCGCACCGGCACTAACCCAATCATTTGGTGACAACCAAGCCCAGTATTTTCAAAAAGAACCCCTTTCCGGCCGAAACCGGTTTGGCTCAGTGGATAGAGCATCGGCCTGCGGACTGAAAGGTCCCGGGTTCGATTCCGGTCAAGGGCATGTACCTGGGTTGCGGGCACATCCCCAGTAGGAGGTGTGCAGGAGGCGGCTGATCGATGTTTCTCTCCCATCGATGTTTCTAACTCTCTATCTCTCTCTCCCTTCCTCTCTGTAAAAAATCAGTAAAATATATTTAAAAAAAGAAAAAGAAAAAAGAACCCCTTTCCGACCACATTGAATCCAAACCAGAGGCTCTGGGAAAGGGGGTGGCAGCTGGGAGACCAAGCAGTGGACAGGCAGGCAGCTGGGCTCACTCTCCACTCTCTTCTCCGCCCGGGAAGGACACCTGCCTGCCTGCAGGGGTGCCCCCATTAGCAGCTTCCCCGCCCTCCAGCTCCCCATGGCTTCAGCACAACAGGATGCAGGGCGGGCAGGAGAGGGAGGCTGGATGCCAGGTCCCTGCAGGGTCCCCACAGGCTGGTGGCATCGCTCACCTTCTCCACCCCCTGCAGGCCTGGGAGTGACACCCCAGAGTTGGCCTGGATCCTGCACTCCTGGCTTTGCCCGCACGGTGTGGCTCTCTCCTTTATTAAACTCTCCTCAACCAGCGTCATATGAGTGTGTCCCGACGGGTGGAGAGCGGTCCTTTTCTGGCCCCTCCAGGC
This sequence comes from Myotis myotis, assembly GCF_014108235.1. Taxonomy (NCBI): domain Eukaryota; kingdom Metazoa; phylum Chordata; class Mammalia; order Chiroptera; family Vespertilionidae; genus Myotis; species Myotis myotis. The sequence continues at coordinate 41,174,521 of NW_023416323.1, forward strand.
CCCCATCAGACAAAAGCTTGCTCCTGGGGCCAGCTCTGGCCACTACCCCCCCCCCCACACACACACACCCCAGTTCCTGAGCCCCAGCAGGCCTGTCCAAACCTGTCAGACCCTGAACCACGGAAGGGACCCCCAAGGACAGATGAGCGGCTGTTCGCATCCGATGGACCGTGGCCCCAGCAGGAGGCGCGCAGGGCCACGTCTGGGCTCAGAGGGGTCTGGGGAAGTGAAGCAGGGACTCGGGCACACGGGGAAGGTACCTGAGAGTGTATATTTATAGAAAGATACATCGACATGGACAGGTGGTGTCTAGCTATAGATACAGAGCCATCAGGGAACCGCGTCGGGCTGCGTGGATTTTTGCCGAGGGTAGAACTCGAGGTTCCCGCATCTTCCCCCGCTGCCCGGCCTGGGGAAGCCACGATGGCTGATGTGGCCGGTTCCCTCTCGGAGGTTTCCAGAACGAGGAGTCTGGTTTCGGGGCAGTCTTTAACTGTGTGCGTATCTTTCTAAAGAAGCGAGGAGGAGGAGGGAGCGGAGACGCGTGTCTTCGGGTTGTGCGGGCAGAGAAGACGGCCGCGTTCCGGGCGGGCGAGCGTGACCGCACTGGGAACGATCCCGCAGGAAGGACAGCGCAGGCTCTGGGCTGGGACACACACACAACAGCCGGAGGCGGCCCGCTGTCCGCGGAGAACCTCGGGGCGCGTTACCATCAGTCCAGGGCAGAAGGAAACGGGAATAACACTAAGAGGTAGCAGCTGTGTATCTTCTCGGAGAGATTTCGAGGGTCTCTGGGAGCCGGCGGAAAGGGTGCCCTCCTGGGAGCCATGGGGGCGCGGCAGGGCTCCGGCCCAGGGCTCCGGGGGAGGGGCAGGGGGCTGGGAAGGGCGTGGGCCTGCGAGAAACCACAGCTGGGAACCCGAGGGAGCCCGGAGCCCCGTCTCGGGTGAGTGACGCAGTCCCCACGGCATATAAATAAGGTTTAGTCCTGTGTGTCCATACATCTTCTACACGGAGGCTAGCTGAATATTAGTGGAGTAACAATAATTATTAATAACAATAGTCATCATAACAATAATTAATAGAATAAGAAGGCCTGGGGGAGGGGGGGTTCTTGGCGTGGTGGCAGCCGGGGCCTATGTCTGGTAGAAGTGGTGGTAATGGTGGTGGTGCTCGTGGTGGTGGTGGTGCTCGTGTCTCTGGACCGCCTGGCCGGCCTGGCCGTCGTGCGCCACCGCGGCCGGCGCGGGCAGCTCCCGCAGGTGGTCCCGGCCCGGGCCCGAGCCGCCCGCCAGCGGGGCGTGCAGGGCCCGGCACCCCTGCTGGCCCTCCCTGGCTCGGTGCCTGTGCTTCCTGTGCCCGAGGGGTGCCAGGGTGGGGGGGAGGCTGGGGCTGGCGGCCAGGTGGGCGGACGGGGACACCGCGGGGACGGCGGGTGCCACGGGGGGTTTGCTTCTTGCCCCTCTGGCCGCATGGCCCACGCCCACGTTCCTGCCCTGGGCCTTGGGGGACCTCACAAAGTGCTTGCTCCCATCCTGGGCGCCCCGGAGCCGCTGCTGGGCCTCCGGGACCTTGGTGAACGGGGTGTCAAGGCCGTGGGAGGAGCCTGGGTCTGCGCCTGGGGGCTTTCGGTGGGGCGCGTGGACGGCTTCGGGCTCGTGGGAGCGAGACCGCGTGGGGTTGGAGGTGCGGGGGGGCAGTTCTGACTTCTGGGCCGCGGACGGGGAGCCTAGGAAGCAATGCAACAGGTATTTCATGAGCACCTACTGTGAGGGTGCTGCACTGTGCCCCACAAATCACCTTAAGCCCGGTTCGCCCAGACTGAGGAAGGCCGGCTGTTCTTTATCAGAGTCCCGTCCTCCGCGCCTCCTCCTGGCCTCTGGGGACAGCGCTCTGCAGTGGAGCCCTGCCATCTGCTAAGTGGGAAGAACTGTGTCTGTGTGGGGTCTTTAAACGGAATTCCCCTCTCTAGGGAGAGCTGCGAACGAGAGGGAGGCAGAGAGGGTGCCCATCTGGGGTCGTGGGGCGTGAAGGAGACCTGCAGGCCTGTTCCCCAACTTCCAAGGTAACCCCAGAAAACCAGCATGGAGGGGGCGGGGTAAAGTTACCTGAGCTCCGTTCTCATTGGTCTCAGCAAGAGCTGGGACGAGAGCTGGGACGAGAGCTGATACAGACAGAGCTAGGGAAGTGGGGTCCTCCCTGGGCGGAGAAGGGCACAGGGCAGGAGGGCAGGGTGGGTGTGGGACGACTGGTCTTCACTGTGTTATAAGCCCTGATACTCTCTGATTTGGTTCGCTTTGTGCCTGTGTTAATTATTTTTTTAAATATACTTTTATTGATTTTTAGAGAGAGAGGAAGGGAGAGGGAGAGAGAGATAGAAACATCAACAAGAGAGAATCATGGACCAGCTGCTCCTGCACAATCGGGGATCGAATCCACAACCTGGGCATGTGCCCTGACCGGGAATCGAACCAGCGACCCCTTGGTTCATGAGTCAATGCTCTGCCACGGAGCCACGCCAGCTAGGCATTCCTTTACTTATTTTAAGGTTTTTAATGCCATCGCCTCCAATAACATCTGGAACCTGTCCCATCCAAGCCGTGCCTTCCCCCAGCCCAGGGGGGACGGTGACCACTACCCGCCTGACGCACCTGCCGGCCTGGCCACGCCCGCCTCAGCCCGCCTTACCAGGCCCAAACTGGGACGTGTAGTTCTCTATCCCAGCGAGGTCTAAATAGTGGTTTCTCCTCTCAATGTTCTCATCCACGCAATGGTGGTAGCAGCCCGGCTGCTCCAGACGGCTGTCCCCCTGGAACCTGTCACAGGAAGGCAAGTGAGTGGCGGGTGCTGGCCCAGGGCGCTGGGGTGGCGGGGAGTCGGGGGGGGGGGGGGGACAGCCCCACAGTCTCCTGGGAAGCCACGGGACAAATCCTCCTGGACCCTTTGCTGATTTCCCTCTGGTCCTGGGGAGGGTGTGAGGGGGGGAATGGTCCATGGAGACTGCCCCCGGCCTGGCCTCCCTGGGCTTTCTTGGAGGAACAGGCCCAAAGCAGGGGTCAGGGGTTACTGGTCGACACGTAAGGATGCCCCAAAGCCAGACTTCAAGCCCCGTGTGCCTGCCGCACACCCCAGACAGGTAGCCTGGCTCCCGCCTGCTCCCTAGGGGGTGTGGGCGGCAGAAGCCCCCCAGCCAGGGGACTTGAGGCTGGTACCTGCTCCAGAGCCCAGGGCCCCGAGCGGGCCTTCCCTGTGTGTGCATGGAAGGGCGGGGCGAGAGGCGCCGCCGGAGGCCACCTTCCTCCCACAGGGCCTCAGTGATCTGCACGTCCCCCCTCCCGGCCCCCTCTCCCCAGAAGAGCCCCCCACCTGCAGCGAGCCCAGGTACCTGTGATCGTCAGCCCCTGCCCACACACGCTGAACCCCCTGCGTCCCCCTTCTCTCTGTTCCCTGTGCTGCTGCTTCTCAAAGTCCAGAACTTTCCTTCCATGTTCACTTAGGAATCAGCGTACCTCCTGTCTCAGACAGCCCTGCACTTCACTGCCCTGGGCTCCATGCTTCCTAAACAGCCCCGTTCCCCTCCCACCTCTCCTCCTTCCCTCCTGGAAGTTAAAGAACCAGCACCGGGGAAAGGGACTGCAGCCTCAGTGAGGGCCTCATGCGCAGTCCCAAAGCCCCAGTGCCTGAAAGCAAGGGCTTCTCCTAACCCCCTGGGCAGCCACGCCGGCCCTAAGCGAGGAGAGGGCAGCCATGGTCTTTATGCCACCTGGTGTGGGTACTCGTACGTCTGCCCGCAGAAACACCAACGTGCAAAACCCCAAGGTGACACCCAGACCCCAAAATCACACTTGAGGAATACACCCTGAGCGCCTGTGCCAACCAGCAAACGCCCAATGCCAACGTCTCTGGCCTAAAGCGTTTGGAGAAAGCAATGTAGACCTGCACTCAGTTATTTTTTTAATTTAAAATTTTTTTTTATTGATTTCAGAGAGGAAGGGAGAGAGAGAGAAACATCAATGATGAGAGAGAATCATGGATCGGCTGCCTCCTGCACGCCCCCTCCTGGGTTTGGAGCCCACAACCCGGGCCTGTGCCCTGACGGGGAATCAACCACAACCTCCTGGTTCATAGGTCAACGTTCAACCACTGAGCCCCGCCGGTCGGGCAATACTCAGTTATTTTTAAAAATCAAACTTTGTGAGCCTGTCGCCTGAAATCACTGCCCCTGAAGAGAGTGCAGAGGGAAGCCTCCTGCTTGGGATCCCTCAGACAGGTACACAGCTGGTGCTTAACCATGCTCAGGTGCCCTGGGCTGCCCGGCCCGCCCCTGCCCGCCGTACCTGAGGGGGGCTCGCTGCTTCTTGTCCCAGCTTCGCAGCTCCTCCGCCGGCTTGGTCTCCGCCCGGGGCCTGGTGCTCTGCAGGTCTGAGTCCCGCCCAAGACACAGCCCGGTGAGCAGCTCCATCCTGTCCCCGCCGGCCTCCGGGTCCTGCCCAGGTTTTCCAAGCTGCTGGCCCCAGCAGCTGCCCAATGGCTCGGTGGCCAGGCTTCTCAGAGCCAGGGCCAGACCCAGGGGTCTCACAGCCACCGGTCCTGCACAGCTCCTCCCCACACTGCAGGGCTGTGCTTCACAGCGGGCCCACCCATCACAACACAACACAACACAACACAATACAACACAACACAACACAGCACAGCCTCTGCCCGGGCTGCCGGCCACACACCGCCCAGCTGCGCTGTGCTCCCTCGGGCCTTCCACCTGGAATCCTCTCTCCACCCAAACCCCACCCCCTCAAAGACCTGCCACCACCCCACCTGCCCGCAGGGTAGCTCCCAGCGCCCGCCCCTCACCGGGGTGGTTGAGAAGGATGCTCTTCTTGCCCTGGCTCCCGTCGGGGGCCACGGTGAGCTTCACCCGCAGCGTCTTGCTGGACGTCGGGGAGTGGTTGACGGAGGAGTCCACCACCTCGTAGATGGTGTGCAGCAGGCTGGTGATGTCCTGGCGGCGGGAGGGAAGCAGAAACCGCGCGGCCTTAGCCACAGCGCGTCTGCAGCGGGGATGTGCGCTCTCCGGGCTACGGCCTCGGGTGGCAAAGACCTGCCCAGCGACCCTGCCCGGACACAGACAGACTGGGCTGTCTGGTCACCCCCACCCGCAAGCACCGCCCTGGCCAGGCAGGTGTGTGCTGCCCCCGCCACAGCAGGCGGCCGCCCGAGTGCCACGCAGGCTGAGAGCATCTCTGAGGAGCCAGGTCCAGCATCCTGTTAAATCTCCAGAACCTCTGATACTGGCAACTCATTTTTCTTCTCAATTCCCTATCCCCCTCTTCCCCATGCCCCTGGCAACCTGCATTCTACACTGTCTATGTGTCTGACTCCTGTGGGCAACTCTTATGAGCAGAATCACATGGCATCTGTCCGTCAGTGACTGGCTCGTTGCACTCGGCATAATGTCCTCGAGGCTCATCACGATGTAGCCAGCAGATCCAGGATCCCCTCCCCTTTTCAAGGCTGAGTAATATTCCACGGCAGGTGCAGCCCGCCGTGGGTTTATCCTGATCGGCCGACGGGCACTTGGCTTGTGTCCACGCTGGGGCTGTTGTGGCTGATGGGGCTATGAACGTGGATGTACAGGCATCTATCTCTTCAGGACCATTCTTTTCAATGTCGGGGGACACATGCTGAGAAGTGGGGGGCTGGGTCCCATGGGGGTTCTGTGTATCATGTTTTGAGGACCCTCATGCTGCTTCTCTCAGCAGCTGCGCCATTTGACACCCCCAGCAACAGTGCCCAGGGTTCCAAGTTTGCCAGTTGCCCGGCAACACTTACTTTATTTTCTCTCTTAAAAAATAAATAAATAAATATATATATATATATATATATATATATATATATATATATATGTATATGTATGTATATATAATTATTGATTTCAGAGAGGAAGGGAAAGGGAGAGAGAAACATCTATGATGAGAGAGAATCATGGATCGGCTGCCTCCTGCACGCCCCCCATTGGGGATGGAGTCCACAACCTGGGCAAGTGTCCTGACTGGGAATCGAACTGTGATCTCCTGGTTCATAGGCTCACGCTCAACCACTGAGCCACGCCAGCCGGGCAACACTTGCTGTTTTCTGTTTGTCGGTAGAGCAGCCATCCTCGTGGTGTGAGGTGGGGTCTCATGGTGGTTTCGACGTGTATTTCCCTGATGATCGGTGACGCTGAGCAGCTTTTCATGTGCGGATTGGCCATTGGTACATATTCTTTGGAGAAAAGTCTGTTCAAGTCCTTTGCCCATTTTTGATAGAATTACTTCATTTCCTATGTGACATTTTAGGCGTTCTCCATACACAGTATTCTGGCTGTTATTCCCGTATCAGATCGAGGATTTGCAAATGTTTCCTGCATCCCGCAGGCTGCCCTGCACTCCGCAGGTCCTGTCCTTGGGGCACCGCGTTTACATTCTGATGGAGTCCCCTTGATCTACTTCCACTTTCCTGCCTGCGCTAATTTAACTTTTACCCAAGCCCTCTGCGGGGCTGGGCCAGAACATCCGGGGCCAGACCAGCATTGTGGGAGCTGCCTGTTTGAGACAAGCCGCTTCCCAGCAGGCCTCGGGGCTCAGCACCTGCCTAGCCTCGTTCCCACCACACCCGCTCCCTGCACCCTCCTGCTTCAGTTCACCTGCAGGGACAGGCCCTGCCTTCGCAGAGGGGACGGGCAGTCACCTGGCACAGGACCAGCACCCCTGTGCCCCAGGGCACGGCCCATGGCCAGGGGTCAGGCGGGCACACTCACCTCGCGGGTGACCTTCCCGTTGTTGTCAAAGTCATACAGGGTGAAGGTCCACTCCTGCCGGCTGTCCTCCTCCACGGACACGTCACACTGCAGCTCCTGGACAGACAGACAGACAGCACACGGCGCTCTGTCACCCAGCGGCTGGAACACCTGGAGGCCAGGCCACGGGGCTGCCCCTCCCGCTGCAGAGTAATGACCAAGATGTGACAAGCCCGGGAGAGCAGCCAGGCTGGGCAGGAAGGCTTGGCCTGAGGAGAGATGCCCGTACGGGTGCCAGACAGGCTCTGGGTCCTCACAGGCTAAGGGACACTGGGGGAGGGTCTGAGAGAGGGCTCTGTGGCCTTGGGAAGACTGAGCTTGGACCCAGAGCTAGAAGCTACCCTGCCCACATGCCTACACACACACATGCATACACACACATGCATGTCTGCATGCACTCACACCTGCACACGTGCATGCGCCTACACTCATGCACACCTATGCACATGTGCAGCCTGTGCACACCTATACCTGCTTGCACGCACGTGCATACGCGCGCACACACACACAAACACACACACAGGACATAGTAACTTGGGAAGCCGTGTTGCGGCTCCCAGGGTGGCCACCTGACCGGAAGGCAGGAGAGGGGTGGGCACAAAGAACTAAGGTCCGGCCAACTTCAGGTGGCAGCCCGCGTGGCCCTCCACAGCTGTGTGCCCTCCGCCTGGGCACGGCTTCCCTGCGCCTCAGTTTCCCTGTGTAAGTTACGGAAGCGACGGTGTCGCCCTCATAGTCTTGTCGGGAGCAGTCACTGGCCTGCCCCTCCGCCCTCGGTGCTCATCATAGCTGTCCAGACAGGTCCCGACCTCCCACCTCCAGCCCCTGGCTTCTGTGTCAAGGGCAGCCAGAAGGAAAAGCCAGGGACGGCATGCCCAGGGTGGGGGGTGAGTGGTGGACGGTACCCCAGCCTCCACGCCCCTCCAGAGGACAAATCTGAGGGCACCTGTGGGACTGAGCCTCACCTGCCCTTAACCTTCGTCGGCTCCCCTCCTTCCCTGCTCCTGGGGATCACCCCGGGACCCTTGTCTCGGGGTCTGCTTTGGGGGAGCTGGAAACAAGTGTGGAAACTGGCTGGCACGCAGCAAAGCCCGATGAATGCTAGTAGCCGCTCATCTTTGTAATGATTCCTAATACAGTGACGTCATACTGCTCTCCCACCCGAGGAGTCTGAGCACGGGGACCCTGAGCGGGCGTGGGAGCTCTGCCGCTGGGGGAAGCGTGCGGGGCCGGCTGACCACCAGGGCGTTCTAGGAAGGACGCTGACGGGGAGAGGGAGTCCGGAAAGGGCCTTTCCGATCCACGAGGTTCTCTGAAAACAAGCAGAGAGGCCCAGACCACCCTGTTCCTCGTCCTGCCCCGGCCGGCGGGGCGTGCGGACAGACTCAGCCCCACGCGGGCGGCACTGGCTCCCGGCCGCTGGAGAAAGCGTGGCCAGGCGCCGCGCCCTGCCCCCAGCCTCTGCCGCGCACAGCCAGCTCCTCCCGCCGCTCTGGCAGCCACGCTGAGCTCAAAGCCGCTCTTCCCTCAGTTGTGACATGTCCGTCTGATACCTGCCAAGTGCCCGCTCTGCTCTGAGGAACTGCTTCAGGCGGCACAGCCCTCACCCCGCACACACGCACTCACACACGCACACCTAGACAGGCATGCACACACCTGCACACACACGCATGCATGCCCACACAAATGCACACCTGCACACATGTGCACACATGCTCACACACCCCTACGCACACGCACACTCACAAACGCATGTGCACACACCTGCATGTACACATGCACGTGCTCACATATACACAGTTGCACATGTGTGCGCATGTGCTCGCCCACACACTTACTACACACGTATGCGCACATGTGCTCACACACACACATGCATGCCCACCCACTCATGCATGCACATATAGAGTTTAACTGACTCCCCCTCCCTGGCCCCTCTGATTAGCTCCACAGGAAGCCCGGGTTTGAAGTTCAGAGACAGGTTGAGCAGTTATTGCCACCCCCCACCTCCAGGTGAGCCCTCTCCAGGGACCACAAACAGTCCGGGCAGGCAGCTGCCCCTCCAGAAACAGGCCCCCTCGGGCTCCCAAGGGTGTGGGACGTCCATACCTGGGCCTTCCCTCTCCTGTCCACGCAGGAGGTGAGCGGCCTCCACATTGGGCCAGGCCTCAGCTTCCTCCTCAAAAAGCACCACCGAGCCTAGCCAGTGTGGCTCAGCAGATAGAGCGCCGGCCTGCGGCCTGAATGGTCCCAGGTTCAATTCCAGTCAAGGGCACGTGCCCGGGTTGCAGGCTTGATCCCCAGTGTGGGGCGTGCAGGAGGCAGCCGATCCATGATTCTCTCTCATCATGGATGTTTCTATCTCTCTCTCCCTCTCCCTTCCTCTCTGAAATCAATAGAAATACATTTTAAGGAAGAAGAAGACGAAGACGAAGAAGAGGAAGAGGAGGAGGAAGAGGAGGAGGAGGAGGAGGAGGAGGAGGAGGAGGAGGAGGAGGAGCACCACCGAGAAGAGAAAACCCTTCACTCCAGGCCCAGCGCCAGGAAGGGAACTTACTTCCAGTTTCAGCTGCTTCTTGGAGCCCGGGCAGGACTCGCTCAGCTTCTCCATCCTCTTCTCATCTCCACTGGCCAGCCCGTCGGTCTTCTCGGGGGGCAGGGCCACTGTGGGGGAGGCAAGGGAGGACGCGTGAGGCTTCGTGCTGGGGCCCCTCCCTGCCGCCCGGCCCACCTGCTGGAGTCAAAGCTGCTTTGCCCTCCAGGGGGCCCCTTCCAGGGCACACCCACGCTCTGCCCACGGGGGACATGCTGTTATCATGACCTGCAACATGCTTTATTCACCACCACCACCCCCCGACACACACACACACACACACACACACACACACACACACACCACTCCAGAGGGCGGGGTGGGGGCTGCAGAGAAGAAAAAGGAAAGGAAGGAAGAGAAACAGAGGCCAGCTCCATCTTCAAAGCCGCTGCCTCCTGCGCGGAGGTCCTGGCTGGAGATGTAAGCCGGCCAGGCTTATCGGAACCAAACTTCAAGTTCAAAGGGAAGTTATCAGAAAACCACCTTCAGGTTCAATGTTGCCTTTCAAGTTCCACTTGATAAAACCCAAAGAAAAGAAACCTCTGTCCCGCTCTCTCCTCTGGGGCTCCCTCCTCCCCTCTGAGCAGAAACAGCCTGTCCTCCGTCAGGTCCTCCCCTGCCTCTCCTCCTTCCCCTCTCCCAGGAGGGCGACATCCCTCCCACCCCTCCCCCGCTGCACGTCTTCTCTGCAGATCAGGGTGGCCTGGCTTGTCCTCCCTTCACCAGCAGGGCCTCATCCCATCCTGGCTCAGAAAACCACCCAGACACCCCTGGAGGGGGTCCTTCCCAGCAGGGGCCGGGCACACAAGGGTAGGAGGACTGGGAGCCATCCTGCCCTGGGGCCCTGGGGGCCAGGAACAGGACAGTCAGCGCCCCCTTGCTCCACCAAAGATGGCCTTTCACCCTCTCACTGCCCCCTACCCAATGGCTAGAGGAGGCAGGTGTCACAGAACCCACCGATCAAAGCCTTGCGGACCCCAAGGCCAGGGTCAGGGGCGGGACTCAGGGGTCATGCTTCTACTTCCACATGGACCCTCTGGAACCAAACGAGGCCAAACCAGCACCCACCCCCAGCCATCCCTGTGCAGAACAAATCGCCCTCCACCCACCTACCCATCTATCCATCCATCCATCCATCCATCCATCCATCCATCCATCCTTCATCTATATCTAGCCATCCATCCACTCATCCATCCATCCATCCACCCACCATCCATCATCCATTCTTCATCTATATCTAGCCATCCATACACTCATCCACCATCCATCTATCCACCATCCATTCTTCATCTATATCTAGCCAGCCATCCATCCATCCATCCACCCACCATCCATCATCCATCCTTCCATCTACCATCCATCCATGCATCCACCATCCATCATCTACCATCCATCCATCCATCTATCCATCCACCCACCATCCATCATCTACCATCCATCCATCCATCCATCTATCCATCCACCCCCATCCATCTACCATCCATCCATCCTTCCATCCATCCATCCACCATCCATCTACCATCCATCCATCCTTCCATCCATCCATCCACCATCCATCTGCCATCCATGCATCCGCCACCCATCATTTGGCTCACGGGTGGCCTGGAGGAGGGAGAATGGTGCCTACCACAGGCTGCCAGGGTCCAACCTCAGTGAACAAAACTAGCCTGGAGATAGGCTTTGGCACAGGATCTGAGCCCATTCTCTGCCTCTTGCTCCTTGTGCAGCTCAGGGACATGTTTTCCCAGAGATGATCTCTTGGGGGGCCTCATTTCAGGGGGAGCCTGATCACGCTTCGATTGCCAGGCACAGCCGCAACAGGAGACACTGCTCGTGTGAAAGAGGAGGGAGTCGGAGGGACGGGAGGAAAGGGACAGAGCAGGAGAAAGCAGCGCCTGCCTTGCCTCTGGATGCCCCTGGGTGACGGAGCGCAGGACTGGCAAACCACGCCCCATGAGCCCAAACCTGCCGCCTCCTGTTGGCATAAATGAAGTTTTATTGGGACACAGTCCTCGGACACACACTGTGTATGGCTGCTTCCCTCCACAATGGCAGAGTCCAGTAGTTGCCACAGAGACGGTCTGGTCCACGGAGCCAAAAACGCATACTCTCCCGGCCCTTTACAGAGAAGTCTGGGACCCGCGCTGCGGGCGAACGCAGCCTTCACCCGCACCGGGCACCCGGATCCACCTGCTGCTCACCTGCTCCGCTGGGAACCCTGGTGCACGCACCGCCTGCCCAGCCATGCATGGCAGCCATGGACAGAAATGTCCGCGCCGCCTCCTTCAAACCCGCCCTCGGCTCAGAGGAGTCTGGTGCAGCGGGTGAGGCTCCTTTTCTTTTTCTAAATATTTTAAATATGTTTTTACTGACTTCAGAGAGAGGAAGGGAGAGGGGGAGAGAGAGAGAAACATCTATGAGAGAGGAGCATCATAGATCGGCTGCCTCCTGCACGCCCCCTACTGGGGATCGAGCCCACAACCCGGGCCTGTGCCCTGACCGGGAATGGAACCGTGACCTCCTGGTTCCTAGGTCGACGCTCAGCCACGGAGCCACGCCGCCCTCTTCTTCCGAAACGGCTCCCCGTCCCTCCTCATTCGGTCCCTCCTCACTCCCGGCCGCTGCGAGGAGCGGAGCCGGAGCCGAGCCGCTGTGTTTACCAGATGATGCTTCCCCACCCTCCCTCCTGCAGCCTGGCATCGCTCCACCCCCAGCAACTGCCAGATTAAATGCGTTACTTGACCATCCTCACCCGCTCCCTTTGATGTTCCCTTCTCAGGCTTCAGAATACCTTTTGGAGGGAGATCAGACAGCATTAAACAGAATTACTAATTAATTAAGCAAAGTTAAATTTTAAACACTGTTTGTTGTGTTAGCCAAAAGCCTGAACAGAACAGACTTTTTTCCTCCACGGAGATCAAAGACAGCCTCTTCTCTCTCCCCTACCCCCCCCCCCCCCCCCGCCGTTTAAAAAAGGGAGGGGCTGGGGAGGCAGTGAGAGAGGAGTGCTGGGGACACTGGGGACAGAGGGGACGGTGGCTACTCTGATCCGGGTTTAAACACCCATCCGGCACCCCACCCGTGGGCCCCAGGAAAGGAGGCCCGGGCTCATTGGGGACGGCGGGCTGGGGGAGCCACGGCCACTTTCCGGGGACTGTTTACCCTGGCAAACAGCAGCGGCCCGGGGAGCAGGAGGGTGCGGAGTGGCACGGCCGACCCAGCACCAGGTGCTGACAGCTGGCGCCACCCCATAGCACGGGAAGAGGGAGGCTGCGAAGTGAGAGAGGCCGGCCGCACCCCCCCCCACCCCCCCCCCCGCAGGACGAGCACCTCTGGGCTCTTCCTCCCTCGCCTCGCTCAGGGGCAGCCTTCTGGGGGCATCGGGAGCCTGGCTGTGCCAAGCAGGCCGTGCACGGTACCCCTCTAGGAGCGCATGCCCGTGCTGGGCAGCGTACATCTGTGGGTGGCGAGGACATTTTTGGAACAGACAGCGAAGGTGTCGTGAGGAGGGTGAGGAGGGGCCCCTGCTCCTGATTTGCACAAATGCTATTTGTCCCTGGCAGGATGCTGTCCAAACGCATCCCGTCTAGCCGGGCTGGCGTGGCTCGGTGGGTGAGCGTCGACCTAGGAACCAGGAGGTCACGGTTCGATTCCCGGTCAGGGCACACGCCTGGGTTGCAGGCTCCATCCCCAGGAGAGAGTGTGCAGGAGGCAGTTGATCAATGGTTCTCTCTCATCATTGATGTTTCTATCTCCCTCTCCCTTCCTCTCTGAAATCAATAAAAAAAAATACATATATACTAGTATATATATTTAAATCTAGACCCTGAATGGTACAGCAAAGGCCGGCTTACTGTAACCATCCAGAAAGGCCTGGTTGACATTGAACTTTGCAAGAAGACGCAAATTAGAACACAGGGTAGTGACTACATGAGCCCCAGCGAAGACCAGAAATGACCAGGACACTGCGAGGCGTGGCGGGCACCTCTCCGGGCCCAGGTGCCTGGCGTGCGCTCAGCACGATGTCAGATTTAACACAGGCACGGCCTCCTCGCTGGACTCCGCACCCTCGCCCGAGCGTATCCACCGCCCCTTCTTAATGGTCCTCGCACAGATTATCGGCCACAAATATTTCCATCTCGGGGTGGATTGCCGGGATGTTTCTGACTCCCCAGCCCCCCGACAGCAGCTGTTGGAGGGGAGGCAGATGAGCTTTAATATTAGCCGATGCCAAATATAATTAGGCGGCTAATCTGCTGCGTGTAAAAAGAGAAAGGGATCGTGTGTGCATTCCGGGCCAAATGGTTTCTTGCGTTCTGGGCAGGAGGCTCTCCCCGGGGAGCGAGGGTCCCCGAGACGCAGCGATCTGCCCGGCCGAGGGCTGTACCCAGGCCCCGGCGAAGTGAGTGGGAACACACACTATTCCCCCGGCTCCCCTCACTAACGCCACGCAGGGTGTGCCCAGGCCCCGGCGAAGTGAGTGGGAACACACACTATTCCCCCGGCTCCCCTCACTAACGCCACGCAGGGTGTGTCGCTGCTCACGTTTGACAAAGGGAGAGACTGAGCTTAAAGAGCAAACTCGAGCCCGGATGGTGCGGATCAGTGGTTGAGCGCCGACCTATGACCCAGGAGGTCAGGGTTTGATTCCCGGTCGGGGCACCTGCCCTAGTTGCGGGCTCCATCCCCAGCGTGGGGCGTGCAGGAGGCAGCCGCCGATCCACGATTCTCCCTCATCATGGATGTTTCTCTCTCCCTCTCCCTCTCCCTTCCTCTCTCTCTGAAATCAATAAAAACATCTTTTAAAAGCAACTTGGCCACGCCATTTCCCTTCTAAAAAGGAACGCCCGCCCACGACTGCCGCTCAGCGCATCCCTCCCTGGAACTGCTCTGCATCTCCTGCCCTGCCCCACCCTCACACTGTGACCCCTGCCCCGAACACTCCCTCTGTCTCTCCGATTCCTGCTCATCCTTCGGGTCCTCGGCTTGGGCCTCCCCACCTCCGAGAAGCACGCCTCCATGCCCCCCAGAACGAGGCTAGGGTTCCTGCGCAGGGAGCCCGTATCACACCGTGGTAGCCGTTACTCAGCTAACTGGCCCCTCCTTCAGCGGTGGGTGCCCCAGTGGGTAGCCCAGAGCCTGTGGCACTATCATCACCAACAGGAAACGAGAGCAGCAGGCCAGCATGGCTCAGTGACTGAGCACCAACCCATGAACCAGGAGGCTGCTGGTTCGAGTCCCGGGTTGCGGATTTGATCCCCAGTAGGGGGGCGCGCAGAAGGCAGCCGATCAATGATTCTCCCGTGATTGATGTTGCTGTATCTCTCTCCCTCGCCCTTCCTCTCTGAAATCAATAAAAATATAAATTTAAAAGGAAAAAGCGGGGGAGAAACCCTCCCAACCAAAGCTCTCTGGCCTTTTTCTCTCCTTGCAGCATCAGGTGCATGGCCTCTGCCCGTGACGTTCAAATCGGACTAAGAAGGGACGTCTGTTCAGGGAGGGAGGGGGCCACGCCGGGGCAGGGACAGAGAGAGAGAGAGAGAGAGAGAGAGAGGGGAAAAAGCCTTCTTTGGGCTAAAAATATCATGTCCCTTTCCCCCTCCCCCACCCCCACCCAAGTTGGAACCGGTGATGAAATTCAGCTTTTCAAACCTGACCCCGAGCCACCTGAAACTAGGGACGCCTCCCGGGATGTGACGGCGGCAGTCTCCGTGGTGCAGGCGGGGCTGCAGGAAGAGGGGACCTGAGGGGAGCTGCCGTGGGGCCAAACCCGGGCCTCCAGGGCCTGCGGGGTGCAGGGGGCGATGGCTCTGAGCTGAGGGAGAGGAGCCAGTGCCCGGCCCACCTGCCCCCTGTCGGGGGACAGTGGGAGTCCCTGCTGCTCTCCAGTGAGCACCTCCCTGTCTCAGACTCCAGGGCCCCCACCCACCTCAGGTGCTCAGTCAGTACCGGAATGAGGACTCCGCGGCCGGAGCTCAGTCCTCGGTTGGCTGTGTGACCCTGACAGGTTCCACCCCTCTCCATCCTCAGCTTTCCAGCTCCACGTGAGGGGACCAGAGGCCCGCCCAGGGCTGTGCAGCGTGATGGATGGCTGAGCCCTCCCCCAGGCGTCTGGGTGGACTGGCCCGGGCCCGAGGGGAACACACCGCCAGGCCTGGTGGCGGAGGGAGAGGGTCACCTGACTGGGAGAGGCTTTGAAAAGAAGTTTTGCCTGAACTGGACAAGGAAATGACCAAACCGCCGTGGGTCCGTCATCAAGAAAGGTGGACCTGAGCTGGCTGGTGTGCTCAGAGGTTAGAGCATCACCCCCCTGCGCCCCATTCGAGCCGCGTGCCGCCCCTGCCACACCCCACCGGCTGGGGCTTGGGTTCGATGTGGACTTTGTTCTCCCCACAGTTCAAAAGGAACTCCGCAGCCCGGCCCTGCGCACCCGGTCCGGCCTTAATCTCCCACCCCATGTGCGTGCTCCCAGCTGGCCGTTAAGGCGGCTAAGACGCTGGATTAGGGCCGGCTTTACATAACAACGCGGGAGCAAAAGCCAGCCTCTCCCGGGATGGGTAAAGGCTTCTTTTCATCTTCCTGCCTCAGATGGCCTTTCCTTCCTCCCCTCCAGCCCGCCAAGAGGCAGTAAACTTGGCCAACAGGAAGACAAAGGAGAGATTCAGGATTCCGCGAGCTCTCCCTGGCCGGCGCGCAGAGGGACACCCACAGCCTCCCACCCCCACCCGCTCCGGGCCAGGTGGGTGCATCCCCGAGGCCAGAAACCACAGCACCTGCCTGCTGTGCGGTGGCCTGCGGGTCACAGCCGGTCCCCGGCCCTGGGGCGGGCGCCAGAGAGCCACAGCCCCAGTCTCCCTCGGGCAGCAGCCAGAGCAGCCACTCTCCCGGCTTTACTTACTTCTGTGTCCCCCGTTTAACGCCGTCTTTCACCCTTCGTTTCCCAAGGAATCTGGGGCGGCATTCTCGTAAAAGTTAACGCGTGGGTCACAGCTAACGCCACGGTCCCCTGCACCCCTCTCTCCCGCGCCCGGGAGCGGCTGCTCTGGTCTGCCTAGGCCTCTAGCCACACGGCAGCACACACATGAGCATCCACACGTGTGCACAGGGACGTACAGAGCGGTGCCCGGCGGCCTTGCTCCGTCAAGGTTAACGTGCTTTCTCTACGTGACGGGTGTCTGCGCCCGCTCTCGCCGCCTTACGGCCCGGGCTCCTGTGTGAGCCTTTGTTCGAAGGAAGGGGCCGAACAACTTGACCACCGACAACCCCGTCCAACCCCTCCTCTAGGTCCTAGTTCTTTCTTCAACGCGGTGCTTCCCCTGGAGGAAAGGAGGCGTGACAGCGGAGAGGCGGGAGGGGAGGAGGGAGAGAGTGCCCACACGCGTGTGCTCCAGGGAGTGGACAAGCGGAGAAGGGGGACCAGCACAGCTCCGGGAGGGAGCGCTCACTGCAGCCTGACACTGTGGGTGGGGCCCGTGAGGAGCCACTGCGCTCATTCCCTCCGGGGCAGCTGCGGTCAAAGAGCCCATCCGAGGCCCCACAGCGGCCACACGGCAGGGCCGGGACGGGGACCCATGTGGCCTGGCTCCACTCTGGGCCTGGACTGTGGGAGCCACACTTCCCTCTTGCTCCTCAGCCCTCCCCCCCAGAGTCCTGCCCTCCGCCTGGACCACAGGTTTCTGGAGGGTGTGCCGGGCATGTGGTAGACCAGACAGCCCCATCCCCTCCGCCCTGCCTGTTGGGAAGAAAGCAATGCAGACCAGTACCTTCCAGTCGAAAGTCTTCCTCCTCCTCCTCGCTGAGCGTTTCTCTGAAAACCTCGCCCACCAGCTCCTAGAGGAAGGGAAGGCAGGGAGATGAAGGACACCCCGGGGTCAGGTGGCACCTGGCATCGGGGGCGGAAGACATGGCACCATGAGCATGTGGCTGCCTGGTCGCAAGGAAGCTGGGGCCCTGCTCTGATTGTCCGATGGGAATGTGGGCCAATGAGGCAGGTCCCATCCCACCTGAAAAGCTGGTCATCGGCCTGGCCAGTGTGGCTCAGTGGTTGAGCGTCAACCTATGAACCAGGAGGTCACAATTCAATTCCCAGTCAGGGCACAGGCCCGGGTTGTGGGCTCCATCCCCAGTGGTGGCGGTGGGGGGCATGCAGGAGGCAGCCGGTCTATGATTCTCTCTCATCATTGATGTTTCTCTCTCTCTCTCCCTCTCCCTTCCTCTCTGACATCAATAAAAGTATATGTATTTTTAAAAAGTTGATGGTCACACTGCTATGCAGGTGTTAAGTTTTCTCAGCCTGCAGACACCACAAAACACAACACGGGACCACACTTCTCCCTCAGAAAGAGAGAGAGTTCCCCCCCACCTCAGCAAAAGGCAAAGAGAGGATCATAAAATGCCCCCATCTCCCCCAAAGGGGGAGAGCAAGCCTGCGTGGTGGCCTCAAGAAGAGATCTCAGACTGGCCCCTCCTCCCATAGCGGGTCCCGGGCGGCGGTCCCGGAGGTTTGTAGAGGGCGGTGTGCTCTGGGGGGGCTCCGACCGCCCTTCCCATAAATCAGACGCTTCAGCACATGTTGGACCTCCCTGCTCTGGTTTCCATACGCCTCCCTCATCTCCCCAACACACACACCAGCCGGTCACCAGCCGATCCCTGCACACGCCTTGCCTGGTCCCCTCCCGTGGGGTAAAGATGTCTGATAGCCCGCCCTGGCGGGTGTGCTCAATGGTTAGAACGTCAGCCCATGAACCGAAGGGTCTCGGGTTCAATTCCTGGTCAAGGGCACGTACCTGGGTTGCAGGTTCAAGCCCTAGCCCTGGTCAGGGCACATGTAGGAGGCAACCAATCGATGTGCCTCTCTCACATCAATGTGTTTTTTTTTCTCTCTCTAAAAATCAATGGGAAAGAATTTCCTCAGGTGAGGATTAACAAAAAACAACGATGCCTGGTAGCTCATCCCCGAGGGCAGAGGCTGGCAGCTCATCCCCAAGGGCAGAGGCTGGCAGCTCATCCTCGAGGGCAGAGCGGTTGCCTCAGCGGTCGTGAGGGGCTGTGGGGTTGGTGGGGATGGGGGGGAGCTTGGTCAGTCCTCAGGCCGGGTCATTTCTGGGATATCCACAGAGGTCCCACCTCTCTGCCCCCTGCCCCACAGGATGACTCCAGACGAAAGGCTAAGACGAGCTGTCAAACTGTCTTCTGTATTCATTGGTTTTCTGCCAAGAAGAGTTCTGGGATCAAAAAAGATTATTTTAAACGAAGTTAAACAACGTCCCTTCCTGCAGGACTTACTATGGCAACGGACCCCGTGAGTCACCGTATAACATGGTCCTCACGTGGCATCCCTCGAACCCCATCAGACCACGGAGTTTTATTTCTCAGAAACACACCGTGGGATCTGTGTTCCGAGGAACCCACTTTGAGAAACGCTCCTCTTTGTCGTGAGAGAAGAGTTCGGGGGAACCACACTGCCTTAGCTCTCCCAGGGCCCACAGTGACACGGCGGCAGCGCCCCTGCGACCACAAAATGACAAGCGATAAAAAGGGCCCACGCTCGGCAGCTGTCCCAGCTTCCCTTTTCGAGAAAAATGAAAAGGAACAGGAAAGCACCCTCTCCCAGAAAATTCAGGGGGAAGTTCTGCCTCTCAGATGCTCGACAGGAAAACCAGTGCTCCTCCCGATGAACAAAAACATTAACTAAACGTTTAAAACTGCTTTGTGGGGTCCATCCATCTTGTCCACTGGACTTAGCCGGGGGCCACTCTCCGTTTTCTGTTCTGTTGGGAGGATACACAGCTAGCGTTTTAGGGTCGGGCTTGGCCTTCTCTGTTCCCTTCCTTCAAACCCCCGGGGGCACTGCCTTCTCTTCCTTAGAGGTGGCTACAAGGTGGCCATTCAGACTCGGTGCCCCTGACCCAGCACCAGGCCCCCTCCCCCCTGGCTCAGGACGGCTTCCCTCCCCTCCCCCGCCAATGACCGAAACCCCGAACATCTCCTGGGCTGGTAGACTGGCTGTTTGTGTTCACAGAGCCGGAGCTGACAGGGGAGCTGGGAGATGTGACAGGAAAGGGACACACTCAGGTGGCATCATTAGGCAGCGGGGAGGCCCCGGCAGCCAATTAGGGCCGATCTTTCATGCCAGGGAGGCGATGGGCTGGCAGGCGGCACTTTCTCGCAGGAGCCGGGGACTGCCCTCAAGGGCACAGCGGACCCCTGCGAGCTGCGGTTCGTCTCCCGGAGCGCGGGTCTCTGTGCTGACCCGGCCACCACCACCCCGGCCGCTCCCGGCCCGGCCGACGGTGTCTGCGAGACAAAGGCCGCGGAGTCTGCGTGTCTACAGGCACTCGGAGTTGAAAGACTCCAGATGTCACCGCCAACAAAGCGTCTGTCCGGGGCCCGTAAGGATGCCTCGCGGGCGCGTCACGCACCCACAGCCTCCTCTGACGGCGGCTTCGGGCTCTCCGAGAAGAACTGTCTGCTGGGAGGACCTCCCTCTCTGATGAATGAAAGCAGAGTTCTGGCAAGTCCTGGGGCCGGCCTCTTCCGGCTAAACCCTGCTCAGCTCTGCAGGACGCTTCGAAAGCCCCTCAGCGCCACGGTCCGCTGACAGATACTCAACTATGGGGCCCGTTCATCTCAGCCACGGAGCCCGATGCCCAGGGCGGGGCAGCACCGTGTCCCGGTCCCCAGGCTCTGATCGCTAGGCCAGAGGCAACATGGGATAGCATCCGGCTCCATCACCTCCCTCGCACCTGGACCTGGAGCCACTGCCTTCTCGGAACCTCAGTCTGCCTACCCCTTAAATGGGCACAGTGAGAAACCACAGCAACACCAACACGACAGCTTGCCGGGGTCCAACCCCAGCAGGTCCAGGGGTCCCCAAAGGTGTAGACGGAGACGGCGAAGAAGGAAGGACACGGAGACAGTGTTCAGTTGATCAGCAGCCTAGCCAGGATCTCCAGCCAAGTTCTGGTCTGGATCTCCAGAGAGGTTCTGCTTAGGATCTCCAGCTAGGTTCTGTGTCCATGTTCTCTTGCTAGGTTCTCCAGCCAGGTTCTGTCCAGGTTCTCCAGCCAGGTTCAGTCACCAGGTTCTAGTTAGGTTCTCTTGCCAATTTCTGTAGTCAGGTTCAGTCCAGGATCTTTTGCCATGTTCTCTCCCTAGGTTCTGTCTCTAGGTTCTGAGGCCAGTTTCTGTCCAGGAACTTTTGCCATGTTCCCTCCAGCGAAGTTCTTCTGTCTCTAGAGAATGTTCTGTGTAGGTTCTGTGCCTAGGTTCTGTCTCTCTTGGTTCCGTATTCTAAGTTCTGTGTCTTGCTGTCTTGTTACAACTGTATTTATACCAGTTGATTCAATCCTATCAATCTCTATTACAAAGGTTAGGGCGTTTCTTATCTCCATTCCAGGGAGTAAAGATTATGTAGCTTAAGCATGATTGTTCGTAGTTAAAGTGATTAATTACCCACCTGGCACTTAGTTAAGAGGTTTTATTCCCTCTCTAACTTCAGGGGAAAATCCCTACCTGGGGAAACAACCTTTCTCAGAGACTTTGGTTAAAACACATAGTGCCAAGAAGGTGAGCAAAAATATTAAGAACAGTATGCCATATATGCCAGGTCCCTTGAAACAGCAAGCATGGACCGGCTCCCGGCAACAGCTGACACTTCCGGTGCATTCCTTACGTGCCGGACGCCGTGCCAGGCACCTTATATAAAGAGTGAGTCCTTTAAGCAACACAACGGCCCCGCTCTTTCCATCCCTCGAGGAATAAATGCCCATAAAAACGATTTGCAAATTGCAAAGCAACAGGTATGATTGTTATTAGGTTTCTTGCCTACAAAGAAAATGCCCTCAACCCCCAGGGGCCATGTGAGACGGGAAAATAATGCCAAGACAGCCACTCACATCCCTTACCAAGTACTTATGGTCCCCCCAGCAGAGCCTCCATAGAAAGGGGGTCCCACTAGCCCGTGTTTAAATGAGGAGGAGGCTCCTAGAGCCCAGGTGCCTGGCGCTGCAGCACCAGCCGATGAGGGGCAGGGCCCCGATTCCAGTCAGCTCCTTCGATGCCCGCCTGAGCTTGGACCGTGGCATCAGGGCTCCTGTGGGCACAGGGGCAGAGGTGGCCCAGGGACTTGGCACTGGCCAGGGACCAAGGATCACGCTTAAGGAAGTACAAGACAACCAGCCTGGCCAGCAGCTCTTGTGGGTCAGTGGCCCAGCAGGCCCAGCTGTGGTCTCAAAGGTGCCCACAGCCCTGACCCACGAAGTGTGGGACTTGGCAGAGCCCCGGGCGGGGGCCCTGCAGGCAAGGTCCCGGGCCCGGTCCTCGGGGCCACCACGCAGGAGGCACTCGGGCCCCTAGACAGCCAGGAGCTCCACTAGGAGCCCCGGTGCAGGGGTGCAGGGGTGCGGGGCACGGAGTTGGCGAGACCGCAGTTCAGATCCCAGCTCTGCCTCACACAAGCGGGGTCAACCAGGGAAGGAACTTCATCCCCAGTGTGTGCACAGGGCGGGGGGCCCTCACGCTGTCTCGGGGTGCGTGTGAGGATCAAGTAAACCACTGGATAGCAAGTGCTTAGCATTCTGCCTGAGACCACGCCTGGAGCCCAAGGGATCAGTGGCTAGTATTCCTTCTACTCTTTTTTTTTTTTTTAATCCTCACCCGAGGATATTTTCCCATTGATTTTTTTAGAGCAGCGGCTCTCAACCTGTGTTCGTGACCCCTTTGGGGGTCGAACGACCCTTTCACAGGGGTCACCTAAGACCATCGGAAAACACATATATAATTGCATATTGTTTTTGTGATTAATCCCTATGCTTTAATTACGTTCAATTTGTAACCATGAAAATACATCCTGCATATCAGATATTTACGTGACAATTCATAACAGGAGCAACATTACAGTGATGAAGTAGCAACGAAAAGAATTTTATGGTTGGGGGTCACCACAACATGAGGAACTGTATTAAAGGGTCGCAGCATTAGGAAGGCTGAGAACCACTGTTTTAGAGAGAGTGGAGGGGAGGGAGAGAGACACAGAGAGAGAAGCATCGATGTAAGAGAGGCCCACGGATTGGCTGCCTCCCACACTCGCCCCATCGGAGGCCAGGGATTGAGCCTGCAACCGAAATACATGCCCTTGAACAGGAATCAAACCCGAGACCCTTCAGTCCACGGGCCGACACTCTAACCACTGAATCAAACTGGCCAGGGCATTACTTCTACTCTCGCTGCCAGATGGCCACAGATCACTCCTGGGGGAGATGGGAAGGCTCCCACAGACATCTAGGCACACGCCCCCAGCCTGGCACGCCCTTCCTCCTGCTCTGCATCCAGTCTTCACCGCAATCCTTTGAGTGGTACCGTTCCTGCCCCCACTTCACAGATGAGAAAACTGAGGCACAGACATGAACGACTTGCCCAAGGTCACTCAGCTCGTGTCAGAGCCAGGACTGAAGGCAGGTGGTGTGGTTCCAGCGCCCATGCCCTTCACCCCCGCCCTGTGAGAAGCCCTCCCCTGCCCATCCCCCCACCGCTCCTGCCAGGCCCGCTCTCCTCTGGCCTCCAGCACGGAGCCTCAGCCTCTGCTCCAAGTTCTCATCAGACCCTCCGGGATCCCCAGACCCCCGAGCCCCTCCCCAGACTCTCTGCCCGCCACCCCTTCCCCCCACCTCCCAGCCTGATGCTGGGCTGCTTCCTGCCCAGTGGCTGGGCTTGGTGGCCTCTCCGGCCACAGGGCCCAAACCTGCCTCCCTCCCGAATCCCAGCACTGCCCTCCTCTGCCCCACACGGGGCCCCAGGAAGAGGCCAGCTCCTCGGGCGCTGGGTGTGCAGCCAGCTCCAGCCGGAGCCCAGAAGCGCAGGCTCGATGCCTTATAAGGCCTCGGGGGACGGGAACCACATCAAAGCGGGGCCTTGGGGAGCGGGCTGGAGTTCAGCTGGGCTTTTTCCTCTTTGTCTCCGGACTGACTTCGTACTCCTGAGCGGAATCTCTCCCCCCGCCGCCCCCCGCCGCCTGCCCCCAGTGCTTTGTCAACCTTCCTGTGCGCTAAGAGCTAACAGATGTTGGTGCCCCGGGTTTCAAAAAAAACTCCTGGTACCCACAGAACCCGGGACGGCTCAGAGGTCCCAGGAATGCGCAGGGCTGGGCCCGGCCAGCGGGAGGCGGAGGCCGGAGGCAGGGCCTGGCCACCCTGAAACCCTTCCCTCCAAGCAGTCTGCCCTGGAGCCGCCCCAGGACATTCCTGGCGAGCTCTCCCCTCCCGGCTGGGCAGCCGGCTGCTGCGTCCTGGGGAGCCCACGCCTCGGCGGCTGCCTCGCTGAGCTGCTCCCCGCACCCTGGGGTCGAGCCCCACTTGTTCTCTGGACTCCAGGGTCTGCCTGTCAGGAGGGTGGACCTGGGTGGGTGGTGGGAAGGCAGAGCTTGGCAGGAAGGCTTCCGCCCTGGGGCCACAGGCAGCCCGGCCAGCAAAGTCTACTTCCTGGGCATCCCCCCAAGCAGTCGTCATCCACACACCTCCCCCCAACTCCCCCAGAACCGGGTCCCATCTGGGCTGCCACAGTTGTCTGTACATCGGTTCTCTCTCTCTCTCTCTCTCCCCTCCCCTCTCTAAAATCTACTCTTGCCATAAGCAATAAGATCAGGGAAATCATAGGTGTGTGAGGTCCTAGGGGTTTTTTTTTTTAAATAACGCATACCCTGACCAGCATGGCCGGGGCATCGGCCTGTGCACTCAAGGGTCCCAGGTTTGATTCCTGGTCAAGGACACGTATCTGGGTTTCAGGTTCAATCCCCAGCCCAGGTCGGGGTGCGTGCAGGAGGCAACCAATGGATGTGTCTCTCTCACATCGATGTTTCTCTCTCCTCCTCCTCCTCCTCCTCCTCCTTCCTCCCCTCCACTCTCTAAAAAACAATCAGCGGAAACATCCTTGGGTGAGAATTACAGACACACACCCTGTCCACCATTCCCCCACGCCAGTGTCCTGTGGAATGGGGGTCATGCTTTGGGAACCAGACACTTTAAAGAGTCCTGCACAGCCCTAGCCAGTTTGGCTCAGTGGATAGAGCGTTGGTCTGTGGACTGAAGGGTCCCAGGTTCGATTCCGGCCAAGGGCACATGCCTGGGTTGTGGGCTGGGTCCCTGGTGGGGGGCGTGAAGGAGGCAGCCGATCAATGACTCTCATCATTGATGTTTCTCTCTCTCTCTCTCCCTCTCCCTTCCTCTTTGAAGTCAATAAAAATATATTAAAAAAAAAAAAAAGTCCAGCAGGGAGGTGCCCTCCCCCCACCCCTACCCCGAGCCACCGGGCTGGTTCCAACAGGAGGGAAGGGGTGGGGGAGGGGGGACACCAAGGGGGACAGCACCTGGTGACGATGGGGCAATGGCGCTCGCGGCCCAGCGGACGCTCCCCGCACCCGACCGCAGGCCCTCCTGGGAGGCTCCGGTTCTGGAATGTGATTGCTGGGCCTGGAGAAAACTGGCTAATGCCAAAGGGAAACGGCCAGGTTGGGCATTACCCAGAATCCTGCAGCCTTTGGGGTTTCTGAGCTGGGATGACCCAACGCCAGGCGGACTGTGCAGGACCGGGGGCCCAGGGGCTTGGCGTCACTGGGGTTGCCCTCCCGGTGCTCGGAGGAGCTGCTCTGGTGGAAAGCAGGGTCCGATGGGCTTGTGGCAGTGACTGAGTCATGAACACAAACCACCCAGAGACAAGAACAACCTGCATTTCTTCAGCGAGGGCCTGGCCCACGCCCAGGGCTCTGCTCAGCCGGGAGGTCGTGGCTGACCCCTCCGACGACCCTGGGAGCGGGTGCTCCACCCCGAGGAAACCGAGGCCTCGAGAAGGGAGGTGACTGGCTCTCGGGTCTGATGTTCAGCCCTGGCTCCTGCCGCAGCCCCGACCCACCCAGCACCCACCCCGCCCGGCCACTGCCCGCCACACAGCCAGCCGCCACCCGCGGACCTCCACCGCCGCCTCCCGCTCCACTGCCGCGCTGACACCGGGAGAGGCCGCAGGGCTGTGACAGGCTCTGATCTCCGAGCAGCTGGCACTGCCCCTGCCAGCGCTCCTGGCCCGGGCACAGGCCTGGCGCTGCTGCCAGGGTCCAGCGCGTGTGCCCTGCTGAGCAGAGTGGCCATGAGCCAGGCTGCTAGGACAGACAGCACTGTCATCCGCCCCCAAAGGACAGGGTCCCCACAGACAGGGCCACCTGCGGGGGGAGGGTGTGCACCTCTGCTGGGCGCAGGGCCGGGCATCCTGCGCCTCCTTACTGCACAGGGGATGGGGTCCTCTCCTCTCCACGCCCCAGGAGCCCTGACTTTCAGGAGAGGACGCAGAACAACGCCTGGGCCGGACGCTGCGCGCCTCCTGCTGGGCGCGCACACAGCACACATCACACACAGGTACACACATGATACACACTCTCGCACTCACACACACAAACTCACACACACTCTCCGTCACGCACACCTCACGCGACACACACCTGCCACACGCCTGCAGTCAGGAATAACAGCAGAGCGCTGGAGAAGACACCGAGCGAAGGGAAAGCAGCCGTCGGCGGGACGGACGCATCCTGGCGGTGAGCTTGGCAACTGGCCAGTAAAACAGGCGATCTTCTGATCCCAGCTGGGCAGGAAGGGGGAGGCAACGGCTCCTCTGTCCCCGGCCCCACCCCCCACTCCCACAGCCACGCCACACACGGACCAAGATGAGACCACGGCCTCTCCCCGCTCCCGGCTGTCTGTGCACACGTGGGAAGCTGGGGGCTGGCAAGACCCCTCTCTGTGGCCATGCGATGCAGGCAGGCCTTGATCTCAGAAACAGCATGAGGCCAGCCGAGCATGTCCAATGGGCTGTCCCTAGGTGCAGGGAGGGGGGCAGCTCTCCCCACCCCACCCCACGGCAGCGCACCAAGTCCAACTGTTCCCACTCTCAGGCAAGCAAAGATCTAAAACCAGATTTTATTATTATTTTTTAATCCTCGCCCGAGGGTATTTTCCCATTGATTTTTAGAGAGAGTGGAAGAGGGAGGGAAAGAGAGAGAGAAACATCGATGTGAGAGAAACACATCGATTGGTTGCCTCCTGCACGCACCCTGACCAGGGCCCAGGCTGAAGAGGAGCCTGCAACCGAGATACAGGCCCTTGACCGGCATCGAACCCGGGACCCTTCAGTCCTCAGGTGGACACTCCATCCACTGAGCCAAACCGGCAAGGGATAAAAACACACTTTTAAAAAGGGACTCTGTCACCACCGAGTGGTCCCCTGGGAAGTCACGGAGGTCATGGTACGACCTTGACCTTCCTTGGAGAGCCACCTGCCTGAAGCGCGCCAGACCTCACAAATAAACACGCAGGACACGCGGTCACATTTGCATCTTAGACTCAGTCATGTCTAGTATACATACGTCCCATGCAGTATTGGGGATATGAAAACTGTTACTTACCTGAAGTTCCAATATAACTGGGTGCCCTATATTTTATCTGAGAACCCCGCCCCTCGGCACTTTCATCCATGAGGTGTGGACAGGGTTGATCTCTCCCCCTAACCACAGGGTGGATGCATGTCCCAGGCCTGACCCCTGGGGACTGTACACATCCCTGGCCACGAGGCTGGGCACGAGGCCCAGGCCGGGCCGGAGAGATGCAACTCAAGACAACTGCTCTCTTCTGCTGACATGAACGAGATGAGATCTGGCACTGAGGGGAACATCTTACCTCCTTACCTCTTTGTCTAAAAAAAAAAAAAAGCCAACACAGAAAAAGCAGATCCAAAAGGGGAAGCGATAGAAAATGGGTCCTGACCACACTGTCCGAGCACCTGGATCCAACCATACCTGACGCTCGTATTCCCCTGGGCCTTTCAAGGAAATGAACCTCTCCCTCGCCCCCTTTGCTTGAGCCATGAGCTTCTTTTCTGTTACGAACAGAACCGCTGAAGGAGTCCTGCCCAACGCCGCCTCCTCTCACCCACCCACCCCGGGCACCACGCTGGGCACAGAGTCCGTGTCCGGAGAACAGTTAAGTTGCATCTACCCATAATTTTACACTGCACTGTGGACGGCAGCGAGGGACTATGGCAAAGGCTGGGCTGTGAGGTCAGACAGGCTCCATTCCCACCCCAGCTCCGCCCCACCCTCCCCTCATTCCAGGGTCCTACACAACGAACTTGAGTCTCTGTGAGCCTCAGTGTCCATGTGGGTAAAACGAAGGCGCTAGCCCCTGGGTCTGGGTGTCCATATAATTTTACTGCCCAAACTGGGACCCTTGGGAGAGTGAAAGGGGACGCTATAACCAGGCGTGGCTCAGTGGTGAGGGTCGATCTCAGAATCAGGAGGTCACGGTTCAATTCCCGGTTGGGGCACATGCCTGGGTTGCAGGCTCGATCCCCAGTGTGGGATATGTAGGAGGCAGCCCATCAATGATTCTCTCTCATCATGTTTCTCTCTCTCTCTCTCTCCCTTCCTCTCTGAAATCAATAAAAATATATATTTTAAAAATAACCAGGCCAGGACAACAGGAGTGATTGAGACTGTCACAGGTCAATGGGCCCCCGGTAGCCCTGCCTACAACTCTCCCAACCCCACCTTCCCCACGGTCAACTCCTTCCATCCTGTCTCCCCTCCCCTCCCCATCCCTGCCCTCTGTCCAAGACGCTCCCCATTCTCTCCTATCTACTTCCTCATTCCTACTCCAGCCTCAGCTGTGATGTCCCCCCTGAGCCCCCAGACTCAGTATGGCCCCCCGACCGCCTGTGATGGCCACGGTCACCTGAGCGCTTTGCATCATTGTCACTTGTGGATTGCCAGTCTCCCCGACGTGGGTGGGAAACTCACCGAGAACAGGGGCCAGACAGCCTCCCTCATCACGGAAGGCCCTGAGGGGCTGCCGCAGTGTCTAACACAGACGCAGCCAAACCCAAACCACCCCCCCTTCCCTCCTCCCGCAGGTCCTGTGTTCTCTCTGTGGATGAAAACACCCGGGGTGAACTGTCCAGCAGGGGCCTGATCGGAGTGGGGACGGTGGGCAGGGGGCTGAGTCGGGTAGGACCGCCCCTGGGAGACCAGGACATGCTGATAATGTTCTCCGAGCTGCTGACTCCGGGGACAGCAACCCCGCGAGGCCCCGCCCAGCTCGGCGGCTGTGCGCTGGCCCTTGATGGCTTCCACTGATCTGGGGCCAACACGACTGGCCCTGGGCCGGTCCTCCCTTCCAGAATCCAGCCCTGGCTCCGGCTCAAAACACAGGCCCGGCGACCTCACCAGCTCTGCCCACGGCCGCGGCCAAGTCACTGCCCAGAATGCAGACTGGACAGGTGCAGAGGCCTCTCCAACCCGAGGCCCCGGCCGGGATGTGCCACACGCAGACCAGGCTGCTGCACCCCTGGGCAGACAGCGGCCCCTCAGGTCCCTGGGCCCCGTCCCACGCACAGGACCAGGGCCAGCCTCCCGGAACGCCGGCCTCAGGAGCGGAAGTGCTGTGGGGAGCAGGGAGGTCATCTGTGGATCTGAATGTGTCCCCCAACCAGACTGGATCAGCCCTGCACCTGGCTCTCGGGCCCCCGCGCCCAGCCCCAGGGCGCTGCCGTGACCACACAGAGATGCGCAGCTCCAACTCAGGAACTGCAAAGCTACACCTGCGTGGAGTGAAGGGCGGAAACACAGCTGCATGAAGCACCCAGGAAGGACCCCACGGCCTTAACCGCACAGTAGGTTGAGTGCTAACAGCCCTGAGCACACAGTGGGGCCACAGAGAGCCAGCAGCATCGCCGAGGGGCATGGGGCCCAGCGTCTGCCCCTGGCTGCCTGGGGTTTGGGTCTTGGCTCTATCACCGACCAGCTGTGTGATGCTGGGCAAGGTGTTCCCCTCCGCCCTGCCTCAGTTTCCTCCTCTGCAGCACAGGGCAACAATATCCACCTCATGGAGCTAGCAGGATGGTGACCTAGGTGACATCTGCACCGCACTCAGGACAGGGCCTGGCTCGTCGGAAGCGCTCTAGAAATGTGTGCGTGATAAATGAAAACAAAGGTTCGCGCAAAGTACATGGAGATTAACAGAAAAGGAGGCAGACACCCCCTCCCCCAAAGGGGATGACCACTCGTGAACGCCTTCAGCGTGTGCCGGTCTGGCATGCAGGAGGCATGAACGTGTGGGCGTTCCTGCTTCTCCCCTGGGGTGCCTGCCCGGCCTGCCCGAGGGGCGCCGTGCTCTGGAGCCTGACCGTGAGCGGCGATCGCAGCTCCGCGCGTGAACTGACCCCTGGCGTGAGGACAGCGACAGCCCCCCCAGAGCCAGGCACACAGCGGGCACCGCATCCGGTAAACACAGGCACAGTGGACAAAGGCGCCCTCGCCACACAGAGGAGCGGAGAGCCTCCTGGGCATGTGCGTTAAGCAGCCAAAGACACGAGGAAACCTGAACGTCACGGCTCGGCTCGTCTGGGGCCAGGGGTAAACGGCCGCCGTTACTGCTGCTCTGGCTGCCCTTGTTTTTACTGCTCGTACAGGTTCTCGTTGGAGAGAAGAGACAGAAATCGAGGCAGATGATTTCCCGATGCAGCCCTGGGGGAGGAGAGGAGGGAGGCTGAGGCACAGAGAAAGGGATGAGGGATGGGCGCCTGCAGTGGGGGGGAGGGGGGTGTAGGGAGGAGGGGAGGCCTGGCCTGAGCAGGCGCTTGGCGGCTGGTCTTGGAGGCAGAAGGCCTCTGGAGAGCCAGCCCGGCCTCAGAAGTCAGGCCAGCCTGCAGTTCCCGGCATCCCGGCCCCAAGTCCCCACTCGGCCGGCTGCCCAGGGTGCTCAGGCCCTTCCAGGGCCCGGGATGTGCGTCCAACGCAGCTTCATCTCAGACTCGGGCCCAGAATTCCTTGGCCGCGGGGACCACGTCTCCAAGAGGCTGATAGAGCGCAGCTGCTGGGCGCCTTCTCCCACTCTCCCGCCCCGGGCCCCGGCCAGCCTCGGCCGGCTCCCGAGCAGAGGAGCCTGAAACTGCCGGCGTCCCAGCCCCGGTCCCAGGCGCCGATTCGGTACAAATGCCGGTGAGGGCCTTGGCCCCTTGGCGTCCGAATGGTGGCAGGCACCACGTGGTCCAAATCTGAATCGAATGACAGGTCTGCCCACCCTGGAACGAAATCTCCGGAAAGGCCACGTTTTGAAGGATAAGGAACAACGACGATGAAAAGAAAATGAACCCTCTCTGTTCCCCAGAGCAGCACCTCCTGAAGGTCGCAGCATGCCTGACCCTTCAGGGGAGAAGGGAAGAGGCCCCCCAGTCTGGAAGGCGTGAGGCCGCCACGCTCTTTGCAAAGACGTGGGTCTGGAAACGGCCACCTGTACGATCTGGCCTCCCTCGGGCCCGGGAGGGAGCAGGGCTCCCCCAGCACAGAGAAGAGCCTCATCTTGGCGGGAGCTCCAGGCACAGGCCCGAGGGGCTGCTGCAGGGAGAGCAGCGCTGGGAGGGCCCGTAATCGTTTAACGGAAATCACATTCAGGCCTAATTAGCAGACAGCCCCACACTGGCGATCTGAGGCCCATCGGCGCTCGCGGACTAATTAGCCGAGACATCCTCGGGCGGGCGATGCACGCTGGCCTCCTCAGAAGCATCCCAGGGAGCCCCGCAGATCAAGGCTGGCATCTGGTCCAGACGCGGCCTCACTCTGGCCGGGCAAAGAGGCAGAAGCATTGCTGGGCAGGAAACGCACCTTCCCGCCCGCTCAGCTCAGGGCGACCGAGCTGGCAACCTCGCTCTGCACGCACGATCCCACCCCCGCCCCCCAGACCCCCTCCTGGAGCCCTGGAGGCTCACAGCCACTGAGGGGTGTTGCACAATAGACCAACAGCATCCCGGATCAGAAAAGCAAGCCACCGGCTCTGTGGGAGCCCACAAAGTACCCGGAGCCACAACCCGACCACAGAGAGTGGGCACTGGCTGTGCCGCCAGCTCTCCCAACCCAGTTGCTTCTGAGCAAGTGGGGGGGGGGGGGGGGGGGGGGGGCCTCACACAGCAAGGAGGACTCAAAATCTCCGCGAGGAGTTCGAAGAAGACAAAACCTTTGCAAAGGCAGAGGCTGCATCTTTGAGAGGCCCTCAGGCATCTGGCAGGAGCAGGTGCACGCATCAGTGTGGTTCCCGTGCGGCGTGAGCGCAAGAGACAGCGACCGCACCCAACCCGGGACTCCCCTTGGGGCTGGGGCAGCGTCAGATGCCTGCGCCAAACACTCACTCTCCCCCTTCCACGTGTGGGTTGTCAGGGGAGGTGGCTGCCCAGGTGGGACTACATTTCCCAGCACCCCTTGCATCTTGGGGCCATATGATTATGTGCTATGCGCCACTTCACACCCAGGGATCACATGAAGTGGGTAGTTTTTCCATTCTCTCATTCCCCTTTCATCAGCTGGAAGCAGAGAACTCAGAAGCCCTGGCAGATGAATGAGCCAAAAGATGGAAGGAGCCTGGGCCACTAAATCAGTACCTGGGTGACAGTCACCTTCCAACCAAGATACCTGTTTCAGACAGGTATGTGATGATAAATATAATTCTAGTGTATTAAGCCACTGTAGTATCAAGATTTATTTGCTCCTAGAGGCCCGATGCACAAAATTTGTGCAAGAGTAGGCCTTCCTTCCCCGGCTGCCGGCACCCCTCTGGCACCCGGGACTGGGGCTTCCCTCACAGCCCCGGCTTTGTCTGGAAGGATGTCTGGCCTAATTAGCATATTATGCTTTTATTAATTTAGATAACAATGAGGGTTACCCAATCCAAATCAGGAGAAGAAAGAAAAAAAAAATGCCATGAGTCTAGAAACCAAATCCTCACCAGGTGGGCAGCTCAAGGCAAAAGCAATGCAGGAAAAACTCACCTTGCTACGCCAGACCAGCCACTGCCTCCTACATGCAGCCCACCAGAGTCTCCAAGTACAGGTCAACTTTACGACCCCTGGGTGCTCAGTTATGCCTACTACCTTGATCAGGAATAAGTTATAAAAACTTATTTTGGAAAAAACAGTTATTCACCAAATGTATTCTGCCCACCCACCCAACGAGGGGGGGCGGGAATTAGTCTCAAGTTTGAACAAAAGACAAGAATAATCCAAGGAGCTAGCAACCAATCTCAGGAACTCAGAATGTTCCAGAAGCCAGGAGTGGGTTTGGAAAGCTCTGAAGCCAAGGAGAACCCACCCACCTTGGCATTATTGATGCACGCGGGGGGAGGGGGGGGGCGTCCTGTGCCATAGGATGTCTAGCAGCACCCCGCCTCTACCTACCAGGTACCTGTAACAGCCCCCCACCAGGCCATCCTAACCAAGACTGTCTCCCGCGAGCCTGCGCCCCTTGTTCCCATGGAGCAGCCCTGCTCTTCAGGGCGCCCCCTAGTGGCCATGCCCACAGATAGGCCCGGTGTTTCCAGATCTCCCATCCTCTCATATCTGGACTTTTCTGTAAAATGTCCAATTTTTAAATGCTGGCAACTAATGGATGAAAAATAATTATTTTATCCTGTAAGAGCCAAAACCACGGTGCAGGTCACCAGCTGAGCCTCTGTTACATCCAGGGGGGAAACGAGACAGGGCAGGGCCCCCTCCCCGGCACGGGAGCCCTTAAGTACCCTGAAGGCCGAACTCGGCCCCACAGCCCTGGGAAGGAGCCCGCAGACCTGAGACACACACCAAGGCAGAGACGATGAGAAATCCGAGTTAGTTCTGGGGGAAACTGAGCACTCGGGCTGACCGACCCAACGTCCCCACCCCCATCAGCCTCGGCTCCCCCACATCCAAGCACCTCCCCGCTGCAGTGCCCAAGGCCCCGGCCCGGAGGTTCTGGTCTACAAAGCAAATGCTCCTGAGCCCAGCCTCTGGGCGCCACGGAACCTTTTTTTTTTTTTTTTTTATATATATATTTTTTAAAATATATTTTATTGATTTTTCACAGAGAGGAAGGGAGAGAGATAGAGAGTTAGAAACATCGATGAGAGAGAAACATTGATCAGCCGCCTCCTGCACATCTCCCACTGGGGATGTGCCCGCAACCCAGGTACATGCCCTTGACCGAAATCGAACCTGGGACCCTTCAGTCCGCAGGCCGACGCTCTATCCACTGAGCCAAACCGGTTTCGGCGCCACGGAACCTTTTATTTTTAATTTATTTTATTAATTTTTTAAAAAATATTTTTTCATTGATTTCAGAGAGGAAGGGAGAGAAACATCAATGATGAGAGAGAATCATGGACCAGCTGCCTCCGGCACGCCCCCCCCCCCCCCCACTGGGGATCGAGCCCGCAACCCGGGCCTGTGCCCTGACCAGGAATGGAACCGTGACCTCCTGGTTCCTAGGTGGACGCTCAGCCACGGAGCCACGCCAGCCAAGCCACCGCTGCATCTTTTAGAGCTGACGTTCGCCCAGGACTGGTGCCCCTGTCTCCGAGCCCCTACTTAAAGGACTTGTTCTGAGCCAGCTCCCTTCACTTCCAGCGAAAACTGGGTTACTAGGGGGAGGGCAGTGGAGGACCTAATAAATCTTAGAATATACTTCTTGGCTACAGGGGGAAAAAACACACCCTACTTACTGGTATCATGAAAGGACTCTCCGCGACTCTGTGAAGAGCGCGGGTTCAGAAGTTACTATTGTATTCAAGCTGTATTAAATCAAGCTGTGAGCAGCGCCGGGTTATGCTTTTAAAGAATGCCCTGAGCCAATTCTGCTGTTTAAAGGGAAAGGGGAAAGTTTCCAAGCCTTCCATAAATTCCGACAAGAGGAAGTTTCAGACCTGGGTGTTCGGTGCGGGGCCCCCGCGTGGAAACAGCTTGGTTTCATGTATTTGCTTTTACTGTTCAAACTTGAGGGTCTTTTAACTTTTTATTTTTACAGGGCTCAGAAGAAAGGGGAGAGAGAGCCATTTGCTCACCGGGTGCCAAAGAAAACCCCCGGGCCTCCGTCAGAGGGCCCCTGCCTGGGCGGCGGGGAGGGGCCCCCCGGCTGCAGCACCCCCCAGTGCGGGCCCTCCCCACCCCCCAACACCAGGCCTGTGCACCCGGCTGCTGATGAACTGGGCCGGATCGATTCAGGCCGAGCGTGTGCCTGGAGCCCAGGCAGGACAGTCCCCTGGCCGGGCCTGAGCTCCGGCTGTGGCAGCGGGAGGAACAGAATGGAGTCTTTCCAGAAACAGGCCACCAGCCGAGGAATATCCTAAATATAGCCCCCGGGGGAGGCTGTGTCAGCTCAGCCCGGCACCAGAGAGGCCCAGCATCTCGCGGAAATGTCAACCAAAGCAAGCAGGCCCTCCCAGGACACCTCAGCCCCAAGCCCTGCCTTCAGGGAGTCACCTTCCGAAGGGAGGGGTGACTCATGCACCCCAGTTTCCAATGCCCGGCTCCACTTGCCAAGCACTGTCTGCCCAGGAGGTGGTCCAGGCCAGTGCCATGTACCCATCTGACAGGCAGGAAAACTGAGTCCCAGGAGAGGACGTAGGGAGCGGAGGGAGCACAGGCGGTCCTGAGTGAGGATCCAATATCGAGATCCAGCGCTCGAGCCCGGGCAGGGTGGCTCAGTGGTTGAGTGTCAATCTCTGAACCGGAAGGTAGCAGTTCAGTTCCCAGTCAGGGCACAGGCCCAGGTTGTGGGCTCGATCCCCAGTAGGGGGCGTGCAGGAGGCAGCCGATCCATGATTCTCTCTCATCACTGATGTTTCCAACTCTCTCTCCCTCCCTCTCCCTTCCTCTCTGAAATCAATAAAAATAGATTTAAAAGAAAAACAAAGATCCAGCACTTGACACCCATGACCTGGAAGAAGGGACCTTGTCCCTCAGGGCCTCACTTTT
The DNA here is from genome assembly GCF_014108235.1 of Myotis myotis. Lineage (NCBI taxonomy): Eukaryota > Metazoa > Chordata > Mammalia > Chiroptera > Vespertilionidae > Myotis > Myotis myotis. The sequence continues at coordinate 41,209,755 of NW_023416323.1, forward strand.
ACCTTCTATAAAATGGGAGTGAGGGTGTTTACTTCAAAAAGCTGGGATAAGATAAGGCACAAATAAAATTTAGAAATGTATAGGTATGAATACACACGCAACACTCACATATACATATGTAAACATACATGTGTACATATGTACTCATATATGTATGTGTGTGTGTTAAAAGGAGACTCCTGGGCCGCACCCCAGATATAGATAGTTAACAGCTGTTGCCGGTGCAGCTGGGCACCCTGCCCCCATCTGTGGCATCACACCCTGATCCTCCTCAGGCCGCCACCCCTCCCCTCCTGTCCCCGTGGCTGAGGCGGGCCTGACCCATTTCCATAAGGGACACGGGCACTACTGAGTCAGAGTCGCCCCAGGTGGAGAAGCCCCCAGGTCACTCCGCTGCCAGAGGCGGTGTGGGCACAGCCGCCAGCTGTCTCAGGAGGGCTCGGCTGCGCTCAGAGAGGGTCAATCCCAGGTCTCAGATCCCAAAGGGCTGCAGGGCGGACCCTCTCCCAGCCCCGACCACGAGGACAGCCCACGCGGGAGGTCCATGCGGCGGGTTCTGCTCTGGCCCAGGGAAGCACTGGCTGGCTCCCAGGGCAGCTCGAGGGGGGATGGGGGCCCAGACTCCAAATGGAGCCTCCCCTGTCCCCTTAACTCTTGACCGTAGCCCCTGGGGGTGGGAGGGGAGGGTGGTACCAGGACATCCACCCACCCACAAGCAAATGCAGCGTAAGGAAGTCTCCATAGCAACCCTCCACCTGGAGAAACTAAGGAGTTACCTGATGGCCACACGGGTGCAGGAGGACAGTGGCGGGACGGGGAGAGGGTGGGCTGTAGGCAGGGGGGTTCCAGAAGGAAGGAAACCACAGAGACCTTTCCACGGCGGCGAGGGGAAGGGGGGTTGGGGGGGGAAGATTCCAGAAAGACTTCTATCTCATTCCCCCTCACAAGAACAGTATCATTAATTGTAACAGAGCAGCCGTACTGAGCACCTCGCTACGCCAGGCCATGGGGGCTCATGGGCGAGGTCTACTGGCCTCACACTCCAGCCCCAAGAGGGAGGGTCAACTCTAGTCCCATCTTCCAGATGGGGAGACTGAGGCCTCAGAGGTTAGGAAAGCTGCTTAAGGTCACGTAAGTGGGAGGTGGCAGCATCCAAACTCTCCCAGCCCAGAACTCAGTGTCCCCCTCTCCTGCCCGAGGTCCGCACCCTCTGCCTCTGCAGCCCTACCCAGGTCAGCCTGACGCAGGCTCGCTCGAGCCCCAGCGCCATGCTGCGCCCACGCTGGTGGATAAGAGGGACCTTGGGGTGCTGAGCACCCACATTTAGGGAAGGACCAGTGGGTGCACAGAGGATTTCTTTTTTTCTAATAAATATTTTTATTGATTTCAGAGAGTAAGGGGCGAGGGGGAGAGAGAGAGATATCAATGATAAGAGAGAATCATGGACCGGCTGCCTCCTGCCCACCCCACAGTGGGGATCAAGCCCACAACCCGGGCCTGTGCCCTGACCGGGAATCGAACCCTGACCTCCTGGTTCCTGGGTAGATGCTCAACCACTGAGCCACAGCAGCCAGGCCACAGATTTCTAATTCCCGGGGCCCCACAGCAGACCCCCAACCCTGCCCAGCCAGAACACAAAGGGAGGGGGTGGGCACGTGACCCTGCAACACCCAACCTTCCAAGTAACCCATGGGCCCAAGACCAAGCCCAGGGTAATTCCCAGAAAAGCCCAAGATGGGAGCAACTGGGAAGTGCCTGGGTCCTGCCACCCCCCATTCGCACACAGGACGGCTGCAGCCAAGAGAGCGGAGGGGCCTCGTCCACGGTGTACAGCAGAGCAACTTCCTTCTGCACGGACTCCTGGGCACGTGCCCCCCAGCGGGCCAGGCCCCAGGGCTCTGGGGTAACCGGCCCACCCCACAGGGCGGATGCACCTGCGGGCAGTGAGCTGTCACCAGTCGCCACATGAATAAATCACCGATGAGCGCTGGTGGCGAGCACCTGAGGATGAGAAGGACGAGGACCAGGACAGGGACGATGTGGCAGGAACAGAGCAATGGCGAGGAAGGAAACTGGTTCTGAGCAGGGCCTCCGGGAAGCCTGCTCAGAGGTGGTGATGTGGAAGTTGAGTCCTGACGGGTGAGCAGGGGAGAACCGGGCCAAGAGTCCCGGGAAGAGCATCTCAAGCAGAAGGAAGAGCATGTGCAAAGGCCCTGGGGTGGGGATGTGCCCAAAAAGGAACCCGAATGGTGAGGAGGAGGCTGCAGGGATGAGAGGTGGGAAGGTCTCGTAGACTGTGGGAAGGCCCCTCACCACCCCTGAAGGTCGAGGGAGGTCGCTGTAGGGATTTACGTAGGAACACGATGCTGTAAAAATCCTATTTGCGCTGTAGGGCAGCCTGGCTGAAACACAGCAGATCAACCCGAGGCTGCTGGAATCCTCCAAGCGTGTTCGGATGGGGGCTCAGGCCGGGTTGGGGGCAGCCGCGAGCAGGGGACACACTTGCGACTCACTGAGTCACAGAATTGAGAGAGAATTCCTCAATTCAGCAGAAGGAGGGGAGATGGCCCCCTCCAGGCCCGAGCTGAGCAACACGTACAGGGAGGGCCGCTCACTGAGCCTGGACCGCGATGCTGGCGGTTCCACAGGGAGATGCAGAGGGAGGTGCAGGCCGGTTATGTTGGGAGCCTGTGAGTGACACCGAGAGGGTATCAAGCAGAAGGGACAGGCTCCAGGCGCCTGAAACTCCCAAGACGCCAAGGCCGCCACTCGCACCAACCCTGGCGCTCCGGGCAGTCCACCAGCTACGCTGCCCACCAGCCTCACCATCGTCATCGCCTCCTCCCCCAGGAAGACCATGGGAGTGTCTCACACTGTGATCTCCGTAGAGGGAATTTGGTTTTGTACTGGAAGGCGGCCGTGTGCGGTTCCCATGTCCCTGACAATTTCCAAGTCCTTGAAGGTCTCCTTTAATCCAATTGTCTGCGTCGGGCAGCCAACGGGCAGCCCCTTCATCCGCCTCCGCCTTCCTCCCAGCGCTCCCTCTGAGGGCGGCCCCAGGGAGGCGATGCCCAGCACAGCCCAGCCGGGCCCTGACAGCTGGACGCCCGCACACCGGGAGGGTCGGCCATGACCCAGGGAAGGCCACCAGGACCCGCTCTCCATGCAGAAACCCCCAGAACCGGCCCGGGGCCTCCAGCCACATCCACGCTCAGCACACAGCACTGCGCAGGTCTTACATCCACCCAGCAACCCATTGTCCAGATGGAAAAACCGAGGCTCTCAGACATTCCGGTCACTCTGTAAATTCCGGGGGAGAAGCCCTGCCCCGTTTGGCTTCCAGATGCTGGATATCAGTTACATTCATATTAACTGCTTCGGGCGCGGGGGTGGTGAATGAAGGTTGGGGGCTGCAGGAGAAGGAAGAAAAGGGGCCCCGAGGATAACGGGGGGCAGGTGTATTTGCAGGGAGTGACGCAGTCCTATGCCTGGATTCCCAGGGGCAGGGGCCCTGACGAGGCGGGAATCCTGGGCGTTGTATGAGCAGAGTCCAAGTTCAGCCATCTAGTCCCGGAAAAGCGCCCACCGCCCAGCCCGTGGGCCCTGAAGCCGGCGGAATCCAACTTCCCAAAATATTTACCCGAAGGCTCCGGGCACCAGACTCCATTCTGTAAACTTGGACGCCGTTCCCAAGCCGGAACGACAGATCTCCCGCGGAACAAGATAAACTCTGCCTCAGGTTCGATAGAGCGCAGGGCGGCGAGGAAGGGGATGGGATAAGTCCAGCCTCCCGGGCGGCCCCACTTGAAAGGGCCCGTGGTCAGAGGCAAGAAGCGGGCAAGGATGCGCCTCCTTATCAGGCTCAGGGCCGCTCCAGACACAAACAAAAGCCCTGGCAGGCATCCTTCCTCTGCCACGAGGGGGCGGGGGGAAGGGAAGGGGCGAAACCTTCATCCGCGAAGGTCAACCCCCTCCCCGAGCACCATGGAGCCAGCACGTCTTCCCCCAACTTCCCGGGGAGAACGGTCCACGGAGGGCCCGCAGTGTGTGGAAGGGGCCCGCCCATCCGCCACGTGCTGGGGTGGCCCAGGTCCCCCATCCACTGCATCGTCAGACGGAAGCCTTCGCTCGGGACTCAGGAGACAGCGCCCTGCAGCCGAGGGCTCCAGCCCAGGCAGCCACCGGACAGGCCGGAGCTGGGACGTGGATGGAGGGAGGCCCGTCGGCCGCCTCCCACGGTCACCAGCACGCGCGGCGTCAACAGCACCGTAAGCGCGTGACACGGACGGTCTCGTTTAACACCGACGACACGCGACGGGACGGAGAGCTGTTATCCCCGATGCACACGTGGGAAACTGAGGCTCGGACGGGTGGGGACCCAGTCACACTGGCAAATGGCAGAGCCCTGCTGTCTCCCCAGTGGGGGGCCTCACATACTGGGGGACCCCTCCTCTTCTCCCGTTTCTCCCCCTCTCCACCCTCCATGCCCAGCTCACAGCCCAGCTCTGACCTCTTCATTCACTGCTCTGCACCAAAGGCTTCTCTACCTGCGCCAGTTCCCCGGGGAGGGTTCGGAGAAAGGGCTGCACCCTTGGGGTCCCCGGGGCCACCGCACCATCTCACGTCCCCCGCTCCCCACTCCAGAAACGCGGCCGGGCCCGGCCTCTCCAACAGCCGGTCCAAGAAGCGGGCCCCCCAGCATAATACTTTCCCCCCACGGAGCGCGGGAAGAAAGGGCTCTTTGCTTGTCTCCTGAAATAACTGGCCTTCGCCGTAAAGCAATCTCCTGCCCAGGAAAAATATTGCTGTAACGCTGGGTAACTCTATCTGTGGCTCCTTTTCTGAAAGTCAGAAATCTTGGAGAGCGGAACATGGCAGGGCCGACTGCAGGGCAGCCCATGACGTCATGTCTGCCCACAGTCCCTCCTCGGCGCTCTGATTAACTGGCCTCGAACCACAGGGACTTTGTGTCTTAATACTCTCAGGGCAAAGTACCGGTTCGGATTTCTACAGAACAATACCTCCACCCTGGGTTTGGGGTCCCGCCAGGCGGGCCGGGGACCCACTGGCTGGGGCTCAGGGGCTGGAAGGAGGAGCTCCATCGGCAGCCATCAGGCACAGGTGAGCTGTCACCTGTGGCCGGTCCTTGTCTAGGCAGGAGGCTCCAATGAGAAGCGAGGGGCGCCCTCTAACCAGAGCGTAAAGCCACTCACAACTAACCCAAATGAACCCCGAGGCCCCTGGGTAAGTCACTGAGAGCTCCCCAGCCTCAGTTTCCCCATCTGGAAGCGAAAGAAATCCATCACATGGCAACTCCTGAGCGAAGAAGGTGGTTTCTCTTCACCCGTCGCGCAGCACCCGAGCGTGGCCAGGTGCCGAGCTGGACCCGGACAGAGTGCGTTTACCGGGAACCGTGCAGACATCCCGGCAGCTCCGGCGGCTGCTGGGGGCGCTACGGCCGCCACAAGCCGTTCTGCACATCCTTTCATTTAATCCTTGAAATGACTCCAGGAGGCGGGTCGTCTTCCCCCAGTTCACAGATGGGGAAACTGAGGCCCCACACCAACACGAAGAAACCAGACCTGAAGCCCAGGTTCAAAGGTCTGTGCCCCTGGCACTGGGAGGAGACCCATATGGGGGAGAAAGTTAATAAAATCAGGTTTAAAAAACTAGCCATACGAACTAAGACAGGCATTGTTAACTCTGGGGCTGTGGCTGCCCTGAAATTGGAGTGAAAGGTGTAGGAGCATTCATTTGAGGGGGACGCCATGAGATTTGCGGACGCCCCAACGGGTTGGTTACCCACCCACTGAGGGTTGAGAGGCTGTGACCCATGTGGGCTGCATGGAGGAGGTGGCAAGCCACTGGGCTCTTCCAAGATCCGTGGTCAAGGAGCAGTTCTCCCGGGATGGTCAGCTGCCTTGTTCCCACCCTGCTGGCCAGCTGCTGACCAGAGCTGCGGGCAGTGAGCCCTGCGCCAGGGGCCAGGCTGTGCAGATGTTCATTCCATCCACCCAGCGGGCACTCCACAGCCTTCTCCTCACCAGTGGTTTTTCTTTACGGAACCACCCACCCCTTACCCTCCTGCCCTTGAGGTTTGGGGGCGCTAATCCCAGCCCCCACTCCATGAGGCCATGTGCCCCAGGACCGTCAGAGGCACGGACATCAGTTATGGAACGGGCATGTGGCCCATCTAAACAATGGACGTCCAGCCTGGGCTTCGGCTGGGACCCTCTCTTCCAGCCGGAGGTGGGAGCCCACACTGGTGGGGGCACACTACCACCGCCTGGGAGTCTGTCTGAGAATGTACCCAAAAGAACCAGAGCTGAAGGTACAGACCAGGGCCCTGGGACAGAGCCAGGGCCAGAGGATCCAGCAGTACCTGAATCCAATCCCCCGCGAACTTCCCCGTCACATGAGCCAATGACGTGCCTTCGTGTAAAACAGTTGAGAAAGGCCATGCTTAACCGCAAACTCCTCCACAGCCACTTCCCTCCTGGGTCTTGAAGACAAAACCTGGGGGAGAGACTGGCTTTGCCGGGAAGGTAGTAAAGCCACCCACGGTGATGACATCACGGTGTGCGGTGTGTGAGTGGCGGGGGTGGGAGGGTGGAGTGGGGCGGGAGTGGGGTGCGGAAGCACAGCCACAGAAACCCACACCATTGATCTAACTCGGCCCACTGACTGGGGCCCGTGTCATGAAGCACGGTCCATCCTCACATGGGAGGCCTGAGAGCTACAGGGCAGTGAGATTATATGCGCGGATGTGGGAGGATTTCCAAGAGACTCTGTGAAGTTAAAAGGGCCAGGTGCAGAACCAGATGATAGCATGCAGCGTGCGTTAAAATGCGTAAGGCCTCAATCGCTTTTTTATGGTGAGCTTTTCAGTGAACCTACCAACACCAGCCCTTCCCCGTCTTGCGGGCTGCGAGGGCTCCCGCGGTCTGTGCCGGGCACAGCGAGCAAAACTCAGACCATGGGCACCTGGGAGGGGGCACTGGGAGGCCGGTGGACCCGGTGGACGGAGGGGCTTCCTCTTCTTGCATCCCCTTTAGGGCTGATTTGAACTTGCTTCCCTTTTGCTTTTTGCCAGGACATGACTTCCTTTATTTCCCTCAAGAGAAGAGCTCAGGGGAGAAGCGAGCAGGGTGCTCTCCCATGGCCCAGAGCAGCAGGAATCTGAGAGAAGCAGCAGGGATGTGGGGGGCCAGGCCCCGAGTCCCTGCCCCCTCTGAGGCGCTGAGCCCCCCGGCCAAGCCGCCAGGCCCCTCTGAGACCCACTCATTCACCTGCCAAACGTTCTCTGAGCCTCTGCCCGGGGCCTCACAGCGCAAAAAGCCTGAGGATATGGCAGGAGCCACACACAACCTGCCCCATGGACCTCAGACCTCAGACCTCACAGCCTGCATTTCCCCAGGGGCTGACAAGGGATCCGGTTTCTGCAAATAGCGACTGCCTGACAAACCACCCTGAGGAAGACTCCGCCAACCACAAAGCTCCGCGTGCACTCCAGCTCCCGCCCCTGGAGAAAGCGGGCCCTGCCTGGCGCTGCTCCCGCCCGAGCCGGGGGTTTTGCTGGCAGCACCCAGACCACAGCCAAGGGGAGCGTCCTCACCCAGCACCCAGCGCCCAGAGGCAGGTGCCAGGCAGCACCTCCAAGGTCAGGAGGCCCCGACTGATGACACCGGGAGAAGGTACTCCAACCCGCCCCCCGGAAGGAGCCCCACAACCCTTCCCGTCACTGACATGTTGGTGACCAGCCGGGGCTGCCTCCTTCCACGCGGGAGCAGAGCCACGGCTCCCAGGGGCTGGGAAGCACCCAGGAGGTTTCACCAGGGCTTCTGGGGGCGGAGCTTTCTTCCCACCACCACCTGCTGCGAGCAACTCCTTGGACGGCCGCAGGACGGGGGTTTGCTGTGCTGCGGTTACAGTTAGGGTGTGGGTTGGGTTAGGGTTAGGGTTACAGTAGGATCAGGGTTAGCCAGCTGCATTGCAGTGCCAGGGTCTTCTCCATCGGTCCAGAGCTGTGCTATTTAAATTGACAGTTAAACTGATCCAAATAAAATATATTTACATTCAGCTCCTGGCCACAGTAGCCGCATCCCAAGCGCTCAGAGCCTCGGGTGGCTAACAGCTCCCAGCCAGGGCGGAGCAGACGGGGAATTCCCAGCATCACAGGAAGTTCTGGGGGCACGCACAGTGCAGAGGGCCTGTCACAGCCCCTTCCTCCCTGGGAGAGGGGCCGGGGGGCCGTGACTGTCAGGAATGTGCTGAGGCCACTTGTAGGTTTAAGGAGCCACAGCCACGGGGAAGGGCATAGGAGGAGATGGACGTGGACTGAGAGCTTGGCACAGCCAGGAACTGTGCCAGCTTCTCCACAGGGCCTCGCGCTGGATCCACAGTCTACACGTGGGGAGTGCCATCCCCGCCCAAGCCCTGCCCACAGCCTGTACCCCCGCCCGCCAGCTTTCCTATGGAATCCCCAGCAGCTGGTACAGAGAGACTCTGACTCAGAGGGCTTCAGGGACAGGGACCCATGGCTCAGTGGTTGAGCAATGACCTATGAACCAGGAGGTCTCGATTCGATTCCCGGTCAGGGCACATGCCTGGCATGTGGGCTCAAGCCCCAGTAGGGGGCGTGCAGGAGGCAGGCTGTTTGGCTGGCCAAGGCCCTGGTCTTGAGTACAGAGCTGGGGCCTGGAGAGAGCAGAACGGAGCGGAAAGGGCCCCATGAGCAGGATGGGCCTGTCCACCCTCAGGCCGCAGGGGAGGGTGGGGAAAACCACAGCCCCCGACGATGTTTTTCTAACTCCAGAAAGCCACGTGGGCTGGCCCCTTGCACAGAAGCGATGGCTCAAGGCGGCGCCATGGAGCGGGCTTAGGGGTGCTGGTTAGGGGTGCCCCTCCATGTCTGGCTTCCAGAGGAAGCCTGGTCACGGGGTGGTTTGACCTTGACCCTGTTGCTTTCCCCTCCTTAGAGGTCAAGAGCAAAAAGGAAACTACTACAAACCAGGGGCAGAGCTTCAATCAGCCTCTCAGATGTCCCGCTGCCTTCCCCATGCATGCCATTCCACCCAGCAGACACTCAGCGTGCTCTTCCACGTCCCCGCCCCTGGCCTTGCTCACCACCGCTCCGTCCCCATTCACCTTTGGACTTGAATCCCAGCTCCTTCGAGACCACCTCTGACCCTAGACCAGTGGCCACTTGCTGCCCCGGACCCTCAGTGTCCCCAGAGCGCCCTCTGGCCATCCTTAATATGGCCTTCGCTGCTCCATATCCATCTTTCCAAACTATGAGCCAAACAATCTAACATGAGTTTCCATACAAAACTCCTACATAACATATAAGTGGATCAAACAGAGAAACACTGTAAAACAGCAATCGATCATGACGAGGATTTAGGAGTGCAGACAGCTGCGCACTAGGAAATCTAGCGATGCCCATCACGCACACAGATCATACGTTCGGGAAGAATGGCGACCTCCATCAACACCCCAGCAGCAGTTCAATAATCATTCCCGCTTTTACAAAAACTCTTAGCAAGCCATGTGTTGAAGAAAGCTCTCTTAGGTGGATCAGCAGTGAGCACCATTCCTAACAGTTACTAAGCAGTGCAGGAGATGGTAACCAACGCAATAAGATAAGAAAAATCAACACAAGGCAAAGACGAACGTTTAGTCCCTCTGAACGCTAAGTTCTCTGAGGCAGGAACTATGTCCTGTTCCCCATAGTTTCCACAACACCCTGAGCACCCTCAGAGATTTGGGGAGTGAACAGCCACCCAATTAGGTCTGGTCCCCATTACATGTTCTCAACGCACCCAGTTCTCCTCCTCTGAGGCACATATACCACAACTTAGACTGTGAAATTTGTTTTTAAAAATACTTCCCACTGGAGTGTAAGCTCCAGGAGAACGAGGGCCACCCTCGACTGAGAGAGCGAATGTGTACCTGGCCGAAAGCGGGTCCCCGGTGTCCTGCACCGACGCACAGATGACTCGAATAGAGTGCATTCAATAGGTAGTTGCTGGACTAGAATAAGTGCCTTCTCCTGCTCCTCAGCTGGAAAACCCAAACCAAAGAAGGGAGGGCCCCTCCAGCGGATGCCACCCCACTGGGAAGCCCACCCGCTCCCGGGGGTCCTTCTGAAAGGCGTCGGCCACACACACACACACACAAGGCCACACACACAGGCCGCAGCCCACGTGGCTCGCTGAGTAAGGAAAGCAAAGCCCGGACCAACTGCACGGTGCCCTCTAAGCAAACACACGCCGGGGCCAGCCCTGGCGAGAGCCCACGGTGCCACCTTCCTGGGGCCGAGGATGACTTCAGCGGCGGCACCTGAGGCTTCGCTGCGAGCCCCGGGCAGGGGCCCAGGCGGATAAACAGCCCCCTCCGCGTTCCCGGGAAGTTATCAAAGAATCACTTATGTCTCTGGGCACGCTTGTTTGGAAAAGGCCCTCCACCCCACCTGGGCTTGGCAGGAGCGGCGGCCTCGCTGGGCCTGGCCTAGGGGACTGAGCAGGCTTTTCCTCCGCCCTGAGGGAGCCCGCCGGCCGCTCGTCGCGGGGAGAGGCTGCAGCCAGCCATAAAGGAGCAGGCAGCGTCCCAGCATAAACGGAGCACGGTGACATCAAAGGGCGCCTTCCAGATGAAACAACCGAGGCCTTCAGCTCGCGCTGGCGCGTCTTCCCGGGGACGCTGGGCTCCTGCCTCAGTTCTCCCGCACATGGAATAGCAGATAGTTTGTTTGTGCGAGTCTGAAGTTTTCCTTCCTCTGGGAGAGGGGAGGGGGGGTGGCCGGGAGGGGGAGAGTGAGAGCGAGAGGAAGAGAAAGAATGTCTGTGAAAGACAAGAGCCACAAAAAGAACATGTGTGAGTGAAAAAAAAAAGAGAGAGGGAAGCCGGGGAGGCAGCCAGAAGTGCCTGCTTTGGAATCCAACAAGCGGCCTAAAAATTCCAAAAGTTCCTAAACCAAAGCACATTGGGAACCCACAGCCGGAGAGCGAGGCTGCAAGAAGCCCCGGACTAGGAGGCTGTGGGGTCCTGACACCAGAGCCAGCAGATCGCAGATGGCGGCGCTGCCCATGGGCCTGCGGGTCACCCTGCGCTCCCCTTCCTGGGACACATCTGGTAAACCGAGGCAAGGCCGCCCTTCCCTTGGGCTCCCGGCAGTGCTGGCAGGGTGAGCTCGCTCTGGGGTTGGCTTGTCACTCCTCTAGGCCCCTGGCCCTTGGCCAGCCAATCCCAGCCCCTCAGGCCCCCCCCTCCCCCTCCCGCTTCGACTCCCCCTCCCCCACCCACAGGGCAGCGGGGGTCACCGGTCCATCTGAACAGCTGGAGGAATGTCCCCACGCACGTGACACTCCCCAGTAACCGGCTCCGAGGCGCCTGCTGGTGGCTGGGGCGGCGCACTGACTGGCCACCTGCTCGATCCCGCACACCTGTCCCGGGGGACAGCGCAACCTGCCGAGAGCCACGAAGGCACAGGGCTTTCCAGAAAGACCGCGCACCCGGAGAGAGGCCCAGTCCCCGCAGGCTCGGAGACAGGTGGCGCCCACTTCCCCTCTGGATGCCCAGCCCGACTGCCACCCATTCCCACGGAGGAGAGCGCCAGGGCCCCTCCCTGCACACGTGCCACCCTCCGCCCACCCTTGCCTCCTCGGCTTTCAGGTCTGGCTGAAACGCCGCCTCACCGCGTCTCATGCGTGGTGGCCGGTCAACGTGCCGTTTTCTTGCCTCTTCTTTTAGACCGGAAGCCGCAGGAGGCCAGGGGCCACGCCTCTCCTACTCGCTACCGTATCTCAATGCTCGGCCGGGCGAGGGAATTCACAATGAATGACAGTTCATTGTGGCTCGTGATTAAGCGCTGAGTGCCTGAAGGAGAAGGCCTAACCCACTGACTCCTCCATCCAATGCCATCGGGCAGGGGAAGAGGCTGGGGGAGGAGGAGGCAGGGATGGTGACCTAATCTCTCCTCCGTTCGTTCGTTCATTCGATTCGTTCATTCATTCATTCCCTCGTTCATTCAGCAAGCAGCATGTGAGCGCCCACTATGTGCCCTGGGGCTCCCACAGGGCAGACGTGTTACCCAGAAAGCCACTCTGTCCTCGCTGACGGTTCGGCCTTGCTTTTTTAAGCTCACAAGCGGACAGCTCAGTCCCTGAGCATGGAGCCTGAGCCTCCCGGTACAGAGGAACACCTTCTGCCCATCCGTCGCCCACCTTCTCCCCTCACTGTCGTCCCCACTGGGAGAGGAGCTCGCGCAACACGCAGCGATTGTCTCGGGTTCAGCTTGTCCCCGGTTTATCACAGTTTGTACAGAACGCAAATGCATGCCCTGCCCGGATGGCTCCGTGGTTGAGCGTCTGCCTAGGCACCAGGAGGTCAGGGTTCGAGTCCCGGTCAGGGCACAGCCCCGGGTTGCGGGCTCGATCCCCAGTGTGGGGCGTGCAGGAGGCAGCCGATCCATGATTCTCTCTCATCATGGATGTTTCTCTCTCTCCCTCCCTCTCCGTTTCTCTCTGTTTCCCTCTAAAACCAATAAAAACATATTTTTTAAAAAATGCAAAAGCAGGGGACTGTTCCCGAGTCCAGGAGACTGAAATACGCACACGGCGGGTCTCAGGGAGCAGGCCTCCTTCTCAAAGGAGAACGTTTCCAGGGGAGGACGGGACACCCCTCCAGGCCTAACGCTCTCCGAGGGGGACGGCGCCACACGCAGCATCCTGAGGGGCGCAGGCTGCTGGAAACCAGAAGCCACCCTGGCACGGCGCCCAGCCCGGGCTGCCCGGCCCTCCTCCCGACTCCCTAGGGGCAGGGGGGAAGAAAGCTCCCGGGCAGGGCTGCGACGCTGGCCTGGGTGCCATGGGCAGGGGAGACCTTCGGGAAGCACTCGAGATGCCAGCGAGCGGAGGCCCACATGCCTCCGCCAGCCTCAAAGCAAATCATCTTTTAATTCCAAAACACCAAATATTTAATTTATGCTTTACCTCAAATGTCAAGTCCACCTCCCGGCACATAGCTTTGAAACCACGTAAGGAGGCCTAACACTTTCCATATGCTGAAGACATGGGGCCTTTTAATTGTGCCAACTGGTATCATTCAAGGGTAATTCCCCGGGAATCCGGCGCTCCGGCGGCAGCTGGGCCCGCCTCCAACCTCAGCGCCCAGCCCCACGGGGACCCGTGGGCCGCAACCCGGCCTGTGACCTCCGATCTCCCCCAAAAAGCAAAACGCACTGGGTGTCCCCTCATCACAGCCCCACACGGCCTGGCAGCACCTCTGCTCCAGGCAGCCCCGCCGGCACCGGACTCGGCTTCCTGCACAGAACAGAAGGGCCACACGGGGTGGGGGGCGGCCCACTTAAATCCGTGCGCACACAGGAGCACACGGGAGCGTGCACACAGGCACACCCGCCCTGCTAGCACCCGCCCTGCTACTCGGGGCTGTCCCAGCGACGTCGCTACGTTGCTAAGCTCTCTTCTTTCACCCACTATGGCTTCCAGACCCCAAAGGTGCACTGGCTTTCCTCCGCAGCCGCCTGTGGCTGCCTCCTGCCTCCAGGACCATCCTGTCACCCCCTCCTGTGCTTATTTCAGTTCTCGTCGCTGAGCACACCGCTGTGGGGCACACAACTGCTCACCTTAGGGCTCTTCTCTCGTCGGGCTTGCGCACCTCCCCTTCCTCATTATTTCTCTCCCCTGAGCTCATGTTCCCTCGGAGCTGACTTTGAACCCAGGAGAGGACAGAAGCCACAGCCTTAGCCGGTGTCCCTCCAACTGAGTCTACAGGGTTAGGGGCGGGGTGGGGGGGGACTCTGCTCTCATAATCTGGGCCCCCCCATCTCCACCGCTCCCCGTGTCTCAGTGACCCTCCGGTTTGGAAGCGTCATCTGCCGTAACCCGGCCAGGGATGAGGATGTCCTTATACCCATTTTGCAGATGAGCCCATTGAGGTGTAGGACGGTGACATGGCTCGTCCAAGGTGAGCAGCTCTTGTGGCAGAGCCTGGCCTCGTCTAGTTTTGCATTCGGGAAGACGGGCTTGGGCTGGGGCCAGTGGGGCTCCCCTCTGGCACCCCAGGGCCTTGCCTGTGACTCGGACCTATCCTGAACGCTTACTAAGCTACTCAGGCCCCGTCAGGGAGGACGAGGGCAAGCAGGGGCCCCTCCTGCTTCTGTGCACCCCAAAACCTGCCTTACCCCAAAGCACTCGCAGCGGGCAGGCTGCCACCTCTCTGGGAGGCAGCAAGTGCAGCGCCCTCTGGGCAGATGCTCGGCCCAGGGCTCGGCCACATGTGGCTCCCCACGTCCTAGAAAGCGCTCCAGAAAGGGGCAGAGTCCCCACCAGCTGGCTGCTACCCCCACAGGTTATGGGGAGGATTAAGAGAATGTAGGCCAAGGGCCTGACACATACAGACACTTCATAAGTAGTAGTTATCACTGCCATACGAAGAATTGATGAGCCACCAACGTGTCCTCAGCGACTTTGGTGAAAGGCCCGTGAAGGGGTTGAGACAGAGGCCAACCCCAAGGCAGGCCTGGGGCGGGTGGGGGCACCCCTGCCAGCCCTCGGAGCCGCAGACATTGGAGCCCACACCTGCCACGTCCTGATGACATAGCGGGAGAGCCTGCCGCCCCCTCCCCCTGCCTCTGGGAGTCACGGAGAGAAACTAGACCGAGGGCTGCCCACCCCCCCATCCCATCCCGTTCGTGTCTCCCAGACTTTGGGCATTCCGTTCCCCCAGTCGCCATTTTGGCCCCTGGCACTTCATTCCTTTTCTCCTTTAGACTCTCTCTTTCAGCTTCATCCTAAGCAAGGATGTCCGTGACGCCGCGGGTTTGATGTCCTAGTTCTTCTGCTTGGGATAAAAGGAAAGCGGACTATCAGGATGAAACATATCCCTCCAGGTACCACCTGAAATCACCGTGCAGGCCCCCACCTTGGGCTCACCTGACCTCTCCCTGGGGTGCACGCGCCACGCCCCCCTCTGCAGGCTCAGCAGCCGGGCCTGGGCCGGTGCGAAGCCAGGTGTCCGGATCCCAGTCACAAAGCACAACTCTAAGGAGCAGAGGTCCCCGCCCCTTAATATCTTGAGGGCAGAGCCCACCCCCAACCCCCAACCCCCAGCCCCCACCCTCCACCCACCACCCAACATATGTCACGCTCATGGTTCGATGTCTCACATCTTCAAAAGTGCTTTGAACAAACAGTAATGACCCCTCAGTGTTTCTCTGAGACGAGGGGCGTAGGGAGGAGAAGGGGGGCGTTGAGGAAGGGAGGGGCAGGCCGTCCCGTGCTGTCCTCAGCTGGGGGAAGAAACCAGGCAGCACAATTCCGTGACTTCACCAAAGCCACCGACTTAAGCCGGGGCCCCTCCCGCCCTCCCTCACTTCCCCCCATGGCAACTTTTACTGGCTCGCATTCCTTTTGCTGGGAACACCACTATTTAATTAAAAACGACAGACTTTTGTTTTTCTCTCCTTCCTTCCTCCTCCCTCCCATCCTCCAGGACTGGATGCCAAGGAGACCCACCAAAAACATGCGGGGAACATTTGTTACGGCTTTGAAGATAAAAGTCGGTTGAAGTAAGCCCGCGATGTATTTCAAGTTTCCCCTAAAGCATGGAGCAAGCTGCCTGGCAGTTTAGGAAAAGGGGGGAATGGGAGGGAGGGAGAGGGAGGGCCTACCAAAAAAAATGTCATTCTGCAGGAATACTTTGTAAAAATAAACAGGCGGAAGAAACCCCTAACTTGATTAATGGAAATCCACTCAGTCGGCCTCTGTCTTGGGCCACAAATGCGTTTGTTCATGTGGCTCGATTGGATCCTTTTCATGGGGCTTTAAAACAAAGATGTAGACCATAAACTAGCGATGCTGGGGGGAGGCGGGGAAGCTTGCAGGTCTGCTTTTAAAGGGCCCTAGCGGCAGAGCCCCACCCACCACGTTCTGGCCTGGACCAGGGGACAGACAGCAGCTCCAGTTCCAGCCCAGCCTCGGGATGCAGAGACAGGCAGACGAGAAAGGCCCAGCTCAGGAGGCGGAGGTGGCGGAGGGGCAGATGGGAGCTTCTCCCAGAATCAGAGGCGATTCCAGACGTGGCCTCACCTCCCAACACTGGCCCCTGCCACGGAGCGGCACCCAGCCCAGGTCCGGCCACTCAAACACACACACACACACACACACACACACACACACACACGCATCTGAGAACTCCACTGGCCCCTCCCCAGCCGGTGGACAAGACCAACCAGACCTGAGACTCAGCCCGTTCCCCTCAAAGTTAAAAAAAAAATTAAATGTCACATCAAAAAGTGGATCCATGCTTTGATCTGGGCTCGCCGGAGTTCCACGCAGACCATCTGAGAGCCCGTGCAGCGCTCAGAGCTCCGAGGGCCTCTGTGAACGCCAGTCCCAGGCGGGGCGCTGCACTGGACTCACTCCCTGTCACATCTACTGCTTCCCAGGGACTATCCCACCGCGGGGACCTCAAGAGGGGGCCCCGGCTGGAGCCGAATGAGGCGCACTCTCTCTCTCCTCCTCCTGGGCCAAGCTGGGGGGTCCACCAGCTCTCAGTGGCCCCCAAGCTCTGCCACCCAGATGGCAGCCTGATCTACAGGCTCCCGGGCAGATGGGACTGACGGATGCACAGACACACGGAACATATTTGGAAGCCAGCACCGTCCCCGACACGCCTCCATACCTGCTCTCTCCCCAGCCCCACCACTAAGTCCACCTTTGAATGCTGGCCACAGAGGGAGTCAGAGCAGGGCCCCAAGTCCCCCAGCTCAGCTGGGCCTGCACCACCTCCTCACCTAGGACCCGTCCCCAACCAGACAGGACTGCCACCCCTGTCACTGCTAAAGTTCCTACAGGCCTGGGGCAAGGGGGCATGTTGGGGGGCAGGGGCAGCTGAGAAGGGATTCTGGGCTTAGCTGTGCCAACAGGGTGCTAAACGTTGGGGTGGGTGGGTATGGAGACCCATCTCCGAGGTTGAAAAGGGGGTGTGTGGGGGTCGTACCCGGGTTCCTCTGCCGATAGTGCCTGCCGCCCGCAGCTGTCGGGGTCCGGAGCCGCCTGGGCAGCGCTGCCTCCCGATCCACTCCTCAATGCCCTTCCGGGCCCAGGCAGCGCTCACCGCGAAGCTGTCACCTGGGCGGGAGGACACAAGCCCCTGAGTCTGGCCTCTGGGCCCAAAGTTACCGAAGAGAGGGGGGACTGGTGGGCACTGCCGAGCAGCGGAGGGCTGGCAGGGGGCTGAGAGCTGGGGCACAACCCGAGAGACCCACCCAGGCAATCAGGAGAAGGGGGTTCAGAGAAGCCCCGAGAGCAGGGACCCAGAGGGGAGCGCGAAGGGGGAGCAGTACCCTCCCAAGGAGGAAGGGTGTGGGGAACAGAAGAGCGAGCCCCCGGAGGACAGGACCACTGAGGAGATGGGGAGGAGGGGGGGGTCTGAAGGCGGTGCATGAACATGGGACCAGGCGAACTGAGGGTCAGGGGAAGGAGCGCAGGGGGCGCAGGAGCCACGACCTCGGGAGAGGGGGCTGGGGGCCTGGAAGAGAGGGGACAGGGGCTTGGAGGTCTGAAGAGAGGGCGCAGGGAGCGCGGAGGGCGGGGACCGCGAG
This sequence comes from Myotis myotis, assembly GCF_014108235.1. NCBI lineage: Eukaryota > Metazoa > Chordata > Mammalia > Chiroptera > Vespertilionidae > Myotis > Myotis myotis. The sequence continues at coordinate 41,227,381 of NW_023416323.1, forward strand.
AGGAGGGGTTGAGGCTCCGAAGAGGGAGCGCAGGACCGCGGGGAGGGGTGGGTGGGACAGAGACGGGGCGCGAAGGCTGCTCCAGGAGCGGGTTTGCGGGGCTGGTGGCCAGAGCTGGGGTGGGGGTGGCCCTGGTAATGAGATCCCGCGGGCTGGGCCATTCCATCCATTCCCCGTCCGTGCCCCGCGCGCCCCTACCTTCCGGGCTCTCCCTGCGCTTGCACACGGCGGCTGCAGGCACATCGCGCGCGGCGGCGGCGGCGGGAGCCGGAAAGAAAGGAGAGGCAGAGAGTTAGCGGTCGCGGAGGCGAGGGCGGCGGGGGCCCGGGGGCGGCGCGCGGCGGGGGCACTGACCCGGCTTGGAGTGAAGTTTCCCCATGCTGGGCGCGCGGCGGGCGGGGGCGTCCTAAGCCATGCGCCCGGCCCGCGGGCCCCGCGGCTCGCCGCCCCTCGCCTGGCTCTCCTCCTCCTCCGGGAGCAGCGCCCGAGCCGAGCGGAGCCCGAGGCGGCGCCGGGACCAGCTCCTGCCGCCGTAGCCGCGGCCCGACTGACGCCCGGGCGCGCCGAGCCCCCAGCCCGCCGCCGCGGCCCGCGCCTCCCCGCGCGCCCATTGGCCAGGCGCGGCGCATCAAAGGCGAGGCGGGCCGCCGAGGGGGCGGGGCGGGGCGTGGCCAGCGGCGGTGGGGCGTGGTCAGCGGGCTGGGGGCGGGGCGCGGCGAGACGCTGCGAGCCTGCCACAGCGCCCCCTCCAGGCGGCGGTGCAGGTCCCCCAGCCGAGTGCCGGGGGCTAGGGACGCGGGCTGGGACCTGGGTGGAGGCTCCGGCCAGCAGGCTCCTGGGGACACACGCCCTCGCCCTCCGAGGTCCTGAGCTCCTGTGGTTCCCAGTCCAGTGCCTCCCTCCGCTCTGCTCCCTGGAAGCGGCTGGGCGAGACTCGGAGGCTCCGGTTTGCAGGTGATGAGACTGAGATGGGCGCCGGCGCCTGCTGCACGCCCCTGGCTGCGACGCCCCTTCCTAGTCTAACCACGACCTGCCTGCGCGCGCTTCCTACTCGCGCACGCCCCGGTGTCACCTCTAGGTCTTGATCTGAGAGTCCAGGCGAAGCTCCCACCGCGCCCACAGCCAGTTGTGCACCCAGCCCAGTCCTGGCAGCGACAAGTGTCCGGGAGACGCGCGTTGCTAGCCGATCGCTCGGATCCCCCAGACGGGAGGCCTGTGGGTGCCCGCCTGGGGTCAGGGTGCGCCGCCAGCTGCGCGGCCCGGAAGGGGGTAACCGCTGGGTCTTTGATCTTCCTTGGTTTCCGCTCCCTGCTGCAGTTCGCCAGACCCAAGGGCTTGTTTGTTTTGTCTGGGGAGGTCTCCGCCGAGGGGAGGGCGACATCAAGGGGTTCCACCCCACCTTTGTGGTTCCCTGAGAGAATGCCCGCTCTGCTGGGGGGACATCGGAGGCCTGCGGTTAGGCTCCTCCTGGAACAGGGCAGCCTGGGTGTGGGGAAAAGAAACCCACTCTGCCCTGGGACTGCATTCTCTGTGAGAGCCTCAGTGTCAGCATCTGTGAAATGGAGACTCAGTCTTCCCTTTCTGCCCACTCCTTAGACTGGCCCTGTCCAATTTTTTATTTTTTTAGTTAAAAGAGTCCGGCCGGTTTGGCTCAGTGGTTGAGCTTGGACCCATGAACCAAGAGGTCACTGGTTCCATCCCCTGCCAGGGCCCAGTTGCAGGCTGGATCCCCAGTAGGAGGCGTGCAGGAGGCCGCTGATCCATGATGTTTCTCTCTCATGGATGTTTCTCTCTCTCCCTCTCCCTTTCTCTCTCTAAAAATCAATTTAAAAAAAAAAATTTTAATGTGGTGGCCAATGGATGTGTCTCTCTCATTGATGTTTCTGTCTCTCTATTGCTCCACCTTCCTCTCTGTCTCAAATCAATTTAAAAAATATTAAAAAGAAATAAACCAGCCAGTGTTGTTCAGTGGCTGAGCCAGCAGGTCACGGTTCAATTCCCTGTCAGGGAGGAATATTAAAAAGTTAAAAGAAACAGAGGAAATTAATTGTAATACTATATTTTACTTAGTCTACTATAGTCTACTATGCTGCAGTTTCAACATATAATGAGAGATTTTACATTCTTTGTTTTGTGCTACGTGTTGGCAATCCGGTGTGTGTCCTACACTTAGAATACATCGCAACCCAGGCTAACCACATTGCAAGCGACCGACGGCCACACGTGGCTGGTGGCCACGGTATTGAACAGCTCAGCTCTGGAGCATCTGCGTGTCCCTGAAGGACGCTGGGAGCTGCATGGCCGTCCGGAGTCATAAGTAACCTTCACCCGACAGTGGCTCAGTGCCATCCCCCACACTTCCTTTTTTTTACACACCCTTTTTTGGTGGAAATGAAGACCAATCTGATGAGCAGGCACATCGTTGTCCATTTTATATTGCAATTCATCCAGTACCTGCCACATGCCAGCCATTGTCTAAGTCGGCGATTTTCGACGGGTGTGCCGCAAGAATTTTTAAAACCTGTAATACCTGACTAGTCAGGGCACTGACCTCTTTTCCCTTAGGTTGTCAAATTAAAAAATGACATCATAATAGCCATCTGGTGTGAATGAATCAAAATGATACCTTTTTTTTTGTCAATTGACAAAAGATACATTTTTTGGTGTGCCTCAGAATTTTAGTGATTCGTTTATGTGTGCCGTGAGATGAAAAGGGTTGGAAATCGCTGGTCTAAGTCATGTGTAGCCCTCACAACTAACCATTCTCTGATGCAGGCTTGTCTTTGGTCTACAAAGGAGGGAACCTACTAGGCTCAGAGAGGTGAAGTCACTTGTCCAACGTCACACAGCAGCCGGCGACCTGGTCAGGAAAGAACCCCAAGCCTCTGGATCCCACTGCTGTGCTGTTCTCCTACCTCAGGCCGCCAACACAGGCCGAACTTCACTTTCCGCCCTTGGAGAGAGTCCCCGGTCCAGGAACAAAGCCGGATTCGGTGCCCGCTACGCAACAAGCACTGCTTTAGGCACTTACGGTACATCCGTGAACAAACTAGGCAATCCCCACTCTCAGGCCACCCTCTGCTGGGAGAAAGGCAGACAAGAGACAGCCAATGTCAAGTGTCCCATGATCTCACTCATAAGCGGAATCTAAGTAACAAAATAAACGGATGCACAGAGCGGATCCAGGGTCACAGAAGCGTGGAACAGAGAGCGGAATCTCGGAGGGAAGGCGGGGAGGGTGGGTGGGTGGGAAGTAATCAACCAAGAACCTCGCGTGCATCGATGCACAGCCCATGGCCACAGACGATGGGGCCATGAGGGCCTGAGGCAGGGGCGGACTGGAGGGGGCCCATGGGAGGGGAACATAGGTAATACTTTCAACAGTGAATTATTTTTTAAAAAAGAAAGAAACAGTCAATGTGATGCACAGGCAACAGAGTGGTACGTTAGAAGGCAACACCAGCTATAGCCATGGTTCTCAACCACAGACAATCTGCACACACACACACACACACACGTGTGCACACGCACACATGCACACATGTGTGCACACATGCACGACGCATGCACGCACGCACACGCGTACATGGGGACATTGGGCGATGTCTGAAGGCATCTGGCAAGAAGCAGCCAAGGCTGCTGCTAAGCACCCCACAGTGCATAAGGCGGCGCCCTGAAAGAAGGCAGCACCCAGCCCCAAGTGCCCACAGTGCCCGCATGAGCAGCCCTGGGCTCTCGCAAGAGGCCAGAGCAGGATGGCAGGTGCGGGGGGAGGGGGTGCGGGGGGGGGGCCCGAGTGTCTGGATCAGACCCCCCTTCGGTGGGAACGGCCTTCGGTGGGGGTTGCCGTCTGTCTCTCTCGCCCCCACCCCACCCGCCACCCCCCACCGGTGCCGGGGTGCGTGGAAATCAAAGGCCAACTCTGCGTGTTCTTTCTCACAGCGCTCAGAGTCGGCTACTTCCTTAAACCAGTCGCGGCTTTCTTCTTTCATGAGAAAAAAGTAGCCCCCCTGCCCCTGGGGAGTCTCTTTTTGCAGTTCAAAAAGAGATAAAAGCAACAGCTAAAACTCGCAGTTACCAGCCTGAGTCTTGGGGGAAGTAAATCCCCAATGTCCAGCCCAGACACAAAGGCCCCTCCACCCTCAGCCCGGCCCTCCCCAGCCCGCAGGCGCCCGGGGCCTGGTTGTCTTGGAACCCGGACACCCCCACCTGGCCCTGGGCAGGGAACCCGCGCGACCACGGGCCTCACACGGAAACCTTAGCCTGGTTAGGGCTCTGAGGAGGGGCTCCCCACCGCCACCAGCCCACCACCCACCTGGGGCGGCTCTGTGGTCTCGGCCGGCTTCCCCAGCCACGACTCACAGTCTTTTTATGTTTTAATAATTTATCTGGCCCACTTCTTGGGCTGTATACTTACAGTGACACATCTTTTTCTTTGAAGATTTCCCATCCTTGGGGGGAGGAGAATGGGGAAGGAAGGCAAGGGAGAGATAAGAGAGACAGATTATAGCAGAAACGGTTTCACGGGGCTTGAGATTTGGCAAGGCTGGGTGAGGTGAAGTGTGTCAGACGCGGAGCTGGAGGCTGGGGGGGGCAGGGGACACCACCCCCACACTTGTCCCCAGGTTCAACCATCTGATCTGGCCCCCTTCAAACCCTCCTCCCATAGGAAGCCCTCCTGGACCTTCTAACCTAGGAGCTCTGACCACTCTGAATAGACTAGGTCCCTTCTCCTCTTTCTCCACTTGCTGCTCCTTCTGGGGTCTTGCCTGACCTGCATCTCTAGATGCAGTACCCAGCCCTGCCCATAGGGGGTGCTCTATGTAGAACAAGAGAAACCCACCCAACCTACCTCTGTCCTTGGGTGTGTAGCGATCAAGAGAGTGGGACGGACGGCTGCCAAGAATATGATCTGGGGGTCTGGCTGGTGTGGCTCAGCGGTTGAGCATTGACCCAGGAACCAAGAGGTCACTGGTTCGATTCCCACTCGGTAAGGGCGCATGCCCGGGTTGCAGGCTCGATCCCCAGTAGGGTGCATGCAGGAGCAGCCATGATGTTCCTCTCATCCACGTTTCTATCTCTCCCTTCCTCTCTCTCTAAAAATCAATAAAATCATATCTAAAAAGAAGAAGAAGGAAGAAGAAGAGGAGGAGGAGAAGGAGGAAGAGGAGGAGGAAGACCTGGAATATACTAAAGAAAAATGTACTGTCCAAGCATACTGGTCCCTTCCGGTCCCTGGAGCGCTTCTCTCCACAGCCCCCAGCGACTGTAGGCGCGGCTCAGCGGCCTGGATGGGGTGAGGGACGAGTGAAACTGCCCTGCATGCGAAGGGCACGGGGATTCTGGAGATGGCGACCAGGAAAGGGCAATAGAGTGTGAGAAGAGAGAAAGAAACACAGGCAATCAAATACCTCCTACACAGGAGGCCCTGTGGGTCGGGGACTTCTTAAAGCCACAGCTCGAGGTGTGAGGAAGAGCAGCCACGGGAGCGATGCTGGCAGTCCATGTGCCTGCCTCACCTGCCTTCCTTAGGAGCTTACCTTCCTCTCCCCCTCCTCTCCCTCCTTCATCTCCCCCTCCCCCCGCTCACAGAGCACAGCCTCAGGGTGGCCTGGCTACCTTGCTGGGACCACAGGACCCCTTCACTCCTTGGCCACCGCTGATGGGACGCCGGACCCAGAAGCCTGACCAATCAGCATCTCTCTGCAGAATTGGAATAGAGAGGCCCAGGGCCTGGGTCCATCCCTGGGGGTCAGGGCAGCTGACGGGCTCCCAGTCCCAGCGCTGGAGCAGCCGACGGAGTCCATGTGGGCTGACGAACCAACAGAGCAGAAGCAGGAGCGGAGAGCAGGAGAGCTAGGAAACCAGGAGGAGAGAGACCGACACGCAGACAAGCTTGGCCCCCATCACAGCCGATTCCCAGGTCCAAACCTTGTGAGGTCTGCCTGTATGTTCTGGCCCTGGGTTCCTGGGGGACCCTTGTCCCCCTTTCTTGCCTGGGGTCAAACGGCCTAGATTAGGGCTGCTTGGGATTTAGTGTGGCTCCCCTGCTGACGGCGGTCCGGGCGGGACCTGGGAACCAGCATTCCTAGCAAGCTCCTGGTGAGACTGTGCTGCTCGTCTGCAGATCGCACTCAGAGGCTCTAGACCAGCGGTTCTCAACCTGTGGGTCGCGGCCCCTTTGGGGGTCGAACGACCCTTTCACAGGGGTCGCCTAAGACCATCGGAAAACACATATCTAATTACATATTGTTTTTGTGATGAATCACTATGCTTTCATTATGTTCAATTTGTAACAGTGAAATCGGGGGTCACCACAACATGAGGAACTGTATTAAAGGGTCGCGGCATTGGGAAGGTTGAGAACCACTGCTCTAGAAAGTTCTGGTTTCTCCGCAGCGACCAGGGTGATATAACGAGTCATGGTACTGGGAAGGAGGGACAGAGTCAGGGAGGAGGGCCCCAAGAAATAGAGGCCTTTCCCTTTCAGGAATGAAGTCACTCGGCAAAGACCTGTTGGGGGCCTAATGTATATCCAGCTCTTATGTTATCTTTGTCTCTTAGACAGAAGCAAATCAGTGAGGTGTAGGGTGTGTCCATGGGGGAAAAAATCAAGTCGGAAAGAGGGAGAAGAAGTGCCAGGGGAGGGGTCGCCATTTTCGGTGGAGGGTCAGCACGAGGGCTTGCAAATGAGGAAGACACCAGGGGAACGCCGGTCCAGGCAGAGAGAACAGCAAGTGCAAAGGCCCTGGGGTGGGCACATGTGTGACTATCTGGGGAACAAGGAGGCCAGCGACTCCGAAGCCGAGGGGGGAGAGGGGCTTTCAAGGAGGAGGAAGAGGTGAGGTTGGAAGGTGGCAAGGCTCAGTCATGACAACCTCAAAGGCCTCTGTGAGGGCCGCAGCTTTCACGGAGGGAGACGATTGGGCCGCCATGTTGGGAGCTGAGTGTGAATTAGAGAGTGGTGGCCGGAGACCAGGCAGAAGTAAGGAGACGGGCGGAGAGGTGACTGTGACCGTGTGCTCAGGCCTGGGTGACAGCCTGGAGGAGGTGAGAAGGCCGATGCCGAATGTATTTGGAACTTAGAGCGAATACATTGGAAGGTGGAGTGGGAGAGGAAGAGGGAGCTAAGGAAGAGGCCCAGGTCGCTGGCCTGAGCGCCCGGAAGGAGGGAGCGGCCATTCACGGAGCCGAGGCTACCTGCGGTGGGGCTGGTCTGCGGGGCAGGCTAGCGCCTCCGGTTTGCACACGTTAGAGAGGCCTGTTGAATATCGGAGCAGCGAGACCAGTGGGCGGTGGGATCTATGAGCCTGGAGTTCAGGAGCGGGTGTGGGTGGAAAGATGTGCCCGGGACTCATGGCACATAGAGGGCACTTCAAGGCTGACATTGGATGGGACCCCTGGGGAGTGAGTGTGGACAGTTTCATGGACAGAGGCGTAGGGGTCAGCAAGAGTCTGCCCACCTGCTCCAAGTCCACAGTGACCTCTTGACCTCCATTCAGTCCTCAGGGGTTCCCTCTTAGGGAACCCCCTTCTCAGTAAATCCTTCTCATACCTGCTCACTACCCCGCCACCCTCCCCCCCAGCAGGCAGGATTCCTGGCGCAGCAGCTAAACTCTCAAAGCACTTCTTTGTTCAAAGCAGCCCTGGAGGTACACGAGATAATGTGTGTGCGACGCTTCGGGCATCCGGTCCAGCCGCAGGCCCCGGGGTGCCGCTGGCCCCAGAGGGGCTGGCACAGCAGAGCACCCTGCCCGCCCTGACCCCGAGTTGGGCGTGCTTGTACCCACCTCGCACCACTCGGTGCCTGGCACACAGGAGGGACTTTAGAAACGTTAGCTGCCGGCAGGCATGGCTGAGCAAACGGGCCACCTGACCAGAGGTGACGCTGTCCCCCACGACGTTTGCGGCCTTCCCCGGGCCCATGCCATGTTTGTTTCCTCCGCCTCTGTGCCCACGGGCAGGTCCCTGCCACCCTCGGGCTCCACACGGCTCTTGCCCATGTCACACGCACCCAGGGCAGAGGAGGCCGCTGCGGGGAACCCAGCACCGCTGTCCCTTCCGCCGACGCCACACACAGGGCCCGTGTCTCCTGAGAATCTGACGGGCAACTTCCAGCAGCGGGCGGGGGGCGTCCCCCACCTGGCGTCGCTTTAACTTCATCGTCTGCAGGCCTCTCTGGGGAACAAGTATCTTTGTACGGCGCCCCCCGCCCGGCCCTCCTCTCTGCCCGGGTCCCACCTCCTCACAGGCTTCCGTCTGCACAAAGGAACCATTGAGAGGCGGCCGTGGGGCGCCGCCTTTGATCTGGGGTTCCAATAACGTGTGTATGTTTGCGTCCCAAAACAATGCCCAGCCTGGCAGGAGGCAGGGGAGGAAGAGAAGGTGGGCAGGAGGGTGCCATGGAGGCCTGGCCCTGAGTGCTTCCGCAGGTTCCCTCTGGTGAGAACACGCCCTCACACACCAAAGCCCTGACTTGCCAAACTGAGACCTGAACGGTCACCAGGACTGCCCACAGGCTCCACAGAACCAGGAGCCACCAACCACCTTGCCAGGGATGGAGCAGGAAAGAGAGAGAGGGGCTGGGACCAGATAGATCTGAGGGCGCACACCCAGCCAAAAGGGACAGTGACAGCTCAGTGACCGCCGGAGGGCTCGGAGCTGCTGGATCTTTTGATTTTTCAAGAGTAGCTGGCAATACAGGTTTCTAGGTAAAACCGCCAAATTTTACTATTGGCCACCAGTTTAAAAAAATTTAAGTCATGGTGTGGGCCAGATAAAATGTGCGTCCCTGCTGGAACCCAGCCTGTGGCCACCAGTTCCGCCCTCCGCGTCCCAAGTAAAATGTACCCTGGAGGCAGGGAAAGGGCGGGAGGGCACAATCGGACTGGGCTCCCGCCCACAGGGAAAAAGACCGCCCTGGCTGGTGTGCTTAATGGTTAGAGCATCAGCCTGGGCATTAAGGGTCAAGGCTTCAAGTCCCAGTCAAGGGCACGCACCTGGGTTGTGGGTTCACTCCCCATCCCTGGTAGGGGTGTGAGCAGGAAGCAATCAATTGATGTGTCTCTCTCTTCCTCTCTCTCTCTCTCTCTTCCTCAATCTCTCTCTCTCTCTCCTCCCCCCCTTCTACTCTCTGAATAAGCAATGGAAAAAATATTCTCATGTGAGGCTCAACAAAAATAGTGATGGAACAGCCACACAGCCAGGCACCCCCTTTTCCAGGCTCCCTTGCAGCTACGTGTGGCCGTGTGTGGACGGGAGGTGAGCAGAGACCTGTGCTGGCCCTTCACCTCCTCCTTCCTCCTTTGCACGGTGCAGAGGTCCAGGTTCAACTCTGGGGACGGGCAGAGAATGAGATGGAAGTCGCCTGGGCCCTGAGCCACTTCCTTGGCCCAATCGCACCCCACTCCCAGACTACCTCTTAACTTGGAGTCTTACACAAGAGAAAAAACTTCTATGTCATTTAAGTTGCTGTGTTTAGAGGAACTGTTAGCAGTTCACCCTGTGCCCTAACTATCCCTCCTCCCCCAGCTTCTGCTAAATTCTCAGAGCTTGCCAGCCAGGACGCTGCAGCTAATCCCCACCGAGAAGAGGGGAGAGATGGGGGAGATGGGGAGAGATGGGGAGGGGAGGGGAGGGGAGGGCAGGGGAGGGGAGGGGAGGACAGCGCTGATCGGACGCTCACTCTGGCCCAGGCATTCATCGCCACTGTTCTGAAAGCTTGAATGTTATCATCGGCAGTAAATAGCCTCCATTCTTTTCCTCGCGGTGCCAGGCACACTTCAGGCCTTTTCAAGAAAATGTCTGTCGAGTCCAAATAACCATCATTTCTCTCCAAGTACAAATGTGTTCAGCGCGCGAGTCAGACAATGGTGCAGGCACGTTTCCTGAGATAACGGTTGTCTCTCGGCGTGCCGGAGACATGCTGCATGCATTGCACTGGTCACACACAACATGAAGACAGCTGTATGCAAGGACGGAGAAATTAGCAAATCAATCCATGTTCCCGCTTTCAGGACATTCTTTTTTTTTTTTTTTAATCCTCACCTGAGGATATTTTTTCCTTTTTTTTTAGAGAGAGGGGAGGGAAGACAGAGAGAGAGAGAGAGAGAGAGAGAGAGAGAGACATTGATGTGAGAGAGACACATCAATTGGTTGCCTCTCATTCGAACTCCGACCGGGACTGGGGATCAAGCCTGCAACCAAGGTATGGGCCCTTGACTGGGAATCAAACCCATGACCCTTTGGTCCATAGGCCAGCATTCTAACCACTGAGCAACACTGGCCAGGGCCATGGCATTCTTAAGTGATGCCATCTCTTTTTCTGGTTTTCAACCAGCACGTGTATGACAACCTCACCTGTATACACCAGCTCCTGCACACCCAGCTCCTGCACCCCCGGTTCCTGAACCCCCCTCCTGCACCTCCTGTACCTCCTGCTCCTGCACCCCCACCTCCTGCACCCCCGGTTCCTGCACCATCAGGGCAAATGTCCACACAGCAAAACGGACACAGGACATCTCAGTGTCATTAGGAAACTCGCTCTGACCTTGCCAACCCCCTGAAAGGGTCTGGGGGACCCAGGCCTTCTCAGACCACACTAAATTTCTCTTCAGCATTTCCTTCCATAAGTATACGAACATGCACACACACACACACACACACGCACACACACATGCGCACGCTCACACGCACACGCATGCACACACATACACACATACACACGCACACGCACACACGGCCTCTGGCATTTGAATTTCTTAAAGGCATTTGAATACCAAACAGAAGAAGGATGTCACGGCAGCAGAAAGGCCGGCCCGCTGAACCGCGTGCTCTGAGGCTCTCGAACAAGTGGCGGCATTGTCTCTCCTCCCGGGTCTCGCCAAGGCCAGGGGGCAGCGGTTGGCACGGGAGACGGTGTTTGGAGGCCGCCCCCAGCCTGCCACAGCCCTTCCTGCACAGATGGCAGAAGTCCTCACCCGATGGGCCGCAAGCAGGGCACACAGCTTGACGCGGTCAGCAGAGCTGGGCCCTGGGGTTGCCTGGCGCCAAGGGGCAGGGGGACCCTGGGCAAGCTCTCACCCCACCCCCACCCACCCAGGAGAGCTGGGGCAGAACAGCCACCGCAGCCCCCCACCCCGCCCCGGTGTGCATGGACTCGCTTATGTCTGAAGGGGGTGGGCCTCTCGCTCCCCTAGGAGGGCCCCAGAGAAGTGTGTTTGTTTAAAAATATATTTTTATTGATTTCAGAGATAAAGGGAGAGAGAGGGAGATAGAAACATCAATGATGAGAGAGAATCATCGATCAGCTGCCTCCTGCATGCCCCACACTGGGGATTGAGCCCGCAACCCGGACCTGTGCCCTGACCAGGAATCGAACCGTAACCTCCTGGTTCATAGGTCGATGCTCAACCACTGAGCCACACCGGCCGGGCAAGAAGCAGTTTTTTTCATTACCACCTCTGCTTGGCCCCTGCCCAACTCCCATACCCCCACGCCCCTATTCAGCATCCCCTGCCTGGGGTCATCCTGTAGGAGCCACACATGCCCACTCATGTGCACAGCACACACACATCTCTCACACGCACACACTCCCCCTCCCATCACGTAACCTGCATGGGGACTCCCCACCATGCTCACAGCCCCCTTCTCACTCTGCTCCTGGGGACACAGGATGCCCAGGGCCCGAGGGCGGGGCAGCCACTTCAGACAAGTCCCTTCTCCTCTCCCAGCCTCAGCTTCCCAGCTGTAGGGAGCAGGTGGGGGGGCGGGGGCTGGAGAGGGCGCCCGTCTCTAGAGACCCCGCCAGCCCAGCACCCTGGGCATCTGAGACAAAGGGAGAGCATTTGAGGGCCACCCCAGCAGCCACTGCGGGATGGACAGAGAGTGGGCGCTGGGAGGCAGGAGGGGACAAGGCGTCCACCCTGAGGTGCAGGCAGCTGGGACTACCCAGGACTGGGCCGGAGGTGGGGGGGTGAAGGGGGAATTTGGAGGCAGTGGATGTGACGTGTGGGTGAGCACAACTCACAGGTGTGTTGGGTGCAATGAGGGGTGCTTACTGGCAAGGATGGGGTACAGTCAGTTCACCCCGGGAAAGTGCTACCGTGGCCCCCAGAGCGGCAGGTGGCTTTCTGTGTGCACGGAGCATTCCCCGGCAATGCCAAGCCCATGGCCTAGGACACATCCCTTCTCCCCTTCACGGACATGGCTTCTGGGGCAGGTGGTGGTGATGGTGAACTTACGGGTCAACCAGACTCGGCCACGGGGGTGCCAGCCACTGGCTCATGCATCATCTTGGGTGTGATGGGGGGGGGGGGCGCCTCAGGATGAGAGTGGACATTTGAACCTGTCCACTGGGTGAAGCAGAGACCTCCCTAGGCTGGGGGGCGAGCCCATTGAAATCCGCCAACAAAGGAGCCGTCGGCACCCAGCACGCCGGGAAGGCAGAGGCCCTCTGTACTGCGCTCCGGGCCCCTGTTGGGCTTACACACAGCAACGTGGGTGGCCTGTTAGTGGACAGAGGTAGGGCTTCAGGAACCTAACTTGAAAGTTGGATGGATTTCAAACATCTGCGACCAGTGAGAAGAAAAAAACCACAGGTGTCTCTACAGCCACCTCCAGGGTGGCCTCCTGGATTTCCCTGTCCGGGCACTGGCTCGACCTCCCAGGCTCAGGGATCAGCATCTGTTCCAAGAGCTAAATCAGAGTCTCCTCTCCAGAACCCCGTTTCTGGGACCCTCCCCCTCTTCCACCACCAGAGGATGGGAGACTGCTGCATCCTCAGAGTCACCCTGTCTTCTTACAGTCGTTTCTCCTGTCACTGGGGAGACAGCAACAAGACTTATACCCCCATTACAGGGACTCGCTGGTAACTCAGAAGCAAGGGATGTCAAGTCATACAAATTAGCTGACACTCATGGTTAGAAAAAAGAGAAGAAAAGCTGAAGGAATTCCACGTCAAGGGAAGGACTCCCCCTAGTCACACGTTACAGATAAACCCAGACGGAACTCGGTTTCCCGGGAGCAGGACCCCATGCAGGGAGAGAGGGGGTGGAATTTCTCTTGCCCCCTCCACACGGAGCCCTGAGAGCTGGCTGGGTGACTTGGGTCCCCATTACCCCAGGAAGTGTCTGCTCAGGGGTCCCTGCCCGCCAGGAAGTGACAAAGATCGTCTGGGACAGAACGCACCTGGGCTTTCTCAGGGGAAGGAATCACCAACTAAAAGGGGGGAAGCCCTGGTGGGTGGGGCTCAGTGGCTGAGTGTTGACCTATGAACCAGGAGGTCACGGTTCCATTCCCGTCAGGGCACAGGCCTGGGTTGCAGGCTGGATCCCCAGTAGGGGACATGCAGGAGGCAGCGGATGGATGATTCTCTCTCATCCTCTCCCTTCCTCTCTGAATCAATAAAAATATATTTTTTAATGGATTTATGGAAGGAGTCACACCCTAAGCCAGTGATGGGGAGCCTATGACACGCGTGTCAGAGGTGACACGCGAACTCATTTTTTTGGTTGATTTTTTCTTTGTTAAATGGCATTTAAATATATAAAACAAATATCAAAAATATAAGTCTTTGTTTTACTATGGTTGCAAAGATCAAAAAATTTCTATATGTGACACGGCACCAGAGTTAAGTTAGGGTTTTTCAAAATGCTGACACGCCGAGCTCAGAAGGTTCGCCATCACTGCCCTAAGCCGTCGTGGCGCCGTGGGGTGCGGTGCACATTCGGAGCAGCATGCGCGGCAGCCCCGGTGACGGACATAACGCGGTTGGCACGTTGGAGATGCCAGGCTGTGCCTCCTTCCGCGGAAGCTGACACATCACCCATGGACCTGGCTCAGCGTCTCCCCGGCCCCTTCCTCCACGCCGAGTGCGTGTGGGCGCTGGGGAGACCTGCCGTCCAGGGCACGAGGGTCCCGGCCTCCAAGGAAGCAGGGTTTCCACAGGAGGGAGCCAGGCCCTGCTGTGAAGCGGGAGCGGGCACCCCCAGCAGGGTGATGGGGACGGGCAGGGGCAGCAGGGGCGACTCCCACGGGAGGGCACGGGGAAGGTGCATCGAGTGAGGGACAGCGGTCACTCCTGGAGGAAGGGGCGCTGTCCGCTAAGGTGAGCAGGGGCCTGCTTCAGGGAACGGGCACCCAGGCTGAGGGTGGCGGCCCCTCGCTTAATCCACTTCAATGGGCCAGCTCCCAGAACCCCGAGGGACCTCGTTTTTCTGTTCCCCTTCGTTACCGCCACTTAGAGCTTTTATTTTATTACAAACATTCTTTGGCCCAGTCCCGGCCGATCTCCTAATGGGAGCTGCTGCCCCCACCCCGCCCGGATCAAAGCCGCCCTGTTTGTTTGTGAGGACAGAGGATGAACCGTCTTGCTGGCCTTTGAACATGAAGGCCCCTTTGTCTTCCCGCTGAAGTCATCCCTGGCACCAGGCGGGAGGCGCGGGGTGGGGGAGGGCTCTGCAGCCTGGAGGAGGCTGGACCGGAGCCAGAGTGGGGGCGGCTCTCAGAGGAAGACCCCAAACCTCCCCGCCAGCCCCAGGGGGGCGTGTCTCAAACGGGCGGGCCCTCGGTAGGTCTTATTTGACCCCTGTGATGATGTTTTACTTAAATACTAATGCAAATATTAAAAGACTTAAAAATATATCAGGTCTTGCCCCAACTGGTTTGGCTCAGTGAAAAGGGCCTCGGCCTTTGGACTGAAGGGTCCCAGGTTCGATGCTGGTCAAGGGCACAGGCCCAGGTTGCAGGCTCAATCCCCAGTAGGGGGCATGCAGGAGGCAGCCGGTCAATAATTCTCTCTCATCATTGATGTTTCTATCTCTCTCTCCCTTCCTCTGAAATCAATAAAAATATATTATATATATATAATCAGCTCTTAAATATTTCATAAAGAAATAGAATATTTTATTTCTAATTTCTCTTTAAATATCTGGCAATCCTGGGCCTCAATGGAGGGAATGAAGTAACCAGTTTTCTGAACTTTTATTTTTTTCATGATCTTCAGGGCATTTGAGTTTTCAGCCCTATTCAGTACCTTTGTTTCTTTTTAACAAAGCCTGTAAACAACTGTTTTTCTTGAAGTTCCTGATTTTCTATCCCCGGGCCCACCAGAACCTCACCTCTGCGTTGGAAGAGGTAGTGGTTAGTGGGGAGACGATTGTGCCCATGTTACAGATGGAAAAACTGAGGCCCTGTGGCATTTAAATAACCAGCCCAAGGTCACAAAGAGGTTAATGGTAGACTCAAGAAATAAGACTTAGAAGACAAAGGGAATTAACATGGATTTACCTCTTTCATTTTAATATTATTGTCCATACGGCTATTTATAAAAAAAAAAAAAAAAAGGAACCAAGGGGAAGATGGTGGGGGAAATAGTGCAAAATCTGAACTCAGCCCTAGGGGGCGCTGTCAGTGTGCACAGCACATCACAGGTGGACCAGGGAAGAAGGCGTGATTCAGAGGGTCTCCAACTCACATGCCTAGAGGCTGGCCCGTCGAGGCGGGAGGATGCAGCCACTGCTGCCACGCGGGCTGCTGGGCTCACCCTGCCAGACCTTCCATAAAAAATTTTAACCCAGAAATCCAACTTTTATTCGAAATCTCTTTAAATATTATAAACAGATTCTAATTAAACACACACACACACACAAGAAACACTTTGCATTGTATCCAGAAGATATAAATTACTTTCAAAGCCTAATTAAAAACAAACTACTAAACAAAAGATTTGGACGCGTCATTAAAGAAGATACACAGATGGCAGATAACCACGTGAAAAGATGTGTAACATCCTTAGTCACCGGGGAAATGCAAATTAAAACCACAGGCAGATAACACTCGGCTCCGATGAGAATGGCTAAATTGTTTAAAATTTGACAGTATCAAGTGCTGACAAGCACAGAGTGAGACTGGAACTCTCTTACATTGCTGGGGGGCCCCAGGAAGGGGAATGGAGGAAGGGGGAGGAGAGAGGAGGTTGGGAAGAGCCTAGCATAGGGGTGGGGAAACTTTGCTATATCCCAAGGGCCACTTGGATATCTGTGGGCCTTGGCATCATTCGTGGGCCATGCAAAATTACCAACTTAAAAAGCAGCCTGCTCTAGGTGGTCAAACATGTCATTCACTCACCCCTCATGCCTTGGCAGGGCCAGACCAAATGATTTCGTGGGCCTGATACGGCCCTCGGGCCGGAGGTTCCCCACCCCTGCTGTAGGGGATTCAAGGCCTAGGGGATGGGCTATCGTGCTGAGCTAAGCTGGAAGGCATGGGTTCTCGCCTCTCTCTGGGCCTCAGTTTCCCCATTTGCCTAGTATTCTTCTTGCTCCAAGATTTTGAGTCCCCTTCACCCCTTTTTCGGTGACAGCTTTGTCCCGATGGTCACCTTCCCACATCCCAGACCTAGCTGGTTGTTTGGAAGTGTCTCCGCTGGGATAGACGGACAGAGTGACAACCTGGGAGGAGGGGCCGAGAGGATGCCACAGAGGAGGCCGAGCTAGAAAGGGAGGTGAAAATCGAGGGCCAGGCCGGACCTCAGCGGGAGGCCTCTGTGGTCTAGAAAAGGCCGAGGTGTAGAAGGGGCGGTGAGAACAGACCCAGCGGCACAGTCGTTTTCTGGGTGGTGTTTGGTCCGTCAGCCAGTCAGTGGGGTAATTTATAGGAGGCCCGCTCGGACCCTCCAGCTTGCCCTGCCCCCCAGCACCCCACTTCCCGGGGATTCCATGGGCCACGCTCTACAGCCCCCATCTGAGTCCTGTCCTCCTGGGGCTGAGGGCTCTATAGGAGCCCATGACGGGGAGCAGAGAAGACTCCAGCACCCCCTTGTCCCTCCAGCACCCGCAGGCCTACCCACGCCCCCACCCCCCGCCCAGGCTCTCCCCGCCTGATTCACACAATTACGGGGGAGCGATCGGTGGCGGATGTCGGGGCTCAGGCGGGTTTGGGTCGCCTCGTTCAGCCATTCCTCACCGCACAGAGGGGAAACTGAGGCTGGCGGCGTGAGGCCGTCCTGTGTCAACGAGTTAGCGGCTGAGCTGAATCAATAGCCATCATTCGATCAAGAATGATAATGAGAATAATCAACGTTTGTGGAGTTCCGTCTCCTCTCCCTCACCCCAGGATTGAAGCCCGGGGAGGGGGTGTCGGAGCTGAGGGGATCTCAGAAGCTCGCCCTGAGGAGCCTCCGGGGCCTCGCGGGTCATCCTAGCGAAGCCTGCGGCTGCGGGCGGCCTGAGTGGGTCCCAACGTGGACATTTTTCAGCGGATTTCTCTCCTCACCCCCACCCCGCCCCTCCCGGCAAATGGGTCACAGGAAACAGCCCGCCTCCTTCACTGTCTTTCATCTTCCCCTCCCGGGCAAACTGCGAAATCAAACGCTAACTGTCCGGCGATCTCATCATTGTCAACAAAAGCCAAGCCTTGAAGTCCGAGTCCTCTGAAACGCTGACACATTAAACACAAGAGGAAACTGCGCGCATGTCATTCCATAAATAAATACGGGGGTGCGGGGGGGGGGGGGCCTAGAGGGCTGGGCAGCCGGCACACGGAGGGCAGGGAGGGACCGGCCGTCAGAGACACGGGAGGACAAAGCGACTGAGCAGGCGACTGGGGGCCGCACCTTCGGAAAAGCCTGGGTCCAGGGGGCTGACGGCCGTCCTTCCTGTTTGTATCAGCGCGGGCCGGGCAGGAAACAGATGGCATCTTCCAGGGGGTGGCTGAGGGGAGTTTATGATGACGGGGCGTTTATAGGGGAAGGGGAACCAGAGGGGGTGGGCACCATGGGGAGCCTGGGAGGACGAGGGACAGAGCAGGTACCGGACTAGGAGGGTGGCGTCTGGCGGCCACAGCTGGGAGAGAGAGGGGAGCCAACAGCCTGACTGCTCTCTCCCGCGCCTTCCGATCCCCCATTGGCCAAACCCCAGCCAAATTTGGAGGCCACAGGGTGTGGGAGACGCAGAAGGAGAGATCAAGCTCCCCCAGTGCGGGGCAAGACCTGGAGGGGCCTCCGGTCCGCCTGGGACACCCTGCAGCCTCTGCACCGGCCCAGCTCAGCCTGCACTCGCCCAGGGACGGGACACTCACCCTCTTCCACCTGTGAGCCACCTGCCCACGGCTGAATGTTCCAAACTCAGTTCCTGGCAAAACCAAGCTCAGGGCCCGGCTGGTGTGGCTCAGTGGCTGAGCGTCAACGTATGAACCAGGAGGTCACAGTTCGAGTCCCGGTCAGGGCACAGGCCCGGGTTGCAGGCTCCATCCCCAGTGTGGGGCGTGCAGGAGGCGGCCGATCCATGATTCTCTCTCATCATGGATGTTCCTATCGCTCTCTTCCTCTCCCTTCCTCTCTGAAGTCAATAAAATATAATTTAAAAAATAAAACAAGTTCTGGGTTTGGGGAGCAGGTCCTGTGCATAGGGAGGAGCAGGCTGTGGTTCCCTGTTGGGAGGGCTGGCTGGGAGGCCAGCTGCCCGGGGACGGTGAACACAGAAAACCAGGTGTCCCCGCCGCGTGCCCCTTCCTCTTGATTCCTCTGACAGCTCTGAGAACTCTCACAGGCGCCATGACCACCCACTATTGATCACCGATGGGAAATGGGGCTGCAAGGTGTGGCCGGGATGTCACTGCCGGGCTTTGTGCCCACAGACTTTCCTTTCTCTCTGCGCCCGAGACGGCTGTGCAGGCGGTCGATGAGGGACAGGGACTCAGGGCACGGAGGTGTTGCCTGCCTCGGCCACTTCCTGTTGCGTGGCCCTGAGCAATCTCTCTGGGCCTCAGTTTCCCCATCTGACAAGGAAAGGAGACTTGGACCCTGATCTTAGGCAGCCCAAGGCCCTAACATGGAGAACATTCCCCTCTTCACTCTGCAGACCCCCTCCCCAAGCCCCTTCCATTCAAAAGAGGCCGGTGGCTGCTTCGACACCGACAAGTTACAAAATTCAAGTTTTTCAATTGCAAGAAACTCCTGTGAGCACCTGGATGTCTGCAAAGAGCCTGTCCGTGGTGTTGGTACGGTTGGTATGTTGCCGACAACGCCCTCCGTTCTGCCTGCTCAGCCATAATGTGAGCAGGAGGAATGAGGGAGGCCCGGGCATCCCTGACCCTCTCCTCAGGCCAACACCCACCTACCCCTCCCCGGTCCCACCCTCCTTACACCTTGGCTACGTGACTTCGGCAGGAGAGTTCAGGGCTCTGAGCCGCGGCCTCCTCACCGGTAAGATCAGGGCGCTAATCACCACGCGAGTGACAGCACACAGGGCATTTGGCGCATGGTGGGTCCTCCTTCCCGTCCACAAAGAACTGCTGAGGGGCCAGCCCCACCTCCTGCCCTCCCTGGGGGCGGGTGCAGGGTCCCTCTGCAGAGTCAGATGGCTCTGGCACCCGCCTGTCCAGCCACCAGGTCGGTCCCCAGCACTTTATTCCCGTCCTCCCTCTGCTCTCAAGCCAGGGGCAGCATCTTCCCCGGGAGACGATGGGAACGAGGTCGAGGAAGCCTCTACAGGATGCAAAGGACCGCCTGCCCCGAGGGATTAAGAAAATACGACTATCTTTTCACCTCTATGTGCCTTGTCGACAATAAAGGCAGAAGTAATGTTTATTGAACACAGTGGGAGACATGACAAGGGCTCCCCAATACCTGGCTCCCTTTTCCTTCCTGGACATAGAGAAAGCTATACATCCCAACACCCCGGCTGCTCGATGGAGCCACGTGAGCATTCTGGCCAAAAATGGAGAGCAAGAGTGTCCTGCCCAATTCTTTAGCTGATCTCTTCGTCTGCCACCGTGAACAGGGAGGCATCTTGTTGACATGGCAGAACCAGAACAGGATCTTCTGGATCACGTGTCCCATGCGGGCAAAACACAACCATGAGCTGTGCACCGGACCTACGGCCAAGTCTGTAAGAGCGTAAAAGAAAACTTCTGTCGCGGTACGCCACTGAGCTCGTGGGGATGTTTGTTACTGCAGCATAGCCTCGCCTGGACTGACAGATACAAACACTAGAATGTGCAAGGATTCCCACCTGCATCATTATCTCGCCTGGTTCTCACCACAACTCTGGAGGTGGGTGTGAATGTTACCTCCACTGTCCAGGTGAGGAAACAGACTCCAGTGTGTTAGGTAAGTGGCCCAGAATCCATAAGAGAGAGACCTCAAGAGAGAGCCAGGTCCACCTCCCTCCTCAGCTCCGAATCTTAACAAGTAGGTGGGTGCCACCACCCAGGAAGGGAGGTTTGGGAGCCGGGCATGGAAATGCCGAAATGCCCCGAGCCGGTTTGGGATCTTTGTGGAGTAAATCTTCGTCCTTCCAATGTGGCCTTCGAGCGCCTGGGAGGAATGTTCCCAGCTAAAAGTAGCTACAGCCGAGGGTCCCAGCCAAGGTCCAGCTCCAGGCTGGCAGGGTGCGCGGACGGCCTGGAATTCCTGCTGGCCGGGGCTCCACTGGCATGGCCGTGTTTACGCTCGCCTCGAATGAGTTCTCCCACGCCTTCCCCAGCCCCGGCCCATATTTGGGATGGAAAAGGGCCCACGATTCCCAGTGGGGGTTTGAAAGCATCAGGAAAATGCCGCAGGGGCTGCAGCCTCTCTCCACGCGGGCCGGGGCTCTGAGCAGTCCCATCCTCGGTCCCTGGCACCTGGACCCTGTGCCCAGCAGGGCAGCCAGGCCAGAAGGACCCGAACCCCCTCGCGCACTAATTCAGAAGGAAGGCGTTTCTAGAAGGATTCCAGGAGGTCCGGTGCATCTCCGTGGCCAAATGAAGCCCCAAAATGAGAAAGACAAAAGGACCCCACTTCGTTTCTTCTCTGTGGAAAATGGGCTTTGATTTCTCCCCCAAGAAGGCATTAGGACTCAGGGATGGCGAACCTATGACACACGTGTCAGAGGCGACACGCGAACTCACTTTTTTGGTTGATTTTTCTTTGTTAAATGGCATTTAAATATATAAAATAAATATCAAAAATACAAGTCTTTGTTTTACTATGGTTGCAAATATCAAAAAATTTCCATATGTGACACAGCACCAGAGTTAAGTTAGGGTTTTTCAAAATGCTGACATGCCGAGCTCAAAAGGTTCGCCATCACTGCATTAGGTGATTAGGTTGCCTTCAGCCGTGCGGAGCAGAAACCCCAAATCACAGCGTCTTCCCGGGAAGGAAAACTCCCAGGAGACCATGCAGCGTGCGCCCTTTTCACAGGCAGGACTGCAGGCACACAGCCGAGCTTCATCAGGAGATTCCTTAAAGTCAAAAGGCTTTAAAGCTCCCATTTTGCAGTCCTGGCCATCGATCCCCGTGGCGGCTCGATGGCAATTCATCCAGGAGCTTTGTGGGCTCCTGCCTCTCTCATCAGTCCTCTTCTGACTTCCGGCTTCTTTCCAGCCCAAACCCTCCGAGACTGCCTACCTTCAGGGCCTGTCTCAGAGCATCCCTCTGACCTCTGGGTAGAACGGCCCAAACTTGGCAAAGGTACTACCACGCCCCCTCCAGTGCCCGTGGTAGGCATCACTAATCGATCAGGAGAGTCTGTTCCCTACTGAGCGAGATAAAGGCCTCAGATCGTATCCGTCAACCATCCACTCATTCGGCACCGGCCCCTGAGGTAGCATCCATCTGCCCGCTGTCATCCATACCAATCTAGTCACATCCTTGGTCCCTCACACCTGGACGCTGGCATCTTGGGAAGATCACTTCTCCCGTGGCCTCATCTTCTTCGCATAGAGTATGGAGTGATTTTGATGTCCCCACCAGCTCTGTGACCCAATGAATTCTATGATAGTGGACTGGAGCATTCTACGCTGTGGGCAGTAGAGGGAAATTCTATGGTGTTTTTAATCTATTGTTGGCAGTGGATCTGCCCCCCCTGATTTATTTCCATCACGGGGGACATGGAGCCAGGCATCGGGCGCTGAGTGTCCTCCCGGCCGGCCATGTCACCGGGCCATCTGGAGGCCATTGCCCGCTTCCTGGAAGGCCCCGGAGCCCAGAGAGGCCTAACATTTTCCTTCCAACTGGGATACTGCCACCCCACCCACCCCCTCCCAGGCAAGCGAGCCAAGATTAACATGACTACCCCTCACACGGACCCCGCCTGTCCAGTGCCCTGTCCTGGGAGGGCAGCTGTGTCTGTCCCTCCACTGGGGCCTAGCCAGCCTCTCTCACTCGCCTGCCCGCCCGCCAGGCTGCCCTCTCCACCGGCCCTCCCTCCGCCAGCCAGATGGGAGGCATCAGAGGGAGGGGAGAGGACAGGGCCGCCCCCTGGCCACCGCGCACTATAAAAGAGAGAGCATTAAATCTTGGCCCCCACAGGGAACTGCCTTAATTAGGGTGGCGCCGAGCAGGACGCCATAATTAACTGCGTGTCTGTGTTTCCATCCCAAACACGCATTTCCAGAGCTTTGTGATCCAGCTTTCTACAAGGAGCCCGGCCAGGAGCTCGGCACGGGCAGCCCGGAGGGGAGGGACGGCCGGGTTTCTCCCACTCCTTCCTCTCAAAGGCCCACTCGGGGTGAGTCTCTGCAGGTGGGAGCTGTGGGCTGTTCCTCTGGGGGTGTTACTTACGGGCTCGGGGCTACTGGCTCTGCCTGGTCCCCAAAGCCAGGGAACCCCGAAGGCATGGTGTCAGGGCACCTCTTCGTTTTCCTTGGGCAACACCCATTATTCCGGTAACTCTCATTTCCTTTGGGGAAACAGCCGCCGCCACCTGTAGCTGCAGGGCCAGCCAATCAGAGAGCTCCGCTCCTGGCCTCCGGGATTGGGTTCAGAGGGGGTCATGTGATGGATGGTGGGCCAATGAGAGTCCGGGCGGACAGACTGGGAAATGGGTACTGGCTTTCCACTGGCTGGGATGCTAAGCTGGTAGGATGTCAGCCCAGAGCTGTGGGGACCACCTTTGCCACCTCTTGGGGAGAGTCTGCCAAAGAATGAGGCCAAATTGAACAAAGCATTAAAAAAAGGTGGCTCAGTGGTTGAGCATCGACCTGTGAACCAGGAGGTCACGGTTCGATTCCCCGGTCAGGGCACACGCCAGGCTGGCAGGCTCCATCCCCAGTGTGGGGCGAGCAGGAGGCAGGCGATCCATGATTCTCTTTCATCATTGATGTTTCCATCTCTCTCTCCCTCTCCCTGCCTCTCTGAAATCAATAAAAATATATATATATTTTAAAGTGGCAGGTGCCAGAGAGAGAGACCTGTAAGCGAATGAATGCAGCCAGACCTAAAGCGAGGAGCCCCCAGGGGCTCTGATTATAGGAGAGGCGGTGCATTCCCGTGTGTGTGTGTGTGTGTATGTGTGTGTGTGTGTGTGTGTGTGTTGATGTGAACTGTGTGCGCTGTCATGGCAACGTGGGGATGGAGGGTCCATGGAGACAGGCCACCTGGCTGTCACTCGCCAGGTGGTTCAGCCCCAGCCCGATGTGAGCCCAGCCGAGCCCCATGAGCCCCAGACCCTGGTGCCTTAGTGCCTGCCACAGCCCGCCCATCCCGGGCCTGCCCCTTCCTCCCGGGACGATGTCATATCAGAGGCCTCCCGCAGCCTCCCGGGCACCAGTCTTGCTTGGAGGCCCCTCCTGTCCACTTGGACAAGTTTTAATAACTTTGAATGTCAGGAAGGTGGTCCTCCCAGGAAATACCAGAGTGTTTTACAAAATTTCCCACGCTTTTCACATTAGTCTTCAAGCTCTGCATGGTCTCTCGCTGAAATACTGTAAAGTTCTCCTCACTAGCCACACACACACACATACACACACACACATGCACATACATATATACATACACACATGCACACACATATACATACACACACACACACACACACACACAGGTTAGGCATGACTCAGATTCTGGACTGTTGCTTTGCCCCTATCTGCTGTGCAACCTTGAGTATGTAGCTTAGCCACTCTGTGCTTTTGTTTTCTTTCTTTCTTTTTATTGATTGATTTGAGAGAGATAAAAAGGGGGGGGGGAGAGAGAGAGAGAGAGAGAGAGAGAGAGAGGTGTGTTCCACTTGTTTACGCATTCATTGGCTGATTCTTGTGCATGCCCTGGCAGGGGTTGAACCAGCAACTTGGCATCTGGGGCTGACATGCCAACCACCTGAGCTACCTGGCCAGGGAGCTTCCTTATTTCTAAGAAGTGGGCATGATGCCTCTGTGTGGGCACCGCCGAGGATTAAATGAGATGATGCGTATAAAGCCCTTCATCGTCAAGACTCAGAAACCGCGCCTGTCCCGTGACCGCCGCGTCTCAGCTTCCGCGCAGTGTTTCATTTTTACCACCGGAGGTCCGCGGCCCCTGGGAAGGCAGCAGCAACTGAGGGCCAAAGAGGCCAGGGGATTCGGCCCAGGTTACAGGGGCAACGCATGACAGTTCTGGTGGTCGGACGCCCGGTCCCAAGCTCAGGGCCCCTCCAGGGTCCTGCTCCTCCCAACCTTCACCTGTGCGAGCCAGATACCCAGCTACCCTCTGGGCTGAGCCCTTGTCCTCACGGGGCTGGGGGAGCAGGGTGGCTGCAAACACCCAGGAGAAGGGAGGGGTATTTCCAGGTCAGGGCCCATGAAAGGACAGCAGCTTCTTAAAGGACCTCCAGGGAGGAGAGACCTTCTAAAGTGCAAACCCAGAATATAGAGTCTAAAAAGACAGACGCACTTAACCACACAAAAACGTTACTCTCTGGCCAGGTAAGAGACACCATAAGCAAAGTTAACAGACAAACAATAAACTCGGAAAAGATGTTTGTGAGGCCGAAGGCAAAGGGTTAGCATCTCTAATATACAAAGGGCTCTTACAAATTGAAGAGAAAAGGGCAAACAACCCCAAAGAAATGATGGCAAAGGACATGAATAGGCAATTCACAAAAGAACGAAGGCAAATGGCCACAAACAAATGAAAAGATGCTCGCACTCATTAGTGGTCCAGGAAAATGCAAATTAAACTGACAATGAGATATCACAGAGGAAAATGTAAAAGAACAATCACGCCATTGCGGGCAGGGACTTAGGAAAAGGCTACATTCATGTGCGGTTGCCGAGAATGTAAATTATTACAATCTTTTTGAGACGAAGTCTGGCAGCACCAATTAAAACTTCAGGAGTGACATGAAAACTTTGCATTGAAAAACATGGATAGAGTTTCTTTGACCCAGCAATCCTAACCCTCAAAATCTGATAGAAAGTAAACTACCGTAGCCTAAGGACAAATGACAAAAAAAAAAAAAATCTATTGAATTATTATTCACTAGAGGCCCGGTGCACGAATTCGTATATGGGTGGGGTCCAGCCAGCCCGCCCCAATTGGGGCCGATCGTGTGGGGAGGGGCCATGGGCAGTTGGCCGGCCAGCCCCACCCCCTGGTCTAACTCCTGGTTGAGGGGACAATTTGCATATTCGGCTTTTATTATGTAGGATAATTGGGGGGGGGGATTTAAAACAAGGCGTGGCAGAGACTGCCTGATAGGGAAGAGACCACGTGACTGGGTTCTGGCTAATGGGCTGGGGAAGAAGGGATGTGCGGTCACGAATCCCACTGTGTGGCCCTCTTCCTGTCTTTCCCTTGAAGGAGCTGCCAGGACCCTGCTCGCCGAGCGAGTCCCTGTTGGGAGAATCATCACCGAGGCTGCCTGGCCACACGGCACCGGGCAGTAACTAGAGGTAAACGCTTGTGTGAACATGGTCCAATCTCAGGGCATCCTCGGGGCACAGCACAGCCTAGCTCACACCCAAGTGCCCAGCAGCAGGAAATGACTGGCTCACAGCACTGCACACCTGGTTGGCACTTGGCCTGTACAAGGACTTAGAGACTGAGCAAGAGCTTCCACGCGTCAGAGGAGAAGAGTGAAATGCAGAAAAACATCCACCATGTCTCACTTGGGAAATATACTCCACGGCCTCCAAGGCCTCTGGCAGTGCACGTGTTCTGTGTCTAGGCGTGTGTGCATCTGTGGCTGTGTGGGAAAGAATGAGGATGTAAAGGACGCTACCAGCTTGCAAGCATGCCTGGGGAGGGGGGCGGGGGTGAGGAGGGAGAAAAGACGCTAGAGAGCACCACCCAATGCAGTGGGAAAAGCACAGCGACACACATCGTTGACCTGAGCACATTTTTACACTTGTGAGTGTGCAGGTGTCAACATACAGCAATTCACTACTAGAGGGTAAAGCCTTTCTTCTTTAGCGCAAGAGGAAAAGGCACCCACACAGCCTGTGCATGCAAGAGGGAGGGGGCGCCAGGAGCGGTCGGATCCCATCAAGCCTTTCTGTCTGGCTGAGTCTGGTCAGGACATCTCCCCAGTTGAGATGTGGGTACAACACAGGGAAAGGAAGGGAACCAGGCTCATGGCCATACTGGTTTGGGGGCTGGAGCCAGCAGGTGGGACTGCTTCCCAGTCTCCTGAGAAAATGGGGGAGCCTTCAGCCAACAGCTCAGGAGCTAAGCTAGCAGGTTGGGGAGAATCTACCAAGACAGAAGGGCCCTTAGGAGTCACCAGGGTCAAAGGCCACAAACCGGGAGCCTAGAGGCCAAATCCAATCCTTGCACAGTGATGTCTCAAAAAATTCAAATTGGTTGCCAACGTATTCAAATTGGCAGATTTCATAAACACATACACACACACTCTCTCCAAATTTAATGTCTCCAGCTTATAGTGAAACCACTGAACTGTGCACTTTAAAATGGTGAAAATGGCAAATTTTAAGTTATGTATATCTTACCACAATTTTTTTTTAAAAGATTTGAAAACAAGAGGAAAAAATATTCCCATCACAATAATAACAACACAGAAGGCACCTTGGAATAAACCCAACCAGAAGTCCACAGGACTCTGGAGAAAAGAGTAAAACTTTACAAGGAGATGTAAGCAATGTGAATAAGAGAAGATATACCATGTTCATGGAGGGAAATAACCAATGCTGTCAAGAGGGCAAATCCTCCCAGATTCATCTATACTAATAAAAGGGTAATAGGCTAATTAGATCAGACATCTTCCAGAAATCCTTCTGGACAAAGCCATGGTAGCAGGGGCGAGGCAGAGGCAGTTAGGGGCAATCAGACCAGCAGGGGGAAGCAGTTAGGAGCGATCAGGCTGGCAGGCAGAGTGGTTAGGGGCAATCAGGCAGGCAGGCAGGCAAACAGTTAGGAGCCAGCAGTCCTGGATTGCGAGAGGGATGTCTGACTGTGGGATCGGGCCTAAACAGGCAGTTGGACATCCCCCGAGGGGTCCAGGATTGGAGAGGGTGCAGGCCGGGCTGAGCAACCCCCCTCCCAGGCACGAATTTCATGCACCGGGCCTTTAGTCTATAATATAATGCAATTCTAAGCCAGACCTCAACAGTATTTTTCATTGAACTCAATAGGCTAAAAATCCTTGAAGAACCATAATACAAAATTAGCAATATGCTCAGAAAAAATACACAAATTAGCAGTGTACAGCTCAATGAAGTTTTACACACTGACCATACGCAGGTCTCTGAGACCCAGATCAAGGAACAGAATATTGCCCCTGAAGCCCTCTGTAACCCCTGCAGTCACCACCACCTTTGGGGGTAACCACCCTCCTGGTCTCTATCTTGATCAACTAGCGTTGCCTGTTTTTGAACTTTCTATACATGGAATCGAACCACCGGTCCTCTTTTGTTCTCTGGCTTCTTTCCCTCACAGCTGCGCAGGGCATCCACATTGTTGCCTGGGTTGTCGATGGCGGATTCTCGTGTCTTTATTCTCAATAACCCAGTGTAGGAGCGTCTCGGCATATATCCATCCCTTCTACTGTGCACAGGCATCTGGGTGGTTTCCAGCTTGGAGATGTTACAAATAGCTTTCTGGTCCTGGTCCTTTGATCCGCATTTATGCACAAATTTGTTGTGCATGTTCCTAAGAGTGCAACTACTGGGTCATCAAAAAACAATTTTTTTTTTTTAAAGAACAGAGGATGTTTGTGTGGTGGGTGGGCATGGGGCAGGCTTGCCTGCCTGCAGATCAAAATGAATGATAACGCTGTCATAATTAAAAGGCACGCATATTAGCACATCCCCAAATCTACACACACATCCACACGAGCATACACGGGCATGCACATGGTCCTCATGCACACACGCATCCACACACAGGCGTGTCCTCCCGCCCCATGCACTCCACCAGGCAGCACAGGCAACTCCCGGCCGGACTTCCCAGACCCGACAGATAACTGAGAGTCGCGGTCCCTTTCAAGTGGTATCAGAGCGCAAGCTTGCGAGTATCCAGGAGACGGCTGGTGGAGAGGGGGAAGGCGAGAGAGAGCCCCCCACACCCGCCCCCTGGCTTTAAAGGGAGAACAAAGTGAGCGGGATCAGAGGGTGCGAGGTGACGGCAGCGATGCCAAAGCCATTTATCACGGCTCCACGGGTGAGGATCCAGGCTGCGGGGCATGCTGGGAGTGCCACAGGGGCACCTGGCCCCCAGACACAGAGAGAAATAACCTGGCCAGTGGGCAAGGGACCGAGGCAGGGCTGCAGGGCCCTCGTCTTGACAAAATGACAACGTGCTCTCTTTTCTGTCCAGCACAGAAGGGGCTGGGGGCGGGCCGAGGCAGCAACAGCGTAATGAAGGGCTGTCAGTCAAAGCTCTAAAAATACCCTCCCGCCTCCAGCGGGCTCACTCCGGTACCCGCCCTCGGGCTTACTGCCGCCTGAATGGTCCCTTGGTGACACACAAGGACAAATGTTTGCCCAGAGGGGCCTGGTGTCAGGCAGGACACATGGCCCCACTATGGCATCTGCCCTCACCCCCGCCCCAGACCCCCAGTCCGTGCCCTTCCAGGACCCTCTCACTGGCACACCCTGGGCCAGGAAGCAGGTCAGAGGACCCCCGAGTGAGGGCCCCTTGCACCCTGGGCTTCTCCATCCTCTGGGGGAACAGACACCAGACATCTGTCCTCGCAGGGGGCGCCTGGCCCCAGAGAGCCAAGTGTCCATCAGAGGAGGCAGGCATCACACCCTGAAGGCAAACCTGGGGCCCAGAACTATCTCTGCTAAGTGCCCGGTTCAGCGGGGAGGACCAATGCCTGGGCTTGGGACACATCCCAGTCTGCGGGGGCAGCACAGTCCCCGGCCACGGCTCAGCTCTCGCCTTGAGCAGCTCCCGGTCTGATGAGGGAGGGACAGCTCCAAAGGCAGGTTCCCGCACAGCGCCCACAGCAGGCCGGCCCAGTGCTCCCCACACCGTAATGCACCGGGAGCTTTTAAAACACAGATTTCGTCCCGCAGGCCCGGCGGTTCTGCACCTGGAACCATATCCCCTGGGACACCCGCGTCCTGGGACCTGCTGGCAGAGGAGACGGATGGAGGGCAGATAACCAAGCTCTGTTGGCCATTGAGCTGATGCAAAGCGCCCGGAGCCCGGCCGCCTGGGGCAGAGAGAGGACCCTGTCGCACACCTGGCACAGGCTAGGGGGGGCTGGGGGGGGGCAGCCACTGCCTCTATAATAAACGGCAACCACAGCCGGACCCGCTTTAGGCCCAGCCTCAGGCCAAGCCGGAAGGCGGCTGCCCCTTAAGGCAGAGATGTAGGGAGGCCTGGAGGTACTGGGCAAGGCCTTGCCGTTTCTGAGCCTCAGTTTGCTCACCTGTGAAATGGGGGTGGGGCATAGCAGTGCCTGCCTCTGGAGCTACAGCGAGAGGTCAGGGGATCATGCAACAGCTGCGGAGCGCACCGCCTGGCACAGATAGGCACTCGGGGGTGGGGGCTGGGGGACTGCGGTGCAAGGGGGAAGGGACCCCACGGCCTGGGGACCCGGCTGAGTGCAGGAAGCCAGCACGCCCACCCCGCCCCCCACCCACCCCGAGGCCAGGCCGAGGCCTCCTTTGAGCCTGCGCTGCGCTTTGAAGTCCCAGATGGGCCCGGAGGAAAGAGGATCCCCGCGCCCAGCCCCCAGCCCGCACCTGGATAAACACACGCCGCCAGCCCGGCCGCCAGCCCCGGACCGACGCGCTGGCGGCAGGGACGGCCGGCCGCCTGGCCGGAGAGGCTGGGCAGCGGCTCACTTCAAAGCGCCCGCGGCTGCCGGCGGGAGGGGCCCTAATCAGGCCCGGCTGCCGCCGCCCCGCCATCTGCTCCGCGTTAGCGCACCGTGGGGGCGGGGCGGCGGGATGGAGGGGCACCGTCACCTCCCCTGCCCCTCCACGACATCACCCCTTCATTCCTTCACCCCTTCATGCCTGCTCGGTGCCAAGACCTGTGCCCGGCGGAGGAACACCCTTCATTCTTCCGTTCCTTTGCTTAACAAATATTTATTGAGCTCCCACCGCTATAAGGGAAAGACCCTGGGATACAAGTCATTCATTCATTCTTCCAATAAACATGTTTTTTAAATATATTTGTATTGATTTCAGAGAGAGAGAGAGAGAGAGCGCGCGCAAACATCAATAACAGAGGATCATGGTTCTCCAGGCTGCCTCCTGCACGCCCCCTACTGGAGACCCGGGCATGTGCCCTGACTGGGAACCGAACCATGACCTCCTGGTTCATAGGCCAGTGCTCAACCACTGAGCCACACTGGCCAGGCTTGATGTCCACTTTGATCACAGTATATGAAGATGCAGATTCCTCAGGAAGACCCTTCTTAGGTCACTTGACCATCCTGCCGGGGGCACTCCATACAGGGGCACAGGTTGCACCCTGCAGGGCTCCAGCGGGCGCCAGGACCAAACCAGAGTCTTCCTGGCACCTCCTGGGCCCGGGCTCCACCTGCCCATGGCCTGGTGCAGCCCTGAGCCCCAAGGGCGGGCCCCTGATGCAGGCCGTGCTGATGCCGACCTCCACCTCCAGGATGCCGCGGTATCTGTACACACACACACACACACGCACACACACACGCGCACACACGCACACACGCACACACACACACACGCACACACACACACACGCACACACGCGCGCACACACGCACACACGCACACACACACACACGCACACACACGCGCACACACGCACACACGCACACACACACACAGGAACCGCACGAGTCATAGTGAAGCATTTCGAAGGGAACCGTACAGGCAAGACAGCAACCGAGGGGTCAATGGGGGAGATGGGGACATCTGTAAGACTTTCAACAGTAAAGATACATTAAAAAATAAAAATCAAAAAGGGAAAGAAAGCACGTAGCCCGTCCCTGGCACGCACCGCACTCGCCAAGCAGTGCTGTCCATTTGGTTTTGCCTCCAGCATGTCTCTGCCCAAACACCAGCGCCAGAGTGGATTTCAGCTCTGAGAGTCCCAGCTCCAGCTTCGGGGGGGGCCCTAGGAGACCCCCAGTCCCCACCTGGCCCCCAGCTCCCACCCGCCTCGCCCCTGCGCCGCGCCCCCAGCCTGCTGCCCGGAAACCCTGGGGCGAGAAAGGGTTTCGCAGTGTCCCTTCTCTGCTCAGGTTCAAAGCTACCGCCAGCCCCCACGTGTCCGACTGGATTTGTTTCTTATTTTTAATTTTTTCTTTGGATGGAGCGGATCCCCTCTGGTTACTTTCCCCGCAGCATCTTACAGCATCTTTGCAGCGGGCAACAGAAGCATTCTTTTTGGAGCGGCGGGGGGCCAGGGCACAACCACTTCAAAGGGAATGCGGACGGCAGCGGTGTCCCTGCCATTGTCCTCCCCTGCGCGCCTGTCCCCCATCGTCCCCAGGCTGCCCTGAATAGGCCGCACAAAGGCCGCTGTTCAAAGCGGCACCACGCGTCCCTCAGAAGGCCGGCCTCTGCCTCTGCTCCGTCCCCTTCATCCTCGAGCACGCGGGTTCCCACCTGCGGGGGGAGCTGGCCTTGAAGTGGGCTCTCTCTCTCTCTCTCTCTCTCTCTCTCCCTCTCTCTCTTTCTCTCTCGCCCTCTCTCCCCCCTCCGGAACCACGCTTATGGTTTTATTGTCAAGCAGCCTCTGGCTGGCCACCCTTCCCTCTTTCTTTTTTGTTTTTTAATATGTTTTTATTGGTTTCAGAGAGGAAGGGACAGGGAGGGAGAGAGAGAGAAACATCAGTGATGAGAGAGAATCATTGATCTGCTGCCTCCTGCACGCCCCCTACTGGGGATCGAGCTCACAACCCGGGCATGTGCCCTGACCGGGCGTCGAACCCGGGACCCTTTAGTCTGCAGGCCGATGCTCTATCCACTGAGCCACACTGGCTAGGGCTGCAGAAAGAAACGGGGACTTGCGATGGGCTTCCGGGGCCTTCGCTTGTGGGCAGTGCCACCTCCGTGTTGAGGCACACAGCTCTGCCTCAGCTCGTTCCCAAGACACAGCAGCCCAGCGACACCGCCTCTTTCTAGGAAGACATCGCCGCGAAGAGGAAGGGCTGAGCGTGAGCACAGTTGTAGCTGCGCCTGTTTAGACACCATTGACTTTCAAATCAGCTTGCTCTGCAGCCTGCGTGGCAGAGAGAGTCCGCATGCAAGCGCGGCCTAAACGGCTCTATCATAAATGCTCATTCAACATTTATTCTCCCTCAAATCATCTCTTAAAGCCCTTTCATGCTAATGTGTAGAAGATGTGACATCAGGAAAATTGCTTTGACATGCTAAGGGGCTCCAAGATTAACAAAACAAAACAAAAACAAAAAGAAAGAAAGGACAAGATAAAGCTCGGAAGACCGATTTCAGAGGAATGATTCCTGTCTTTGAAAGCGTTCCAAGGTTGCTGTGCATTTCGGCTTGTTGGCATACATGCAAATGAAGTGCGACCCAAGTCCTCGGCTCCGTGCCACGCCGATGAGAGCTCCCAGGCGCTGGCCCAGGGGCCGGGAGGGAGGCCAGACTTGGGGATGAGCCCTGAGCGGGGCTGGCCGGGGGCTTTCTTGTCCTGGAGGCGGACGGGGCAGGCTCCAGCCTGAGCCAGGGACGAAGAGGTCAGGGTCCAGCATGGTTAGTGGGCCACGTCGAAGAAGCAACGTCTGCATCTTTTTTTTAAATCTTTTTTTTATTTATTTCAGAAAGAAGGGGGAGGGAGAGAGAGAGAAACGTCATTGATGGGAAAGAATCATGGACTGGCTGCCTCCTGCACGCCCCACACTGGGGACTGAGCCTGCAGCCCGGGCCCGTGCCGACTGGGAATGGAACTGTGAACTCCTGGTTCCTAGGTCGACGCTCAACCACTGAGCCACACCGGCTGAGCCAGGCTGCATCTTTTATCAAACACATCATCTGACCCACCCCCTCCGCTGGCCTGACTTTGCATCCTGGTCTTTGCCTTGAGTGTGAGCTGAGTGAGGATTCTGACCTCCCTGGGCCTTCCCAGTGGAGATTACAAGAGAGCCCGCCCAGAGAGGAGTCGGAGACAGTGACGGGGACACCGCTGGTAGAGAGAGGGCTTGAAGTGTCTGACACTTAGCTAGTGCTTCAGATGTAGCTTGTGCTGGGACGTGGTCTCTTCAAGGCCAAGGTCGGAGGCAGGAGAGAGAAGGAGAGAGACGGGGATGCCCCGGTAACCTTGGATGCACCAAGACCAGAGCATCTCCATGAAGACCGTCCCAGGGTCCCCCAGCTACAGCCACCAACAGGGTCATGACCAAGTTCACTGTGTGGCCCATCTCGCTGCCCATCCCGCACACCCAGCTTGAGCTCGGCCTTCCCGAGTGGCTCTCACACTCGTCACATTTCATCTCGTGGGGTCCCGTGCTGTCTGCGGCAGGAGAACCTAAGGAAGTGACCGGACCAAACCCGTGGGCCCCCAGGCAGGTTGGCTGCGTATAAACATCCTCCCCTCCTGACTTAGGGTCCCCCGCCTCGGCCGCTCTCCCCTCGGCTACTCCTCCAGCAGTTCCGCTCTGGCCCCAAACTTGCACCTCTAGTTGTACCCCCAAAACCCTAAAGTTAATAGAGCTGTCCACCTTCAGAGGCAACTTGGGGACCACCCTTGTTACTCAGGTGTGCTTCCAAGGGGCTCACCCCTGACCTCACGTGGCTTACCAAGGAATTTCTTCTGGCCACACCCAGAATTGCCCTGATGGTGAGGCACAGCACATACAACTTCCTCTGTCTGTTTCGTTTCCAGTGATCACCCCACCCACCCTCCCATCTCTTCCTCAGCCCTGTTAGAATCACCTCGTCTCCGTTTTGTAGCAGCAGAAACAAAGACTCAGAGAGGTGAAGTGACTTGTCTAAGGCCACACAGCAGGCTCGGGGCAGGGCCAGGCCTCGCCTCTCCACCCAGTACTCCTACAAGAGAGCCCACAGGATCCCCTCCGCTGGCTGGGACGGCAGCGCCCCCAGGGCCCAAGAGCCAGCTGTCGGGAGCTGGGGCGGAGGAGACCGAGGCTGGGTGCTGATTCCGAGGCCGGGACTCCCACGGCCGTCCTGAGCAGTCTGGCCCACCCGCCTCCAGCCCCCTGATACATATTTTATGGGGCCCTTCTCCCTTCCTCGCAGACGGTGTCATTAATCTGCTCCCTGGCTGTGCGGAATGACATCCCTGAAGAACGGGCTGCTTTCTGAATATTTCATCATTCCTCCTCCCCAAACCGCTATACATTTCCGCAGCCTCCCTGCTGCAGGACAGCTCTATGGTCTCTCTCAGCGCCCGAGAACTTAGACACGGAATCGCGCAGAAGTCAAAAAACACAAACACAAACACATGCCTTGCGATTGATGTTGAAAGCGAGGACCAATCACTTACCAAGCTGTGAGGACGCCAAGAGGAAGATGTGCGTATGGTGGGGGGGGGGGGGGGGAGGAGAAGAAGAAGAAAAAGAAGGAAAACCAGAGTCCTGCCCAGGAGAGGAGGCGGCAGACAGCGCCGGCCTCTCTCCAAAGGGAACTCCGTCCCCACCATCCCTGCCCCACTCGGCAAGCCTCTGCGTTGGGCAGAGCAAAGGGCTGTTTTGTCCTTAAAGTCAGAAACTCCTGCTCGGAGACCCGGCGTGAAGAGCCACCGTGCCGCCCAAGTCTGACGGCGCCGTCTCGTCACCGGGACGATGCATTACAGGGAGGATTCGCACCTGTGCGTGGCCCTAGTTTCCTGAGCTGATACCATTATTTTCATTCCCCCCCCTCAAAAAAATAACAAGCTTGTGAGGTGGAAAGGCAGAGAGGGTGACCCCATTTACAAATGAGGGGAGACTGACCCAGGGAGGGCAATGCCCATGCCGGGCACGCAGGCAAAGGGGTGAAAAGAAAGACACATACAGCCCAGCTGGTGTGGCTCAGGGGTTGAGCATCAGCCTAGGAACCAGAAGGTCATGGTTCGATCCCCTGTCAGGCCACATGCCTGGGTTACGGGCTCGATCCCTAGTCAGCCCTTGTCAGTCTGTGATTTGAATGACAGTCATCGCTGCTTTCCAGGGCACCTGCCAATGTCCCGTCTCCCCCAGAGCACTGACCACTTGGGTCTCAATCCCTCAACCCAGCACGGGCCTCAGCGACACAGCAAGTGCAAGCCTTGTGCCTCGGGGTCTGTGGGGAACCCTGCACAGCCCCGGTGTTCTCCTGATTAACCAGGTCCCCCAAACCCTCGCAACGGTGCCCTTGTTAGGTATTCTTTCTGCACCAGGCTGTAGGCATCCCCAGCTCACCCTCATGGCGAGAATTCAGTGAACGAAGCAGGTACCATCCTCGTCCCCACCTTATGAATAAAGAGGCTCAGAGAGGTCGACCAGTTGCCCAAAGTCACAGAGCCGGGCAGAGCCCCCCTGCCTGCCTGCTGCTCTCTGAATTATAAACGCTCCCTGGGTGTTCTCCCACAAGAGCCCAGTGAACGTGGGTTGGGCTCAACTGGCCTGAAGCCTTGTCCTTCTGCTAGGGACGGTCTCTGTCACCTCTCCAGGCAAATCCATGCCAGAGCGGTCCCTACGAAGGGCAGACAGGAGGACCAAGGAGGGAGCAGGTCCCAGCAGTCTGGACTGGCTTCCTTCTTGCACCAATGAGGTCAGCAAGAAGAGGCTGATGCAAGGAAGAGGAAGAGGGGGAGGGGAGGAGGGGGGGAGGAGGAGAGGGAGGAAGATGACAAAGAGGAGGAAGGGGAGGAGGGGGAGGAAGAGGAAGAGGAGGAGGAAAATAGAGAAGGAAAAACGGGAGGAGGAGGAAGAAAGAGAAAGAAAAGAAGGAGAAGGAGGAAGAGAGAAGGAAAAGGAGGAGGAGGAGGAGGAGGAAAGAGAAGGGAAAGGAGAAGCAGGAGAAAGAAGAGGCGGAGGAAGA
Organism: Myotis myotis; assembly: GCF_014108235.1. Taxonomy (NCBI): domain Eukaryota; kingdom Metazoa; phylum Chordata; class Mammalia; order Chiroptera; family Vespertilionidae; genus Myotis; species Myotis myotis. Next base: position 41,263,507 of record NW_023416323.1, read on the forward strand.
GGAAGAGAAGGAGGAGGAAGCCGGCAGATCCTGTGGGGTGTGCCTGCCACCCCAGACGGCCTGTGTGTCCCAGGACGTGGGGGCTTCCTTCACACGCCGTCTGAGTTACCCAGGAGCTCTGTGATGTCGGGGCGCAGCCCCTAGGTGGACCGAAAGAGAAAAGCATTTCATTCGGCCTGCTCATCTCCTAACCTTATAAACTTGGGATTAGCAGATCAAAGGCGGATTTGGCACAGCTGAGGGGCGACGGTTCCTTCAGAGAACAGCGTGGACTCCGTCCTTCATGATCAAATGAGCTTAAGTCATCGATAAGTAAATGGCGTGCTGAATTCCTCTAACTGGGCATGTGGGTCACGCCCGAGCCTCCCAGCCCGGCCATCCATCAGGCAGAGTTAATGAGCTAAAGAGCGAGCGTCAAGTGGGGATCCGAGCACTGACCACGAGAAGGGTGCTGGGGAGCGCCCCGGCCCGGGGACGGGCCCCAGGACGCCCTCACAGCAGGCCCGGGAGTTAAGGCAGGGTGGGCTCAAACCCCCAGCACAGCCACCAACAGGTTAAGTGACCCAGGTGGCCCTGTCACCTGTCTGTGTCTCCATTTCCTCAGCGGTGACTTTGAGGGGTCAAGGCCACAAGGTCAGAGCACGAGGTCAGGGTCAAAGCCCGGTCTCCCAGTCCCTGGATGGAGACACTTCCTTCTCTGTGCCTCAGCCTCCTTCTAGGTCAGCGGTTCTCAACCTGTGGGTCGCGACCCCTTTGGCGGTCGAACGACCCTTTCCCAGGGGTCACCGAAGACCAGCCTGCATATCAGATATTTACATGATGATGCATCACAGTAGCAGCATGACAGTGATGAAGTAGCAACGAAAATAATGTTATGGTTGGGTCACAACATGAGGAGCTGTATTTAAAGGGCCAGAAGGTTGAGAACCACTGCTCCAGGTAAAAGTGTCCGCCTGGGTGAGAAGGAGTTCCCGCCAGCACCTGACCAGCCTCAGTGCTGGGTCCCTTGCGCCAGTCACTGCCCGGCGATCCCAGGTCCCATCCTTGCCTTCCTCCTGCTGGGCTCCATGTCACAGGAACTACATTTCCCAGACTCCCTTGCCACCTGGCTTCTGGGTTGATCTGACCAATAGGAGGCACTGCAGAGAAACAGGTGTGAAAAGCCAAGGTACTCTCCCCTCACCCCCCTCTCTGTGTTCCCTGCGGTGTCTCCAACAGAGGCTGTGCCTAGTCTCTGGTCTCCGGCCACCCCCTCGCCCCCAGGGGGCAGCCCCTCCCCGATTCTAGCTCCTGCCCCAGCTCCCAGGCTCTGGTAACTCCTTCTCCACTGTGTGCCCGGCCCTGGGGGCGGCAGCAGCTTCCCGCTGTTGCTAGGCGCCCGCTGTCCCTTCCTCTGCTTGGCTGCTCAGCCCTTACTTCTCTCGTGTCAGCAACGCCCTCCACGAATTCTCTGGCGGAAAGACCCGGAGAGGTTTCTGAGTGGCCGCACCGGGGTCACCGGGGTGGCATTTCCCGTTTGGTGGCCATTCGGCACCCGCTCTTAGCAGGCGCGGAGCAACAGAGACGTTGGCAATGGAGGCCCCGGCGCTCAGGCCGATGCCCCCTCCAGGGTGACCAGCTGGTCTGGGACCAACCTGCCCACTTGGGCTGAGGCAACGGGCATCGGCCCATCTGTCCACCAAGCACTTTCCCGTGCGCCACGGCTTGGGGGCCGGGCTTATGGCTGGACAGAGAGGCAGGCGGGGACCCAGGGAGTGAGGCGACGGGAAATCTCAGGCTGGAGCGGAGCCCTGGAACAGGACCGGCACCCGGGGGCCTGCCGCTGGGGCACCACAGGACCTCTCTCTGGGCCTCGGTTTCTCCATCTGAGAAATGAACAGCCGGGAAGAGGTGGCCTCCATGGTTGTGTCTATTTTCACGTGTTACAGCTTCTCAATATTCACCCGAAGGAGGGAACGTAGAAAGAACCCCTCTGAGCTGTTTGTCCGCCCGGGAGGTGTGCAGAGAGCACCCCGTGGGTCAGGCGGGCTTGGGTCTGCGTCCCTGCTCTGCCCAAACTCCCCATGTGGCCTCGAGCACTCTCCTCTCCGAGCCCCAGTTTCCCATAAGACAAAGGAGGCACCGAGCAGTGCCTGCCCCTATAGGGTTGTGAGGATTTAGAAAAGAAAGTATGTGAAAAACCGCTAAGCGCAGAGTAGGTGCTCAATAAATGCTGGTGCACACAGTAGGTGCTCAATAAATGCTAGGCACACTGCCGCTGGCACTTAGTTAGAAGCAAGGCAGGAGGACCAGGGGAGGGAGGAGCATGGAAATTTGACAGAAAAAGATGCTAACTACCTCGGGTTTGCCGACAATCTACCCTGAAATGGACACGACCTGCTGGGGACATGGACCAGGAGGAAGCCAGGAGTGAGGATTAGGGTTTGCAGCAGCAGAGGCGTTTCAAAGGGCTGACAAAGGTGACATCCTCTCACACGGAGTCTCTCAGACTCGTCCCCCTCCCCTGGGGTTAGCCTTGCCCAGAGCCAGCACCTGCAGAGGGAGGGAGGGGGCTCCCGCGGGAGGTGGCCACACAGGTGTCCGTGGTGGCCAGCTGCTGTAGTTGGCGGCACAACAGACAGCCTGGATCGACGAGACCCCTCGCCCCCAGCGGAGGCCTGGCTCGGGCCAGCACCCCGTGCTGGGCACAGATTGTGCCAACAGTGCTGAGGGCCACCCAGCCGGGGAGGGGGGTCCTTGGGTGAGGGGTGGCTTCTTTCAAGCCCCCAGCTCACTCGCGGGCTCTGGCTAAAAATAATCCCTCCATCGGAGACCTGCCGCTCCTGGCACGGCTGGGCATGCATTAAACATGGGCGGTCGGGTTTCCTCCTCTGAATGGCTTCATTCAGAGGACGCAGGGGTGAAAGGGTTGTGGGAGGGATCACTTGGCTTCCTGGGGGGGACGGGGAGGACTGCTCAGCCCCGGCCTCTGCCAGGGCCCCCAGTCTCCGCGCTCTGAGCCACAGAGGGCTCCCGGGCAGGGGCTGGCTGGGAGCAGCACCCACCCCCTTCTCAAGGCCTTTATCTGGGCCCCCTTAGGGGAGAGAGAAGGACTACCCGGCAGAAGGCAGACAGCACCAGGTGCGATCCTGCTTCTCCCACAGTCCTCACCTCGCAGGTAAGGAAATGGGCTCAGAGAGGGTGAGGGAGTTGCACAAAGACACACAGCCAGCTGTCTGGTTCATTCACTGCTGCCCTTCAGTCACGGTCCACGGGCAGAGTGGTTTAGGGAATGGATCACAGAGGAAAGCAATATTCAAGAGAAGCTCATCTGAACCAGGATTCCTGGTTAGTAGTAACTGGCAGGACCTGGACCCAAACCTGGGTTGTCTGCCTCCAAAACCAGGTCTACAACCACGGCCCTGCCCAGCCAGCATGGCTCAGTTGGTTGTGCGGGAGGTCAGGGTTCGATTCCCGGTCAGGGCATAGGCCCGGGTTGCAGGCTCCATCCCCAGTGTGGGGCGTGCAGGAGGCAGCCGGTCCATGATTCTCTCTCATCATTGATGTTTCCATCTCTCTCTCCCTCTCCCTGCCTCTCTGAAATTAAGGAAAATATATATTTAAAAAATATTTAAAAACCACTGCTCCGAACCACTGAGGACACCAGGGTGAGCCCTGAGCGGGGAGAACAGAGGGACCCAGTGCCCAGGAGGGACCAGCCATGGGCCCATCCTGGGGAGACTGGATCTGACGCGCCCTCAGCATCCTGAGAGGCTGTGGGGGCCGGGCAAGGACTGTGTCCAACTAAGAGCTCTGTGGGTCTTTGACGGCTTTTGAGGAGAAAGAGTCAGGGCAGGTGACAACCTCCTGTCATAGACCCAGATCCAATGTCACATTTGCTCACATCACCATCAACCCCTCCTCCCTGGGCTGGGAGCCCCACAGGGCGGGGAGGACAGCTGCCCCACTCATCCGCGTGCCCTTCGCAGGGGATTGAGGCCCCCCTAAGAGACGGGCTAGTCAATGTCTGACTTTCAGGGAACAGCTACCGGCTAGAACTCTAGCACCCCGGGGTGCACCGGCCTTGGCCTCCCTATGACATCATCCCCACGTAGTTCCCTTGTAACATTGTAACATTGGTGAGCTGCCCTGGGACTTCACTCTTGCTTGTATCCATTAGCCAACGGTTGCAATGTTTCATCATGTGACCGATTAGCCGATGGTTACAATGTTTCATCATGGGACTGATTCGCCAATGGTTACAATGTTTCATCATGTGACCCATTAGCCAATAGTTACAATATTTCATTATGCAACCGTTCACCGCAGGTCCAAGAACCCATGGGCCACACGAAGGGCCCACTGTTCATCTGCCACATCGTCCCAGGTGAAGCATTATCATCACCATCCCCGCTGAGGCGCACCGAGGTTGTCACCCGCCCCAAGGTCACACGCTGCCGGTGCCGAGGGGAGGGACAGCAGCGGAATCGGGGAGGCGTGGCTTCAGAGCCCTGCCCCAGCCACCGGCTCGGTGGTCGCCCACACAGAAGGCGGACGTCAGCTCAGGGGTCCACGCCAGTGACTGGCAACCCCAGTGCCACACAGCTCCAGCCGGCCAGTGACCGGAGTCAGGTGACCGGTGGTTCTGAGGACGTGACTGTGGGGCCGGGGGAGGGGGCAGAGGGGGAGCTGGCGACCCCCCGGGAAAGGCCCACACAGGGGCCCAGCCCTTGTTTGCTTTGTATCTGGTTCCCGCCGGGCAGCGCCGGCCAGGGTGTGCTTTTCCATCGAATGGTTAAAATTCTTAGAAGCGTTATTCTCTGCTTTGCTTGGCAGCGCGGAGCATACCTCTGATGCGGCAGGTAACTGGATAGGGTCTCGGGCGCAGCAATTTGCTGAACACGGGTTTTTGTGCACAGAAACACATGACAGACTCGGGCTGTCACTCAGGTACACCAGGGCCAGCCGGGGTCGGGTGGTGTGTATCGGAGCGGAGGGATCGGGTGGGGGGCCCAGAAGAGGGAGGCTTGCCTGGGGGTGGGGGGGTAGGAGCCCTGAAGCGCACACAGCAAAGGGGACCCCGGGCCTCACCCCAACAGTCACACTCAGCCTGGGCCCGAGGTGAGAACACAAGCCTGATGTCAGATGGGCCGGTGGTTAGGTCCAGCCTCGCTGCCGGGGCTGTGTGACCACACGACAGACCATGAGCCTCTCTGAGCCTCAGTTTCTAAAATGAGCGAAATCAGAGGACTCACCTCCTGCCTGCGGCTCCTGCAAAATCCATGGAGGGTGAGCATTGCGCCTGGTCCCTCTGTAGCCTCCAGGCCTACTGTGTGGCACGCAGTAGGGACTCGGTAGATGTTCGTAGCGTAGACTTGTCCGAGGCCGTCCCTCCAGAATGTGGAGCGTGCAGTAGGTGCTAACCCAGCGGTTCTCAGCCTGTGGGCTGCGGCCCCTCTGGCGGCCGAATGGCCCTTTCACGGGGGTCGCCTAAGGCCATCCTGCAGATCAGATATTTACATGACGATTCATCACAGTAGCAACATCACCGTTAGGAAGTAGCAACGAAAATAGTGTTATGGTTGGGTCACAACATGAGGAGCTGTATTTAAAGGTTGAGAACCACTGTGCTAACGGCGTATTTGTTGAATCGGCTTAATTGTTCACAGCTGCGCCCCAACGTGGAGCCAGCCCGTGGCGTGGAGTCCGCACTCGAAGCGTGATCTTTGAATGAGCGAATGGAAGGCGTTTGGCGCAGGACACGGGGTTCGGAGCCTCGTTTATGTTGGCGACTGTGCTCTGTTCCTTCAACAGGACCCCGTCCAGGGGGCCTTTCTCTGACTCCAACGGGGTGTCCAAGCGTTCAGTTCCATCCGGACCCTCACCACCTGGAGTGCGATCAGACCCCCCGGCTTAGGGCTCCGGCCCACCAGACGGCCCTCGCTGCGGATGCCAGCCGCAAATGGGGTCCCCGGGGGGCCCACGCGTCTGCCCCAGCGGCTCCAAGTTCAGGGGCTCCCGCAACACCCTCCGGAGGCGCCATCGCTCGTGGGAATGACGCACAGAGCGCGGGAGACGCTCTTATGACGACCGGCTTTTTCTAAAGGAGACGGCCCGGGGGAGGCCCCGGGCGAGGAGGGAGGACCGGGAGAGGTGTGTGCCAGCCGCCCTGGGAAGGGCAGTGGGAGAGGCACCTAGAGTGGTCGGCAGCGTGGAGACTTCTGTCGCTCATGTCATCTCCCATTAGAGAGCGTCTGCCATAGAACAATCTAGCAGACGGAGCAGGCCCCCCATGTCAGCCAGTCCCAGTTGCTGGCCACCCGAATGCTGGTAAAATGGGTTCATGAGCCCGGACAGTGTGGCTCAGTGGTTGAGCGTCGACCTATAAACCAGGAGGTCATGGGTCGATTCCTGGTCAGGGCACAGGCCTGGGTTGCGGGCTCCATCCCCAGTGTGGGGCGTGCAGGAGGCAGCTGGTCCATGGTTCTCGCTCATCATTGATGTTTCTGTCTCCCTCTTCCCCCTTCCTTTCTCTCTAAAAGAGTCAATGAAAACATATTTAAAAGTGGGATGGGTTCATGGAGGAGGAGCCACGGGGACAGGAGCGGAGGCTGTGCGTGAGCCAGGAGCCCGGGAGCCGCACTCACAGGCGGACCGCGTGGCTGCCTCCGCAGAGCGTCCCACGGGCAGCAATGGGGACCCACGCCCAGCCCTCGCACCACACGCCACGCGAAAAGGCCAATCAGCCACTTGGTGGCAAGTTGCCTGGGCCGGACCCCTTCCATCTCGAACCTGAGCCTGGTCTCCTCGTCTGTGAACTGCGGAGACAACAGGCCTGCCTGCGGGGCAGCGGGAAGAGGCAGGTGGAGGGGGCGGGGTGGTTCTGGCATCGTGTTCAGTAAGTGCCTGGCACGGAGTAAGCCCTCCCACCTCCCAGTCACCTGCCCCCGCCCCCCCCCCCCCCCCCCGCCAGGGCCTCCTGCCAGGCGCCTTCCCAAGAAAAAGTCACTCCTCCCTGGGAACGAGTGAGAAAGGGGCCCTTTTGCGAGAAGTCCCAGACTCCTCACTCCTCCCTGGAGGGGATGAGGGTTCCTTAATTGGCAGCTCGAAGGCTCCTGCGCAGGGAGGGAAACAACTTCTAAATTAAAGGCAGACCCTTCACAGGGGGGGCAGCTGGTCTGGAGTCGGGGCCCAGCTGCCAGCCTCTCTCCAGAAAGCAGGTCAGGGCGGGGGGAGCCATGTCTGGGAGAAGGTGACCGCACCCCGTGTCCTCCTGTTTGTCATCTGATGGGCTCCTCCCGCAGGCGGTGCCGGCGGTGCTTGGCCATATCTGCAGCCGCAGCTCGGCCCGGCTGGTCCCTTGTGACGGGGCCCAGGGGGCAAGACAGGCTCCGGGAGGCTCCCCCCCGCCCCCCCCCCGGCAGCGGGCAGAGCTCTGCCGCCTGACCCGGGAGTCAGTCTCGCACAACCAACAGGAGGGCAGCCAGAAACCCTGCGGGACACCCTCTGAAGCCCTCAGCATCTCCCAGACGCTCCAGCCAAAAAGGGTCCATCGAACTGCAGATTTGACTTCCAAGTCACAGGCCATAAAGGGGACAAAGGGACAAGCTAAACGGTGGCAAGAGGAAGCCACCACGCTGGTCCAGACAGCGGCCCAGGCTCTTCAACCAGCCCTGGTGCCGGGTGCTGTGCTAGTGGGAAAGCAGCCGGGACACTGAGCCCACAGGCACGGCCAGGTGCTCGCCAACCAGCTGAGGATAAGCAGCTGAGACACCGCTTCCCTCGCTGAATACGGCCCGGGTGTCAGATGATGTTTACAAGTGAGTATTTCTTTTGTGAAGTGGGATCATGCTGTTTTAGCTTGACCAGAAATGTTTTGTTTTTTTTTAAATCCTCACCCGAGGACATTTTTTTCATTGATTTTTAGAGAGGATGGAAGGGAGAGGGAGAGAGAGAAACATGGATGTGAGAGAGAGACACAGTGATTGGTTGCCTCCTGAACGCCCCCGACCAGGGCCGGGAGTCCGCAACCAAGGTACCTGCCCTTGACTGGAATCGAACCCGGGACCCTTCAGTCCGCAGGCTGATGCTCTATCCACTGAGCCAAACCCACTAGGGCTCTTTTTTTATTTTTATTTTTTTAAGATACACACTTGAATAACGAAACTCCAGAATGTTGCTTGCAGTCGACAGAATTCCAAGGTGGCCCCAGACTCCCAGCCGCTGGTGTCCGTGCCCCGAGTGTGGACGTGACAGGATAGCACTCTTGTGAAGTGGCAAAGGTGCAGGGACTCTGTGGCTGTCCCCAATCAGCTGACTTCAAATTAACCAAAGGGGAGCTATCCCGGCAGGTCTGACCTGACCGGGTGAGCCCTATACAAGAGGGCCTGGAGGTCGGAGATGGGAGAAGCCGGAGAGATTGGAAGCAGCGGCAGATGTGCTCTTGCTGGCCTTGCAGAAGCAAACTGCCGTGTGGAGGAGAGCCGCGTGGCAGGGAACAGAAGGTCAGCTCTGAGAGCGAGGGCTTCAGTCCTACAGCCACAAGGAACCGACCTTCACCAACAATTCCACACACTTCGTCCTGGACCCGAGAGTCCAGATGAGAGGAAAACCCTGAGCAACACCTTGATTTCAGCCTGGCGCGACCCCTCTAAGGGCTACCCGGACACGTACCCCGCGGAAGCTGGGAAATAGCACAATTACATTGTTTTAAGCCACTAAGTTTATGGCCATCTGAAACAGCCATTGAAAACGAATACACTTCTTCATTCCTACGAGCCAAAAGCCAGACACAACCCAAGTGTCCAACCCACGTAACCAGAGAACGGATGAACCAAGGTGGTACCTCTGCCCAGCGGAGCCATCCGCAGCAATACAGCGAACGGACGCCTGGTACGTGTTACAACTTGGACGAACCTCGGAAGCAGTAGCTGAGCAAAAGAAGCCGGACACGAAAGTCCCGTCTGTGCTCCTCTCCCGTCGTTTCACTCACGGGCGTTTCAGAGCAGGCAGAAGCCATCCGTGGCGACAGACAGCGGGACCAGCTTGCCTGCATGTGGGGAGGAGGGGGGTTCGCTGGGCGGAGCAGCAGGAACGTATGGGTTGCATGTCTTCTACTCATTTGTAAAAACGCATCAAAATCGTATCGTTAGGACCGGGGCATTTCCCTGCCTACAGCCGATCCCCCAATGTGAACATAAAGACTCTACCCAAGGGTTGGAGGTCGGCAGAAGGTTCTCTCTGAGTTTGGGGGCCAAGACACAACAGCTGGAGGGGACGATTCTTCAATGCACTCATGTTCGCACACACGCATGCACACACACACACACACACACACGTGCGCGCACACACACATGCACACACGCAGATGGCGGCATTTCAGGCCAAGTGCGCCTCCCCTTTGGCCTTTGCCTCATTTAATGTGGAGAAGGCAGCTGCCTCCCAGCTCCCAGGTCACGGCTCTGTGTCCGCCTGTCAAGATAAGAAGGCAGAGGCAGATGCTGCTAATTACCTGGCCTTTCAAGTGGTCCCCAGCCTCACATCTGGCTCCCTCTCCAACCTCCAGCTTGAGCCAATAAAAGCCAAATAAAATCACAAAGAGCTAATTTGGTGGTCGGGGCCCTGACAGGCGGCACATGAGGAGGTGTGGGGGCAGGACAAAGACGGGACTGGGAGCAGGGGCCGGAGGGAGGGCCGCTGGCCACCGGCCCCCGTGCCAGCCCAACAGAGGCGGCGAGAATGCCACCCCTGCCTCCGGGGACACGGCGTCGGCTCTGGCCAAGCCCGGAGCAGGTTCTGGATGGACCTTTGCAGCTTGGACTTCTTTTACCCACGGAGGGAGCACCCCTCCCATGGCGGCCGGAGCCATCTGGGCATTTCCTGCTGGACCTGCAGGTGCGGAAAAGCCCAACGTGAGCCCCAGGGTTCTGGTGGTCCAGGTTCTCAGGGGACCCAGCTTGTGGGAGAAGGGGGGGCCACTCGCAAATACTGCTGGGGAGACCGACCCGGAAACGCCGGGGGCTGGGCAGAGCAGACCGTCACCTGGCACTTGGAGGGCCACCGAGAAGGGCTCGCCCACACTGTCCCTTTGCCTGAAAGCCCACCCCTGCAGAGCAGCACATCTTCGCGTTGTGAAGGCTTCTGGGTCTGCCACACACAAATGCCAGTCCTGCCCGGCCAGCGGGGCTCTGAGCTTGAGTGTCGACCTATGAACCAGGGGGTCACGGTTCCATTATCAGTCAAGGCACAGGCCCGGGTTGTGGGCTCGATCCCCAGTGTGGGGCGTGCAGGAGGCAGCCGATCCATGATTCTCTCTCATCATTGATCTTTCTCACTCCCTCTCCCTTCCTCTATTAAAAAATAAATAAGCAAGCAAGTCCTGGGGGAACGTCACATCCCGAGAGTGTCATTCTTAAGTCTTACATCTCGCAGGAGAGAGGTAGTCGACGAGACCTCCGGGTGATGGACCTCAGTTTCCCCACCTGCAAAGTGGTGCCATGGGACGGGACAGCCTCTCCGGTGAGAGGGCAGAGGTGAGGGCCCGCCCGCTCCTTATCTCTGCCCCTGGCTCGGAGACCGGCGGCGACATTCCGCCAGCAGACATGTTTGCTTTGGCCTGCGGAGTGTTTGAATAGAATCGGGCCAACACCGAAATGCCGACAGATTTCGCATCATACAAACGCCAAGTGCTGCTCCTTTAGGAGAGTGGGAAGCTCTGAGGACACGGGGCCCCCATTCCCGCACGGCAGCAGCTGTCCCTCGCCCAGGCCGGCAGCCCCAGGGAGAGGGGCATGCGGTGCCCGCTTTGCCTCAGTCCCCACCACTCCTTACTGTCCCCCACCCTGGCTCACTTAGCCCATTTCCTGTATCTGCCTGACCCGTGCCGGCCTCTGAGTCAGAGAGCTCATTCTGGATGGTCCTCGCTGGCAGCCCTTCACAGCACCGAGGGCCAGAGACCCTGGGCCCCTCCCCCCCGCCCTGGGGCTCCCGGGCACTTTCAGCTTCTCCTTGGAAACCCGGGATGGAACCCAGGGGCCATGATGCCGGGGACCCTCTGAAGGCGATGCCATGAGATGGTTTTGCTAAACATAAAAACCCAAAGGCCGCGGGACCACGGATGTGTTTTTGCAAATGCCAGCAAATTAAGAAAACGTGTGCGTGCGCAGAATGCAATCGGCGGCCAGGGCCTGGCTTTCGTGAAAGAAGAGACTCTTGGCCAAGACCAAGCAGCAGATTAGCGTTTACGGCGTATGTTTCTTCTGGGCTGCGGCTCCCACGGCAGGGCAGGCTCCTCGTGCCGGTGAGCGGACAGGCCGCTCCAGCCTTTCTCGGCAGCCGGGGGAGTCGGGGGAGCCACGGGGCCAGCGCAAGCCTGTGGTGGGACTTTAAATGGCTCCGCAGCAAATGCCAGGCTGTTTGATCTGCTTTTAGAAAGTCACCTTTCAGGCTCCGGGAGACACTCGACACTCGGCAAAGAGATTAGACACTTTCCGGCTGACGTGGAAGAGCCCGGGCAGGTGTGATTCCCGTGGGCGTGGACGCAGGAGAGGACCCAGCGGTGCCCAGGTCAGCCAGCCCAACGCCAGCGGTTTTGCTTCAAAGGGCAGGGCCACCACTGAGCCACACCGGCCAGGCATTTCCGCGGCTCTGACGCCTCCCTGTCACCTGCTCGGCAAAAATCCCGGCATGCCAACGCCCACCATCTTTCCCTGACGGTAGGGACCATGCCGTGCGGCTACGAGTCCTGTGTCGAGTGGTCGATATGGTTTAACCAACTTACCACACCTTTTCCTTATTGGCCTCATTTTACAGCTGAGAAAATCGAGGCCTGAGGAGAAGCACGGGCTTACCTTCGGTCACAGAGCTAGGAGGCGGGACTCAGACGTGAGCCTCCCTGACCTGAGGCCATGCACAGAACCGTCAGACCGGACGCATGCTCTCTCTTCTATAAAACAATGCCAGGAAGGCCCCGCCTCCCCAAACCGGCAAAGGTCGGCGACATCTCTGCAGCGGGCTGCACCCACACACTCGGAGCCGACCATCTCCGCACTGAATGCATCTGCACGATGCCAGGATGGAGGCCAATCATAGGATTTCGGGCCCGGGAACAGTGAGTGGGCTGACAGAGAGTTGCTCCGGGACAAAGGATCCTTCTGGCACAACATCAGGAGCCCCATGCAAGGTCGGCCTTCTTTGGAAAGCTCCCCGGAAGCCAGTGAGAAGGAATCGAGGGCCAGAGTTAGGGAGGCGAGTTCCATCCCTGTTTCTAAAGCTAAATTAGCTGTAAGACATTGGGAAGCTCCTGGGGCTCCGTTTCCCTGTGTGTAGAATGGAATTACATGACGAACCATTTGTCAGTATCCTGCTTTCCTAGTCAGGATCGGCGAGGTGATGCCGCAGTAACAAAGATGCCTGAAATCTGCCACAGTAAAGGTGTATGTCTCGTACACGTTACATGTGCAACAGAGGTCAGCAGAGAACTGTGCTCTATCGTCGTAGTCATTCCTCAGGGACTCAGGGCGACAAAGGCTTCCCAATTCATACCCTACGAGGACAGCATGACTCCGATGCCAAAGCCAGACAGTGAGACAGTAGAAGAAAACTACAGGCCAGTATCTTCTAAAAATGTCGACTCAAAATCCTAAACCAAATCCTAAGGAAACGGAACTCAGCAGCACATTCAAAGATCTACCCAGCAAAACCAAGTGGGTTCAACATAAGGAAATCTATCAGGGTGATACAGCACATTAATAGAGCGAGGGGAGGGGGACATATTATCCTCTCAACTGAGGCCAGAAAAGCATTTGTAAAATTCAATAACCTTCCATGATAAAAGCATTCAATGAAGTGGGAATAGAGCAGAACTTCCCTGACATGATCAAGGCTGGCCCACGAGAAACCCACAGTTAGCACGGATTCCGTAGTGAACACCTGGAAGCTTCCCTCTAAGATCAGGAACAAGAGGAATGCTTGCTTTGATCACTTTTGTTCAACATAAGACTGCAAGTTCTAGCCAGAGCAGTTGGGACAGAAAAGAAATGAAAGGGCGCCGGATTTGGAGGGGAAGAAATAAGATGATCCCTGTTCACATATGACATGATCATCTATGTAGAATCCACACTCCAAAAACAACAACAAAACAATTGTCGGAGCTAGTGAATTCAGCAAAGTTGCAGGATATAAAATCAACACACACATCAGTTGTGCCCCAGCTGGTTTGGCTCAGTGGATAGGGCGTTCGCCTGTGGACTGAAGGGTCCTGGGTTCGATTCCAGTCAAGGGTGCAAACCTCAATGCAGACTCAGTCTCTGGCCCTGGTCAGGGTGCGTGCATGAGGCAACCAATCAATGTGTCTCTCTCACATCGATGTTTCTCTTTCTGTCTCTCGCCCTCCCTTCCACTCTCTCTAAACAACAATGGAAAAATATCCTTGGGTAATGATTCACACACACACACACACACACACACACACACACCAGTTGTATTTCTATACACTAGCAACGAACAATCCCAAAAGGAAATTAATAAAACAATTCCATTTACAACAGCAGCTAAAAAATAAAATACTTGGGGATACATTTACCCAAGGAAGTGAGAGATGTCTACACCAAAAACTACAAAACATTGTCGAGAGAATAAAGATGACATAATGTAACAAAAGCCATCCTGTGTTCACGGGTGGGAAGGCTGAAGGTTGTAAAGATGACGATATTTACAGTCCATGCCATCCCTATCAAAACCCCAATAGTGTGTTTTGAAGAAACAGAAAAACCTATCCTAAAATTCAGGGCAATTTCAAGACACACCAGTCAAAACAACCTTGAAAAAGAACAAAGTTAGAGGACTCACTCTTGCCAATTCCAAAACTTGCTATAGCGACAGTAATCAAAACAGCGGTAGGGCTGGACCTAGATCAATGGAACCGAATGAAGAGCCCAGAAGTAAATCCTCTCCTATGTGGTCATCTGCCTATGACAAGAGTGCCGAGCCGATTCATGGGGGGAAGGACAATCTTTTCAACAAATGGTGCTGGGGAAACTGGATATCCGCAAGCCGAAGGATGAAGTGGGACCGGTACCTTAAACATATGCAAAAATGGATTAAAGGCCTACGTTTAAGAGCTAAAACGATAAAACTGTTTGACGTAAAATCTTCATGACCTTGAATTTAACAATGGTCTCTTAAGCAGGACACTAAAAGTGGCCACAAAAGGAAAAAAAATTAATAAAATGGATTTTATCAAAATGAAAACTTACGCGCCTCAAAAGACACTATCAAGAGAATAATAAGAACCCACACCTCAACAGCAAGAAAGCAAATGACCAAGTTCAAAGATGGGCAAAGGACCTGCCAGTTCTCCAAAGAAGACGGGCAAGTGACCACTACGCACGTGGAAAGATGCTCAACGTGCTGGCCGTTGGGGAAATGCACCCAGAGCCATTGCACACACGCCGGATGGCTGTGTTCCAAACCAGAATGTCAGTGAGGACGTGGAGAAACGGGGGCCCTCACACTTTGCAGGTGGGGATGTAAACGGGTTCGGCCGCTGTGGAAAACGGTACGGCAGCTCTTCACAAAGCTGACCACCGTGACCCATTTCACTCCTAGATCCATACGCAAAAGGATCGAAAACAGGACGCACACAAGTACCTGTACGTGCATGACCATCGCAACGTCATTCACAACAGCCAAAGGGCGGAAACAACCAAATGTCTGCGGACGGACGAATGGATAAGCAAACTGTGGTGCATCCATACAATAGTCCTCAGCCACGAATTCAGCCACGAACAGGAATGACACGTGCCACAACGTGGGTGAACCTTGACAACATGATGTTAAAGCGACAGAAGCCAGACGTAAAGGTCACATATTGTATCATTCCGTTGATTTGAAATATCCCCAGTAGGTACATTCATAGAGACAAAAAGGTGATGGGTGGTTTCCAGACCTGGAGAGTGGGGGAATGGCGAGATTTTATGTAAGGAATATGGAATTTCCGCTCAGAAAGATGAGAAAGCTCTGCAGTATAACATTGTGAATGTTCTAAATACTGCTGAGCCCTAGCCAGTTAGCTCAGTGGCTAGAGCGTCGGCCTGCAGACTGAAGAGTACCAGGTTCGATTCCAGTCAAGGGATCCCTTCCTCTCTGAAATCAATAAAAATATTTTTTTAAAAATACGTACTGCTGTATGTATATTAAAAAATAAATACATCCTTTGTAATGGTTAATTTGTTTTGTGTATTACACACACACACACACACACACACACACACACACGTGAGAAACAGATGTTATCATTCTCTATTTACTGATGAGAAACTGAAACTTGTTCAAGGTCACCCAGGGCTTTCTTAGCAGCCAAGGTCAAGCGTCCCAGCTCCGGAATCGAAGGGAAAGCTTCGATCGGCCTCAGCCTCAGGGAGGTGACAGCAAATCAGGAGGATGGGGGAGAGGTGAGACACGCATTGTAGATTCCACACGGAATTTAGAGGCCTGGTAGGTTGTTTGGTTTAAAAAAAATTGTGTTTTTTTTCCCCGAGGGCACACTCACCTTTCAAGGGCATGCATGTACTTCTTGTGCAGGTGCCAAAGGCCTGAATGGATTCCGTAAGCCCGACCATAAACCCGGCAATGGCCCCCACGGGAGCTGGCGGCCACCAGCACGGGGGTCTCACACGCTGCGGTAAAGTCACCGCCGGCCACACCCAGACCCCACCACCCACCGCTCCCGCAGGTTACTGTAGCGCGGGGACCGTAAAGGCAGCAGTTATAGCCGTCCCACTGCTTTTTCTACCTCAGTCACCGCCCTCTATTTTTGCTGTGTGTGACCAGATTCTGAAGAGATTGAAAGGTTTTCCCAGGCACTGGAATAGCTTTAAGTTTTTTAAAGACATAGTTGACGTATACTAAGAAATGGGCGAGAAAAATGAAAATCGAGATTTGACATTTATTTCATCTATATATGCATTTTATTTTCTTAACGTTTGCTAAGCCATTTGTAAGTGAACCTCAGGACAGTAATGCTCCAGCATGCCTTTGTCAAAAACTAGCACGGGTATTTTTCCATAATACCATTATCTTCTCTACCAAAATCAACACTCATCTCCCAATAGCATCGAGTAATTAGTTCGCATTTAAATCCTCTGAAAATGTTCTAAAAATCTTTTCTTTTAATTAATTTTTAAAGAGAGAGGAAGGGAGAGGGAGAGGGAGAGAGAAACATCCACTGGCTGCCTCCTGCTAGCTCCCTACCAGGGATCAAGCCCGCAATCCCGGCGTGTGCCCCAACCCAGAATCAAACCAGAGACCGCTCAGTGCACAAGATGACGCCCAACCCACTGGGCCAACCGGTCGGGGTTAAAATCTCTTTCAAAGAAGCTAAAACCAGGGCCCAGTAACAGACCACACCTTGCATTTGGCTGTTCTGCTCCCTGTCTCCCTTTTAGCAGAGAACAATCCCCTTGATCTTGTCTTACTTTTTATTTTATTTTTTAAAATATTTTTATTGATTTCAGAGAGGAAGGGAGAAGGAGAGAGAGATAGAAACATCAATGAGGAGAGAAAATCGTCGATCGCTGCCTCCTGCACGCCCCACACTGGGGATCCAGCCCGAAAACCAGGCATGTGCCCTGACCAGGAATCGAACCTTGACTTCCTGGTTCACCAGTCGATGCTCAACCCCTGAGCCACACTGGCCAAGCTCGTCTTACTTTTTACATTTCAGATCAGTTCCAGGCCATGTTGGCTGCCCAATGACTTTACCGTGCTGCCATAAATTTTTAAACTTGTCTCCGATGCTAAGTGAAATGCCCCAAACGAATTTAGTCCAAATGAACATTTTCATCGCTAACTCTGGTTGCACCCAGTGGGGATTTATTTATTTTTTTACAACGTTCTAAAACGTACTTCAAGGACTCCTGTCGGCAATCTAGCTCTGCATTTCAAACTCTCAATGCCCTTCCAGCCAGCACTGCTTGCGCGCTATCTTCAGCGACGCCTCTCACGCTGGTACTGCATACTGACTTTGGACGTAAGTCATTTTCATAAAGAAAAACAGCACTTCCAAGGGTGGCAGGGTCACGCACGATTTCTTTTACTGACTATTCCTGAAAACCACGTTGAGATTTTACATGTTATCTTAAGATCGGAATGTGAAATAAAAGAGGTGAGACGTCGTTACCCAAATCATTTCTGGAGCCGGTGTTTCAGGTGTCAGGGCGTGGCCGTGGTCCACCGTGGGTGATCCTCCGTGGGACGGGGCCGTGATTTCAGTTGGACAAATCGTGGTCAGGAGAGTGCCGAGCCCTTCGTCATATGGCCAGTGTGTTTCAGGCAGCAAAGTCACTGTCATGAAAAACATAACTGGCCCTCGCTGGTCTGACCCAGTGGATAAAGCACCGGCCTGTGGACTGAAGGGTCCCAGGTTCGATTCCGGTCAAGGGCACGTACCTTGGTTGCAGGCTCCTCCCCAGTCTGGGCGAGTATGGGAGGCAACCAGTCGATGCGTGTGTCTCTCTCATGTCAATGTTTCTCTCTCTGTGTGTCTCCCCCTCCCATTCTCTCTAAACATCAATGGAAAAATAGCCTCGGGTGAGGATTAAAAAAATAAAAATCACGCAAGGAGTGAACTTACTAAGAGGACCTGGCCGAGGGGAGGGCAGGTCCTGCAGCAGCTTCCGGGCCCTCCTATTTGTGCCAGTTAATTTACGGACCCAGGGCCGCGCATATTCAGGTCACTTTCAAGCTAAGGGGGTTTGGCAGGTGCCAAGCCCTACAACGGAGGAATTCCCCCCCCCCTCTCTCTCTCTCACACACAACACACACACACATATTCACACACCCACTTCCTGCGGGGGATGGGGGCAGCCCCACCCAAGGGAGGCCAGGAGTGTGGCCCAGACCGGCACCAGTGGCCTGGGGACCATGACACACAGAGGGCAGCGGCCTGAGGGGACCATGAGGGCGTGGCTTCCTGGGGGGCCCAGGGGAGGCGAAGTGGTGGCCCAGAGACGGAGCACAGGACTGGGCAAGCAGACAGTTAGACAAGGAGAAGAAAGAGGCGCTGAGCCCGGCCGGCATAGCTAAGTGGTTGAGCGTGGATCTATAAACCATGGTGCGACGCCCAGTCAGGGCACATGCCCCGGGTTGTGGGTTTGATCCCGGTGTGGGGTGTGCAGGAGGCAGCCGATCCGTGATTCTCTCTTATCATTGATGTTTCTATCCCCCTCTCCTTGCTCTTCCTCTCAGACATCAATAAAAATATTTTAAAAATGAAAAAGAGACGCTGAAGCCAGACTCCATGGGGTTTGGTATCAGCGCTGCCACTTACCAGCTGCGTCTCCTTGGACAAGTCACGTCCCCTCTCTGTGCCTCAGTTTCCTCCTCTGGAAAATGGGATGGTGTTAAGTGCACCTACATCAAAGGGCTGTTGTGGGGATTGTTGCTACCGTGTAGACGGCAACATTAGGTATTTAACCCAACACACGGGCACATTGGAAGGGGCCTCCGTGCTGGTGGAAGCGGGGAGGGATGAGCTGGGGGAGACGGAAAACAAAGAGAGTCGCCTGTATGAGCCGAGCGGGCGGATACACTCCACCCCGGGCACCTAAGATCCATAATTTCTTCAGCTTTTCCATTTTTAAAGAGAATGCTAGCTGTTCAAGTCCCACACGGCTCCGGTCAGAGGCTGCAGCCGGCGCTGGCTGGTCCCACCCCCTCGCCCTCTCCCTGGCCCAGCGGCTCCGGCATGCGGGCTCGGGGGCTGGCACGGTGGGCAGGACGGGCCACCGCGGGCCGGCGGGCCGGCTGCCTTATCGCGCCGGGCAGAACGAACAGCGTGGGGCCTGACACGGGCCCGCCCCATGGCCACAGCGGGGCGGCCGGCTTTTTTCCTGACCATCTTTGAGCCTGAGATCAGACACAGGGAAAGATTAAAACAAATATGAATTTAATCAAGGGATTCTGCTGTCCTGGGGTGAAACAGGAGCCCGCTGACACACAGAGGCCGGAGCACTGGGGAGCCAGAGTTGAATCAAAGCCGCCTGCTTCCCACTAACCACTCGGATGATCCTATCATCACAACAAGAAAGGAAAACAATTATTTATTCTTTTTGATGTTGCAGCTCAGCAGCGACTTGCTTTCTGAAGAGCAAGGTCAAAACCAAGTTATTGTTTCTGCCTGAAACTTTGACGGGGACGCGGAGTTCTTCCGTGTGACCTACTTCCGTGCGAGGAGCGGGCAGTGGGAGAGGCTGCTGGCTCCTGGGCCGTGGGTGGTACTTCCTCCCGCCTCCGCCTCTCACCCCTCTTCCCCGCTCTTCCCCGCTCTTCCCGTGAAGGACCCGAGTACGAAGTCGTGGGGAACACAGGCTGCGAGCAGTGTGTCTGTCCCGGGGGAGAGCCAGGAGCCGAGTTCTCTGGACTGACACCCCCACACGCCCCAGGCGTGAGGCTCAAGGCCCAGCATACACCCACGAACACCTCAGCAGACCTACTATTTTCACGCGCGTGGGCCCAACTTGCAATGTCCAGCCCTGTGTGTCTTCCTCTGCTACCCAGAGCCCTGACCAGAAGCCCACTGAGTTCCCTCCCCCTCCCACCCCCCCTCCGGCCCTGGGGGGCAGCCTGAGCCAATGATGGTTGGGGCGTTGGTGGGCAGGTGCCCCGGGCCCTCTGCCTCGAAGGGGTGACTCAGGGGCATCTGTTCCACACACTCCCAGCCGTCCCCAGCGGCGTTGGGCTCTGGTGGCTCACGGTGACACTGGCTTGATTTTGCACGTTTTGCCAGCGCCTTCCTTCTCTGCGCAGCTTGCGGTCCCACGGCTCACACCAGCTCACGGGAGCCCGGCCCGCACATCGCTGTCCAGCTCTTCACCCAGCTGTGGCATGCCGGGAGCTGGAAATCAACCACATGCGCGCATTTACACCAGGGCAATTGGCAGACGCTACCACCCAGGGATTATTTATTTATTTATTTCAGAAAACCAGTTCACCTTCACATCACTGCTCATTGTCCGGCTCCCTCCTCGGTGTGTCTTGGCATCACCTCCCAAAGGAACTTGCACACATGCCCTTACTCAGGGTCAGCTCCTGGGGAAACAAAAATTCACACAGCTCCCCTGAGTCTGGAGACCGAGGGCAGTCAGCTCGCTCACGGGAGACAGGAGGCCCTGTTCCAGGCTTGTCCTCTGCTGCCGGCCCTCCGTCCTACCGCACCCCCCCCCCCCACACACACACACACACGCACACGCACACCCTGCACAGCCCGTCTGTCCCCGACCCTCCCCACACCCTCTGGGGACACCCACGGCTTACACTCACCAGCACCCTCTCTACTCCCCCTGGCGGTGCCACCTGGCCTCCCTCAGGGAGGTGCGAAGGGGTCTGAGTGGTCCCCCTGCTCCCCCTCCTGCACATCTAACCCTTCACCACCGGGAGCGAGTTTTTCTCACTGGAGACGCAAAGCTGAGGACGGCGGCCCTTGGACCTGGTCCGAGCCCTGTGACCTGCTGTGTGTGGGCAACGAGGCTGAAGTGACGGGGCGCCCAGTCTGGGCCCGGCCTGGCGAGGGCGTCACTGTTTCTTATCTGTGACGTTGACCTAGGTGCTGTGCTGAGGGGGGGGGGGGTCCAGCCCCCATGTCCTTCCTCGGGCAACCAGAGCCCTGACCAGTGGGCGCCACAGGACGAGCTGTAGGCTCCGCACCCGACTCCCCCAGCTTAGGGCTGATCTCTGAAAACAAAAGCACGTGCGGGGGGTGCGGGGGTGCGGGGGTGTACAGGGGGGTGGAATGGCTGGTCGGTAAACCCCTCCCCAGCTCCCAAGAGACAGACCTTCAAACCTTAAAGGAGGCGAGTGGGACGGGAAGGGGACCCAGGGCACAGCCGCCTCCTTCGCGGGGATGGCGGGCGTGGGCAGCCGCCTGGGGCCTTCACGCGAGGAGGCCACGCACCGCACCACGTGGCCACGACCCGCACCCAAGGTCAGCCGGGCTCCCGAGGGGAAGGAGGAGGGCGCCTCGGCATTAATAGCGCTGGCGGCAAGGTAAGGCCGCCCGCCCGCCCACTCCTCGCCCTCGCCCGCAATTATGCCGGCGAGGCTTTCATCCCCACGCGCGCTCGCGGGCAGGTGATTGTTGTGTGCCGGCCTTTTCTAGTCTCCTCTGCCTTTCATGCCGGGGACCGTGCCGCGGGGTCAACGCGCCTCCCCCGGCCCCTCTCCCGGCTCCGGTCCCTTTAGAAAAACACCCAAAGCCATAATTTGTCTTAGAATTTCTTTTGAAACAGCTACAAGAAAGACTAACGACTGCTCTTTTCCCTCTGTTTCTGATCCCAGCCACCCCTTTATCTGGCTTTCATTAGAGCCTCGGCCGCGCCTCTTTTGTGGGGGAGACTGGAGAGCGCGAGGCAGTTTCCCAGCCGCTGTGATGTTGCTAAAGATTAAAAAGGAGCTTTGAAGCCGCACCAGTTCCATGCGCGCCCCCTCGGTCCCGGACCTCAGCAAGACCCACGCCATCTGGCAAACCTGCCATGAAGACAAAATAAAGTGATTGAAACAGTCTCTTCAAAGCCACCGCGGCAGATTTGTTGATTCGAGCGTTATCTCTCCTGCGAGGCCCTCAGAAGTCACCAGAACACCTCGGCAATCTCAGGCAGGCCTCGGTGGAGCGGTGGAGCCGCCGGGCCGAGGCTCAGAGGGGCTGGGCCTGGCGGGGCCGAGGGATGGGCTGCAGGCCGCTGGCCGCTGGACGCTGGCCGCGGGCCCGGGACACGCAACAGTTGGATGCAGCGCCGGCCCTAATGACGGCTGGCAGAGAGGCCTCCCCCGGCTCCCGCCTGGGGTCCCCCCGCAGCGGGGGCGCCTGACACCCACCAGACGGACAGGACGGGAAGCCGCCTGCTGCGGGGCTGCTGAGCAGAAGGGGGCGGCGGGGAGATGAAAGCCTGCTGCCCTAATTGCAACCGACAGCCCATTAGTAACGCCCTGGCAGCTTCCATATCAGGCTCTGCTTCTCACGGCTCCCGGCTGGGCAAGGCCTGGGCAGATGGCTGTCTGCGGGGCCCATGGGAGGGTCTCCCTTGGCTGGCTGAGCCCGGGACGAGCGAAGATCCCGAAGGGGCAGAACCAAAGCCCGTCCTCCATTAATGCCGCCCAACACCGCGTGACCCCGAGCCCAGCCCTCTCTGGACCCCAGATTGCGCTCCTGCAAAAGCGGCACAGCCCGGCCGGCGGGGCTCAGTGGCTGAGCGTCGACCTATGAACCAGGAGGTCACGGTTTGATTCCCGGGCAGGGCACAGGCCTGGGTTTCGGGCTCCATCCCCAGTAGGGGGCGTGCAGGAGGCAGCCGATCAGTGATTCTCTCTCATCATTGATGCTTTTATCTCTCTCCCTCTCCCTTCCTCTCTGAAATCAATAAAAATATTTTTTAAAGGGCAGAGTCTACCCCCGCGGGCAGAGTTCCTCTCGTCTTGTTGGGTAGCACTGCCCCGAGGCCAGAGCCTGGGCCATGGGCGCGCTGCTGGCCCGGATGGAGAACCTGGAGGAGACGCCATCAGAGCCAGGACCGCAGCTGAACAGAGGCCCCCGACACACGAAGCTGCAGCCCAGGAATTGGGAGGGCACCGCCCCCCACACCCCTGCAGACATGAGGACGCACAAGTCATGCTCCTCTCAGTCACTCGGCGGTCCTCGCGCTACAAGTTGGGAGTTGGGGTGCACTATTCAGGCGCTGGGGAAAATTGGGGCCCATGAACAGTCCTGAGAGGGCCAAGGCGAGGTCAAGAGGGAGTGGGTGGTCCTCTGGGTCCCCCTCCTTCCTCCGGCAAGCTTCTCGGCTTGTATCTGTGACACACCTTGGGCTTCGGGTAAAACCTCCGGCTTGTTTGAAGGTTCTGCCGATTTCAACACAAATACGATGTGACTGCTACAGGTCTACCAGCCCCTGCTCCTTCCTTCTGGCACCCCAGGTTCCAGGAGGTCGGTCAGACCCCGCTGAGCACAACTAAGAGCTCAGCCCCGTTCTACCCAGTTTCAGTGAAACGATGGACTTACAGAGTCTGACCCGGATCAGCCACGGGGATCTACCGAAGGCCGGCTCCGCACTCCCGCTGGGAGAATGTAACCCCTGCCGCTCCCCCCAGGAGAGCTACCTGTGGATGTCCACACC
Source organism: Myotis myotis (assembly GCF_014108235.1). Classification (NCBI taxonomy): domain Eukaryota; kingdom Metazoa; phylum Chordata; class Mammalia; order Chiroptera; family Vespertilionidae; genus Myotis; species Myotis myotis. The sequence goes on from NW_023416323.1 coordinate 41,286,651, forward strand.
CACAGAGGATGGGATAAATCACATTCTGCTTCTAAACCAGCGGGAGGACCACTGGTCACAGACCGGGGGACCACTCACCCATCCCTCTCCCTTCGCCCCCTCCCGCTGGCCCTGGCAGGACCAGGCAGGGTTCCAGCTCCTCCTTCGCTGCCCTGAACCTTTCGGGGGCCCAGAGAGGGAGCTCCTCGTCACAGCTGGCCCCACCACCCTGCCTTCCTCCTAGAAGCACAGCTGGCCCAGGGTGGGAGGCCCACCGCGGAGACCTCCTGGCATCTCGGCAGGGATGTGCCAGCATGAGGTCAGGCCTCCCGCTGTGCGTCCTCCCCGCGGGGGGCAGGAAGTCCGGCTCCCAGAGAGGCAGGGCCACAGAGCAGCACATGGGAGCGGCAGCTGCTCACCAACCCTCCTTTTCTAACCATTTTCTCTGCCTGGTGAACTCCTACTCATCCTGCAAAACCCATCTCCAAGTCACTCCTTTAAAACATTTCTAACTTTCCTTCTCCCTCGGTTCGCATGCCACATCAGGCACACCTGCCTTGGGTAGGTCTGAAATTAAATGATGATAATTTTTCCAGGAAGAGTAAACATCTGGAAATCAAAGGACCTCAGTGCAAATCCCTGCTCCCTTATTCACCAGCTGTGAGACCTTGGACATGTCATTTTGTTCTCTCTGAGCCCCCAGTTCCCCATCAATAAATTTGGGGGGGGGGGAGAAACTTATAAGGTAATATACATCAGGAGCCTACAATTATGTCCAACACGTAGAGACACTTAAGAGAAGCGAATTTCACTCCTTCCCTAACAGAATGTGAGCTTCTCAAGGGCAGGAACCAGCCATTCATTCATTCATTCATTCATTCATCATCACTGAGCTCCTATGAAGGAGCTACGCCTGAGTCAGAAGCCGGGTTCTACAGCAGGTCCAGGTGCCCCTAATGCTCCGGTTGCTCTTCCTCGCCCGTGGACCTCCAGCACCTGCTGTGGCTGACACTGTCCACACCCGTCCCAGGCAGGTGAGCCAAGGGCAGGTCTGCAAAGTTCAAGTGCAAGTGGCCTGACCCCAGGAACTCCAAGTCTGAGAGCAGAGGGCAGAGCTGCATTCCCCCTGATACTGTTGACTCTTAGTCTGATGGGAAAGACACATGTACCGCTGGCCGTAGAATTCCCTGTCTGACGGGGGAGACACGTGGCTCCTGCGCGTGGCCCAGCCTGTCACTGATGGGGTGAGATGTTCCTGTCACAGGAGGGCACCGCCTCTGACGGGCGAGGCCGTCTGTGCCCACAGATAGCTCGCGCGTCAGATAAAACAACATGGATGGAAAAAAGAGATCAATCCCAGGGCCCTTTGAAAACCTCGCTGCGCAGTGTCTCTGTCTGCAGACGCGGAAGCGATATCCCTGGCTCTGCAGACGCACCGCAGGGCTGGACACAAATGACACAGCATCCGAGCCTCCGTGCCTCCAGCCCGGCCCCCTCGCCAGAGGATCCAAGCCAGCGCTGGCCCGAGGCCCCCGTCCCTGGCATCGCCTGCCAGCCTTGCCAGGGGAGGGAGGCTTTCTCATGATCAGGGACATCTGGGCTGGCCGAGATCCCGGAGGCCACCGACATGAAAAGCGAGGGGCCCGGCGGAAACACCATCTGCACATCATAACGCAGCTCGGTTCCCGGAGGCCGCCTGCAGCTGCGGCCGGGCTGCCCGGGGACACGCAGAGGAAGACACCAAGCGGCCGGGAGGGGGACAGAGGGCAGAGCCAGACTGGAGTCGTTCCCGCTGACATTCCACGCACTTTGGAGATGAAAGCCACTGGGTTTGTCTCCCTGTCGCTGCTGGGTCCACAGGCTGCACCAGCCCCGAAGCTGACTGGGGGGCACGAACGGTACACAGCTGTGCTCATGGGCTCAGATTCTAGAGCTGTGCTGCCTGGGTTCGTTTTTCAGACCTGCGCATTGGAGACGGTACGAATCCTATCCCCTACCATGGGGTTGCTGTGAGAATTCAAAGAAGTAATACACGCCTTGAGCCCTACACTTAAGACTTTCGCACATGTTATATACGTCGATAACATTTCATTATAAAAGAGGGCGCCCTAGCTGGTTTGGCTCAGTGGATAGAGCATCGGCCTGCGGACTGAAGGGTCCCAGGTTCGATTCCAGACAAGGGCACATGCCTGGATTGTGGGCTCCATCCCCAGTAGGGGGCGTGCAGGAGGCAGCCGGTCAATGATTCGCTCTCATCATTGATGTTTCTCCCTCTCTCCCTCTCCCTTCCTCTCTGAAATCAATAAAAATATATATATATTTTTTAAAAGCCCTAACTGGTTTGGCTCAGTGGATAGAGAGTCGGCCTGCAGACTGAAGGGTCCCAGGTTCGATTCCGGTCAAGGGCATGTACCTTGGTTGTGGGCACATCCCCAGGAGGGGGTGTGCAGGAGGCAGCTGGTTGATGTTTCTCTCTCATCGATGTTTCTAACTCTCTATCCCTCTCCCTTCCTCTCTGTAAAAATCAATAAAAAAAATATATTAAAAAGAAAAAGAGGGCATGTGTGTCCCCCGCCTGATTTAAAGAGGTGCTCAGTCACTGTTGGCTCTTATCATCTTTGTTATCTCCCCTCCTAGACGCCATCCTTCCTGAGGCTCTAGGAGCTGGCACCTGCAGCAGGTAGAGCTATTGGGGCTATTTCATGGGCCGTCCTCTGCAAGGCCCCGCCCCCAGCACCAAGGCCACAGCTGATTGGACAAGGCTTAGGACATGGCCAAAGCAAGCTCATGTATGGCGGCTGAGCAGACTGTGGATTGTGGATTGGTGATCACATTGAGCCACGTAGAGCAAAGGAAGGAGGAGGAGGAGGAAAAAGAGACGGGCAGAGAGGAAAAAGACACAGGGTTCCCAAGACAGAGAGAGGGGGTGGGGGAGAGGGAGAGAGAGATGAGAGAGGGAGCGGAGACCTCCGATCCCAGGCTTTTCCTTTCCTAGTAGACGAGGCTGAACGGTATCTCCTGACCTTGGAGCCTATGAGATGAGTCCTGCCAAGAAGCAGGACACGCATGCACATGTGCACACATACCACACAGCACATCACTTGCATCCTACCAACATCCACGCGCCCACTCCTTTTCACCTTCTCTTTACAATTCCTCTCCCACATCTGAACACCTGTGCCTAGCACAGTGCCTGGCACAAGATAGGCACTCAACAAAACTGATGGAGGACAAAACTGATGGAGGGAAGGAGGGAGGCAGGGAGGCAGGGAGGGAGGGAGGCAGGGAGGGAGGCAGGGAGGCAGGGAAGCAGGGAGGCAGGGAGGCAGGGAGGGAGGGAGGCAGGGAGGCAGTCCTTGTGCTTCCCCTTGCCCATCGGATCGAGGACTACAGGTTTATCTTTGTCTCGGCAGAATCTGAGTCCCAGCGACTTCTGAGGTTGTCAGCAGTGGGCACTGTGCTGGACTCGCTGCCCTCCAGCAAGCAGCGCCGAGGCCACGAGGGCAGAGGCAGCCCAGACCCCCACATGGACAGCCGCCATCTGCTGCCTTTTGCTCACGCAGAGGCAGGCGGCTGGGGCAGCTCCCCCTGAGACCATGAGCAACCCTGGAAGCTGCCTTGTCAACAGGCTGTCACAGCGAATCGCCTCAGGCCGCTGCATCCCCAGAGCTGCCCAGGGAGCCAGCCTCGGCCCCCAGCACACACACATGCTGGCGCCAGGTTGGCCAGTCCATGCTGCCAGACGGGGGCACCTGTTACAGCTACCGGGGCCTGGGCTCTGGAAATGCCACCTCTCCCTGCCCCCCCCCCCCGCCCCGCCCCCCGGGGACACAGGGCAGGCACCCCAGAGTACCCTCCCCCACTCCCTCCTGCTCCTTCACACTCCGCTCCTCCCTTCCCTGGCCCTCGCGCCAACCACACAGGCCGCGCAGGGCTGGTTCTGCCCATTCCCCAGAGGGGAAAACTGAGGTTCAGACAAAGACAAGAAGAAAGTCGCCCAAGAAAAATTCGCCTTGGGGGTGCCTCGCCCAGTGGGGCTCTGAGGATCCCAGAAGGGCAGAGGTGAGCGTCTCGGGCCCCTGATGTTCACGGCCTTTAGTCTGCCTGGGCCACGGGGTCAGCCACCAGGAAGCCTCTTCCCTCTGTCAGCCATGAGGGGATAGCTGTGAGGGGTCCCCGCCAGGCTCCCCCAGAACTGCCCCGTCGGCCAGGTGCCCAGCACATCAGCGGTGCTGCAAGCTCCTCCATTGGGGCGCTGAGGTCCGCAGGCGCAGCGGTGCTGGGAGCTTGGCTCAGGGTCAGAAGTCTGGCCAGCCCCTGCCTCGGCCCCGGGCCTCTCCTGAGGCCTGGGCCTGAGAGAGCGGCCAGAGGCCATTTCCTGGGAGCGCCACACACCCCAGGGTGGCGGGGGGCAGCCTTCCCCAGCGGCTCTCTCTTCCACTTCCTCCTCCTCCTCCTCTGACTCTTCAGGAAGCCACCTGTCACTTCCTGTCTCCGTCCTCAACCAAAAAGACCCTCAGGAGAAGGAATCCTTAACAAAACAGTAGCAATTATTCATTCCTTCACCCAACACGTACTTCCAAGGGACTGTGCTGAGCCCAGCGTGGCTGGAGGCTGCCCAGTTCCTTGCGAACCGCACCATCACAGCCGCAAGCCAAGAGGGCGACAGAGGTGGCTAGCAAGACAGAAGTCGCACTCTCGGGTAACCGAACCCCAAAAGCTCCTCACCTTTGCCATGTTCTGTTGGTAGGAGCAGGTCTCTAGCACATAAATCCCAGGAGGCAGGAACCCGGAGGGGTCCTTGTAGAGTCGGACCCACACAGCGGGGTCCGGTTCAGTTGGCACGCCGTGTGCCTATGATGTGCCGGGCACCGTCCTGGAGCTGGGAATAGAACGTGAGACGAGGTAGGGTTTCTATCTCCCAGGAACTTTTTCTGCGAAGTGTTTTCCACTTCCTGCTCTTACTCATTTTCCTGGGCTGTGAGCCCTGGGGGGGGGGGGGGGGGGGGAGCCCTAGACAGGACCTGTGGAGGGGGAGGGAATTACTCCCTCTGCAGTGTGACTGTGTTAACCAGACCCTCTTCCTCCATCCCAGGGTCATGGGAGGGAAGAAAAGGCACAGAGAGTAAGCTAGCGCCAGGGGCACAGCGCCAGGGGCACACCCACTGTGCGGGCTGTGGATGCCAAGGAGACAAGACCAGACCCTGCCCTGGGGGAACAGACAGGTACACTCGTGGGTTTGGCCTGGAGCAAGGCATGTCACCATGAAGGCCAGACCCACAGGGCAGTGGGCAGAGCGGTTCTCCTTAGAGCAGTGGTTCTCAACCTGTGGGTTGCGACCCCTTTGGCGGTCGAAGACCCTTTCACAGGGGTCGCCTAAGACCGTCCTGCATCTCAGATATTTACATGACAGAACAGTAGCAACATGACAGTTATGATGTAGCAACGAAAATAATGTTATGGTTGGGTCACAACATGAGGAACTGTATTTAAAGGGCCAGAAGGTTGAGAACCACCGCCTTAGAGCAAAAAGGGTTAAAGCCAATGGTGGAAACCAAGCTTCACCCCATACTTGGAGGCCTTTCCATATCAGCACCTGCGATTTTTACTATTAGAATTGCTAGGTCGCCCAAGGAGGGACGCACGAGGCCAGAGTGGTGAGGGATTATGAATTTATTCGATCATCCGCACACCAGGTGGCTGAGCCTGGATGGCTCCAGCACCCAGTGAGGGGAGTCAGCGGCTTTTAAAGGACTTTTGGCGGGATTTTTTTCTGGGCGTAGACTCCTTTATGCAGACCTGGAGGGGAGAGAACGGCATGTGGTCACCACAAGTGAAAAGTGGTCTCAGCAAAGGGAATGTCCATAGTGAAATGACCTGAGAAGCCAGTTCTCCGGGAAGGGGTATCAACTCAATTGCTCCATCAAACCTAACAAGAGTCCCTCCGTTACCAGTGAGCTGGCTGTGCTGGGTCTGGCATCAGTACAGGGCTCCATAAACATTGTTCAATGGGGACAGAAATAAGGGGAAGTGGGATGGGAGGGAGGGAGGAAGGGCGATGAAAAGAAAAGTCAGAGGAAGGAAAAGGGGGGGGGAGGGAGGAAAGAGACAGGGGGAGGAAGGAGGACAGAGACAGGAGGCAAGAGAGAAAGAAAGGAAGGAAAATATGCAGCGAGGGAAAGAAAAAGACAGAGAAACAGAGATTTGGAGGGAGGGAGGGAGAGAGACCAGAGAGGGACAGAGAACGGAGAGAGGAGGGAGAGCGACACGAGAAAGGGAAGATTCGGGGCAGTGGCCCCGCCCCCAGCCCGGACTCCGCCCCCCGGCCCGCAGGCTGCAGCGCCCCCTCCAGCCGCCAGGGGCCGCCACGCGCCGCCGGCCGCTCCCCGCGTGCGCCGCGGGCCCTCTCTCCCGCCTCCGCGCTGGCCGCTCGCCGACCCGCCGCCGCTCTCGCGCCGCGGCCGCGTCTCGTTCGCCGCGTCTCCGTGAGGGGCCTCGCGCCGCCGGCGCCCGCCGTCCCCCTGCCTCGCGGCGCTGGGTCTCGCGGGCCCCGCTCCCGCCCTCCGCTCGCCTGGCCCGGACCGGAAGCGGCGGCGCACGGCCTGGGCCTGGCGCGGGGGGCGGGCACCGGGGCCCGGGCGGACATGGGCAAGAAGCACAAGAAGCACAAGTCGGACAAACACCTCTACGAGGGTGAGGAGAGGGCCGCGGGGCGGGGGCCGGCGGGCCGCGGCCGCTCCGGCGGCTCTTCGCGCCTTCGACTCCCCCTCCTCGAGCGCCCGAGGCGGCCGGGCCGCGCCTCTCCCCGGGCAGGCCCGGATCCGCGACGGGGGCGCGGCGCAGACCCGACGGGCGGGGGCGGGGCGGCCACGGGACCCCTGGCCCGGGCGGGGCGCGGAGGGCGGCGTTCGGGCACCCACGGGGCGAGCGCCCGTCATTCAACAGGTGCTTCGGGGGCGCCCCCTGCGGGCCCAGCGCCGCCCGCCCCGCGGCCCCTGCACGGTGGGCCTGCCCGCCGGGCCCCGGAGCCTCCGTGAACCGGCCTCTCCCCCCGCCCTCCCCCCAGAGTATGTGGAGAAGCCCCTGAAGCTGGTCCTCAAGGTGGGCGGCAGCGAGGTCACCGAGCTCTCCACCGGCAGCTCGGGGCACGACTCCAGCCTCTTCGAAGACAAGAGCGAGCACGACAAGCACCGCGACCGGAAGCGGAAGAAGCGGAAGAAGGGCGAGAAGCAGGGGCCCGGCGAGGAGAAGGGCCGGAAGCGCCGGCGCGTGAAGGTGAGTGCGGCCAACCCCGCACCGGCCGCGCCTCCTCCGCCGCCCCCCGCCCCCGCCCCCGCCCCCAGTGGACCCGGCCTCTCCGCGCCCTGCGCCTCTTTAAAGGCTGCCCCGTGGCGAGGCGGCGCGGGGCCGAGTGGGAGCACCGGCCGCCGCTCCGGGGGATGGTTTAGGCTCCAGCTGCGCTCGCACCAGGTGCGGGAGCCGCCCGCCCACCTGCCGGGCCCCGGGACCAGGTGGGCGGGACTCCGTTCGGCAGCGAATGGGATCCGCCCGGGTCCGCACCTGTGGTTCCGAAATGACGGTCCTCCCGAGGCCACGCGCGCTGAACGGGCGGCTCCCACCCTTTGAAACAGCGTTTGCGTCTGTCGGAGAGAAAACTGGGTCGAGATCTTTCGGGGACAGGACACCAGGAGTGAAAATAAGCATTTTCTTCACCGTTGGCGGTTAGTAGATGGAGAGGAAGCCCCTGCCGCCACGGGGTGCACGCTGAGCGAAATCGTGATCACGCCCCGTCCCTCCGGGGACGCTCACCTGCCCGTCTCTTCCGCGTCTTCATCTCGCCTGCCGCGTCGATAAGCTGGGACGCAGGGGTCCGTCCCCCTGGAGCGGGCATTGGGCTGTTTCTATCTTTCTTACTGTTTCGGCCAGAGCTGCAGCAAATATTCTTGTGGACATTGGGCCTTGAACGACACAGGAGTTAGGGGCGCTGACTCCCCCCCACCCCCCCACACCCCCCGTGCAGTCGAAAACCTGCATGCAGCCTGACTCCCCAGAAACTTGAGTTGTCCCCCGGTGTCCAGGAGGGATTGGTTCCAGGACGCCCCCCCCAGGATACCAGCCTCCAAAAAGCTCACATCCCCTGTGTAAAATGGCGTAGATCAGTGCATCCACTCAGCCCTCCCCACCCGGGCTCCCGGCAGGAGGCATTTACGGAAGAAAGTCCACATAGGAGCGCACCCACTCCTGTGCTGTCAGGGCCGAGTGTACACTGTGAAGGGAAGTGTCTCCGGGGTGTGCGCCCCGGGGTGGGAGGGTTTGGAGCCGGTGAAGGCCTCTCCGGCCTTCCTGTCCTCGGTCCTGTTCCTGGTTCAGCTGATGGCTGTGCCCCTGTGCTCACCCATCCGCAAGGCATGAGCCCCATTTCTCTTCATGTTCATCAACACCTGCCATGTACAGACATCTTAGCTTTTGCTGATGACAGAGGTGGAATCCTTCTGGTTTTTACATGTATCACTCCTAGAGGTCGAGGGAGCTTCGCTCATTTCCTGACATTTCCGGTTTCTTCTGGGAATTAGCTACGATGCTCTCCACCCATTTTCCGTTGGGTTGTTTGCCTTTTGTAGATGTTCTTCATGTAATCTGTGCTGAGACTTCGGGGTGTGTGCGTTGCAGGTACTTATCTCTGCCGGTAGCTGGCCTTTCAGCTTGTTTATGGGGAAGAAAAGTTTTTTCTACTCTTGAGTCATAAAGATTCTTTTCTCTGAAGTTTTAAAGGTTTGCTTTGTACATTTCAGTCTGCTATCCTGGGGTTTACTGTTGTGTCTGGTATGAGGCAGAGACTATATTCATTTTTCTTTTCTGTGCAGACGACTGGTTGTCCCAGCACTGACTCCCCGTTGTCTTTATTCCCAATGATGCCGCCTCTGTGACAGCCAGACTCGCTGTGCGCGTGGGTCTGTTTCTGGGTCCGCAGTCTGTTCTCGGTCGGTTCGTCTGTCCCTATGTCAGACCACGTTGTCTTCATTACTGTCACTCTGTACAGGGGCTGTGTACCTGGTCAGACTCTCATGGTCACCTTTTTCAGAACTGTTGTGACGGCTCTTGATTTTGACCTGCAAGATAAGTTATACGCTTGGCTTGTCAGATTCCATGAAAAATCCCATCTTCCAGTTTGGGTTGGCATTACATTTCATTTATAGATAACTCTGGAGAGAATCGATTGTCACGAACATGGTAGATTTCCTTTATTCGGGTCTTCCACAGTGTCCTTTCAGTAATATTTCATACTTTTTCCCAAAACGTATTAGGTGTTTTTATTAGATTTATTCCTGGGTATGTATCTTGCTTTTAGGACAGTGTTGTTTTCTAAGTGGTTATTTCTGGCCTATACTGTCAAATCACTTTTCTTCCCTTTGTGAACATGTTATTTTCTCCTTTTCCAGTAGATGGCAGCAAAATACATGAAGATTTTTTAAAAGAATTTTCAGTGGCGTCTTATTTTTCTCCACTGAAATTAAGATGATTTCGTTTAAAGGTGTTCTGAGATATTTCTGCATTACCTCCCTTTGTTCCGTTTAGGAGGAAAGAAAGAGGCGCGACCGGGACCGTGTGGAGAATGAGGCAGAAAAAGACCTCCAGTGCCAGGCGCCTGCAAGACTGGACCTGCCCCCTGAGAAGCCTCTGTCGAGCTCTGTAGCCAAACAGGAAGGTCAGAGTAACAGGGAACTGTCCTGAGTGACGAGGCTGACACAGCCAGGGGAAGGCACTGGGTTTCTAGCTTTCAAGTTAAAGTTTGGAAGCCTTTTAATGGAATTTTTAAGTTTTCTTACTTCTCTGATGCATACGACCTTTAAACTAGCTGCAGTTTTGAATTCATACTTACTTATAAGGGAAATGGAGTTTCTGTGTGAGGTGTTTAATGATGGGTATGAATAAGTCATATAGAAAGGAAATAAGCTAAACAGTACTCTGTAGAATCTTCCTTTTTAAAGTGCTCTTTTCCTTTCTTCTTCGCTTTAGAAGTAGAACAGACGCCCCTTCAAGAAGCTTTGAATCAACTGATGAGACAGTTGCAGAGGTAAATGGGTTTTCCAGTCCTTTTGTAACGTGGACATTGAAAGGAGAAAGAGAGTATCCAAAACACTTTTCTGTTTTGATTCTTTAAGGCCACATTGTGTGGCCTGCATCCAAACGTACTTGATTTTAAAGTGGATGATAAATATTTTGCCTGGCAGTAAAGCCCTCCAAGAGGCTGGCTTTTAGTCGTTCCCCTTTAGTTTGTTTGAGCTGGCAGCTTGAAGAGTGTTACGCAATATTCTTAATGGCAGATTTCTTTTTAATCTGAAGTAACTTCTGATGTTCAAGCTTTAAACCGGGAATAAACAATACAGATATTTCCACTTGGTTTATAGATAAAAATACCTTCTGTGTATTTGTGCAGTGCTTATCATACTGTGAAAGTTCAGCGATTACTAAGCCTGGGGCAGGGGGCAGAATACTATAAATAGGATTTGTGCCACTTTTAAATGCAGGAATTGGTTCTAAAAATTTCAGTATCTAGATTAAGCCCATGTTAAGTCTGTAAAAGGGGAGAGAATAAGTCAGTCTTTATTAAAATGTTCTGATACTTCTCTATACTCAGAATTTCAGTTTTCAGCTGAAAGGCATGTCCCTGGCAGAGGGTTCGCAGGTGCAGGGCATGCACTCTAAGAACGCAGTGGGCCGGTGTGGGAACACCGCTTCGGTCGTGGCTCTGTATCAATGGCTGCTCTCGGGGTGGAGGTGATGTTCTCTGAGAGGCCTCGCAGACAGCGAGTGTCGCTCACAGTAACCGCTGTGGGCAGCACCATCTGCACAGGGAAGGTCCGGGCAGGGGTGTCTGCTTATTCTCGGTGTTGGTCTCCTCGCGTGGGCATCGTGCTGGGAAGAGCAACGGCAGAGTCACGCAGACCTGGTGCAGATGTTAACTCTGGTCAGACTCACGGCCTAGAACAAATGACTTGAGCCCTGAGTCTCTGTCCTCATTCTAAGTGAGGGCACCGCTTCCTGATGGCTTTGTGCGGGTAGCTGTAAAGTACATCAGTCTACCACCGGGCCGGTGACGTGGTCAGTACATTTTAAAAGTCACTGCTGCTGTTAGTTCTGAAGCCATTTTTTATTGTCATGATGATTTAGAATCAGAAAATTTTAGTATGCCAGATTTCCAGAGGAAAACCACTCTGATGACCTAAGTATATAAAACAATGGTTCTCAACCCTGTCAGTCCTGGAAATACCAATGCCAAATGCTTCAGTGCCGGTACCAGGACTCAACCTTAGAAACACCAGTGCCGACCCACCCTCCTTCCTCACGCAATTTTTTATTTTTAAATATATGTCTTTATTGATTTCAGAGAGGAAGGAAGAGGGAGAGAGAGATAAAAACATCAATGATGAGAGAGAAGCATTGATCGGCTGCCTCTTGCATGCCCCCCACTGGTGATTGAGCCCGCAACCCAGGCATGTGCCCTTGGCCGGAATCGAACCCAGGACCACTCAGTCCGCAGGCTGACTCTCTATCCACTGAGCCAAACAGGCTAGGGCCTCACGCAACTCTTAATGCCCTGGGTCTGAGGTAAGCCTCCCCTAGCCCGCTGGAGTTTTTATAAAGTTCCTCCAGTGAGAGTTGAGAGCCCCTGATAGAAAACACTGTCTCAAGTTTAGGGTATTACGAGGCCTTTTTAATGTCATTTTTTTAACACACCCCCACCTACACACACACACACACACACACACAACACAACACACGATAGCAGTCAAAATACATATGCTCACAGGGATGCAATAATATGGTGGCCCACCAAGAGTCCAAGCCAATAGTTAGAAACCATATGGAAGAGGGCAGGTATGCATTCACAGTTACTGTTTCCGCCTTTTCCCCTGTGGTGGATAAAAATACATAGTACTAATCACCCAAAGGCCAAGACATTGCTCAGTTAAGCTGGGGTTTTTTTTTTGTTTGTTTCATTTTTCCCTGTGTAGGAGGTACTACTAATTAATTTAACCTGCATATTTTAAAAGACTCTCTACAAGAGTACAATTATTACGTAAAACATCTTCACCTTGTTATGAAATAGTTACTAGTCTTTACAATTATTCCTGTAGTTTTCGGTGGAAAACATGTTAGCATACTACAGATTCTTTCTACATCTGAACGGTTTCCTCTGACCCCTGCTCTTAGACCAGTAGATATGTTTGTAGTAGAAGTAAAATTGCCTATTTTATATTTTCACAGAAAAGACCCAAGTGCTTTCTTTTCATTTCCTGTGACTGATTTTATTGCTCCTGGCTACTCCATGATCATTAAACACCCAATGGATTTCAGTACCATGAAAGAAAAGATCAAGAACAACGACTACCAGTCCATAGAAGAACTGAAGGTAACGAGCTTTGTGTTGTGATGGGACAAATAACAGCTCTCATACAAAGTAACACATCTTTATTCATTCGGGAGGCAAGCTCTTGGATCCTGTAGATATACAATCTTGGTAGAAACCTTCATGGCTGGTATTTAGAATCGTTCTGATTGAGTTTTTATTTTGCAAAGAATTAAGTTTACTTTAAAATCCGAAAATCTTTGTGTATTTCTGTCTTTGAAAACATTTTTGAGCTTGGAGGTACAAAAGCAGATGAAATAAGCCATCTGCTATCTTTTATTATTTGGGGGTTTTTCATAAAATTTTGAATTTCATATATTCCACAGTATATTTTCTCAACTGTTAAAATGAGAGGATATTGATTTTCAATTTCCGATCAGTACAGGTGAAGTTGATATTTTAATGAAATTGAATTTGAGTCGTTTCTTTTCCTAGACATCTAAGGTGTGCATGTCTTCTCACATAAAGAATAAGTTGGCTGGTCCAGAAGTACTAGTTTAATGAAAGTCACTTGCTCTCTCAGATCACTTTGGCCATATTTGTTGAGCATGTTTCCTTCAACTCTAAAAGGAAGGAAATTAAAAACTTGCAAGTAAAGAACCTACAAGCCACTAAAATGATGTACATGCCTAATGTTATAGTTGAAGTCTTTTCCATCTTTACATAGTCTTGGTATATGTTGATTTGAGAGGTGATACTTTTTAATCTTCATCCGAAAAGGAACCACGTGTGTTTTAAATTAGCTTTGTACCAAACCACCACAGATTACACTGGTTTGGATATATATTTTGCCTTTATTTTTTCTGCATAAGCATCGTAGTGTGCATCTGACCTAATCAGCTATAAAAGGAAAATCCGGCAGTAAACTATATCTTTATTTTATTTTATTTTATTTTATTTTTTTATCCACATGTCAGTCAGCTGAGAGTTATGAATAACACCAGCATTGAATTCTCTCTTCCTCCCATTTTGAATGGATAGATAATAAATACCCCAGTCCTCTGGAAAACTGGAATTGCATTCTTGTGTCTTTAGAGAAATGGAAACTTTCCCCAACTTTTCATCTGGTGGAAATTAGGCTAGAACTGTTTATTTCAGCATATTTCCGACTTGATTATTGCTTAATGGAAAAAATCTTAACAGTTTGGGTTTTTTTCTCATAGTGAACAGTTTTCCTCTGAGCTTTGTCCTGTGATGACGGGAGAGCAGTGTGTCCCTAAGTGTTTTTGAGCAGATGCTTCAGGCTTATCATAATTAAAATGAACAAGTATTTTGAACTCTTTAGAGTTTTCTATATTACTACCTTTTTTTTTCCCCAGCAACCCAAAGTAATATTTATTAGCTTATCCAGCTCATTAGGCTGTTCAAGATTTTTTTAATTATGTGAAAAGTATGCAGAAGGGTCACTCAGGTCTCAGATGACCAAGTGCCATGACACAGAGGTCCAGGAAAGCCCAGCACATGACAGTGCTGAAGGCCCTTGGGACCCACAGGCTGCCTGTGCCCAGGAGGAGAATCCAGTGCCCTCGGGCCAGGGACCAGCCCAGTGTCATTTTGTGTGAATAATGGCCATGGAGTATCTCCCCTCACCGGCCTCTCCTTCCCCCAAGTAAACACTTAATAGTTCTTAGTGGAATGGAAGCTTTCCCAAATATCTGTCCAAGGGTGCTCACTTAGGGTCCCTTGGGTAGCCTTGGGGGGACCGGGAACCCGCTAAAATTACATGAGAAGGTCTGCTCCGGTGTGCGCATGCACACGCACAGGCTGTAGGAACAAGTGGGCCCATGGCTTTCATCACATTCTTGGAGGTGCAGGGTCCAGCAAAAGCCTGGCTGTTTAGAGACTGGGCCAGGGGCCGAGTCCACATGAACTTCGTCCACTTTGAATTTAATACCATTTTATTATGACCCTAGAATCAGTCTTCTCATAACTGGTAAGCAGTGCTCAGTACCTCTTTCTGTTCCATTTGACTGTTCTCAGCTGTCATCACTTTATTAAGTAGTGGCGTTCGAATGTTTTTTTGATTTGGAGGAGTTTGTTAGGGGGCATCAGATTCTTTTTTGTTGGATTTTTATCATTTTAGTTGAGTAAGGGCTTGACATAATCGCTCACATTTATGTGATGTAAAAATTACCCATGAATTGCTTCTCTGGCATATCTGTGTACTTTGAAATTTCAGTCAGAAATGTAATTTGGGGTCATTTGGCTCCTCCATTTACATGTTTCAGCTTTTTGAGGTTGTATAGTTTATTTCACATTGTCATGATTTTGCAACATTCTGCAAATTATGTTTAGCTTATAATAGCATCCACATAGGTAAAAGAATGTGTAAGCATTGGAACATTTTTGCTCAGTTTGGATTTAGTAGGAAATAATGTGATAATTTAGCCCTGGTCCCTGTTTTCAGTCAAGATCTGAAATAAAATTTAATAAATATATAGAAACTTAAGATTTTTTTAAACTAAGAATAACATTTCTAATTAGATTAACTACTCAGTTAAAATTATTCTATTAAATATGTGATAGAAGTATTTTCTTCAATTTCTTTTTTTCCTGTAAGATTAAAATTTTCATCTTGATATATAAAGTTTATATAGTTGTGAAATGTTTCAAAAATTTGGAAAAGAATGTAGGATATTTAAATTAGCAGTATTTGTGAGTTTTAAACTTTAATAAGTTGCTATTAATGTTCTTCAGTAAACATGAAAGAAGAGGGCGGGATGTTGTTTTCTTTTCATTTTTCGAAGGCCTGTCTGATTTGAAATCAAGAAAGAAGCGCACTTCGTTTTGTTTGAATGCGTTTTCCCCTTAACATTCTCTCTGCAGGATCACTTCAAGCTCATGTGCACTAACGCTATGATTTATAACAAACCAGAGACCATTTATTACAAAGCTGCCAAGAAGCTATTACACTCGGGAATGAAAATCCTTAGCCAGGTAAAGAAACTTCTTTGTCATAAATAAGAATTTTTATAAAGGTTGTATTCCTTTATTTTTTGTCATAGTAATACAGGTCCGGTTCAGTACTGGTTTTATTGTTTAGGCAGATCATATGTAAGTTGAAATATTCAATAAAACTTTTGAATAATATAGAGAAGAAAATGAAAGCAGGAAGATTCTCGTTTGGATTTGATACAAGTATTGGTGCTCACTTGTAATTACTTATACGAGGCTCTTGAATGGATACTCACCAGGTGGACTTGTACTTACAGTTTAAGAAACACCAGCCCGAGTTCCAGGGTGAGGCTGGGTAGGTGAGGGAGGAGCCGGGGGAGGAAGTGCTCCTCCCTTTGTCAGGGCGGGATCTGAAGTGGCAGCACAGGAACTCCTGGGACAAGAAAGACACACAAATGAGCACTAAGGGGCAGCTGTCTCAAAGCCGCCTGATGGGAGCTGTCCCTCCCGTTTGGGACGGGCCTTCGAGGTGGCAGAAATGTGGGCAGGGGCCCAGGCACATCCTCAGCTGTGTGACGGAGACCGCGTAACCACACGGCCTGCACAGCGGTGCTGCAGACAGTGGCAGGAAACTGTGGGTGTCGTCTGGGAGCGAGGGCTGATGACAGACCGTGAAGGGCGAATGGAGGCGATCGCTGTGGGAGAGAAGGGGAGCTCCCAGGATGAGCCACTTCTCGGAGGTTGTACTCACGGCTCCGAGTGGGATGGGAAATGGGCGCCTCGCCACAGCAGGAGTGGGGGCGGGTCTAGTGGGAGCTCTTGCCACTGACTCCTGGGCCCCAGGCAGGACCCGAAGCCCTGGGCGTCCGTGTCCTCATCTCCAGAGGGGGGTTTGACCTGTGTCCTCCGAGACCATCGCCCGCAGCGAATGCTGCCGCGAGAGGAGACCTGGCGTGGGGCGGAGACTGACCAAGAAGAGCAGGCGAAGAGAGGGTTTTTTTGCAAAGAAGAACTGTGTGGGTATAAGATAGCAAGGAGAAAAGCTGGAGCTCAGGCCCAGAGGAGTTAGGGACAGTAGGAGTGAGTCATGGCCGCACGTGTTCTCAGCTTTGATGGCGCGCCTGTGTCAGTTCCGCGTTACAGAGCCGCTGTGGTGTGCACATGGCTGAGTGTCTGCTGGGCTCTGAAAGGTTCTTGGACCCACTTCATAAGGGAAAGAAAAACATTTGGGTTGACAATTAATCCTTGCACTCCTAATATTTAGACATCAGTCCCATCCTCTCCTAAAGACTTAGGAAACTGTGATGTCAGCCAGTTACCCATCTTTGGCAAAATTTGCAGAGGGAAGAGAATGTAAAGTGTTTATCCCAGTCTTGGCAGAAAGACTCAGAGGACAGAACTGAGCCATGTCCCAGGTTTAAAAACCCACGATGCTTGTTGTTAACCCCATTTGAAGGAAAAGTGCTTCAGTTGCAGCCTTTACTGCAAACGAGGCACATGGATTTCTAGGAGAAAGTAACTCACAGGGCTAGCATATCCAAGGCAAGTGTCTTCGTGTTGACTCACCACTGTTACCACCATTTAGTGTCGGTGATGATGTAGTTAATAGAACATGCGAAAGAGTCCAGTATCCCCTGGAGTTTACTGGGGTGAGTTGGTTGGAGCACAGAAAATGAAGTTTCTCCTCCCTTTCCCTTTTCTGTTACCTTCCTTTTTCTCAGACCTCTTCCTGTTGAGGAGCCCTGCCCATCCTGTGTGATAGCTTCCTGTTGGCTTCTCTCCACCCCAGACGGGAGGGACCCTCACAACAGTGATTTTACATGATTAAATTTAGACCTGAGCAAACTCCTCACGTGGCAGTGTTCCCAGGAGGGCCCAGCACACCCTCCCATGCATGGTGTCTTAAAAGATAATTGCTTAAATGTTCGGTGGAAAAAGATTGCAGAGCAGCCTTTCATTATTTTTTCAGTTACAAATACGATTAGAAGACGTTATTTTTATAAAGAATGGGCATACATAGAATAACTCTTGATCACCTAAATAAATATGAGGTGCTGCATACAGTACAAACAGTACTATGCAGCACAATAGAATCGGACTAATCAGGGCCTGTCCTGGCTCTGTGGACTGCCCCTCTAAATCAGGAGTCCTCAAACTACGGCCCGCGGGCCACATGCAAATACAAATATTGTATTTGTTCCCATTTTGGTTTTTTTGCTTCAAAATAAGATATGTGCAGTGTGCATAGGAATTTGTTCACAGTTTTTTTTTAAACTATAGTCCAGCCCTCCAACGGTCTGAGGGACAGTGAACTGGCCCCCTGTTTAAAAAGTTTGAGGACCCCTGCTCTAGATAATACATTAACGAGGCTTTTATTTTCTCTATTCACGTCTGTCTGCAGTACAATATATTAGATGAGTAGTTTTAAGATTACTTTAAAATGAAGTTGAGAAATGCAACAGGTCTGCTTTCCTGAGGCTTTTCCAGGCGGCACCTCTGGTACTGGCATGGGCAGCAGGAGGCCCGGTCTCGTCACTGGTTCTCTGACCTTAGATGAGTCACTTCGTGTTTCTGGACTTCATTGTTCTTATTTGAATGACCTCGGTCCTTTCTAGTTCCTGTTCTGTAAAGCCTTCCCTGCCGTTGCTCTGCGTCCCCCAGGAGACGGCCCTCCATATTTCATCCAGTGACAGGCTCAGCGTTCAGAGGCAGAGGCATCACTAGGAACAGAGCTTCCAGAAACCTCAGGCCCCGAACCACAGCACAGACTTCACAGCTTGTCCGTGCAGTGGGAAAGTAAGCACGTTTAACGCAGGAGAAGCAGGATGTCTCAGGTGGGAGGAACGTCACGCGTGCCGTGAAGGCAGCTGTGCTGGCCCCTCTTGTTCTCAGCAGGCTGTTTGCCAGGCCGCTGGGGACCGCCCTGACGCCACAGCACTCGGCGACGGCCTGTGCTCACGGCTGTCGGTCTTAAATACCTGAGCATTCTTAAACTGCAAGCCATAAGCCATTCTGCCCAATATAACATTTTAACATGCTGTTAAAACAAATTCCGCTTTTTAAATTCGATACTGCAAAGAAGTCTTTACTCTTCTGTCCTTTCTGTGAACTATTTGATGATGCAGTAAAGTTACAGAGCATTCTCTTAGGTTGGAAGTGAAGTCGTCTGAATGGAAGGATAGACTGTTGTCCTGGGCCCTGAGTCTAATACTCGGTGCGGTTACGTTGACTTGTTCTCCCCAGGTTACTCGCGAGAGAAGTGCAAGCTCTTGTGAGGAACAGCGCGTGGCTTTAACAGTGAGTGACAGGCGCGCACTGAGGATGCCCTTGCATGTCTTTAGGAGCGGATCCAGAGCCTGAAGCAGAGCATAGACTTCATGGCCGACTTGCAGAGGAGTCGGAAGCAGAAGGACGGGGCCGACCCCGCGCAGGGCGGGGAGGACAGCGGCCACTGGCCGGCGGAGAGGGAGGACACGGGCGAGGCCGAAGCACAAGCCTTCAAGAGTCCCCACAAGGAAAACAAGAAGTAAGGAGCCTTAGCGGGTCACAGTAAGCGGGTGAGGGGGTGCTGCTGCGGCGCCTGCCGGCGGGAGCCAGGGCCAGGCTGGTGTGGGCATGCACGTCCATCTCGGGTGTGATACCTTCGTCCCCACCAGGCACCGTGTGGACTTGCCCGCACAGTTCGGAAAACAGCTCTGAGTGCGTCTTCTTACGAGACTGGTTTTAAAGCCCACAAGTTCCCCTCAGGGGCTGGCTGTCAGTGTGTTTATTTAAGTAGGACTGTTTGTGGAGGGAAATGTCTTTGTGACTGTTCCAGAAAGGAGCTGAGACCGTGGGTAAGCCTCAGCACAGCTTAGCTGAAGCTGCTTCCTGAAGGGGGGCTGTTGTGTGGACCTGGGAGCAGTGACTCCCCAGGGCCCCGCCCAGCCCCTCACTGCACCCCAGAAGAGGGTTTTCATTAGTAATTGGGGATTTCTGCTGTCACAATGCAAAGAAAGTAAACTTATGACAAGTTTTAGTTCTGTTTCTATGATTTATAATTTTAAATGTTCATTATAAAAAATCAATCTTTAAAAAAAAAATTTTCTCTCCCTTCAAAATATATTCTTGGTGGATTTCATTTTTTGTGCATGTGCTGAGAAAAACGTTTAAGGCAAATAACACTGGGCCCAAACGAGGGAGCTAGCCCGGGTCTGGGGTTGCCTTTCCTGCACACACAGGCCTCCCCGTCATTAATTAGGGGACAGCACGTCTCCACCTCAGCTGTCTTCATGTTTGAAATTCCCTTTAATGCTTTCACCTTACCTTCTTTTTACTTACATTCATGTGTTCTCAGGAAAGACAAAGATGCGCTGGATGATAAAGTGAAGAGCCACAATTTAGAGAGAGAGCAGGAGCAGATCGACCGCATCGTGCGAGAGTCCGGGGGCAAGCTGACCCGGCGGCTGGTGAACAGTCAGGTGACGGGCTGGCCCCTCCTTGGAGTCGCTGACCTGGTGGTCTGAGCGTGCGTTTAAGTCCCGTGCGCTTTCAGTCCACATCTGCCTCAGCCCCAGCACCACTCAGATCAGAGGAGTCCGTGGGTGTTTGTCAGTTACATGATTAACCTTGCCCTCTTTGACTGGGTTTTTAACGCCTTCTAACATCAGGAAATGAGCCACTACTTTTATGTTTATGAAAACGTTTATACTGTGGTCTTTTGGAATCGTATTGTTTGGCGCATTGGTTTTAAACCAGATGGATTCATATATGACTTTGGGAGGTCACCCCCCTCCTGGTCTTCAGTTCCTCTTATTTAATACGTGTCCCGCGCTCTACTACCAGTCAACGTAAAACGTATAAGTAAAACGTATAAATACGTTTCCCGCATACAATGTGTTAAGCAGCAGAGGCAGAACCGGGTGGCCTTAAGGACCCTTTCACATAGCCTTTCAGTCTGTGTTTCCCTAACCATCCTTAGTCCAGCCCTCAGCGCCTGTGCATAGGAGACAGGTGTGCACGTCGGGGTCTGCGTGCTCTGTGATAGCTACCAGTACTGTGTGATACAGCAAGGCTTTCTGGTGTGGTACGTGTATGATACACACAGAACCGCTTATGCCGTGTGAACACTTTGGGTCGTTACAGTGTGAATTTGAAAGAAGAAAGCCAGACGGAACGACGACGCTGGGACTGCTGCACCCTGTGGACCCCATTGTAGGAGGTGGGTTCACAGAATAGACCCCAGAGCTTGCTGTGGGCAGAGAGCAGAACCTGGTGCCGTTATACAGCACCAGGCCTGAATGTTGACCCATCTAGCGTATCACTGTCTACAAAGAACTGGCTAGACATCGTGTTTTTCCTGTTAACAGCTGGCCCCTTTCCTTCATCCTAAAATATTACACAGATCAAGTTTTCTTTAAACCACTAAGCCCTAGGATATCAGACCCACCTTTAACACAGGCAGAATGTAAGGCAGACCCTCCTAGCCCTGCTTGGTAGAGTGGTCGGTGGCTCAGTGACTTCTCCAGGCATCTCAGAACCCTCCGATTCTGACATCATAACTCTGCTGATGCAGTGAACGGAGGGAGTGTGGCCGTGCTGGCACCGCCCGCGTGACGGACTAGTGCGGCCGTTGGCGGCTTTCCCTGGGCCGGTGGGAAGTTATAAAGGTCGAGAACCCATTTTATAACTTCAGTCCTGTTTTATTTTCTCAGATGATATTTTACTGGAAATCGTATAGGGAGTATTTTGAAATTTGATATAAAAACATTTTGTCATTCATCTGAGGGGAAGTACGTGCTGTAATACGCAATTGTGAGGATGTTAGTTTATTTCATAAATACCCGTTTTCATACTGCCACTGTGAGAGGTCATTGGGGGTCCCAAAATGAATACAACGGAATTCCTGTACTTCGGGAGATGTCGCTGCTGCTCACTGTCCAGCATGGGCGGCACTGTCGGAGCTGGGGTGGCCGGTGGGTAGTGGGACAGAAGGGGACCAGGCTCTCCCCTCTGCTCTGTGGGCGCGGAGGCGGCGCCAACACTTACCGCGGAGGTGGCAGCTCGTCCCCGCGCTGTGCCGGCTCAGAGCAGGGCGGCCTCCCTAGGGTCTCGGGTCAGAGCGGGCTTCCTTCGCCGGGTGATGTTCAGGTGGGTCCCAAGGAGGTGAGGCGGGGAAGCACGGGAGACCCCTTCAGGCAGGGAGCAGGGAGGCACTTGCAGTCAGGGTGCGCCTGTCTCCATGGCGTGCTTTCTGCTGCGGAGGCTTCCGGGAGCCCTTCCCTCAGAGGGAGGACCTGGTGCTGCGTTTTCGAAGCAAAACTCATCTCCTTTCAGGTGAACGTTTTGTGGTGGGAATTTATATGGTCTTGGTCCAGAGGCTCTTCTGAGGGTAGCTGTGGTGAAGCTGCCCCAGGAGGTGCCATTAGCGATGGAGGCGACACCGTGAGATCTGCCCCTCCCCTTCCCTGTAGCCAGGGGTCTGGTCTCCTCGCAGGTCCCCCCGGTTTCCAGCCCCTGTCGACATCTGCCAACTGGCCAGAGCTGGCCCCTCATGCTCACAGTGCCCCCGGGCCCACTCCCTGGTTAGACAGAAGATGCCCCTTGGCTTCCCCCTTTCATCTCCCTGTGGGGGTGCCGCACCCAGGGGGGCACCAACGCAGGGCTGCCTCCTGAGGAGGAGAGAAGATGTGCTGTAGACAGACGGGCTGCGCAGGACCTGCCACTGCAGGGCCGTCTCGGTACAAAATCCAGGATTCGAGTCCAGGCGAGAGCGCCGGCCCATGGGCGCGGCCTTCCCCAGCACCACCCTGCTCAGCCCTCTGCTCAGTCAGGTCCTGGGGTCCTGGCCTGGCTCCGGCATAACAGCCGCATCTGTCTTCCTTCTGGGTTGCTTGCTTCCATCATAATCTTAAGGC
Organism: Myotis myotis; assembly: GCF_014108235.1. Taxonomy (NCBI): domain Eukaryota; kingdom Metazoa; phylum Chordata; class Mammalia; order Chiroptera; family Vespertilionidae; genus Myotis; species Myotis myotis. Next base: position 41,308,833 of record NW_023416323.1, read on the forward strand.
CCAACTTCTCCATCTTTCTTTCCAGCATCACGCAACACAACTGTAAGAATTCCAGGAAGCTGTCGGGTGTGCTAGGAGGACCGGGTGTGGGTCCTGGCCACCTGCCTGCCTTTCTAAGCTCAGGTTTTATGTTAAAATGGGAGGTAGTGAGGGCTCCCCATCTCTCCCAGTCACGCAGGTGCACAGAGTGCCACTCACTCGCCGCCGCCACAGCCCCGCCTTACTGTGCCCGTCTTCTGTTTCAGAGCCCGGCTACTGCCCGGTGAGGCTGGGCATGACCACTGGGCGGCTTCAGTCTGGAGTGAATACTCTGCAGGGGTTCAAGGAGGATAAAAGGAACAAAGTAGCTCCGGGTAAGGCGCCTGCTCGGGACAGTCACCATTATTGCCTTGTTCATACATTCTTTGCTGGTATTTTTGCAACTTTAATTCGTTACTAACTTCAGAAGAGACTGAAAAATGGTGTATTAGTCTTCAAAGTGAGTTTTATTTATTTCCTCTCCCCTTTGTGGGAAAACACTCACTTGTGTTGCTACTTCATAAGCATCTGTTTGGGGGAAATGTCTGCCTTAGGTTTGTGTGCCAGTCGATGAAGTAGTGAAGTTAGAAGGGAGTGGTGCTACTAAAGCAAGCACACGGCCCGCCATCCACGTCCCAGAGGAGCTGACGTCTCTCCTCTTCACCCACAGTGCTCTACCTGAACTACGGGCCTTACAGCTCGTACGCCCCGCACTATGACTCCACGTTTGCCAACATCAGCAAGGACGATTCTGACCTCATCTACTCGGCCTACGGGGAAGACGACTGTGACATTCCCAGCGATTTCAGGCGAGTCTCCGGCTCGGGGTTCTGAAGGCCGCGTTTTCCTAAAGCTGATCTGAGGCGTGGATCTGAAGGGTGGGGTCCGGCTTGAGGTGTGACTGAGAGGCTCACACGTGTGGAAGTCATGAGGGAGGCATTCGCCCCAGGGAGCTAGGGGAGGGGCACGGAGCACGCCGCTGAGCGAGGGCTTCCATCACTGAGCTGGGTTTGCATTTCATTTCACTGTGTTAGCGAGCGTTTCATTCTGTCGCGATGATGAATGGTCGCCGGTGAGTATGTAAACAGCGTTGACGAGGTGGTGAGTCTGGCACGTGGTGTGTCAGTGAGCCACCTGTGGGAACGGCTGGCTGTGACAGGAAGACTGAGCCCGTGGAGATGATTCTGTGGCAGTGACTGTCCCGGCATGCTCTCTTTCAGCATCCACGAGTTTTTGGCCACGTGCCAAGATTACCCATACGTCATGGCAGATAGTTTACTGGATGTTCTGACTAAAGGAGGGCATTCGAGAAGCCTGCAGGAGTCGGAGACGGTAAGAATACACCCAGAGAACGGTGGTTTCTCATTGGTCCGGCATTAGTCATCGGTGTTATGAAACCATGGGCTTAACCAGGGTGACAGCTGTGCTCCACTCCCGAGAAAACGGCCCGGCCCGGGTGGGGACCACGGGCGGAGGACAATGAAGGGAAACGGTGATGTGGGCACCGAGATCCGAGGCAGAGGGTGGCATCTGGTCCTGCGCCTGCAGGATGAGGAGGGTTCACAGCAGAGCGGTTGCCGGTGCCGACACCTGACAAGGGAAGCCCTGCTCTCTGCTGGGAACCGCTGACTGAAATGGGAGGGAATGCCCTTCGCTGCCTCCTCAGGGATAGAACTGGTGGAGCCTCCAGCAACGAAGGAAGCCACGTCCTAGTCGCCCTCTTACTAACACTGTAAACTCTCCAGGTCGGCTGGACAGAGTTCATGAGCTGGGACAACCTAGGGCTTGGCTCCGAGATGAGGACCAGCAAGCGTTCCTTCTGGGGCCGAGGGAGCTGGTCTCCCGATGCCCTTTCTGTCTGTCGGCAAATAGCCTTGAGCTAAAATCGAATGGCCAATGTGGCAGTTTCTGATTTACAGTTTCTCTGCTCTTTGATCCAACTGTTAGTATTCTCAGAATTCTAGAAAATAAGGAAAGGCTATATATAAGGACACATTGTTCATAATCTTTTAAAATTGGTAATTAAATAAATCACAACCTTTCAGGAAGATGACATCGTTACTGGTTTGAGTCCTGAGGCGTTTGTCTGTCTCTGTGGTTCTGAGAACTAGGGCTGTGCAGCTGACAGTCTCCAGCATGTATTCACAGCAGCTTCTGCTATCTGAGAGTCGCCTGTTACATAGGGCAGCCCTGGCGCTCCTCCTAGATTCTCACCAGACTGACCTGCTGGTGAAACAGACTCCACTTAGACGCTGATGCTGTTCACCACATACCGTGGGCACGTGCACAGCTTTTGGATCGGGCCCAGAATTACCCATCGCAAAGTCACTAGCAGGGGGTGCTCTTGACTCACAAATTCTCTCAAAATGCCAGTAACTATATCTCATTCATTTTATTCCCCAAATCCACCTCCTTCCGTTTCCCTGTTGTGGGATACTTGCCTTTGCCTGCACCTTGGAATAGACAGTTGTTTATTTCTATCCTACAGTCATCACCTGAAGATGAAGGCCAGAGCAGGACCCTCGATGCAGCCAAGGAAACAGAGGTGATTCTATTCTTTATGAAAAATGTTTAAATGGAGACTAAGCTGAAAGACCTAAGTGATGAAGCTTTGTTTGTAAAGAAGTGTGTAAGTAAGCCCTTTCACTGCGGGACACACACCTGCAGGTGGGAGATCGAGTAGAGGCAGGTGCAGGTGCGGGTGGTGTGCACACGCGTCCTTCCCGGGGCGGGGCCCAGCGAGGCCGTGTGTAAGAAGGAAGTCCGGAATGGGAAGCAGTAAGGAGACTGATGGGCGTGAGGGCCACACCCGCAGCCCGTGTGCTGGTGGAGAAAGCAGGTGCTCAGGGGTTGAGCTTGGAGTGCGACACCACCATCTAACTGGAACCGTCACCTCGGGTCACGTGTATCTGGTGACCTGTTCCTAATAGCAGCACCGAGGTTATAGAAACTGAGGCTTGTGAGTCCAGGAATAAACTCCACTCTTTGTGGGGTGTATTTCTCCCTGCCGTGCTGGCCCCTGGCCGTGGGCCTGGGGGAGACCAGGAAGCACCTACGTACAAGAGCTCCTGCAGTAGCGTAGGCGGCCGGACCCGGGCTGGCGTGGCTCCCGGTCTTCACCACCTCGTGGTCCCAGGCAGTTGTCACTGTTATGCTTTGAGCGCTGGCATGTGAAACAAATGCAGCCTGCACACACACTCCGTTACCCTACCGGGCAGCGTGGTGTGTGGACACTCTGTGCCGGGCTTTGGGAACGACATCAGGTTATAGCTGCAGTGTGAGCAGGTGGAATAACGGGCTGCAGATGGGCCATCTTCCTGGTTTCTCATTCCAGCACGGCGGGGCCTAGAAGCCCGTGTGATTCCTCTTTCTTCCCAGCAGGCCTCAGAAGTGGAGCCAGCGGGGCGGGTGGGCTCCGGCAGCCAGGACAGGCTTGCGGCCCTGGAAGTGGTGGCGAACTTGGGCGCTCCCGTCGAAGTTTTTGACTCTGAAGGTGAGTGTCTGGGGTTGGGGAGGTTGATGGGAGCGCTGCCTGGCACGGCAGTCAAGACTGGCGGTCCCCAGGGTACCACTAACGACCACCACAGGGCAGGCCTCAGGGCAGCACTTCGTGGGGGGGTCTCGTTTGAGATTAATCAGTACCCCCAGAGCCTCGGAGCACACGGCTCCGATTCCCGCTCAAGGTGGAACCCGGGGCGGCCTCTGCAGTGTGTGCTGTCCCCACAGAGGCCGAGGTGTTCCAGAGGAAGCTGGACGAGACCACCCGGCTGCTCCGGGAGCTGCAGGAAGCCCAGAACGAGCGCCTGAGCACCAGGCCCCCGCCCAACACCATCTGCCTCCTGGGCCCCTCGTACAGAGAGCTGCACCTCGGTAGGTCCCCTGGCGGGTGGGAGCTCCAGGGGTATGTTTTTGCGTTTATACACTTGTTCTTTAAAGAAACCACATTTCAGGACCTAGAACAGTTCTTGTTTTGTTTTGTTTTTTTCTAGCTGAACAGGTGACCAATAACCTTAAAGAACTTGCACAGCAAGTAACTCCTGGCGACGTCGTCAGCACGTACGGGGTTCGGAAAGCGATGGGCATCTCCGTGCACCGCCCTGGTGCGGGGAGCAGCCTGGTGGATCTAACAGGAGGTGCGTGCCCACGTCAGGAGGGCGGGGCCTTTGACAGGTGCTCCCCCTGGGAGTTGCTAGTGTGTAAAGTACTTTGTTCTCTCCATTTTACAAGTTGAAGGCTTGACACATTTGCAGAAAGAGCTGCAGTGATGGCCTAATAACGCCCCGTGTCTACCCGGTGCCGTGGGAAGGCCTGCCAGCACCTCTGGACGCTGCCTTTCCGTCACGTTCCTTTTTGCATCAAAAAAGGAAAATATGCTAAATTAAGTGGCATTTTTTTCTTTCAGATTTTGAAGAAGCTAAAAAGACGGATGTTGCTGAGTGTGGCCCCGATGGGAGTCAAAGCTGACCGGTATTTGATTATATATTATGTACATATTTTTTGATTCTTAATTTGGAAACGCTTTTCAGAAGATATTAAATATTTGTAAATTGTGTTTTTAATTAAACTTTGGAACAATTAGTGTAATGTTCCAGAGACTGGCCTTCTGTTGGGTAAGAGCTGACTCCTGGGACTATGAACTGGACGGTGCATGTCAGCTCAGTGATCCCTGACCTTTCTGATAACGTGAGGGAGAAAACAGCCTCTTTCATGACCATCCGTTAGGGGAAGCAAGTCCTCCAAATCCTTACAGCCCCTCAGTTCCGCGGTCCCTGTTAGAAACGAGAACCACATCCTTCCTACCTGATCAGGTGGCACCTGGCCATTTAAAGGGGCCTTTGAGGAAGGCACATGGCTCTGGCCTGTTGCCACCGGAGCTTTGCAAAGTGGGTGGAGCCAACTGGGCAGAGTCCTCGGGAGACCGGAGTCGGCTGGTCCTGCCCCGGTGCCGCAGGCAGCCGTCAGCCTGACCTGGGGCCCTGCCTTCGCTAAGGTCCGTTCCTGAGGCCAACAAAGCATCTGACGTCAGGACACGCAGGCTCTCCGTACTGGTCATTTAATACGCGAAGGCTGAACAAGTAGCGACACGGGTACTTTATGAGCATGAACATAACATTCTGAACCAACACTGCGACCTGTGCACACGCAGTGCACAGAACGCTCCCCTTGTTGCGTATTTCCGCACGTTGACCTGTTACACACGCCTGTCAGTGGGTGAGGGTCTTCCTCCCATTGGGAAGTTTCTCACATTAACCTCGGGGGTGGGGGTTCCCTAGTCAGTGTTAGAAGAGGGACTGTCCCGTCTCAAACGGAGTGACACGTGTGAAGGAGGGACGTAATGAGAAAACTTTTATAAAACACAATTGCAGGTGACTTTCCTGGTCAGTTATACGCTCCTGTCTGAACACCGAAAGCTCATCCCATCCGGGCACAGTGCTTTAATTGTAAACACACAGACGTACATTCATGGTAACCAGGTATTTTTTAAGCTCCTGTAGCCTAATGTTTACGCTGCTCTCTAAGAGGATGGGCTGCAGCGCAGGACTTACCCTAAACCAGCCCTTCCCATGAAGAACTGGTGTGTAAAAGGGCCACGTAAGGCTTACTCCCTTCCAGCATCGCTGCCACACAGCTCCTGTAGCCGACTCAGACCATGCCAGTTACATGCAACACCTCAGTGCACCCACCAGCACCCTGTGCAAGTTCCCCTGCCTGCGACCCTGTCTCCTCTTCCTGAAGTCTCTGCAGTTCCCTAATCCCAGGGGTCTGTGGGTGACTAACCGGTAGCCCTGCGGTATTGACGTCACCTGCATTAGATCCGGTGGTCCATGTGATAGTGACGTCACCCGCATTAGATCCGGGGGCCCCTGCGGTCGTAAATCGCCTGCATTAGATCGGCAGCTCTGCCCAGGTGGCAGGCAGTGCAGAACAAGGAGCGGCAGGCTGGTTCTTGCCCCGTGGAGCCTGGCTGGACTTGGGGTTCTGTGAGTTGAAGCTCATAGATGCTTTTTGCACTTGCCTTGGTTTATTCGGTCAGAAGAACATCTCCGCAACCAGGTCAGGGGACCTCTCCATGGGCCCCCGCTGGCTTGAAGCTCCTCAGCGTCAGTATGCGGATGAGAGGACAGGAGAGGGTCCCAGAGGTGCTGGGCGCCTAGCCCCTCTCCTTCCTGCCGAAGCTTGCAGGGGACGGCGCCAACATGCACCAGTAGGCGGGCTGAGGTGGCTGGGCCTAACTTTGCAGTCTTTTTGCTGACTGAACCTAACCTCGAAAGGCTGGAGTCAAAGTGGGGGCCACCTTCCACAGAGCTGCGTCCCCACAGCCGGGGCGGCCCCGGAGCTGATCCTGGACAGTGGTCCTGCTGGCATGCCGGTGGTTAAAAGGCAGAGAATACCCTGGAGGGAAGAGGCTTGTCTCGGATCTAAAAAGTCATTAAAAAGGACAAAACCTTCAGTGATAACGCAGCCATTTAACACGTTAAGTGCCATGTCAGTCACTTAGTCCTCTCATGCAGGCTGGGGTCCAGACCCCCAGTACCCCAAGCTGCTCTTCTATACTCAGCTCAGAGCCCTCTGACCCCGTGTCCAGCTGCTGTGCCAACAGTTCCAGGGCCTGGCCAGACCTGAGGCCTGACAGCAAGCTCACATCCCCGTCTGCACCAAGTACAAGGAGGGTGACTATGCTTTCTGTCCAGACCGGTCAGTCACTGGTGCCGCCAGCATATCGGTGAAATCGGGTATCGCGGGCTAACCGGAAAGGAAGACAAAACAGGCCTGGCGCTTAACATGTTAAAGAAACACATGCCAGAGACAGCAAGTAACCCACGTCCACGGAGGTTTTCTGCCCGCTGTTTGAAACCATCTATACATTTGAAACGCCCTTTCCAGCTCCATTCACCAGAACACCTGGGTGAGAAATATGGAAGCCGTAGCTGGTCGCTGGGGTGAAAGGCGTCCAGCCCATGCCAACTACTTGTCTCCGTCCTCCTGTGCCTGGAAAACAGGTCGCTGGGCAGCTCCCGGCCATGAGGGGGGTCAGTCAAGACCACAGCAGGCCAGCAGCAGAGGAGCTGAAACTTTGGAGCCTTTTCCTGGGGGGGGGCTGCGTTCCCCACACCAGCACACGGGTTCCGACTGCCCGGCGTGGGGAGGCCCAGCGGTGGCCTGAAGCTGGGGCTGGCGCCGTGCCCCAGAAGTCCGCTCGTGCAGGCTCCTGAGGCCCACACAGCACCTGTCAGGAGCCGATGGCGGCCAGCCCTCGGACGGCCTTGGTGACTGTGGCTGCATCTTCCACGGGTTTGGCTGGCATCGGGGAGGTCCTGCCCCTCCCAGCAGCCCTCAGTTCAGCCCGGGCCCCTGGCACTTGGCCGTGTCTGTGCAGACAAAGTAGGTCCTCAGCTCCCCTTTGCCCTTGACGTTGATCAGGCCCCGGCATTCGCAGGAGTATCCGAGGCCCTGGAGGATGCTGCTTGTCTCCTCGGTCACCTGGGAAGGGAAGGAGCGAGTTGCAGAAGCAGGCGGGACGCCTGGGGGACGGCGGGCAGACCGGCCAGCAGCAGCGCGCCTGTTCCCCGAGGCCTCAGCGGCTGGGCCCCAGTGAGCGGCCAGGTCCCCTCACCCGGGAGTGCTTTCCTCCTTGGTCCCCGGGGTCTGTACCTGGATCTTCCCCAGCTCTCCAGTGCTCTCCATTCTGCTGGCAACGTTGACCGTGTTTCCCCAGATGTCGTACTGAGGCTTCCGCGCCCCGATCACTCCAGCGATCACAGGCCCGTGGTTTATGCCTGGAGAGGACGTTGGCAGTTGCAGGTCATTGAGGCTAGAGAACCCCCACCAACCACAGACAGCCCCTCGGAATAGCTGAACGAGGCCTGAGCCGGAGGCCTGGATCGGTGCTTCCCCGGCACCCGCAGCGCCCGAGTGGGGCACTCGTCCTGCACCTCTAACTCTTCCCAGCGGCTCTGAGCACCGCCTGTGGCTCACAGTGACCATCAGGCCAGGAACCTGGTTCTCAGCGGCTGTAAACAGCTGTGACCTGGGGTTCCCCGCTGTCTGTAGAGATGTGTCATTTCAAAGGGAGTCATGTCCGTGGTGTGCCAGCTGCTGGGGTCGGAAAGTCGGGGCCCTCCAGAACCCTTCCCAGGAAGCAGGCGAGGACAGGGCCTGCGGGGCCTCACCGACGCGGAGGCGGAAGGCGTTGAAGGAGTGCCGGTTGATGCCGTCCAGCTTGCTCATCAGGGCCATGCTGAACTCCACCATGATGCCGATGTGGGCGTGCTGTCGCTCCAGGTCCTGGGGACAGCGGCGTCAGGCCCGGCCACACCCCGTCCTCCCGCCTCGACGGGTAGACGGATGCGCCAGCCGCCCTGATCTGCACTGTGTGGGCAAGAGGCCCACGGGAGGGGCCGTCGGCAGGCAGAGATGGGGCAGGGGCTTCAGCAGAGGGCCCTGGAGTTGCCCCTCACCACCCTCCCTCCTGGGTCAGGGCGTGGAGGTGCCCCCTTTAGGTGGCAGGTCTGGGCCTGGAATTTCACCTCGTGGGGCGGGGCCAAAGGCCACCAGACACTGCGTACCTGGTTCTCATGCCCAGAGGGCACGCTGAGCCCCGCAGCTGCCATGTAGGTGCTGCCAATGGTCTTGATCTTCTCCACGCTGCTGAACTTGGGCTTCAGCAGCAGCTGCGGACAGAGGGCAGGACTGGGGCAGCTGCGGCAGCCTGTCCCAGATCTCAGGGCGGCTCCCACCCAACCCTGGCCCTTCTGAAGAAGCCCTTTCTCACCCTGGGCTCGCCCGCCCGCTCGCCCCTATGGACCAGGGCGTTCTCTCCCTGCTCCTGTCTGTGCTCGTCTGGCCTCTGGTCTTCCTAAGGAGCCAGCTCTGCCACAGGGATGCTGGTTCTGTCCCCAGCTCCCAGGCAGGCCCGACCAACCCAGGCCGACCGCGGGGGCTGGCGGGGATTCCTCCACAGGGCCTGCCTCTAACCGGAGCCAGCTGCTGGCCAGAGAGGACCCAAACCCTTGAGTGCAGCGAGGAAAGGGCTGTGATGTGTCGTGTGCCCTCTCCGAGTGGTGGTACATTGTAGGTGGGCATGTGCCCCTGCCGCCCGCCCTGGCGGGGCCCACCTCATCGAAGTCGGCGATGATCTCGTTGAGCAGGCGCAGGCACTCCAGCCCCTCCTTGTTGACATCGCACTCCGTGTAGAACACTTTGAACTCGGGCACCGAGGCGAACATGACGCAGACGCAGTCGTAGGACTGATGGTACCAGTCCTGGGGGGAGAAGCGGGCCTGTGGCCACCTCCCGGCCCTTGGAGCCGGAGGAGCTGGACGCTGGCCTGATCCACAGTAGGAGACTCTCCCTCCCCCTACCCCTCTCTCTAAAATCAGTACACAGATTTTTAAAAAATAAAAACGGGAATTTCTGTCAGGTGGTCGGAAAGAGGCTCGGGCTGATTTTTGCTCTTAAATGCCCTGGGTCTGCAGAGCGGGGTCCCGAGCCCTGAGTAGAGGTCTCAGTCAGGAGACGCTCCGTCTCTGACCCGGCGGCACAGAGCTGGTGGCACTCGCGCTCATCACTGTCGGTTACACGCCACATCCTGCTGGCAGGCACCGTGGGCCACAGCCCGGGAGGGAGGCGCCCAGGTCGGCGCCCACGCCCGTGTCCCTGCGCGAGCAGCTCCCACCGTCCGCAGGCCCCACCGTGAGGCCAGGACCACAGAAAGCACGTGGTGGCTCTCAGCCCTCCCTCCGGGAGCGACGGCCGCCCGCCTCGGGCCGCACCTCGTTCAGCTTGTCCCCGATGAAGTGGGCGGCCACGTGGGCCGGCAGCACGTTCTCCAGCAGCAGGCGGTTCACGCTCTCCATGGTCTCAAACTCCTCGCGCTCCTTCTTGAACTTCTTCTTCCACAGACAGTCCAGGCGGCAGTAATAGTCAATCTGCAGACGGAACGGAGTCCTGGCCCCGTGAGCGGGGACCTGCCACCCAGCAGCAGGGCCCACCCTGTGACCGTGGTGAACGCCTCACTCGCATGACCCAGGAGTCACTCGGGTCCCCGACCGGGGCTTCCCCCCAGGACCACCTGCCCCCAGTCTGAGGCGGCCCAGCCCGCCCAGCCCTTCCCGAGGAGGGCAGGTCGGCGGCTGAGCTGGGAGGCAGCAGCGGCCGCCTGCTCACCTGTCGGGAGAGCAAGATGAGGGTGGCGTAGAACAGAACCAGGTAGAAGCTGATCATGGTCTTCAGATCCGACCAGGAGCAGATGGAGGAGCTGAGGGAGTGAAGGGAGAGGCAGGGTCCCTTCCAGCTCTCACCCCCAAACATGGGCATGGGGCCCAGACTCCCCCAGTGCCACCCGGGAAGAGCCACCGAGACCGGTTGCCTGGCGCAGACCATGGAGAAAAGGGGTGCAGGTCAGAGGTCAGCCTCCCTGAGGGGACATCTGAGCTCAGGCCCGGATGACAAGGAATGGCCACATTCGGTCTGAACAGGAAGCCTGGGCCGCGAGGGGACAGGAGGCGCCAGCTCCGGAGGCCCAGTGGGGCAGACGTGGGCCCTGGCAGGTGTGCAGGTGCCAGGCAACCCGCAGGGGCAGCCTGTCCTGGGCCCCCGGTCCCAGGCTCTAGTCCAAGGGGAGTCAGGCCCTCTTTCAATCCAATTAGGCCAGAGCCCCAGGACCACGCACACACCTGCCCCCTGGGCCAAGGGTCACCACCTGTCAGGACCACGCACACACCTGCTCCCTGGGCCATAGGTGCCACCCACCATCTGGGAGTAGGGCAGACACAGTGCTCTTTCTAGAACTCCAGCTGAAGCCTCTTCCCCACCCCAGACTAGCCTGCACACAGGACCTCCCAGGTGGCCTGTGAGACCAGGGACGCTCCCCAGAGAACTGGCCAGCCAGTCACTCAGCTCGGAGCGCGCAGACCGGAGCCCACGACTCCCTTCCTGTGAAGGAAACCACGCCGACCCCCGCAGGTGCCCACCCAACGGGCTCAGTCTGAAATGCCATGGAAACAAAGGGGATACAATGGGCCACCGTCACCACGGGCAGTGGGCCGGGCCCCACCTGAGGGTGGCGTTGGTCTCGGTGCGGTTGCGCAGGCCAGGGCCGCAGCAGTCCCACTGCGAGCACAGGGAGAGGTGGAAGAGCAGCAGGTAGGCCACCAAGGCCGCCGTCAGCAGCACCACCTTCAGCTCCAGGCTCATCCTCAGGAAGACGGAGCAGGCGACGAAGGCCAGGATGCAGCTGCAGGTGTGATACTGGGGGGACGGGGTGCTGGTCACCCACCATCTCCCGTCCCTGAGAGACACCTCCTGGCCCAGCCATCACCCAGGGAGGGGCGTCGGGGGCCCCGTGGAGAGCCACGTGTCTCAGCATCGCCCTCTGGCCTCCTGACTCCCTCACGAGGGGCAGGCCGTGGAGTCTACCTTCCTGTGCTGTCTTTACCGACCTTCACTTCCACTGAGGGCAAGTGGGCTCAGGGAAACAACGCATGGGAATGCTGCTGGTATGGAGATGTGACGCGGGGCGGGGCGGGGCAGGGGGAAGGACAGGGCAGGGGCAGGGGTGGGGCAGGGAAGGGGCACACACATGCCTGAACAGCCTCCCTGCCCTGAGTTTGGCCGTGAGCTTGTCCTCCCCAGTGCGTCTCTGCACCTCTCTCTCCTGCTCTAGAGCATGCTGTGGCTCCCCACTGCCCCCAGAACAAAGACGAAACCCTTCTCCCTGCAGTCAAGCCCCACCCTGAGCTGGATCAAACCCACCCACACTCTGGACCAAGTGCACCCACACCCAGACTCCTGTGGTCTCCAGCTCCGCCGCACTCTGGGGACTCGGGGTGGCGAGGGCCGGTGCACTCACTGGGAGGAGCTCGCAGGGGGTCCTCTCCTGGCTGCTCAGGCTGGTCTGGTTCCCAGCAGGCAGCCCCAGGGCTGGGGAGGGCAGCAAGGGCTGCAGAGAAGACGGTACCCGTGACAGATGGTCAGGGCCTGGGACTCCAGGACCTGCCAGGCCGAGCAGGGCTGGGCCTAAGGCCTCCGGCAGCATCACAGGCACCTCCCGCCAGGCCCAGCTCTGTGTCAGAGTCTAGTGGGTCAGGGGCACAGAGGTGGGGACGGGCGTGGAGTGGGGACGGGCACGGAGGTGAGGACGGGCGTGAAGTGGGGACAGGGGCGTGGAGTGGGGAAGACCTGACTAGGTGTGGGGCCTGGAAGGACCGTAGGGACATGGACGTGGACACGGAGCCTGGCCAGAGAGGCAGAGGCCCCATGTCCTCCCAGCTTGAGCCCAGGACGGCCCCCAGTCTCCCCGAGGGTGAGACGGGCCTCCTCCGGGGGACCGGGAAGAAAGAACGGGGTGTCTGGGACACCGTGCTTCAGGACACCTCCTGTGGGGCTGGCTGCGCGACCTCCCTGGGGCCCCAAACAGGAAAATGGGGGAGGAGCTCTCACCGCCACGGAACCCCCAGGAGGCCCGGCCACAGGGCTGTGCGGAGGGTTCCGCCACGGGTGGCTTTTAGGCAACAAAACTCTCGGGGTCCAGAATTGGGAGGTTCCCAGGCTCAGGCCTGGCTCCCGCCACCGGGAGGCGTGCATAGGGTCCTCGCCAGGGCCCCTCCCCACCCGGCACCAGAACCCACCATGTTGACGATGGCGATGGTGAGCAGGCTGCCCACGGTGAGCACGGCCAGGGCCACGCGCAGCAGCGGGTGCGTCTCCACCCTCCCGGAGACGGCCCGGAGCCCCGTCCAGGCCGGGCAGCACCGCTGGGAAACACAGGCTCATGTCACCCGCTCCTGCCCCGGACAGCGGGGACCCTGCCTGAGGCTTTGTGGGGGACGGGGGCAGGGTGGGGTTCAGGGAGGATAGCCCCAGGGCCCCGCAGCTGTGAGAGCCCAAGATCTCGCTCAGCTGGGGAGCATCGGCAGGTGCTGTGTCCAGAGCTCAGACACATGCGGAGCCCAGACAGAGGGACATGCCCCCTCTCGGGGCTGTGGACAGCTACGGCTGCTTGGGGACGCCTCTGGGGGAAGGGTCGGGGGGACACGGTGACTGCCCTTGAGGCAGGAGGGTCAGGGGGCGGGCTCACACCTCCTCAGCCCCGACACCCGTGGGCCCCCATGGTGCTGGGTCAGGGGCTCCTCACTCACCAGCAACTCGTCGGCGAAGCACAGGCCCAGCACCAGCCCCAGCACGCAGGCCACCAGCCCGAAGGACACCCCCAGAGCCACCGTCCTGCAGAGGGACAGGCGTAAGTTCTGGGGGAGCGTCTGCTCAGGGCTAAGCCTCCGACACACTCCCCCGTCTCCCAGCACCCCAGTCAGGCGCACAGCGGCCTCCTGCCTGCACCCCCCCACCTCCAAGCTGCTCTTCTCTACTCAGCTCAGAGCCCTCTGACCCCGTGTCCAGCTGCTGCGCCAACAGCTCCAGGGCCTGGCCAGACCTGAGGCCCGACAGCAAGCTCACGTCCCGTCTGCACCAAGTACAAGGGAGGGAGGGAACGCAGGCGTAGCCCGTGGCTGAGCGTCGACCTGTGAGCCAGGAGGTCACAGCTGGACTCCTGGTCACGGCACAGGCCCGGGCTGTGGGCTCGATCCCCAATAGGGGGCGTGCAGGAGGCAGCTCATCCATGATTCTCTCTCATCATTGATGCTTCTCTCTCTCTCCCTCTTCCTCTCCCTTCCTCTCTGAAATCAATACAAATATATTTTAAAAATGAGTGACTTCGCAGCGGGAGCCTCGGGCCTGGTCCGGAAACTCCCTGTCTTGTCTCAGTGGCGTCCTGAACACGGTGCCCTGCACTGCAGCCTAACCGCCCTCCAACCAGCAAGGGGCTGACCTTCCTCCCTCCATGGCCTCACCCCCACCCGGCCCCGCACAGGGCGCTGGGGGCAGACGCAGCCTCTTGGTGGTGGGCACCGGATAATGCATGACCCACGCCTCTGGGCCTCTGTGTCCCACAGCAGCAGCGGTTCTCAACCTTCCGGCCCTTTCAATACAGCTCCTCATGCTGTGACCCAACCATAACATTATTTTCGTTGCTACGTCATCACTGTCATGTTGCTACTGTGATGAATCGTCATGTAAATATCTGATCTGCAGGATGGTCTTAGGCGACCCCTGTGAAAGGGTCATTTGACCGCCAAAGGAGTCGCGACCCAGAGGTTGAGAACCGCTGGCTAAGAGGGAGGGAGGGCGCCAGGCAGGAGGCCCACATGGAGATGCCCCCCACGTGCGGACAGCAGGCTTCCAGGGTGAGAGGCGTGTGGGAGCTGGGAGGCCTGTGGCTCAGGCTCCAGGGAGCAGCCGTTCAATGAAAGCAAAAGCTAAGGGCTGGGAACTCCAGGGGTGGGGACGCCACGGAGGCATCATGGGCTCGTGACATCCGGCCCCCCTGCCGGCCGCCACCCCCGCCTGACCCCAGTGGGCTGACCGTCCTGCCCACCCCGACTGACCTGGGCATGAGCAGGACGTGGACCAGCAGGAGGCAGACGAAGACGAGGCTGGCGCAGGCGAAGTAGTGGCGGACCCGGGGGATGGGCGCCAGGCGGTACTGGGGGCAGGAGAGCGTGAGGGGCGGCCCGACAGCAGAGGCCCCCGCAGGGCCACGTGCCCTGACCCCTTCGGCCGACTCAAGTTAATCACCTTAAAGCACCTCACCCTCCTTGACAACCAACTCTCATTTGTCTCCACCTGGTGTCTAGAGGGGACCCTTGCCCTCCCTAACCCCAGCTCCCCCACTTTATCTCCACGTCCCTGAACAGCCAGGGCCCGAGGCCCCTCCCGGACAGCCAGGCGCTCACCTCTCGCTCGAAGCCCTTCTCCAGGAAGATGGGCCCGAAGGTGTAAAAGTCGTCAGACTTGGAGCAGCAGGGCCTAGGGGGCAGGAAGGGCAGTGAGAAGTGGGGAGTGGGAGGGCCCCCCGGGGGAAGGGATGGCCAGGGGGCAGGGCCCCCCTCTCAGGAGGCAGCACCAGGGAGGGGAAGGAGCTCCCAGGACATGACTGGAACTGGGCCACATGGGGGGCCCATTCGAGGGGGCAGGGCACACAGAGATCTAGGCCCCTCACCTCGTGGAGCTGAGCCCCTCAATGGCTGACAGCATCTCGTCGTCATAGGCGTCATCCTCCGACCGCCCCTTGGGGGACGCACTTCTGGAATCAGACACGCACCCAGCATCACCCCAGGGACCCGCGCAGCGGTCAGGGCAGCCTGCCTGGAGGAGGTGACTGGGACAGGGCTGGCGGGAAAGGCAGGCCATTGGGACGGGGAGGGGGCAGCACGCCTACCTGTCGGGGGTGCGGTGGCGCCGCAGCGGGATGGCCTGGAAGCGGGGGGAGAGACTGTCAGCCTCCAGAACGCGGGCGGAAGCCCATCCCGGGTCTCGGCCTATTGCCTCGGACACACGGGCAGGTGTGGGGGTGTGGGACCACCCCTGGATCAAACTGGACTCGGCTGGGGAACGAGGAGGGCGGAGACAGCCCAGCCGCCCTGCGCGCCCTCCACGTCCCCGGGAGGCGGGGCAGAAACCGCACCCATGTCACAGGTGGAGAGCGAGGGTCGGCACAGGCTCTGCTGCCCCCTTCGAGGGGCACCCCGGTCCCCAGCTCCCCGGGAGCACGGGCCCTACCTTGGGCCGCCGGCTGTTGGGGACAGGGGTCTCGCTGCTGCTCACGCTCTCGCGGTGGTTGAGGTGGGCGAAGGGCCGCTGGGCGCCCCAGGACTCGAGGTAGCGGGTCATCCGCAGGGAGGCCCGCATCTTCAGGGCCGCGTCCCCCTTGGGCTTGGGGAGGTGCTGGCTGGGTGGGGGCGGCTGCTGGCTCTGGGGGGACACAGAACCGCTCGCTTCCACTCTCACTGAGCACCTCATGGCCCCTGCGCACCAGCAGCTGCGGCCCGGGGGGTGGGGGGGGGACCGGGGGGCGGTACAGGGGAGCTGGAGAGGCTGGAGAGGCTCTCGGCAGTTGGGCCAGCCCAGAGGACGGCCAAGGCCAGGGTGAGGGAGCGCGAAGAGCCTGCATGGCCGACATTCCTGAACGCGCCCCAAGGATGATTCACCGGCAGCCGGGGGACAAGCAGGCCTCCCGGGGCGGGGAGAAGGGCCTGTGCGGGGGCGCGGGGCCGGCTGGGAGCGGCCCGAGGGCCCCCACCTCGGGGTCCTGATGAAAGTGGAGGCGTCGCTGACCAGGCCGGCTCCAGGGGGCAGAGTCCGGACACGTGGAGGCCGGCCCTGCCGCCCCTGGCCCCGCAGCCCCGGCCATTCCCCGCTTTCCTGTGCCTCATCCAAAGCGTGGCTTTCAAACGTGCCTTTTGGAAATCGGGGCGATCAGCGCCGGCCGCAGGGAAAGTAAACGCCTGGTGACTGATTTCCCGGGTGCTCACCATGCGCCCGGGGCTCTCCTCGGGGAAGGGTGGGGGGCCTTGTTATTCCCATTTCATGGAGAAGGACGCCGAGGCCCAGGGAAAGCGTTCCGTGGGGCCTGGACCACACCCAGTGACGGGGGGCTCACTCCCACCCCAGCAGGCCTCTCGCCGCTCTCCCTCCAGGCACCTTCCCCGGGTGTGGGTGTGGGTGTCCTCCCGCCCCCCCGGCCCCGCCCCGCTGCATCGGAGCCGCGTACCCGGGGGTCGATGACCAGGTAGGTTTGGATGTTCATCTCCTTCAGGTAGGGGTCCCGCTGCTGCCCGTGCCCATCCTCCACCTCGTACGCCTTGTCCAGGTGGTTCAGGGTCGCCTCTGTGATATGCACCCGTCTGGGAAAGACCCAAGTCAGGGGGAGCAGCAGGACCCAGAGAGGGCCGGCACCACCCAAGGGTGCTCAACAGCCAGAGCCGGCAGCCCGGAGCCCAGCTGGCTCCCCCCACCCCACCTCCCTGCAAGCTCACTGATACGTCCTGCCCCCTGCCTCAGCCCCCCCATCCAGTGTCAGGAGCTCAGAGCTTCCTGGGAGCCTCACCCGGGGACTCCAGCCGCCTCCATCCTGTTGGCCAGGGACACGTCGTGGGACCACACGTCGTACTGCCACTTGCGCAGCCCGATGACACCGCACAGCACGTTCCCCGAGTGTATGCCCACACGCATGCTGATGTCCACACCCGTGGCCTCCCGCACCTGCCTGGGGCAGAGCAGGAGGGTCACCTCACCTCACCCGAGGGCAGGCTCAGGGTCCCAGTCGGGCGTGTGGCCTGGGGGAGGGTGTAGGAACAGGGGAGGCGCAGTTCACAGAGAAGGTTTGCGGCCTGATGGGGCCCTGAGCGCCTCCTGCTGCCGAGCCTGCCCTCGGGGGAAGGGAGCCCAGCTGCCCACCCTCACGCCCCAGCTCTGAGCTCCCGACACTCGGAAGCCCAGTGGGGGGACCCAAAACAGGCACTGGGTGATCCAGGCTCGCCACCTGCCCCCGAGCCTCAGTTTCCTCATCTGAAAAACGGGGACGACGCATGCCCCACCGTGCCCCGGGAGGCAGGAGGAGACCGTCCCAGGGACCGGCCCCGGGCCCCGGGAGGCAGGAGGAGACCGTCACAGGGACCGGCCCCGGGCCCCGGGAGGCAGGAGGAGACCATCCCAGGGACCGGCCCTGGTTCCCGGCCCACCCGTGGTACCTACTTGATGGCCTCACACATGTCCAGCCCCATCTTCACACAGTTGCGGGCGTGGGTGGGCAGGGACACGGGCAGGCCCGACACGCAGTAGTAGCAGTCCCCCAGGATCTTGATGCGCATGCACTCGTTGGCCTGCGGGGCCAGGGGGAGGCGGGTCGGCGGGGGGGCCCGGGTCGCACAGGCCGCAGGCCGTCGCCTCGCCCACACCCTCCGGACCCCCATGGCCGAGGGGCGGCAGCACCGGCTGGCGGGCTGACCTTGGCGATCTGGTCGAACTTCCCGAACAACTCGTTCAGCATCACCACCAGCTCTTTGGGGGAGCAGTCGCTGGCCAGCCGCGTGAAGCCCACGATGTCGGCGTAGAGGATGCTGGGGGGGCCGGGGGGGGCAGCGGAGGGTCAGAGGCAGCCGTGCCGGACAGGGCTGCAGGGACACGGGCCCTCCGGAGCCCCGCCACCCTGCACCCCGCAGCCCCCATAGGGACGGGAGAGACGCTCTGAGGGTTCACTTTAAAGCGAACCCAGAGTGTGCAGGGCCTCCCGACCCCCCCAGCCCAGCCCAGCCTCCTGCAGTGAGAGATGGTGCTCCCGGCCGGTGCTCCGGCACTGGGCACGGCCTTCTCCTCGCCTACACCTGGCTTCCCGCCTTTGCAGACTTCAGAACCACAGGCCCCATTCGCTCCGCCTCGCCCTACCCTCGCAGGATCCCATCCTCCAGATGAGCACACTGGGGCTGCCTGGGAGCCAGAGCCGCACGGGCACCAGACCTCCCAGCTGCAGTCTGAGCTCTGGGCCGCCCACAGCCCCGACGGGAGGCGGGAGGCAGGGAGCCTCCCCAGGAGACGCCATGCGCACAGGCCCGGCCGCTGCCCACCTGACGTTCTGGTGCCGCTTGACGTAGAGGCTGTGGAAGTTGTTGTCGGGCATGTAGCGGCGGTCCCCGCACTCCTTGAGCCGCTCGATGATGGTCAGCTTCATGCCCATGGAGATGTGGGCCGGGAGCACCGACAGCAGCAGGTTCTCCTGGACACGGGGGGACGGGGGGGGACAAGCGGGGGGACGTCGGACCCAGGCTTTACCTACACGTCTCTCCTTTCTGCTCTGCCAATCACCCCTCCACCTCTGCTGGCCTGTGTCCTGCCACCAACCCAGCCGGGCACACATCCCCACGTGTCCCCAGCAGCCCCTGGGGTGAGCCTGCAGGGATGTCCAGCCACGTAGCCCCTGCACACACGGCTCTGGGAGCGCCTGCTGCCCACAGAGAAGGACGCTGGGCCTGGGGCCTGGGGCCTGGGAGTCAGCCAGGCTGGGGCTTGGGCGGGAGGGGGGGCGGGCGCACACCCACCTGCTGGCGCTTCTCGATGCGCAGCTTGCGGCGGATCTGGATGCACTTGACCGTGTAGGTGAAGAGCTCGAGGGCGGCGCCCTGCATGTGGTGCTTGTGGAAGGCGCCCGTGAGGTTCCCGCACAGGAAGACGACCGCGTTGGCCAGCAGCTGAGGTGGGCGCACACATGGCTCAGGTGTGGCCTGGCCCCTGATCCCGGGGGACTGTCCCCCTTGCCGAGCTGGCGATGGCACCCCGCCCATTCCCTGACCGCCAACCCGCTCAGGCTGCACCCTTCCTGGGCAGACAGGGAAACTGAGGCCCAAGCAGGGGCTGGTCTCCTAGGGAGTCACTATAACCACGGGACCAGGGCTCAGGCCGGCTCGGCATCCGCCAGCCCCTCCCTGGTCCAGAAGGGCTGGACCCTGGAGACCAGGGGAGCCAGTTAGTTCTGGGAAGTAGGACGGCCCGTCCCAGGGCTCAGGGCTCAGAGCCCGAGGGGAGCACCGGGGACTGTCCCCAAAGGCACAGCGCCCCCCCCCCCCACAGCTGCCCAGAGCCCCCTCCTCCGCCCCCGGAGCCGGCACCAGGCCCGGCCAGGAGGAAACCACATGTCACAGCAGCACTGAGTGTGACCAAGTTCACTCACTCAACACAGACACAGGACAGAAGCCCAGGGAGGCCCTGCGGGCGACACCCCAGGAACAGGCCTCCCCAGGACAGTGCCCGCACCCAGAACAGGGCCAGGACTTGGTGAGGAGCTGAGCCTCTGGGTACCACGGGCCAGGTGCCAGCCCCGGCGTCCGGCTTCCAAAGAGAGCCTGCGCTGAGGCCAGCGGGCTGCCAGTGGGGCTCCAGGCTTCGGGACCAACTCACCCCACGGGCCTGGCTGCCCTCAGCCCAAACCACAGCCCCACCCAGACCCCCGGAGCCCCTCACCTGCACCCCACCCAGACCCCCAGATCCGCTCACCTGCACCCCACCCAGAACCCCGGAGCCCCTCATCTGCACCCCACCCAGACCCCCAGATCCGCTCACCTGCACACCACCCAGACCCCCGGAGCCCCTCATCTGCACCCCACCCAGACCCCCAGATCCGCTCACCTGCACCCCACCCAGACCCCCGGAGCCCCTCACTGCACCCCACCCAGACCCCCAGATCCCCTCATCTGCACCCCACCCAGACCCCCAGATCCCCTCACCTGCACCCCACCCAGACCCCCGGAGCCCCTCATCTGCACCCCACCCAGACCCCCAGATCCGCTCACCTGAACCCCACCCAGACCCCCGGAGCCCCTCACTGCACCCCACCCAGACCCCCAGATCCCCTCACCTGCACCCCACCCAGACCCCCGGAGCCCCTCACCTGCACCCCACCCAGACCCCCAGAGCCCCTCATCTGCACCCCACCCAGACCCCCGGAGCCCCTCACCTGCACCCCACCCAGACCCCCAGAGCCCCTCATCTGCACCCCACCCAGACCCCCAGATCCGCTCACCTGCACCCCACCCCGACCCCCGGAGCCCCTCATCTGCACCCCACCCAGACCCCCAGATCCCCTCATCTGCACCCCACCCAGACCCCCAGATCCCCTCACCTGCACCCCACCCAGACCCCCAGATCCCCTCACCTGCACCCCACCCAGACCCCCAGATCCCCTCACCTGCACCCCACCCAGACCCCCGGAGCCCCTCACCTGCAGCCACACCCAGACGCTGGGTGACGAGGAGACCCCCATCAGCGTGCCAAGCACCAGGAGGTGGGACACGCTGGAGACGACCCCGACCGCGACGGCGCCCCGCATGGTGAAGGGCAGCAGCGTGTACACCACGAAGACGATGAACAGGAAGAAGGGCACCTGGCACAGGACACGGTGAGTGCAGGGCCGGCCGCCGCCCACCAGGACACAGCCCAGACCCCGCTGGTGGCCATCTCGGCCCGACTGGGCACGGCCTGCCCCGGGGCGAACGACACAGCGGAAGCAGAGCCCAGAGGAGTCGGGTGTGGCCCCTGCTGGGGCCCCGGGACCGACCCCTCAGCCTTTCCTGGCACATGAGCCCGTCCGTGCCTTTTGCTTTTCTGAGCTGGACATGGGTTACCTCCAGCCCAGGGAGGGTCCATCCAGAAGAGCCCAGACAGACAGACAGACAGGCGGACGTGCCTCCCGCCTCCATCCGTCCCGTCGGGGTAGAGACTGAGGCCAAGGTCAGCCCAGGGCCCAAGTCACAGAAGCACAGCCTGGGAGCGGGAAGGGCCGGGGCCAACCTGCCACTGCTGGTCCATGCAGCCTCCACAGGGACCTGATGGCCAGAGACGGCACAGCGAGGAACGGCATCCAGCCCCCAGCGGCACCGGGGCCCTGCCTCGTACCTGCTCCCACGCACAGGCCGCCTTCGTCCACGCGTTGAACACCAGCACGTAGCCCAGCGTCACCAGGCAGGCCCAGATGAGCAGCGCCGAGGTCCGGAGCCACCGTTGGACCAGGCACTCGACGTACACCAGCACGTACAGCACCACGAACACGGCGAGCACCAGGAACGCCGTCACCAGCACGGCCTGCCGTCCGGAGAGGTCCTGGGCGTGGAAAACACACACGGACGTGTCACGGCTTCCCCAGTGGGTGCCGCCTCCTCCAGGAAGCCCGCCAGGCTAGCCTGTCCACCTGCCTCACTCACCCCGTAGCTGAAAGTGATGACGATGAGGGCGATGCAGGCCACGATGACCACCAGCAGGAGCGTGAGCAGCAGCGGCCCGTGCTGGCTGGTGAGGCGGTACTTCTCGTACAGGGCATCGTGGTCCGGGCCCTCCTCGCCCTCATTGAGGAAGTAGCGCCCCTTGGCCGGCATGCTCTGCCCCTGGCACACCTGCTCGGGAAGCCCACTCAAAAGAGCCCAGGGCCTGGAGGGCATCTGTGTGCCGACACCCTCCCTGCGGGCCTAGGCCTCTGGCCGCTCCGAGCCCGGCAGGGGGGGCTGGGGAGGGGGCCCCTCGGCCTGCAGGTCCATGGGCACCGCGGTGCCTGCCGGCTCCACCCCAGGCCTCGGTCACTGCGCTTCTGGCATCTTCCTTGGCATCCAGGCCAGGCTGACCAGACTCACGGCTCCTCAGCTCTGCAGACACACAAAGCGACCCGGATGTGAGCTGGGCGGCCGCATCCGGGAGGGCTGGCATCGGGGCGGCAGGGCCAGGCCTCAGCCTGCGTCTGATCTCTCAGCCTCAACCTGGACCGAAGTCCAAGTCCTGCTGGGGCTGTGCACACCCCAAGTCACAGAGCTTGTCCCCTGGGCTCCCTGGAACCGCTCTGTGGGGTACAGCAGTCGCCAGTCACACACGGCTCGAAAAATTAAAGTTGATTAAAATGAAATTAAATACTCAGCCCCAGCCTGGCCGGTGTGGCTCCGTGGTTGAGCAGAGAGCCGGAAGCTTCCCGCCGAGCTCTCTCCGGCAGCGGCAGCCCCGGGACTGAACCGGCTGCCAGTTACACGCAGCCGCCTGCCCCTCGGGGATGCCAGGCTGAGCAACCCCAACCCCAACCCCGAGAAACGCTAACTCCCATGGCGGCTCCATCCCCGGCAAACCACACACACTCACAGACACAGACACACACACACACACTCACACACAGACACACACACATTCACACACAGACACACACACACACTCACACAGACACACACTCAGGCCGCGGGAGGCCCAGGCCGCGGGAGCCTGGAGGGCAGGGGGGTTCCCCGCTTTCTCTCTAGTGACCTCCTCCCAGGGAGGAATTAGGGGGCTCAGGGCACCCTCAGGTAGAAACGGATGCCAGGAGCATCACCCCCCATGCGAGCCTGGCAGGAGGACTCCCTGCACCCCAGGCCTGAGAGGGGTGGAGGATCCACATACAAAAGCCACTGAGTGCCCACTGAGCACCCAATGTGTGCCCGGCGCCGTGTGCCCAACCCACTCGCCCGCCCTGTAGGCGAGTAGGACTCCCGCTTCCATTGCGTGGGTGTGGGACTGAGGTCCGGCCATTTCCCTGAGGTCACAGAGCTGGTGAGAGAGCCGGGATTTGAACACAGGCCATTGGGGTCCACTCTCGTCCTGCCCGTCGCCCTCATGGCGCTGCCACCCACGGGGCCCATCACATCTCAAATGTCACCCCCTCCTGCCCCTCCCTGTGGAGGCCCAGGGCAAGGTCAGGCAGCCTCCTCAGCCAGCTCGGACCAGGGCGGCCTCCTTTTCCAGGAAGCCCTCTGAGCTACGCCACACCCCATCGCTTCCCGTCCCACAAACGAGACGGGCCGCCCAGGCTCTCCTGGCCAGATGCCGCCCAGTGGGGTCCAGGTTCGGCAGCTGCTGGAAGCTGGGGGCCTGGGCCTCACATTACCACCCAGGACTGGGCCTCCAGGGCAGCTCAGGAAATCGGTCCCCTGTGCAGCTGGAGGACCCGGCAGCCACCAGTCTACCACGCCCTGGGGACTTCAAGTCCACCCCCTCTACCCCCTACCCCTACCCCCCGCTTGCAGATGCGGGCCCCCACTTCCTCACCCAGGCCGAGCCGGCAGGAACCCCGGCCTCCAGGCCCTGGGCTGGTGGCCTCCGAAAGAGGAAGTGGGGGCGACAGGCCTGAGGAGAGGAGCCCGCTCAGTCTCCTCGCCACCCCTGCGCCCGCACCCCAAACCCACAGCGCCGGCTCGCCCCCTAGGCCGGCTGAGAGCTCGGGGGCTGGGTGCCGGGGGGGGGGGGGGGAGGGGTGTGGGGAGGGGCCTTTGCTGAGGGAGCTGTGGGGGAGCCCAGCGGCCGCTCTGCCCAGCACAGGCCTGGCACTTAGGGGAACCTCATGGGACCAAGGGATGCCCGCCGTTCAGGCACGCCAGCCCACCCACACTCCGGCCTCACTCTGCTCGTCGGCACACCCCCAAGTCGGGGGAGTGAGGCGCAGGCCACAGGGACGGACAGGCCAGGTTCGCAGGACAACTGGCCAATGAGCCCAGAGAGAAGGCCCAGTCCCAGAGCCGGGAGGCCCATCCCTGGGGCAGAGGCACCCAGAGGCTGGGTCCCCAGGGCCCCTCCCTCCGGGGACAGCCCGCAAAGCCACCAGGCAGGGTAAAAGCTGAAGCCCCCCAGGGACGTGAGCAGCCCCGCCCCTCTCTCTGCTCCCCCAAAACTCCTAGGCTGATGACCCCAGCCCCGGGGGCCACAGGCTGCCGTCCAGCCTTGGGGACACGAGGCCTGTGCTCCAGCTCCACCTCCAACCTGCTCCCTGGCCCTGGGCAGGTCTGTGCCCGACCTGGGCCCCGGGGTCCCCGCTTGCAAAGGGGTGACGTCAGACCGCTAAGGCCCAGCTGTGGCTGCGTGTGGAGGACTGACAGAAGCGGGCAGGAGACCCCTGGAGGCTGCCCCTGGTCCCCGGGCGGTTCTGGAGGAGGCGGGCATAGGTAGGGAATTATTCTTTGTACCCCAAATCCTCATTTCTGCTTTTCCTCTGTCCTCTTTAAAATGCAAATACCCCATGTATCCCTCCCCGCAAGGCACCAGCTGCCAGGGATCATCCATCCGGTTTGGCACCTCCTGTGCCACTTCTAATGACAGTTCATCCATTCATTCACCTTGAGAGAGAAGCATGCATTCATTCATTCGTTCCCCAGATATGCACTAGAACCTTCCGTGTGCCAGGCCCCAGGTGAGGTGCCAAGAGGCAGGCGCTCCAGGCACACGCTCCCAGAAGGCACAGACCTCGTGCCCAGCTCCCGGGTGACTGCAAGGGCCCCGCACACAGTGGGTGCTCAGGCAACCGCGTCTATTGGAAGAGCAGTGCCCCCCACGCCGCTTGCCTGAAATTTCACCCCTGGTGACTCACTCCTTTACGCACGGCCCTAGCTAGGCCCCCCTTTTAGGAGGGAAACACCTTTCCGCCCGTGTTTAACACACTCCCATCCCTTCCCCTCGATAAGGGTAAAGGCAGAAAGGGGAGTCCAGCGGCGCCTTGGGGAGCCTCACGCCATGCGAGTCCCCCCCCCCCCCCCGGACCACAGGACAGCGGGCTCCCACGGCCACCCGGACAGCAAGGCGCGAGAGGGCCCGGAGGTGGGAGAGGAGATGTATCCACTAACCCGCAGACAGGAACCAGGGGAACCACTGCATGGGGGGTGCGGGAGGAGGGTGTAAGTTCGAGTCTGAAGTCCGGCACTGCTCGCTGCCTGTTTAAAGATGCAGCAGAGGCCAGAGGAGACAGCCAGGAGGGTTCATGTTCACACCGGACGGTGGCCAAGGGGAGCCAGAACCCACAAAAGAACTCTCTGTGATGCTGTAGCGAACACATCCTAACGTCGCACAAAACCTACCAAAAGCAAAACCCACAGAGGAACGATTAGGAAAACATTTGCAAGTCTTACGGCAAGACGTGAACCTCCCTCCCTATGTAAAGAGCTCCTACAAAAAAATAAAAAGTAAATGAAAAGGCCATTAACCCAACAGAAACATGGGGGAAGGTGTGGACAGGAAGCTCACGGGAAGGCAAGGCAATGGCTCTTAAACATCTGGAAAGAAGCTGACCCCATCCACACCATACACACACACACACACACACACACACACACACACACACACACAGACACACACACACAGACACACACACACAGACACACACACAGACACACACACAGACACACACAGAGAGAGACACACACACACAGACACAGACACACACACACAGACACAGACACACACACACACACACAGAC
The DNA here is from genome assembly GCF_014108235.1 of Myotis myotis. NCBI lineage: Eukaryota > Metazoa > Chordata > Mammalia > Chiroptera > Vespertilionidae > Myotis > Myotis myotis. Next base: position 41,334,485 of record NW_023416323.1, read on the forward strand.
ACAGACACACAGACACACAGACACACAAACACAGACACACACACAGACACACACACAGACACACACAGACACACACACAGACACACACACACAGACACACACACAGACACACACACAGACACACACAGACACACACAGAGACACAGACACACACACACAGAGAGACACACACACAGACACACACAGACACACACACACAGAGAGACACACACACAGACACACACACAGACACACACAGACACACACAGACACACACACAGACACACACACACAGACACACACACAGACACACAGACACACACACAGAGACACACACACAGAGACACACACACAGAGACACACACAGACACACAGACACACACACAGAGACACACACACACACAGACACACACACGTGTAATAAGAGAAATGCAGCCCTAACCGGTTTGGCTCAGTGGATAGAGCGTCGGTCTGGGGACTAAAGGGTCCCAGGTTTGATTCCGGTCAAGGGCATGTACCTTGGTTGCGGGCACATCCCCAGTAGGGGGTGTGCAGGAGGCGGCTGGTCGATGTTTCTCTCTCATCGATGTTTCTAACTCTCTATCCCTCTCCCTTCCTCTCTATAAAAAAAAAATATATCAAAAAAAAAAAAGAGAAATGCAGATTAAATCTCCGAAGGAAAGCCATTTTTATTTATCCGACCGGCAAAGGTCAAAGCGCTTCACAGACCTGTGCTGGCCGGCCGGGGAGAAGCAGGCACTCGCACTCACACTCACTCACACTCGCACTCGCTCACCCTGACAGGAGCGAGGCTCAGCGCCACCCGGGAAAGGCAGTTAAGTCATATCTAACCAAGTCGCTAAGGTACACAGACCTTTGACCTAGCAAATCTACTTCAAGGAACTGGTCCTGCTACACGGTCAGGTGTGTGAGGTGACATGTCCAAGTATTCACTGCAACGTTGTGTGTGACAGCCAAGACTGGGAACGACGCGTCTGCCAGCCAGACGCTGGTGAAATAAACCTGGGCACATCCTCACGACGGAACACTATGCAGCTGTCAAAAGGGGGGCCGCAGCCGGAACAGTCCTGTCCCAGGGGATCCGCAAAAAATCCCCATGGCAACAGCAACGCCTGGGAGAGGGATGGAGCCAGGACACGAAAAACCAAACCTGCTGGTTGGACGCAGCGAACAAATCGTCCTTCCCTGCATCTGCGGTTTCTGCTTCTACGGTCAAATGCAGCTCGTGCAGACTTCTAAAAAGTCTTTAATAGGAAAACCGGGATCTACTGTACGCATCGTGTCCACAGTTAACAATACTGCGCTGTAGACTTAAAGTTTCTTCTAAGAGGGTAGGTGTTCGGTGCTATCGGAAAAATAATGATAGATAGAGTCAAAGAAAACTTTGGGAGGTGACGAAAGGTTGATGGCATAGATGCCGGTGATGGTTTCACGTGTGTACACTTATCTCCAAACTTACGAAGTCGTCTACATTAAAAATGTACGGCCCGGCCGGTGTGGCTCAGTGGTTGATCGTCGACCCATGCACCAAGAGGTCACGGGTTCGAGACCCGGTCAGGGCAATTTTTAAAAAAGTACAGCTTTGGGTATGTCCATCACATCGCAATAAAGTGGTTTTTGAAATAAATAAAGTAGATAAGGGCACCAGTAGAAAAATTCAAAGGACAATGTAAGGCGGTTGACGACTAAAGTGACTGTGGGTTTAGCATGTCGACATGGAAAGATGTGCTCCCAGCATGTTAGTTGGAGTGTGGGGGCACATATACGCATGTGTGTGTGTAAACATAAAAATCCATTAGATTATTTTAAAAAGGAAGCAAATCTTAGGTGCATGGTGTCTAAGTGCGCGGCCCTGAGGAACCTGCGGACCCCTCTGTGCCTCAGTTTCCCACTTGAAAACGGGAGAATGGCATTCTGACCACACAGAGCTTTGAGGGGGTGCGATGGGGCGATGTGGGCAGAGCACCGGGCTGCACGTGGCACCCAGGACCCAGGTCAGAGGACAAGGATCATCAGGTTGGCAGAGAGCCCAGAACCTGCGCCTCCCGCCCCACCCTGGGCCTGTCTGAGCCACAGCACGGGGGTCCGGCAGCCCAGGCCCCCGCTCCACCCTGAGAGTGATCTGGCCTCTGGGGTGGAGACAGCTGTGGTCAGCACCTCGGGGTGCTGCCTGGGGCCATGAGGAGCAACACGGCGGACGCCCCCATGAGGTGCCCGGTTAGGCCTCCAGGGAGCGGCTATCCACTGGGGCAGGGGTTTGCGGGGACATTGGTCCGAGGCAGCGAGAACTCCCAGGGGCATCTGGCCCCCACCCCAAGCCCTCGAGGTCTGCTGACAGGGGAGAAAGCATAACACCCAACCCTCCAGACAACCTCTGAGCCCATCCGGAAGCACAGGCAGAAAACCAGGCAGGCTGGGGTCCCCCACAGTCAGCCCTCGAGCACCTCCCGCCAAGTGAGCAGGGCTGGGAGCGGCCTGGGCAAGGTCCTGCCACCCCGACCCCCGGCCAGGGGAAGGCTCTGGGATCCTCACCTGCTCGGCCAAAGTCCCCAGCTGGGAAGCAGCAGGGCTGAGCCTCAAACCCAGACCTGCCCACTCTGAGGCCCAGGCTCTCTCGTAAGCCGCCGCCTCTGCGTTTCCCGAGACGGGCTCTGCCCAGGGCCGGGCGCGACAAGCGATGCACACATGGCCCCCTCACCCGTTCCTGTCACAGGCAGCGCAGGTGAACATTCCCCTCCTCCTCCCACGATCCCTGAGCACATCAGCAGAGCAAAGGCTCTGACAAGGCCTGCAGGAAAGGAACTTGTTGGACGAAAGGCAGCTGCACATTTCCGTCTTCCTGGCTCAAGGGGCTCTCTCTGCATGAAGTCCCTCAGGACTGGGAAATGCTGACTTCGGAGCCTCTGAGAGTCAGCTCAGAGCTTCTCCCCCAAGCAGACTTCCTGGGCAACCGTGGCCAGACAGGCCGCTCCCCTCACCTCCCCTCCCCTCCTCTCCCCTCCCCTTCTCGGACAGCCTGGGAGCCCCACTCCCCCACACCCACCGGCCCTGGGTTAGGCAGGATGGGCACACAGTGGGGGGGCCGGCCCTGAGCTTGGCCTCCGGGGTGGGGGTGAGAGAAGACACAGGAGATGCCGGGGAAGACACCCCTGCCCTGGGGGAGTTTTTAGTCGGGGAGACACCTGCCCCTAAGAAGAGGAGCAGAAACGAGCTCTAAACACCAGCCAGGAAGAGGCCTCCTGTCCCACCTGCTGTCTCTCCCACGCAAGGCAGCGAGGGGGCCCCCCCCCCGCCCCCCCCCCCCCGACCTGCCACAGAGCCCCAGGCCGACCGCCAGGGGACCCTCTCAGCTCTGCCCCTCTCGCCCCTGGGCCTGATCCCTCCAGCGTCTCCTCAGACCAGCAATGGAGGGACCACAGGGAGGGCAGGGGCCAGGGCACCCCGCCTGGAGCCCGCAGGCCACGTTTGGGGCCTTGGCGGCCCCTGGCCATCCCCAGAGCCCAGGGAGGCATCACTGCGCCTGCAGCCGCTGCCGGGCCCCGAGGTCCCAGTCTGGCTCCTGCAGCGCCAGCAGCCATCCCAGGGGGACCCCATTCCCCCGCTTCCTGAGCACCTGGGCCGGGCCAGCACAGCCCGGAAGTGCCCTTCTGGAGGCAAGCAGCCCGGCCGACCACCCCAAACCACAGCCCGGCTTCCGGAGCGGCACCCACACGGGGGCACCCACATGGAGCTCGGGGGGCCCTCCATTGCCGGCCTTGGAGCCAGCCCCCCCATCCGGGCCACTCACTCCTCCCACAAACCCCTGCCCTCCGGAGCCAGGCTCGGCTGGGCACGCACAGTGCCTCGATGGAGTCTCAGGCCACAGCATCCCCACCCCCGCCCCCCGCAAACCCGAGCCTCCCTGGGGTAGTCCACCAGGCTCCCCGCACCTGCCCAGGACCCCAAGAACACCCAGCCCCGTCCTGCTCACCCCCTGGCCAGGAACCTCCAGCTGGGCTCCCCGAGGCCTCCTTCGGGGCTGCATGATTTGACTGATTTCGGTTCCCCAAACAAGCCCCGCCCTCCGGCCTCCTGCAGCCTGAAAGCACTGCCTCCTCCCCACCCCTGGCGCCCTCTGCCTGGCAGACTCCTGCCCGCCCTTCCGTGCCCGCTCAGCTGCCACCTCCTCCGGGAGGGCCGCCGCGCCCACTTGATTTGGATGCACAGCCTGCCCTCCCCGGTCCAGCACAGGGCGCCTGGCCTGCCACTGCCGGGGAGGGACCCCTCTCCCCAGACAGGCCTGGCCACGCACTTCCACCTCCCAGGATGCAACCCCGCCAGCACGCAGGCGACACTCAGACCCCAAACTCCATGCCCCGGCCGAATACAGCCGCACCCACCCCTGCACCGGGTCCCGTGTGCCTGAGCCCTGGCGGGTCACGTCCCCCACGACGTGGTTTCTCCCCTGAGCCACGGGGATGAAAACGCCCCCACGCCAGCCTGTTCCGGCGTGAAGTGACCTCGGGGCTATGAAAACCTCCTAAACGCGGGAGAAGGTCACCCAAGAGGAGCTGAGCCCACTCTGGCCAAGGCTCACCACCCGCCGCCACCACCGAGATGGGCGCGGGGACAGGGGCGCGGGCCCGGAAGCGGCTCCGCACCAGGTGTCGCCAGGGCTGGGCAAGGCCACGCCGTGACACGGACAGCTGAGAAATCCGCGGGCAGCGGCGGGTGGAGCCGGATGCCGATGGCTATCGGTGGGCACGCTGCCAGCTCCTTGGGGGACGGGGATGGCAGGAGCCACAGGTGGGCCACTGGGCCCCACGGGCCGGCAGGAGGCCTCCGGCCACGGCCAGGGAAGCCACAGGGCCGGGCCTGCGGGTCTCAGATGCCTGGGACGTGCTTTTCATGCCTTTCACTCTCCCCGAAACCTGCTGGGGCACTGCCACTCCGCAGGGGAGGAAACTGAGGAATGAGGATCGGCCCAGGGCCCGAGGCCGCCGGGCAGACGGAGCCGCACCCCAGCAGGACAGCCACGCAGCCGCCTCCCTGCTCAGCGGCTCCCGCCCAGGCCCAGCGCTGCACCTCCTCCCAGCACCGACCTGCGGGAGCCACAGCACCCAGCGCCCAGGTGCGAGCCGCCCAGCCCTGCTCCTCACGCTGCCGCTGCCCGGAGGGGGCCAGGGGGCCGGAGCCGCGGCTGCCACCAGTGTCACTGGCTCTGCCTGGAGGGGGCTGCACCCGGGACCCCCACACGACCCCGCTTCTCCGGCTGATCAGATGCGGCATCTCATTCGCTCCCGTGACCCAGGCCACAGGAGCTCCCAGCGCTCAGCTACGTACGTACGTCCCATTTTTTAATTTAAAATGTTTATTTTTTTATTGATTTCAGAGAGAGGAAGGGAGAGGGAAAGAGAGAGAAACATCAATGATGAGAGAGAACATGGACCGGCTGCCTCCTGCACACCCCCCACTGGGGATCGAGCCTGCAACCCAGGCCTGTGCCCTGACCAGGAATCGAACCAAACCATGACCTCCTGGTTCTAAGTCGACGCTCAACCACTGAGCCACACCGGCCGGGCTACGTGGGACTTTTTAAGCAGAGTAAATGCTTCAAAGATCCTCCATCAGCACCTCCTCCCCCCCGAGACCCAACCCCTCCAAAGCCCCAACGGGGCTGTGACCACTCTGCCTGCTCCCGGAGGCCCCGAACTTCCCATTATCGTCCGACTGGGCCAAGCTGCCATCACGCAGTGAGAGTGCCCTGCCCCTCCCTCCCGGACAGGAGGGGGAGGTGAGGGACGGGGCAGCCACCAGACACCTCACCCTGACCCTGGGGTGGGGGATGGAAAGTCATGGAAAGTCCTGCCCGGCCGGCGAGGCTCAGTGGGTGAGCGTCGACCCGTGAACCAGGAGGTCACGGTTCGATTCCCGGTCAAGGGCACAGGCCCGGGTTGCGGGCCCCATCCCCAGTGTGGGGCGTGCAGGAGGCAGCTGAGCTGATGGATGCTTCTCTCTCATCACTGATGTGTCTACTCACTATCCCTCTCCCTTCTTCAATAAAAATCAATAAAAACCTATTTTAAAAAATAAAAGTTACGGAAAATTCAAAGGGCCGGTCACCTACCTCCCAGCTGAGGCCGGACTCGCGACTCGAACGCAGGGCCCTGACTCGGCCCCAGCCTCCTGGCACCTGGGGGGGGGACACAGACCAGGGCCCAGCTCGAGCCCCCCACACCCCCCCTGCACCGGCCTCACCACGGACAGGCACAGGGTCCTGCATGCAAACGTGACAGCTCCCGGGAGAGGTGGGGGGTGGGGGTGGACACCCCTGAAGCCCACTCACGGAGTGACCAGAACAGGACAGTGCCCCATGGCCCTCGGTCTTCTCCCCTGTAAAGTGGGGACGGACGTCACCTACCACACTCCAGGGCAGAGGGGAGGCAGGGCTGGGTTAAAGCGATAGTGCCAGGCTGTAAAGAGGGGTCCGCATCCCCCAAGCGACATCAAGCCGGACCTCTGTCCTCTTAAAAGCACCCCCAAGCCTGTGTGGAGGCCCCACTCCTGCCCCATCCCACAGCTCGCTGCACCGAGGCCCTTCGAGCCCACCCCGCACCCGACACCCGGAAATGCCACTTCTCTCCCACAGAAAACCACTGCAGACCCCCGCCCCGGCGTCCACACCTTCCCTCTCGGGCCCAGAATCCGGAACAATCGCGAGCCTCCCCTCCTCCACACCCGGGGCCACAGGAAAACCCCAGAAGCCCAGGGCCCGGCGGGAGGCGGGCGGACCTGCAGCCCCCACCCCAGACGGCACCCCCAGACCCCACACTTCCTGCTGGGTCCCCCGGGCCCCCCACACTTCCTCTCTAGCCTCCGCGCGTGGCATCTCAGTCTCTTCCTTAATCTCGTCCAGGCAAAAGCACATCAGTGAAGTCACAGGATGGCTTCTTCCGAAACATACTCAATAGCTGACGACTGAACATGCTCATCCGCGGAGAGGCCGGGACCACCGAGGCCACAGCAGGTGCCTCCAAGAGAGGCTGGTCTGAGTCGCCCCTCACATCGCCCGGCTGTGCTCAGCGGCTGAGAGCCAGTGACAGCCCACGGTCACATGCCGTCCAGGCGGAGCGGCCAGACTCCGGCGGCCTGTCCAGGCCGTGGGCCAGGGGCCTGCGGCTCAGAGCCCAGCTGGCCCCCCGCCAGGGCTGGCCACAGAGGGAGCCCCCGGTGCCCACTGTTCCCACCTCCCCGTGGCGACAGGGCAGAGGCGCTGCTCCCTGTGTGTGTCCATGTGCCCGTGTGCGGAGCGTGTGGGCGGAGAGTCCGGAAGGACCCATCGCCATGGTGCGCGCTGGCCCCGGGCCGGGGCCGGGAGGCCGGACAGAGGGAGCTGGCCCGCTCTGCAGGCCTCCGCCGTCTCGGCACGCATCCCTCCCAGGCTGGGTGTTTGTTTATTTTCTCAGCCTAATAAAATAATCCCGTGTTCCTTCCTCGCGCGTGTGCGGTCATTGAGCAAAGCAGGGTGTACGTGTCCGTGGAAAGTGACAGCCTGAGCGGAAGGCGGGCGAGTCTGTGGTTCACAGACTTCTCGGGGCGACGGGCCAGATGAACGACACCACGGTGATAGGGCACCTTCCCGTCGAGGCGAAGAGCCGGTGACAGGTTGTCTCTGGTCCTCTGTCCGGGGCCAGGCCACCCGGCTGTCTGCCCAGGAGGCCCGAGAGGCTCCTCCTCCCCCAGCCCAGACCCTGTCCATCCCCTGCCCGGCAGGCCCGCCTGCTGGGGCTGGTGTCTGGCGGTCCCCGTGGGCCCAGCCGTAGGACAGATGGCGCCCCGTCCCCACACCCCACGTTACCTGGCTCTCCTCTGGGGGCCCTGGGCAGCTGGGCCGGGGGCTGAGCCGGCTCGCGGGTGGCCGGGCCCTCGCCTGCCCCTGGCCGGCCGGCATCCAGGCTCCCACATGTGCAGGCTGCTTCCCCGACTACCTAATGCGGGTGAGTCACATCTGGGATCCACAACTTCCTGCTCAGCGGGGCCGCGGGGGCAGCACAGCCTCAGCTCAGCGCCCCAGGGGTGCGTGGGGGCCCCCTCCCTGCCGCCGCCGAGCCCTCCGCCGGAGTGGGGGGAGCTGTCAGGCCCGGCTCCCGGCTCCAATGACTTCATGGAAATTGGAAGCTTTAAGCTGGAACAATTTTCAACAAGTGAAAATAAAACACGCACCAAAAACCTCCATTAGGAGCCCCGAGACCGCGGTCGGAGGCAGGGAGCAAATGGATCCTTAACGAGCAATTAGAGGCTCGCGCAGCCTGGCACGCAGCCTCGCCCTGGCCCCGCCGCTCACACCCCGGCCCGGGCCTCAGTTTCCCCACCCCCATCGTGGGGGGGGGGGGGGGGCTCGTCCATCTCTGAGACCCCAAAGTCCCCAGCCCAGCCGGCTGCCTCTCCAATCCCAGCTGCTCCCCCGCCGCCCCCCCACCCAAGTGGGGCCAGGCCAGGGCCCATGCCTGGAGTCCCCACTCCAAACTGCCAGAGCCTCAGAGAACCCCGGGCAGCCCTGGGCCCCCGGAGGCCAGGAATCAAACCTCACTCCCCTTCTGTGTTGCCAGGCCTCAGTTTCCCCACTGGGCTCCTGGGGGGCTCAGTGGTGAGGCAGCAGAGTAGGAGGGGCTGGGAAGCGGCGAGCAGAGGCCGCCTGAGATAGGGAAGCCCTTCTGAGCACGTGCCTGGGTGCTGGGGTCGCTGCCCACCTTTTATCCGCAAGGAAACCCTTCTGCTTGGTCACCAAGTGGGGAGCGGAGCCCGGTGTTCCCAGCTGACACCTCCTGCCCTCGCCAGGCCCCCCTTCCGGCTCTTTGCCCAGAGGAGACAGTGGTCAGACTCTTTGCTGCCGACTGTGTGCACCCCCACCCCCGCCCAGCCGCACCCCCCGCCCGGCCAGGCCTGGTACCAACTGGGCGCAGGCTAACTGGTTCTGCGGTCAGCACATAGGCACGGCCCCATGGAGCGGGTCCTGCTCCCACCTCCCTTCTAGGGAAGAGGAGACTGAGGGTCAGAGAGGACACAGCACCCAGGACAGGCAGAGCCAGGATCCCAACTCAGGTCTGTCTGACTCTCAACCACACGGGCCACGACCCTCCCGGGAGCAAGGAAGGGCCTCCCTGGGGACCGGCTGCCTCGAATCCCACTCCACCCTCGTCACAGGGAGTCCTGGGCCACTCTGTGCTCCCACACCTTCCGGACCAACTTCCCCAAAGGAGGGGCGGCCTGAGGCTCTCCGAGCACCGGACCGGGAAGACTGGTTTGGGCTCGCTCACGGTGCCAGGACACAAAGCACAGGCCCGACCCTTCCCTGTCCCACTCGGCAGCACCCGGCCTCCTCCCTGTGGGCGGGACCCCCCGGTGTGCTGGGGACAGAAATGCGACTGGGACACGGCCCCTGAGATCCAAGCTCCCAGGTTGAGCCGTGGACCGATGGCACGGCACAGAGATCTGGCGAGGCCCCGTGAAGGCCAGACACAGCCCGGAGCTCAGGGGACAGACCCCCCACCCCCAGAGGAGGGGACCCAAGACGGGGTGTCCCAGGCCGAGAAGGGGGCCCGGACACTCCCTGGCTGGTGCGTGGGAGCCGAGGCGGCAGAGAGCGCACAGTGGGCGGGAAAGACGAGAGCACCAGCAGGAACAAGGCAGACAGGGCTGGCCGAGGGGCACCGCCGAGCAGGGAGCCAACAGCCTGGCCCCCTCGAGTGTCCACCGAGCAATGGGGGTGTGACTCAGCCGTGAGGGAGACGCAACCCTGGAGCTTCTGTTTCAACTACGTGGGGAGATGCTCTCGGTCATCAGGCTGGGGCGACGGGGCTGGGGACAGGCACTGTGGTACTCAGGCTCCAGGCAGCCCCCGGTGACCTGGCCTCCTGCTGCTCACGCCCCTGCACAGTCACACAATCTCACACACACACAACATAGTGCAGACACACTGCGGGGTTTCTGAGGTCACGCGAGACGTCGCGTCTCCCCTCGCTATCTCCTGGACCAGCCGGTGGGGGAAGCCGGCCACCACACGGCCTCCCGCCAAAGCCAGCACCAGCTTGCTATCCACGAAGGCGGGTCCCCCGGCCCCGGTGCAGGCTGGGCTGCCTCATGCTCACCGGCATTGCCAGCTCAGAAGTGAGTGGGGGTCGCCTCTCCCCAAGACGCCCCCATGACATTCCTGCCAAACTGGTCCGCACCCAGATTCTCACAGCGGGAACACAGCCCACTCTGTGCGGCCAGCGGCCTGCGTCCCTGCGCTCAGCCCGCCCCGGGTGTGTGTGTGTGTGGGGGTGGGGGTGACCTCGCTGAGGCAGGCTCAGCCTTGGGGTCCCAGACCGATGTTTCACAGAGGGGGTGGGAGGTGATTCCCACGCATCGCGTCACCGCGGCCTTCAGGGCTGCGGGATGTGCTGGGCCCCCGTGGAGGTGCTCAGGGCCCCCTTCTCTCACGGGCAGGAAGCGGGGTGTCCAGAGCGGAGCAGCTAGAACAGGGGCCTCCGGACTCCTCACTGGGGGGGCTCAGGGTGGTGGATTGAGCCGCAAAGCCACTGCGCATACAGTGTGCGCTAAGAAGTCAGCGCCGTGGCCTGCGACCCGGCGCCCGGCCCCTCCTGTTAGAAAGAAACCTACGGGAAGCTGCCTGTCCCGGTCCCAGTGCCGGGGAGGAGAGAGGAGAGGGGACAGCCCTACGGTGTGTTGGTGCAGCCGGCCGGGGGCAGGGGCCGGCTCCCAGGGCCCCCAGGGTCCGGCTCGGCCAAGCCCGGGCGACGGGGCTGCGGCCAGGGAAGGGCAGCCCGGGTCAGGCCGTGTTGAGTCACAGCAGAGGATCCTAGAGGAGCAGATGTGAAAGCAACTGCTCTGCCAGCCCCGGCCTTGTTTCCTGTGAAAACCTGGCAGCTGGGCGACACCCGCGGACGCCTGTCCGTCCCCCGCGATGGGAGCCCGGGGAGCGGGAGGAAGGCCCGCCCGCCCTGCGGATCCTGGGAGGGAAGAGCCGGGCCTTCGAACAGCAGCGGAGGGAAGGGCCCTCTCGCTTTCCTTCAACATTACAGGCGTGTGTGTGGGTGTGGGTGTGTGTGAGAGTGTGTGTGTGTGAGTGTGCGTGTCCACATGTATATTTGCATGCAAAAAACATCTGGAAGCTGGGCCAGTGTGGCTCAGTGGCTGAGTGTCGACCCATGAACCAAAGTCACGGGTTCAATTCCCCATCAGGGCACAGGCCCAGCTGTGGACTGGATCCCCAGTAGGGGGCAGTCTATCGATGATTCTCCATCATTGACGTTTCTATCTCTCCCTCTCCCTTCCTCGCTCTGAAATCAATAAAAACGTATTTTTAAAAAAACACACACGGAGGGAGATGTCTAAACCATTGGCCATTTGGACACGGAAGGGACAGTTAGGAGGTAAGAGCAATATTTCAGGAGCCACGTCAGCAGGCTGGCGGGAGCCGGTGACCGCGGCGGCTGAGGGGGTGGGGGTCACACTCCCTATCCCCCTGCGTGTGTGACTCCTCCACAGGCAGCGCTGAAGCCTGGTCACCGAGAGACGTGGCACCTGTCGTCTCATCTGAGACGCCCGCCCGGGGCCTCGCAGCCCCTTCCTCCGGGAGGACTGTGCAGCCCTGCAGGGAGGCGACGCCCCAGGTGTCACAGCTGGTAACACCGCCACAGGGTCAGCCTGCTCCCCAAGGGAACGGGGGGTGGGGGGGGGAGCTTCCCATGCTCCATCCTCACCTGAAAACCCATCACACTTGGCAGAGACAACCTCAGGCCCAGCCATCAACCTCCCAGCATGGAGCAGAGGCCTCCTCCTCCCCCTCCTTCCCCTCTTTCCCTTCCTCCTCCTCCTCCTCCTCTATCTCCTCTTCCTCCCCCCTTCCTCCTCCTCCTCCTCTGTCTCCTCCTCTGTCTCCTCCTCTCTCTCTTCCTCCTCCCCCTCCTTCCCCTCTTTCCCTTCTTCCTCCTCCTCCTCCTCTATCTCCTCTTCCTCCCCCCTTCCTCCTCCTCCTCCTCTGTCTCCTCCTCTTTCTCTTCCTCCTCCCCCTCTCTCCTTCCCCTCCTCTCCCCCTCCTCCCCTCTCCTCCCACCACCTACACAGGAGCTTAATGGCTCCCAGCACCAGCCAGGCAGGCAGGCTTCTCACCCCCTCTCCTGGGAGCCTCCCTGTCTCATCTCATCCTCTGACCACAAAGCAGTTCACCCAAGGGGGCGGGGAGTGGGGCGCGCTTGGTGCCTGGGACCTCCACGCCCCCAGGCGCGGCCTGACCACAAACCCGCGTCCAGCCTGCGGGCCCAGGAAGTGGAGAGAAGGACCCGCCGCAGGCACAGACCGAGCCGCCGGCTCCAGGCGCAGTGCTCCGCCGGCACAGATACCGAGCCGCCCAAGCGACCAGCACAGGGGACAGAGCCCAGCCAGCGACCCAGGCACCACAAGCCCCGCGGCTCCACTCACAGAGCACGGGCCGGCTTCCCTAGACGGCAGCGGGGAACACGGGTGCCCACGACGCTTCCTGATCATGTGTCTTAAAGAGCGAGCTGGAAAGATGTGCGTCGTTACGGTAATGGCTGCTTCACAGAGACTCTGGGGTCCCCCGACGGCTTAGGCTTCCTGGCTTTTCAATACGGAACTGGAACCATTTCTGTAACGAAGTGAAAGGCATTTCGAGAGAAGAAACCAGCTGTCTTTCTCCTCCTCCCCAGGAATGTCGGTCAGAGCCACGGCCCAGGAGGCAGGAGCTGCCTGGCTGTGGGACCCCCAAGCTCACACTGCCTCTTAGAGCCTCAGTTTCCCTATCTGTCAGACGCCACGCTGAGCTGCTCCGGCCGTCCTCGAGGTGAGGCCTGGACTAGCAGCCATGCCCACCAGGTCAGGTGAGGAGGCCTGGCCAGCCCGGCCCCGCCCCCACCACCTGTGCCCGTCGGCTCAGTCCTTGTCCCCCTGGGCACCCACTGGCCCTGCACCCAGGCTGGTGTGGAACTACGAGCACCCTGTCCTCCTCGCAGCCACGTGCAGAGCGCCCCCTGCTCAAGGCGGCCAGGCCACGCCCTCCTACCCTCCCACCACCAGGAGGTGTGTCCCCGTTTTACAGGGGAAGGAGCCCGCCCACCCACATACACCAAACCCAGACGGAGACTGCGGCCTGGGCCCGTCCGTGGGCCCCTCCTCCCCAGCCGTCAGCACACCACCCAGCACCCCTTCCGAAGGGCCAGCTGCCCCGCTGAGGGCTGCGGGCGGGGTCCCGGGAGGACGGGGTGCATCCATCCTGAGAAAAGGCCGCACGTAAACAGTTATCAAGTCAGTTAATATTGACACAACACTCCGACCAACAGTCCCCACCCAACGACGTCCTTCACCCCGAGTCCCACGCTGCCTTCGGCCTCCTCGGATCTGGACCTGTTCCTGGGCCTCTGGCATAAGCATCCTCAGCGTCTCCATTTCATACATGAGAAACGGAAGCTCAGAGAGGTTGACGTACTTGCCCGAAGTCACACAGCCAGGGAGCGCCCGGGGGTTCCCTCGGGAGCCCGAGTTCCGGTCCTCCAGACAGGAGGCCTCGCGAGTAATCGCCCCGTTAATGATTGCAGAAAGCGCGCCCTCTGCAAACAGCTGGCCGCCAGGTGCTCACTAACCACGGGAGTGCCTCCCGCACACGCCAGCTGGGCGGCCAGCTCCTGCACGGCCCCGCGCCCGCCCCCACCCCCACCCCCACCCGCAGGGCCCCCACGAGCCCCTCTATACAGCCGGGGACAGGAGAGGACCCTGCAGGGCTGGGGCCAGCATCTCCTGCCTTTCTTTGTCCCCCTCTTCAAGTGACCATCCGGGCCCAAGTGCCCATGTCCGAAAGCAGAGAAAGGCACCTGCCCCAGAGCCATGTCCCTGACCACGGCCCCCCGTGCTGAAGGGGACCCCTGAGGTCAGCTGCCCCAGGGGCTGAGCGTCGGAGGCCCACTGCACGCCCCCAGCGGAGGGAAGGGTTTACAGGAGGCAAGGGCTGGAGGGGGAGGGGAGGGAGTACTCACCCGGGGACACAAAGGACTCGGGACTCTGGGGGTCCCACAGCAGTACTACAGAGAGGAGGAGAAGCCCGTCAGCTGATCCCCCAAACTCCACAGCGAGGGGGTCGTCCACTCCTCTCAGGACCCAGGCCAGGCACACCAGCTTGAGAAGCCACCCTCTTTGTGGTTCCCAAATGGGGGTGCATCAGAGCCTGGAGGCTCCCGCCAGCCTTGCCACCATCACCCCCAGCCTGGCCCCCTCTGGAGAGGGGCCGCTATCACTCTGGCCCCCATCAACTAGCTCCCCGACGGCGGCCTCACGGCCAGATGCCAGCAGGCGCACAGGGAGAGAAAGGTGCCGCCGTGGCTCCTGGGCCCGAGGTCCAGCCGCCTGCTCAGGTTGGGGGCTAATTGGTACCGAAATGCCTCAGAACCCTGGCATCCCCCCGGGCCACCCTATTAAAATCAGAAGTTCGCACAGCCTCCCGACCCCCGGGCAAACCCAATGTCAAGTTTCTAACCAGCAGAGCTGCTCTTGAAACTTCTCCAGAACCAACAAAAGAGGAATAAAGTTTTGCTTTGCTTCCCGATCGCAGACAATTTTGAAAATACAGAAAGTGTAAACAAAGGAGCGATGTATCAACAAAGTCCACAAGGATATTTCCGTAGGGACTTCTGCAGCGCCCGCCGCCCTGGGGGCCTCCCTCTACAGGTGTCTGGGGTCAGAGTGCAGCGCTCTGTGTCTCCCATTGGCCAGTGGGCGCAGGAGGCATGACTCGCCTCCCCAGTCCCGCCTCCCCCCAGGCCCAGGCCCCGGCCCGGGCCCACCACTCAGGCTCCCTTGCTGGACTCCACAAAGCCACTGTCACCCATCAGCAATCCCTTTGTGCCCAGCTACACAGAAAGGGGGCCTGAGAGGGGGGTCAGCCTCAAAGCCCAGAGCACCCCGGGTTGGGGCAGGACCAGGAGGAGGGGGAGGTGGGCAGGCCGTGTGTTTTGCTCTTGTAGGATTTAACTTGAGACTCTGCCTGCCAAGGTAGGGTCAGCTCCCAATGGCTACTCAAACAGACCCCCCACCCCAGAACCCCGGAGGCCGGGCTCTGGTCCCAGCTCCAGGCCCGACCTTTGACGACCTCAGCTTTCCCACCTGTAAGTGGGGCTCATCACTCCGGCCCTGACTCACAGGACCCCAGCATTCAAGGGGCGTCATGCCGTGGCTGTGTAAGCCACCTGCCTCATACCCTGGAGGGCGCCCCCTGCCCCCTCCCCCATAAGAGGCCAAGAGCACCCACTCTCAAAGCCAGAGGATCTGAGGAGAGAGGACCCCACGTCCAGGCTCCGTCACCACCTCTGCCCGTTTCCTTCATGCGAAAGGTTAGGTTTGGGGTCCCCCCAGTGAGGATCCAAGTCAGGGGCCAGAGCCTGCCCACTGTCCCATCTGCCCCCTCCCCCTCGCTGGCAAGGGGCCTGCCCACTGCCCCATCTGCCCCCTCCCCCTCACTGGCGAGGGGCCTGCCCACTGCTGGCTCTGGGTGGATGGCTTCCCACCCCAAGCCCGGGCTTGCCCTCCCGGAGGCTTCTCCTAGGGGCTGTTTTCACTTTAAACAGACACAGTGGACCCTTAAACAAGGGGGAGGGTGCTAGGGCTCCACCCCCACCCGGTGCGAACCCCACGGGTACCTCTGGCTCCCCCAGAACTTGACGACAGTTCCTGCTCTCTGGCATCCGTGGGACGCTGGTTCCAGCCCCCCCCCCCTCCCCCAATACCCAACCCCAGGTGCCCAGGTCCCTCCTATGAAGTGGCCTTGAGGGCGTGGGAGCCGGAACAAAGCAGGCAGGCGGCTCCGCATGGGGATTCCCAGCCACAGGGTCGGAAGGACGCTCCCGTCTGCGCGGCAAAACCTGGGGAGACCCTGGACTGCCCGTGTCTTCATTGAAAAAAAACCCGGACGTCAGTGGACCCTGTTGTCCAAGGGCCAGCGATATGCCGACACTGTCCGTCCCCCTGTCCGTGTCTGGGACATGGACAAAGCTGCCCTCTGCCACCGTGAGCACAGGCCTCCCCACAGCAGGGAGCGGGTGCGGGCCTGGGGGGCAGCGGGGTGCCCCTCTCCCTGGTCTGCCCTGTAGTGGGGGCAGTGGCACTGGGCCCCTATTCCTGCCAGCCGGGGCCCTATCTGGGCACATTCTCCCTCCCCTTCCCCCCCCCCACCCCAACCCCGCAAGGGCCCTGGGTGGGGGACCGAGGGAGGGGACATGGGGAGACCATCCCCAGGCCCCAGCCAGACAGAGGCGTGGAGGGGAAGGGGGTTGGGGCTGGGGTCCCAGTGGGCCGGCATCCCCCCCCCCCGCTGCCCCCCTCTCAGGCCTGGGAAGGCAGCCGGGGGAGGGGCCGGCTCAGCCCTCCACCCAGAGGAGCCCGCAGGCGCCCCGCACCCCACAGGCACCCCTATGGCGCAGGCTCGAGGGCCGGCGGGCGCATCCCGGCCCCTCCCCCACCCCGGGGCGCGCGCTCCAGCGCCGGCGGCACCTCCCCGCGGCCCCCCCCCCCCCCCCCCCCCGCGCTCACCTGCCCCGCGCACCTGCCCGCGCTCCTGCCCCGGCGCCGCCCGGTCCCCGCCGCCCGAGTGTCAGCGCCCCGGCCGCGGGCGGGACCGGCCGTGCGGGCTGGGGCGGCGATGCGATGTGGCCGCAGGCGCCCCCCGCTGGCGATCGGGGTCCCGCCCGGCCCGGCCCAGCCCAGCCGCGGGCGCAGGCGGCGAAGGGGGGCGCCCCGCTCGCTCCGACCCCCATTCCGCCGCGCCCGCCCGGTCAGCGTGGGGGGGCCCGGGCGCCCTGGAACCCGGGCAGGAAACGAGCCCTTGCGAACCTGCTCTCCGGGGCGCGCACGTGTCTGGATCGGGACGCGCCGGGCGCTGCGGCCCCACCGGCAACACTTTCTAGCAAACTCCTCCCGGGCGCCCAGACCCGCCCCGCACCCCAGGAACGCCCCGTTTCTGGAAGGATCCCTCCTCCGCGGACTCATGCCCTCCCGCCAGGGGAGGAAGCTGGGGTGGCCACCGGCGGCCTCACTCGGGCCTTGAACTCCGGGGGGGGGGTCCCGAGGTGGGATTGAAGCCCCCGCCCCGCCCCTGCACACAGTAGGTCCACCTTTATCCACCTGTCTGTGCCGGCACCAGGAAGCCAAAGCCCGCCTGAGAGAGCAGGTGCCCTCGCCCTGGCCGGTGTGCCTCAGTGGATAGAGTGTCAGCCTGCGGACTGAAGGGTCCTGGGTTCGATTCCCGGTCAGGGCACAGGCCTGGGTTTCGGGCTCCATCCCCAGCAGGGGGCGTGCAGGAGGCAGCTGATCCATGACTCTCATCATTGATGTTTCTCGCTCCCTTTCTCTCTGGAATAAATTTATATATATATATGGAGAGTAGGTGTCCTCACCCTGTGGCGTGGCTGGAGGTTGCTGGTTGGTTCCCAGTCAGGGCACACAGCTGGTGGCGGGTTGGCGAGGCATCTGCAAGGGCAGCCGGTGGGTATTGTTCTGTTTCTCTCCCCACCTTCTCTCTCTAAGCAAGTCCTCAGGTGAGGACTTAAAACAACAATAAATAAATGGGGGAAAAAATAAAGTAGGTGTCACAACTCACCCCACTCGCTGCTTCCCACAAGCCAGGGCGGGCCCAGAGCGGGCGGCAAAAAAAAAATCTGTCCCGTTTCCGCGGCGCCCGGATGGGTGAGCAAGGGCCGCTCCGCTCCCGAGTCACAGCTGGGAGGGCCAGGACGGGGCTGAAGGGACCTGCAGGGCCAGCGGGCGGGTAGGACAGAGGCCTGCGGAGTGTCTCCCTTCCGCTGCCCCGAGTGCCCTGACGCCAGTGAGAACCCGGGTTCCCACTGTGCTGAGAGGGTCGCGGGCGCAGCTATTAAGCCCATTTCTCAGGTCCAACCTCAGAGGCCCCGGCCGGAGCTCCACGGGCAGATTCTGGGGGATCTACGGTTTAACAGGCACCCGGTGATCCTATGACCGCAGGTTGATAAAACCCTGGTCCACTGGGAACCCCGTGGTGGAATCCGGAGCCAGGGCCCCAGCTTACCTTAGCTTAGAGGGAACAGCCCCGCAGGGGCCTGGCTGAGGAACTGGGGTGAGGTGCTGGCAGGTGAAGATCTGCTTCCACTCCAGACGGCGGGACACGGGGTCCCAGAGCCTCCTGACGGGGGCGCGGGGCCCTCTGGGCTGGAGCCGTGCCACTTTCCTGGCAAGGTCACCGCTGCGTCTGAGGGCTCACCCGGGAGATTTGAGCCGCAGGGACGCCTGGTTCCAGAACTGGGCGCGATGGTAGGCACACCTGATGCTCATCACAGCCACAGCCCACGCCCGCACGAGGCCTCGCCCACCCTCCTCAGAACCACCTGCGGCTCCTGCTGGTGTCCTGCAGCCCAGGTCGACCCTGGAGAGGGAGGGGGCCCGGGCGGGGTGGGCCCTCTGGCCCCTCCAGAGTCCAGGAGCCCTCCCCCTCTGCAGGGAGCGATGCTGCAGCTTCCACCCACGTGTCACCTTTCCCCAGAGCTCTGACCAGCTCTCCCAACAGCAGACGGGAAACAGCGGGGGCGGGGGGGGGGGGGGTGCGTCCAACACGCCTCCGCTCACCCTCCACTGCCGGGCAGCCCACCTGCGGGGGTACCTCAGGGCGCGGCCTGGTGGCAGGCTCCGTCCTCAGTGACTGCGAAGGGCCGATGTCGGAATCGCCCAGAGGCCTCATGAAGAAAAACGCACAACAAACACACACACCGCGGGCCCCACCCTGCTTCTGGTTGAGCAGGTCTGGCGTGGCTCCCAAGAATTGTACCTCCTCCGAGCTCCCAGCCGGAGATCCACGGGCAGATTCTGGGGGATCTACGGTTTAACAGGCACCCGGTGATCCTATGACCGCAGGTTGATAAAACCCTGGTCCACTGGGAACCCCGTGGAGGAATCCGGAGCCAGGGCCCCAGCTTACCTTAGCTTAGAGGGCACAGCCCTGCAGGGGCCCGGCTGAGGAACTGGGGTGGGGTGCTGGCAGGTGAAGATCTGCTTCCACTCCAGACGGCGGGACACGGGGTCCCAGAGCCTCCGGACGGGGGCGGATGGGCTGGATGGGCCTTCCGGGGAGAGAGGAGTGGCTGCCCCAGGTGGTGCTGGGTGAATCGGCCGCCATTGGAGGAAAAGCTTTTAGATACCAGCTCCCACCGGACTACCACCACCACCAACAACCAACCAACAGAGGAAAGAGCCTAGTGTTTGAAAAGAAAACTTACACAGGAAGACGTTGTAGTGGTTCTGCTGGGAGAAGGCGGCAGAGGAGATCCAATCCACGCTGCAGGGCTGCCATTAAACGTGGACTGTCCCTCTCCAGGGGGAGGGGGCGTCTCCAAATGCCACAACCAGTGTGTTTGTCGCTCTCTTTTAAAAAATATACTTGTTTTATTGATTTCAGAGAGGAAGGGAGAGAAATAGAAACATCAATGATGAGAGAGAATAGTTGATCGGCTGCCTCCCACACGCCCCCTACAGGGGATGGAGCCCACAACCCGGGCATGTGGCCTTGACTGGAATCGAACCCGGGACCCTTCAGTCCGCAGGCTGACGCTCTATCCACTGAGCCAAACCAGCCAGGGCCTGTTTGTTGTTTTCATTACCCACTGTGGTGACAGCCCCAGAGAACATGTGCCCATTCGCCCTCCCAGGGGCCGCACCCACCAGGAGGGCCAGTGCCCGCTCCCAGAGAGCGGTCAGCGTTTGCTGCCTGCCTGCGGCTCTCACACCCCACACCCTTCTCCCGGCAACCCAACCCGACGCAGGGCACTGGCCAGAGGGGATGCTGGATGAACCCGCCATCTACTCCTGCTGCCTCCTCACACAGACTGTCAAAAAGAAAAGTCACGCCCTGGCTTGTGTGGCTCAGTGGATAGAGCATCTGCCTGCGGACTGAAGGGTCCCCAGTTCAATTCCAATCAAGGGCACAGGCCCGGGTTGTGGGCTCCATCCCCAGTGGGGGGCGTGCAGGAGGCAGCCGGTCCATGATTCTCTCTCATCATGGATGTTTCTCTCTCTCTCTCCTTTCCCTTCCTCTCAGAAATCAATACAAATATAAAAAAGAACAGTCAGGATAGCTACCGGGCAGCTCAAGCACAGGCGTTCAGGGGGCGGGAAGGGAACACAGCTTCTGGCCACTACAGATCAAGGTGTTAGCAGACGTGTGTGACTCAGAGACATGGAGGTAAGTGAATAACACCCCCACACCCCCAAACCACCCACAGTTGGAAGTGGCGGCCTCGGGGGAGGGAGAAAGTGGGGAGCGGGTGGGAGACCAACTTTTCGAACCCTTTGGCTTTAAAAGATGACAAGCCTGCTCCTCGGCCCCGTCCCCCTGCTCCTCCCTGTCTTGGCAGGGCCTCCCCCCTCCCTCCCCGACCCCACCCCACCCCTGGGCCTTCACGTTTCTATTTCCACAGGGGATTGCCTTGTCCCCTCCCCTGCAGTCCTCCGGGGCGACGCCTTGCCTGCTGTGTGAGAGCTGTTTTCCCGAAGTGGATTTTAGGAAAGTCCAGCGGTGTGATGGCACCGCTTCCAACTGCCTTGCGTGCTGGTGCCAAAAAGTCACGCTGGGGACGCCGCCTGCTGAGCATCGAAGGACAGAAACTCGGTTTGCAGCCGGAAGGGGGCAGGAGCGCGTCTGGGAATGGACACACCAACAGGCCACTGGGTACCTTCAACAGCCCCTCCTTCCCTGTCCCCTGGATGCTGGCATTAAACATCGGCGTTTTAAAATCTCTAAGGGATCTCTCGTCGACAGCGTTTTAATCCCCTGTTTTCAAACAGGAGCTAGTTACTTGCTTTAGAAACATACACACCTATTCACAAACTAACGCTCTTTCCAGACGGATCCTGTGAGATCAGTCTGTTTGCGGTTTTAAATGGGGGGGGGGGGGGGCGTGTGTGTGTGTGTGTGCGTGTGTGTGTGTGTTGACAAGCAAGAAGTATAAAGCATTTTAGTTACAAGGGGATAAATGGCCCCAATTTAAGTCAACGCCGTCGCACTCCTGAGCTCAGTGGGTAACACACAGGGCACCTCCTCACAGACTTCACTGGACAAGCACAGAGGTAAGTCTACAACCACGAAGTGAGCGCCTCACGTAGTGATTTCAAAGAAAATATCTCCACCCCCAAAAAAATGGCAGCCCGGGGCTGCTAAGGTTTAGGGGGCTCGCTGTGTGAACTCTCCCCCGGCTGCCCCGCACCCCTTTTCCAACCAAACTCTCCGGTGGATTTTTCCCAACAAAATCCCGGCAGCCCTGCGTTCTCGGACCCGGAGCTGCACCCGACCTCTCACCAGCTTCCTCTTTGCTCACCAGGCGGCCCCTCCTACTTTCAGACGGAGAATTATTCTTTTTTATTTTGGGGGGGACGATAACTTATTTTTAGAGAGAGTTTTAGATTTAGTTGCTGCCATTACTGAAGGGTCTTTAAGGGATCGAGTTTGAGGTTGCAGGTGGTGGGGAGCTATCCGTATAACTGGGGTTTTTTTCCATCTGTTTTGTCCAGGGTGGCGTTTTCTAAACGCTGGAAATCGGGGAGAAGGGGCCGGGTGGTTTCAGATGGCCACGGGGCCTTTATGATCCTTCGATCCTCGCCCGTACCTCGCAAGATGAGGCTTCTCAAGCAGCTCCTGAAAATGCACCTAAGACAAGATAAACCGGAGCCGTTTCTGTTTAGATCACTCGGGTTGGAAGAAAAGGGCCACCACGTGGCAATACTGTGTAACAGCCCCGCTTGGGGGGAGCTGGGCCGCACCGGGCAGCCACGAAGGGGCATCTGACGTGTTCGTGCAGCAAAGCTACTCGCAAGCCAAAGTGTGCACCACAGAATGCATGGTGGGGAGTGGCAGAATCCGGCAGGGGACGGCTCCATGTAAAAGCAAAGACCCCCGCAAAGTACATATGTGCAGACATGTTTATGTATGTCCACGCATTTTGTTATTTATTGATTTAAAAGAGAGAGAGAGAAATTTGTTCCACGTATTTACACATTCATTGGTTGATTCTTGCATGTGCCCTGACTGGGACTTGAACCCACAACCGTGGTGTATCGGAATGACACTCTAACCAACGGCGCTGCCCAGCCAGGGCTGTAAATGCGTTTTTTAAATCTGGGCTACATCCCAAATCACCAACGTGGCCGGCGTGCGGGAGCTCCGGGGGCCGAGGGGGCAGGGCAGCAGACCCCTGACCCAGGTGCCCCCATGTTGCCTGCGATCCTTCCCCGTGGAACTCACACTCTGGGGAGGTGGATCGCTCACGCGCCAACTTCCCACGGGAGAGACGTATCTAACAGGATTATGCTTTCTGCTTGTTTGTTCAGAGAGAATTGCCAGTGGATGTGTAAGAAGCGAGAACATACTTTCAACCATAAAGATTTTAAAAAATAATAATGAATGTGGGAGAAGCGAGCGGGCTGGAGCGGGCGGTTGTCTAGACTCCTGTTCACGCTGACTCAGCCCGGGACTCTGTGCGCTTCCCGCTCGGGTGGTCCAGGCAGCCCCGGGGGCCCAGCCACGGCCACCAACTCCTCTGAGAGACGGTTTGGTGGCACGTGGCTACGGATCCTGCTTCCTCCGCTCTTGGGAGGAGCAAACCCTTTCATGACTCTAACGGGCCGTGCGGTGGCGCATCCCCGCGTTGCTCAGGACCCCCTGCATTAAAGCAAAGGAGAAAGCCGGGTGGGCCCGTGTGAACGGGAGGCCGCTGCCGGCCTGGCGGTGGCCGGGGTCAGGCCAATGCCTGCCTTCGCCCAGGACCTGGGTGGGCAGGAGGGCACAGCAGCACCTGAAGGCACCCCACGCCACTCCCGGGGGCATGAGGATGAACGCCCGCAGACGGGCCCTCGCTGTCGGGGAAAAGCTCTCCTGCCCACGCGGGGGCTGTCTTGGGAATGACCAGACGAACGAGGGAAAAGCAGCCGTTCAGGCGTCACAGAAAGGCTCGGACCAGAGGCTGTGAAGGTGAAGGAGAGCACAGAGCCTTTATTGAAGTGGGGTGATGAGGCGTGAGCCGGGGCGAGCCCTGGGGGGCAGTGGGGCGTAGAAATGCGATTTATAAAATTTTCAAGGCAAACGATGGGCATCTTTGAAGACATCGTCGTTAGCTTAAAAAAAAAAAAAAAAAAAAAAAAGCTCCCGGGATGCGATTCACTCATAGTTTCGATCACCGGTGCCCGCGGTGACGGGACCTCGGGACGTGTGGAGATTTCGTAAATCGTTTGTATCAAATCTCTCTTTTTTTTCTGGTAAACTCCTTCGCGCTTCGGCAGCGGTAACTAGACAAGACTGGGGAGCTCTCGAGACGACTCAAACCTCCAGCACCTCCCAGGAGTCCGCGCTTCTGAGCACAGAAGGCAACGCTGATCGGAGGAAATAAACAAGAAGGTTATTACACACAGACACGGGCTCGCCACGCCTCTAACGCACCGCACCGCATCTACGTCCAGAGTCCGCTAGGAAGCCTACCGCGCCTCCGTCTGGGACCCTGGCCCCCTCCCGCCCCGCCAGCAGGTGCGTGCGAGAGCCCGTGCTCTCTCAGGGACCACGGAGGCCTGGGGCGGGCCTTTGGGTCCCTTGGGGCGACAGGGCTTGCAAAAGACTCATGTTACCAAGGAACCCCTGGACGCCCTCTGTGGAAATCAGAGAGGGGGTCTTGAACCTCGGGGCTCAGTGGAGGGACGAAGAGACGCCGCAGGCGAGCTTAACCAGAGGCACTACTGACGGGCCGTGGGAAGGCGCGTGGGTGGCACGGAACCCGGCCTGGACGGGGAAGGCAGCTACACGCAGGGAAGGCGCCGACCACCAAGCATTTCTCTCTCATCTCACAGGTGCCCCTGCCTCGTCCATGGGAGACAGGACTGAACAGCCTTCCCCAGGCCTCCCCCGACCCGCACCCACCGTCCAGGTAACGGCCAGTTTTACTCCATGGCCGCTCTTTACATCAGCACCTTTAGGATAAACCAAGACTCCAGCCCGGCCAGCGTGGCTCAGTGGTTGAGCATCAACCTATGAACCAGGAGGTCAGGGTTCAATTCCCGGTCAGGGCACATGCCCAGGTTGTGGGCTCGATCCCCAGTGTGGGGCGTGCAGGAGGCAGCAGATCCATGATTCTCTCACATTGATATATCTCTCCCTCTCCCTTCCTCTCTGAAATCAATACAAATATATATATTTTTTTTTTTAAAAAAAAAGATAAACCAACACGCCTAATGAATTCACCAGACTGCCTGCCTGGCGGAGACCTCGCTGGCATCCGGCTGCTGTGGGAGAGGGAGCCATGGCCACAGGGAACTCACGGGCTTAAGTTAAACGAAAGAGGATGTGCAAATACCCAGCAACACTCGGCGAAACGCGCAGGTGGCGGCCACCTGACTCCCTTGCTGCCTATCAGCTGCTCCTGCAACATCCCGGCATTTCTCCCATCAAACCAATAGGCGCCTTCAGTCCGTAACCCCCACGGGGTGCACCACCTCCACCCCCGGGCACCCTCTCTCCGCAGCGCCATCTCCTTCCGCTGGTGGGCGATGGGCCAGGTTCAACCTGACAGCACAGACTTCAGCCGCAAATGCAAAGGCCGAGAGCTTAAGAGAGAAAAAAATGTGCCAGGAAAGAGCAAGCCAAACACGAGCAACTTATCAACTCAGAGCCGCGCTGGAGTAAATATTTGACTCTGGATAGCAAACAGGCCCGTTTCTAGGCAATTCTTCTGGTTAATAATTCTGTCAACATCCAATTCATTGAGCTCATTATCTCTGATGAAGAGAAGGGGCCTCAGGTGCCAAGTCAACACGCCTCACGAGGACACGCCTCACGAGGACACGGCCCACGAGGACACGCCTCACGAGGACACGCCTCACGAGGACACGGCCCACGAGGACACGCCTCACGAGGACACGGCCCACGAGGACACGCCTCACGAAGACACGGCCCACGAGGACACGCCTCACGAGGACACGGCCCACGAGGACACGCCTCACGAGGACACAGCCCATGAGGACACGGCCGAGTTTCCGCGCCACGTGAGTGATGTCGCAGTAGGACCTGGCTTGTCGTGCTGAGCACCAAGCAGCATGCTAACGTGTTCATAAATGTGAACACGGATTCTGCCCGCCATGTCCTGACAGAACGCAGGGCCTTGGCCTTGCAGTGTCGAGGCCGGGAAGGCACCTGCGGGCACGCTCAGGCCTGTGGGTCTCCGCTGAACGCGGCTCCGTTCTCTAAGCGTCTCCCGTGAACCACGCACGAGGGGAATCGGGAGGAAGCGTAGCTATGACACGTAACGTTCCTCCTCGGGTAAGTGTCATAGAGCCGTTCAGCGGACGCTTTGCTCACAGGGCGCCTCGTGGGAAGGCTGCCCCCGGCCCCGGCGGGCAGGTCAGTGGGTGCGGGAGCCGGCCGGAGGATCAGCTCTCCCAGCCGTCATCGTGGGCCGTCGGTGTCGGTCCCGGCTGGACTGGCAGCGCCGTTTTCATAGCCAGCATCTACCTTCTGAAAAGTTAGCTGAGAGGCCATGCATTTCCCACCAACACTCCTGATGAGTGACTAACACACTGAGAAACCAACAGCGTGCCCTGCCGGTGTGGCTCAGTGGATACAGCTTCAGCCTGTGGACTGAAGGGTCCTGGGTTCGATTCCAGTCAAGGGCACATGCCCGGGTTGCGGGCTTGATCCCCAGTGTGGGGTGTGCAGGAGGCAGCTGATCAATGGTTCTCTCTCACCACAGATGTTTCTCTCTCTCTCTCCCTCTCCTTTCCTCTCTGAAATCATTAAAAAATATATTGAAATAGCTCTACCATTTAAAAAAAAACAAAAACAACAGCATGCTAGGATGGAAGGGACAAAACTCCAGATTACTATCAAAACTGACATGATGGCCTCATCACTGACAAAAATACTAGCAAAGCTCTAGGGAGTTTTACAGAGTGACCTTGACAGCCACCCCCCCTCACGGGGGAGGTCATGGCCGTGAGCACGTCACAGCCATACCGCGTCCTGCCCGGCCAGTGTGGCTCAGCGGCTGAGCGTCAACCCATGAACCAGGTCACCAGTTTGACTCCCGGTCAGGGCACATGCCCAGGTTGTGGGCTCAACCCCGTGTGGGGCGTGCAGTAGGCGGCCAATCCATGATTCTCTCTCATCATTGAGGTTTCTATCTCACTCTCCCTCTCCCTTCCTCTCTGAAATCAATAAAAATGTTTTCTAACATTGGGTCCTGCCGCTCACAGCGGTCATACTCTCCTAACCTGCCCACAGTCTGGAAACCCCAAAGCCTAGTCCACAGGGCACGGCAAACACAGCTCACACGCAGCACTGCGTGGGGGAGGGGACGGGAAGAACGCACGTGGGGATCCGAGGCGCCAAAGGGGGACTGTTAACACTTTCCCTGCCGCCCATGCTCTGTCTGAGCCCAAGCACAGAACCTAAATGTTAATGGAGGTTCCAGATGCGGGAACAGTAAGACACACTTGCGACAGGACGGACGTACAGCGGGATCTTTAATCCTGAAGACCGGACCGCACGGCGGCTACGTGTGACGCCAGCCGGTCCCTGGTCCAAGCGAGAGCTGGAAGCCACGGGCCACCTCTCCGAGCGAGACACACGCTGAACCCAGCACCTTCACGGACACCTCCAGCCGGGAGGGAGAACACCCAACCTTTCTCATCAACACAGAACCGCCGGGTCTGGGCCGACGCCTCTGACCACGGCACCTCCAACAACCAGCATGTACATGTTTCTGATGATGCTTTAAGGAGCATCGACATGGACTGGGCACACACACATGCACACACATGGCCGCTGGCGGAATGGCCGGCAAAGGCAGGCCGTGGCTCGTGGATGCGGGCGGCTGTCTCCCTGAGGGACACGCACCTGGTGGGTCTGCCGAGTCTTTAGTATCAAGACTCGGAGGAGGGAAAAGGCGGGAGTCGCACGCACGGACGGGAGGCCGCAGAATAAATGAGCAGGCGAAGTGAGCGTCTTCAAAGTCTTTTACTTCGATCGAACAAGGAACAGCGCCGACGCCGTTCGCTGCAAGGCGCACAGTATTCACGAGAACAGTGCTGGTCGCTGGAGGAAATGCACGCGCCTCAGGCTCTCCTTCATGCTCTCTCTCTCTCTCTTAGAAAGATACTGTTTACCAAAAAGAAACGTCAGCAGTCCAGGAAAAACGATTTTCCCAATAAATGTACGAAAACCTAAGATTCCCAATGGAATCAAGATTATCTTCCCGCGATCACCACCTTGCAAACAATCACATGCTTGTGGGGCACGCCTGTCCGCACCCCAAGAGGACGTTCACGGTCGACAACGAGGGCGATTCCCTAAGAGAAACCAGTGCGGCCGACGGCACACGGGTCTCCGCAGGTACTGAGGGTCCGCAGTGGGCAGCTAACACTGAATTCCATTTTATTGTATAAATAATTGTTCCCTTAGCGGTAAACCGGAGTCTACACATTCGCAACAGTCCTAGGAAATAAATACTGTGA
Source organism: Myotis myotis (assembly GCF_014108235.1). Classification (NCBI taxonomy): domain Eukaryota; kingdom Metazoa; phylum Chordata; class Mammalia; order Chiroptera; family Vespertilionidae; genus Myotis; species Myotis myotis. The sequence continues at coordinate 41,362,037 of NW_023416323.1, forward strand.
TTATGCACACGACAGGTCATGACAAAACTAGTTTCGAAGAACAAACAGCAGCTCGACACCCTTGATAAAAACCCTGATCGGAATCAAATGGCCACCTTCAAATTTAAAACATTGTCAAGGTAACATCACATTGAAAGTCACATGGTTCGCACGACGTTGGAGTCTCCAGTTCTGGAACACGTTTTTCGGTTGTGAATTAAAATAAGGAACGTTGGAAATGGTTGATTTCAGGGATGACATCGGTTCTGGTCTGACTTTCGCATTATTTTCTTTATAAAAAGTTGCACTCAGTGTCCATTCATGGTCTGATTGGTCTTCAGTATTTCATTAGTGCGAATAAAAGAAACTCCTAAAAACCGACAGTACTTCATACGTGTGTATATATGTATACATAAAACAATCTCATCTCAGACATGGCTGTCATGGACAGAGCCACACACACTGATGCTAGACATGAGCGTTTCCACCTACAGACAGCGATTTCAAAATTTCACTTACATTCATTTGATCACAGTAAATATTCCCAAACTCAACGTGTGATGCGTGACAGAACATACATCTTGTTTGCACCCGAAGCTGACCACCACCGACATGTACAGTGTGATTGAAACAAGCCGATGTTTAAAAACGTTTTAATTCAAGATAACAATCCCATGGGAGGAGGCGGAAGACTGGGAGGACAAGAAGTATTTGGTCTTCGTGAGGCAATACAAAACAGACCATTATCAAAGACCATTTCGTTTGGAAAGATCGACAATACCAAAAGCATCAAGTGGATATAAGAAAATAGCTTTTGTCCGTGTGATTTACTTAAAGCTTTCAGGTAGGTATTCCCTCCCACGGGAGCATGAACTTTAAAAAAGAGATGAGAGACAGGCAGGCGCAGAGCCCGGGCTGGAGGCGCCGCGTGCAGAGTCCGCAGCCGGGGCTCGCGCGGCAGGTGGGGGACGGACATGTGGCCTCTCACCCGATCACAAGTTAAAAAAAAACCGCAGAGGAAACAAACATGGAATCTCATACCTGCCCACTGCCCAGCCGACAGCACGATAGGGAGCGGGTGCCAGTTCACGTTCGGAGATGGGCGAGCTGTTCAGTGTTTACACGTAAGTACATAGTACGGATATATATTCGTTTGTACAAAATAAAATCAATGTCATTTGCCACCATAAAAACCTTTACTCGAGGGAGGAGACGTGCTCGCGGCGGCCGGTCCTGGGGGCCCCCCAAGGTCATTCAACACAGAGAGTCGAGTGCGAGAGCGAGTCACGTCCCTACGCGTGGGTGTTAGGATGACAATTCAGATTATTTTGCAAACTAATCCTGAGAAAAATCTGTTTACAATTTAAACAGTAATGTTATGTAAAAAGTCTTAACAAATCCACTATTACAAATATCGATTTCCTATGTGGTCATCTATATATACACACAGTAAAATGGTAAATATATGCAAAAATATTTTAAAAACACATGCACAGACCACTTCCCCCTGGGAATCTGGGCTTCCTCTGAGGCCTGGTCTCCGCCCCCCGCCCCCCGACTGCTCCCTGGCTCTGCACGAAGCCAGAGAAACAGACCTACTTTACATTCAGGCTTGGGACCCGAAACGACCCTGTTGTAGCAAATGACTGATCGAACGAGCAGCCGCCCCGCTGGCGTGCGTTTGGCTTTTGCCGCCGTCAGTCTTCATGATCCGTCCGTGACGAGCCGGGGAAACACACAGTCGCTCAATCAACACGTGGCCGGCGCCAGGCTCCTGAACGGTCCCGGGAGGCCCCGGGCCGCTGTCCGGGCGTGAGGTCACTGCACACACAGGCGTCCGTGGCCCCGCCGACTACCTACAGAGGTCGGCGAGGGGGGCGTCCCTCTTGTGCTTCCTCCGCTTGCCGTGGAAGCACTGGTTAGCGGGTTTGCCTGGATGCGGCTTGTTTGCCACCAGGACACCATGGCTGGTGGGAGCTGTACCTGGGAAGCCTTTGCTGGAAGAACGGAAGAGCCGGGCGGGTCCGTGCTGCGGGAAGGAAGCGGGCAGAGACGTCAGTACCATGAGGCGCCCGCACGGCTCACCCCACCCCCGGGAGCTCTCAAGCCAGGGCTCCCCCCCGAGCTCCGGAACTGGCGCTCTGTCCCTGGATGCCGAGCGCAGACCCTGCCCTCCCCCCAGAGCAGGTGGGCGCACTCCTCCCAGGAGCCTGCCAGCCAGGACGCCACGGAAGTGGCCCCGGGGCTCCGACACCAGGTGCGCGGGGCTGGCCGCCCTCCTGCCGCCACCTGCCACGTTCACTGCCCCTCGGGGTGATCCGATCGGGCCTGGGCCTGAGGCCGGGCCGGTGAAGGACCTGCAGGTCAGCGGGGACATGCGTGACGGGCACGCCCAGCGCGGGGAGAGGTGGGATGGCTTCAGGCCGGGCCGGGAGCAAATGGCTTCTCTCCCATCAGGTGCAGTGCCCGTGATGATACAACTTCAGGCAACAAAACAGCTTAAAATAGAGGCGCTCTGAGGCCTTTATAAGTGAAAGCTGATGCCAAACACTGACCATTTCAGCCCAGGCACCTGCATCAGCCATGAACACATCCCAGGGCCTGCTATTCCCAGGTGTGCGCACGCGGCCACCAGTCACACCAAGCTGCCCCTGCAGAGACTTAGGTGCAAGGAGACCCTTTACAGCCGCTGCGGCCTCTCTGCTGAGTCTGGGATGAGGGTGGTGGGCCCGGCATCGCACCAGGACCAGGACGGGACGCCCGGAGGTCTGTGTCCCGGGCCCTGTCACGAGAAGCCCGTCGTGCAGTGCAACCTCTTAGAACCAAGCAGGTTTGCTCTTTAACCTGCGTCTCCTGCAAACCCACGCCGTACACATGTAACTGGCATGTAAGAAGCTGGACATGTGCTGCACTGAACGCTCAGTGACGCACATGTGTAACTGACATGTGAGGAATGACAATGACGCACACGTGTAACTGACATGTAAGGGACGACATGCTCCGCACTGGCTGCTCAGCGAGAAGCGTGCTCACGCACCTGTGACTTGCTGGCGCTGCTGGGTGTGGCGGGGGCCGGGGCGCTCTGCACCTTCCCCCCCGCCGGCGAGGCCTCCACGGCCACCTCCTGCGACCCCACTCGGCTCCCGGCAGACGGACGGCAGAGCAGCTGCTTCGGGGTTTTGCACGGCGTGGCGTCCGAGTCCTGACAGGTCGCACGGGTTACAACGTGGCATGTGAATGACTTAGTCAACGTTCAAAAAGAAACCCATTTAGGCTAAGTGCTCCCGGGACCAATTTAAGCATCTGGGAACTGAAGGACGCGCACAGAGGGCTTTACGAAGAGCGGTGGTTAAGTTTTCCTCCGAACACTGAAAGTGGCTCATTTCCCCAGAGGGTGGCTGTTCGCTCCTCCCTCCCGGGCACGTCTGCCTCCGCCCCTGTGTCTGAGTCCCCTGGCTCGGCGTGGTCCTCCCAGCACCCAGGTCAGCTCTGCCCGTGAGGCCTTAGCCCCGCCCCCCTACGCCGTGCAGGCGCTGTTGGCAGGGAAACGGCGTCCTTCCCGCATTCAAGCCCTCTGCCTCCCGCCTCCCCAGGCCAACATGCAGCACTGGGGGGCCGGCTCGGGTCTCAGTGCCGTAAACTCCATCAACCCGAGGGGAAGGGGAGCTGTGGGAGTGATCCCCAAAGTCCCCCGGGGAAAGGCGGAGAGCAGAGCAGGCTGCTGGGGGTGGGAGGGGACGCCAGGGCCGCTGACAGGCCTGCGTGGGTGATGGGACTGTGTCGGGATCAGCTGGTGACGGCTGCCCAGCACTGTGAGTGCACTGGAAGGAATCAGACGTTCTCAACGTGAACCTGACGTTACAGCCCAGCCGGTTAACACCCCACCAGGAGGCTCCGAAGCATCTGAGGGAGGGGCCTCGCAGAGCGACACACGCGCTCCACCTGCGGATGCCGACAGCGGCGGCCACTGCCTTAGACACCCACGGGGACCCCCGGGTGGGGGGTGGAGCCCGGGCAGGGTCACTGACGTGCGTGCTCGTGTGCGGGGAGCTTGTCGATTGTAACGACAGCGAGAAGCAGCGTGAACGTCTGAGATTCCCCAGCAACAACGCAGTGAGCGAGCCCCCGCCCGCGCCCGTACTCACGACGTCGCTGGAGCTGGACTGCGTGGTGGACGACGAGGACACGGGGCCCGACGAGGAGTTGGAAGAGTGTTTGTTGAGCGGCTCCGCGGTCTTGCCCCTGCGTTTCCCGAGGGCGTCGCTCTCGCCCGAGAGGCCCCTGTGACATTTCTCCAGCTGCGGGGGCTCCACCACCAGGGCGACACCGTTTCCTGAAGGGGGCGGAGAGTGGGAAACGTGTCTTCCCGCGAGTCACGCCCCGGGGGGACAGCGGGTGGCGACGGGGCGGGACTCACCGTTGCACGAGGGCTCGGGCCTGCTCGGCAAGCCCCACTGCTTGGAGATCCAGTCCCGGTAGGTGGCCACCTCGTCCGTCACCCTGATGATCCTGCCCAGGATGCTGCGGGCGAGAGGAGAGGGGGGTGAGCCTGAGGCCGGAACCGTCCGCTCGGGCGCCTGCCGAGGGGGGCGTTACCTCTCCGTCTCGTTGTTGGGGTAGTGCTTGGCGATGGGCGACACGGCGTGGCTCAGCACCACGTAGGCGTAGTCGAAGGCCTGCTTCACCTGCATGGCTCCGTACGAGCTCCTCCCGACGTCATTGCCTGGGGAGAGGGGCAGGTCAGAGGGGCCACCACCGCCCCTCAGGGCTCTGCCTGCCACGCGGGCGATCGGGGCCCCGGCGTGGACGTCCCGACTGAGCAGTTAGAACGGGCGCTCGGGCCTCCACGTGCTCGGCCTGCCAGGCCCCACCCCACAGGCTTCCTGCAAACAGGACCCGCCGGTTTCTCCTGCGAGACCCCGGGCGACATGCTCCTGTCCTCCCAGCCTGTGAGCACCGCCCACGGGGTCAGGAGCCCCGCACAGCAAGGCCGTGGAGCCGACAGTCTTTCTGCAGAGCGGGTCCCATACACGGCTCCTCAAGGAGGAAGCACACGGGACTGTTCAGTCACGAGACGCGCAGGCGGCCGGCAAAGGCCGAGGCCACAACTTCCCTCCCGCCCGCCCTGTCAGAGCTCTCGCCACGGCACAGGCGAGCGCCACGCCCGAGGCGACAGCGCAGGACGGCGGAGCTTCAGCCACACCGGGAGGCCCTGCTGCCCAGGGACCTCGGAGACGACGAGCACGCGGCCCCGGGAGCACGGGGGGACCACCCTTCTTCCCTCCCACCGCTCGACGCTGGGGCAGCGCACAGGCCACGCAGGACGGACGGGGAGAGGAAGCTCAAGGAAGACCAGCCGCCTCTCTGAACCCCTCGCTCGCTCCGCTCGGGAGTCTGTTACTGGGCCACGGCCCCGAGCACCCGAGGCCTCGCGCTGAAGCCCGGGGAGGGGGGAGGCCGGAGCGGGTAAAGGGTGATCGGTGATGGAAGGAGACGGCACCGGGGTGAACAGTGCCACGTGCAGTGACGGCCTGCAGAACTGTGCCCCCGAAACCCATGTAGCTGCTAACCATGTCACTGTCCATTAAACTAAAAAATAAAAGCCCTGGTTGGCAACAGCCTGGAATTGGGTGACGAGGACACGAGAAAGGAGACAAGTGGCTGTCAGAATGGAGACCAGACCCGCCCCAGCCACACCCACTCCCACCCACACCACTCCCCTCGCCCAGGGTCTGCAGCGTGTTTTCTGGTGTGTGTGTGTGTGTGTGTGTGTGTGTGTGTGTGTGTGTGTTTTCTTGTGTTCCGCTGGTGTGTGCTGACTTCCATGTATCTGCACGTGAGGTATTGTGATGAACAGAGAGCATCCACATTAGAAGCCAATCCTGAGTGTTCTGTGGGAACAGCGCCAACCGCCACGTGGTGACCACGCCGCGCCCCTCCCCCGCCCGCCCACGGATTCCCTAACTCAGTACCTGGCTGTAAAGGGTCCTCGATGTAGAGCATCGACGGCCTGTAGCCATCCAGCATGTTCTTCTGAACTTCATCTTTGGCCACATATGAACCCCCATCCTTTATCCGGATGCCAGTCTTTAAATAATTGAAGTGCCGTCCATATAATTCAAAAAACTCTATTAAGAGAACACCATAGTTTGTGTTGGGGATGCAAGCATCTTCCCTGGGATGTAACTACAACCAGAAGGAGAAGAAAAGAAGTTACGTTGCACGTCCTCTGACTTCTCTGGGGGGTGACACATGACATCTGACTTCTACCCCCAGCACTGCTACACAACACCCCGCCTCCCGGGCAGAGCGCGGGGCCACTGGGAGGCGGGGCGGACGGCGGCCCCAGGCTGGGCAGGGCTGGCCGACACGACGCCACGCCGAGTCCCGAGCAGGCCAGGCCGCTGGCAGCACTGGGCCCCATAAGCCCGCTCAGGGCGGCGGGACTTCCCCTCCCCTCGCCCCGCGGCAGGCCCAGCCCAGCGGGACTCAAGATGGGCGCTTAGAGGACATGGCTGTGAGGGGAGTTTCTACTGCTAGTCACCGTTACGGAAGCCACACCCCACCTTTAAAATGTGCAGTGAAAAATCTCAAAACAACAGAACACGTGGGATTAAAAACAAAGCAATATTCTTTCCCAGGGACTTTGAAATACTTGCTAAATTGCAAAAAGGTGACAAGTGTGAAGGGGAAGGTCGTAAGTGATCCGGGCAGCGGGCAGCGTCCCCCCGGGCCTCCCCGTGGTGTCCCCGTCGTGCACATGGGCCTGCGAGCCGGGCTCACCTGCAGGAAGCTGACCGCCATGAGGAAGAGGCTGTAGGAGCCGATGCCGCCCGTGAACACTTCGTTCAGGTCCCTCTGCAGCAGGAACTGCTTCAGCACCAGGACCAGGTACGGCAGCACCGGGTACTTCTGCAGGGGAGCGAGGCGTCAGCGGCCCTGCGCGGGGAGCGCCGAGCGTGCTCTCGTCTGAGGCATGAACGGTCCCCCGTTCCCAACGGGCGGGCACCCTTCCCGCCCCATCTGAAGGGCGACTGTAAAAGCAGCCTCAGCCACGGGGGAGCACGGGACGTGAGCACGGGACGTGCCCACGGCACACGGCGCCGGAGCCCGCGCTGCGCCCACGGCCGGCAACACCAAGCGCGTCTGATGACGGTCACTCCGGCCGCCACCGCGAGATGCTCAGTGGCAAACAGGTAAGAGAAGCAGCGCGGGGCAGTCCCAACGCCTCCAGCACCAAGTCAGCGGACGTCAGAGGGGCATTTCTCACGGGCAGCACCCCCAGGCAGACCAGGGGCCCCCAGACCAGAGAGGCCGGCCTGCGGCTCCCGGGGCGGGCGAGCCTTCCCCACGCAGAGGACGAGACCTGAGCCGGCGCCAGGGCAGTGCAGCCCGCGGCCCTCGGGCACAGCCTCACTCAGCACTCCCAGGAGCCAGGCCCCAGCTGTTCTCACGGCCCCCGCAGGGGTGGGTCACCAGGGATGCCCAGTTCCTCCCTGGCGCTAAGAACGCGACGCTTCCATGAGAAAGAAAGAAGTGTGGACTCCTGCAAGTCATGTCCGAGCAAGCAGGCAGGAGAAGGAACAAGTACAGAAAGCAGCACTGTTCGGCGAGACGGAGGAAGTCAGAAATAGTCTCTTTAAATGAAGGAAGCCTGTCCGTGTGGGTAGGAAAAAAACCTCCAAAAATATTAAGTTAAAAAAAAGATAAGGATGGCTCAGTTGGTTAGAGCGTCATCCCAACAGGCAAAGGTTGCAGGTTCAATCCCCGGTCCGGGCCATGCAAGAACCAACCAATGAATGCAATTTAAATGTAACAACAAATCAATCTCTCTCTCTAAAAATCCATATAAAATTTTTTTAAATTGTGTTTTTTTTAAAGCTTATACTGAGCGTACAGGGTGCCATTCCTTTTGTTAAAAATCTAAGAGGAGAATAAACAAGAAAAAAAAGTTGATGATATAAAGCCACTCTAAGCCTGTAGGGTGTAAGGTAAATTTCACACCAGTAAATTTTTATTATTCCTATTAACTCAATTGGAAACATTTCTGGGAGAAGAAAATTTACGCACAGCCGGCACCTCCCACAGTGTGGGACTGGGGCTGGAATTCCTCTCTCTCTCTCCTATACTCCGAACGTGTACACAAGAATAAAGAAGTTAGCGTGCTGCTTATAAAACAGGGAAAGGCGAACCCGTAGAGCTGCTAAAAAAACTGTCAACGTCAGAAGAGATGTGGGCGTAACCACAGCAGCCTGACGCTTCTGCTCAGGTGTCCTGAGGGCGGGGCCCGCAAACTCTCCTGAAGAAAAGTCTCCCCCAACAGCGGGAGGAGCCCGAGGGGCCGCCTTCAGGCGCCGGGGACTGAAACCCAGAGCAGTCGCCTGGGAGGGCCCCAGGCTGAACTCTTACGATCCGATCGGCGATCGGCCGGCGTGGCTCAGTGGTTGAGCGATGACCTACGACCCAGGTCACGGTTTGATTCCTGGTCAGGGCACAGGCCTGGGTTGTGGGCTCGATCCCCAGTAGGGGGCGTGCAGGAGGCAGCCGGTCCATGATTCTCTCCCATCACCAATGTTTCTCTCTCCCTCTCCCTCCCCCTTCCTCTCTGAAACCAGTACAAATATATATTTAAAAGACGGACAGCTTTTGCCCCCAGCGCGGCTCCCGCCCTCCTCTCCCACAAGCAGAGCAGCTTTCTCAAGTGCGGCTCTCACTCGAGGCCACGTTGTAAGTGACTGATTCTTGGGGGGCTCCGGAGAGAAGCGCTCCCCAGCGATCACATGCACCTCTCTCATCGCCAGGACAGGCCCTCCCGCCACGCCCAGCGTGGCCGCAGCCCGGCGAGTGTGAGCCCTGACCTTGGTGAAGTCTTTGATCAGGTCCGCCGCCCGCACGCCGTTCTGCACGTTAAAGCTGATGTCCACCTTCACTTCCGTGAAGGAATCTGTTAACTTAATGATAGGCACCTGCACGGAGAGAAAGGGAGCATTAAAGCGCTTTACCCAAACCAGAGGCAAGATCAGGGCGCAGGGTGAACAGCGTGAGGCCCCACCCCTCTCGGGACCTGAAACAGGATGTCCTGAGGACTGCGCACCCCCCTCCTCGCCTTCCAGAAACTTCCCTCTGCGCAGCTGACGCTTCCCCCCACACCGCGTATCCTGTCGCTCCTACGGCTGAGTTTTGACACCCAGTGACAGAGCCCTTCCTGACGCCACGTCTGGGGAAACAGCTTCCTACTCGCTGGCCGCCAAGCAGCCAGAGGGGCCGCGAGGCTGAGGCACCCACAGGCCCCTGCATCACGGTCAGCGTGGCCAGGAGCCCGAACAACCCAGCCGGAGGAGTGAAACGCAAGAATCATCCCCAAATGGAAAATGACGATTTTTACGAGACGTGTGGGATTCTTCATAAGAACAAGAAAAGCTCCGTGTGCACCACATGCGAGAAAACGCGGGCGGCACCCCGTAGTCCCAGCCGCCCGCCGCCAGGCTTCCCAGGGCTGCCCAGGCCGCTGTGCCAGGACATCGCGTGCAGATGCCCGCGGCAGCTCCCCGACGGCCAGGCCAGGATGGTGAACATGGGGCACGACTTATAGAGCGTGTTACGGCCCGTGTCCCAGACACAGACTCGGACGGAGCAGAGCAGCCCCGGCTAGGCCGCTGGGAACGCCCGACAGACCCTGGGCTGGCTCTGCTCTCCCTGAACAAATCCCTGCAGGGCCCGCGGGCTGACGGTGCCCTCTGAAGGGAAGGTGTGACCGCAGGAGGCCATCTGTGTCACACACGGCCATGCGCCCGGCACGGTACCCACTGACGGAGAGAAGGCACCGAGTGCCGGGCCCTCCCAACCGACCCCACCCAGGCAGGCTGGGGCGTGAGGGCGGTGGGCGAGGGGGACTCACGGTGGCTTTGTCCAGGACTTTCACCGAATCCTCGTCGGCGACCTTGTGCTTCCGGAGAGCTTCCTCCAGGGTCCAGAGAGGGAGGTTCTCCCACTTCCCGAACACCACGAGGTCAATGTCACTGGGCAGAGCGAGAGGGGCCGTTCCCCTGAGCAAGGCCCGCCAGCCTGAGACCCTCACACTGCCCGCTCCCCCGGGCCCCGAGGAGGGCGCTGGTGACTTTAAAGCCGCCTCCTGAGTCATTTCACTCAGGCCAGGCCCCGGGAGACAGGCGGCTGTGAAAGCAGAACCTCAAAAAGACCCGCAATGGTTCCTGTTGTCCAGACTCTGGGGCTGGAATCTGAAGACTCTGGCTGTGCGGAGAGCTGTGCGTGAGAGCAAGACAAGGTGCCGCCACCGTGTAAACAAGGACACACCCGCACGCGCCCTCTCCCACGCTCGGCCCGACCGCCGTCCGGAAGGAGACGCCAGGACTGCCCAGCGCCCTCCGGGACAGAGGCCGTCCAGCCCTTCCCTGGGGTCATGTCTGTGCCCTTTCAGCTCGGAATGATGTGAAGGCACCAACCACTCACGAGTGCAATGACACTGTTAGAGTGACTCGGGGTTCTGTGGGGCCCAGCCCCGAGACAGGGACGAGTGTTAGTGAACCCGAGTGGACGCTTACGGCCTTGGCTGGGGGGCTGGGGGGGCGGGAGGGGGTCGTCAGGACCCACCCACTGGGTCAGGTGCTGAACGCGGGGTCACGGTGCAGCTCCTAGTGAAACGGCCCCCAGTATACGCAGGTGCTTCGCCCAAAGGCCCCCCTGGCGTGTGAGTGGATAGGGGACGGGCTGAGGCCTGCGGGGCCAGCGATAGTCCCATTGCTGGGCTGTGGGCAGGCGGCCAGAACCTTCCCCACCGCACAGAGGACCTGAGCTGCGCCCGGACGGGCGCCCCGTCCACCCACCACGACAAGGCAGGCAGGACCTGTGCGCCTGCTGACAGCGGTCGGAGACATCCACCCCGGGGAACCCACATCGCATCCAGGAATGTGAGTGTCTGCTTCACCATCCGCGTTGTTTCTACGTTTACAACCCAACAGGCAAAGCATGCACCCCAGGGACAGGCCCACCCCCGAAGGCGCCGTGCACTCACCTGGTGGGTAAGTACAGGCCCGTTTTGAAGCTCCCAAATATCTGGACCTGAAACAGAAACGACAGTCGGTTCCACCCCATCAGCTGAGAGCCACCAGCCACGGAGAAAGGCCGGTGTCTGCTGCCCTCTGCTGGCGCCTCTGAGCACTGCAGCGGGTTCTCCCCCACGACGCTCCAGGGAGCACAGGCAGTCCCTGCCCCCCGGACACTGGAGGGAGCGTGGCCGCAGGAGGAAGATGTGGAGCTCAGGTTGGGGTCGCGACCTCAGAATCCTGACATGTGGAGGTCATTCTCGGTAGGGGGGGCTGTCCTGGGCACTGTGGGGTGTGAGCAGCACCCCTGGTCTGCACCCACCATCTGCCAGGAGCACTCACCAGTCATGAGAATGAAAACTGTCTCCCACCCACAATGCCAAATGCCTCCGGGGGGCACATGTCCCCCCCCCCCCATGGAGAGCCACTGACTCAGGCCGACAGGAGAAGCCATGGGCAGCAGCAGCTGCTCAGTGAAGTCTGCGTGTCCTCTTCTCTCCTCTCCTCTCGTCTCCCGCCACCTACAGCCCCTCATCTGAAGTGTTTGTGTTTTACCAATCAGGAAAAAAAAAAAAAAAGGCCCCTTCGCCACCCAGGACAGAGCCTAAGAAAAGCTACATAACACAGGAACGGAGCCTAACGCGGGCCCTTAGGACGCACGATCGTACAACAGACCCTCAAGGGAGCCCTGAAAGTGCAGCTGACTCAGTGCAGGAACAAAAACCGCAATAAGCAGAGGCAGCCCTGGGCCCCGCTGTGCGCACTGGGGGGGCTGTGCGGGGAGCCAGGTGGAGGTAGGAGCACAGAGAACAGCCTGCGGGGAGGGGGGGAGACAGACGCCGGCATCGGCCTGAGAACATGACCCCCAGACGACAGGAGCCATTCCTCCGCCCTCCTTCCCTCTAAACGACACTGTTCACCTGCAGGCTGGAGCCGCCTCGGGCAGCAGAGCGCACAGGCGTGCCCTCCTCACACCGCCTCCTGCACTGCCTCTGCCAGGCTCACCAGCCCGAGGGCCGGCCTGGAGCAGCCGACCCCGTGCTAACGACTCGGGAGCCCCGGGCTGAAGGCTGAAGGAAGCTCTTGGCTGCAGATGCGCGGCAGCTGCCCCGGAGGCCACGGTGACCGGCCCACACTCCCCCGCCCCCGCCGGGCAGTGCTCACGTCAGCGCTGGGCCAGAGCTCCTTAATGACGCTCTCGATCCTGTTCACCACCTCCATCCGCATCTTCTCCTCCTCCGGCCTCGGCGACATGTACTCGTAGAAGTCGCTGATCTCCTCGTGCAGGCTGGGAAGAAAGGCAGACGGTCACACGGGCGGCCCAGCCTCAGGAAGCCACGGCCTTAAACAGCCTCATCTAATTAAGTCTGGTCACTCCGCTGATGACGTATCCTCAATTGCTACCTAAATTTTAACGCTGCAACTCATGCTGAGCTAAAATGGGAATGTATAGAACTTAATCAAAAATAGCAAAATAATTCCACAAAAGACGAAAGTCCAAGGAGTCCCTCTGGCATGCTGACAGCGGCAGCCGGAGACCCTGAGCGACCACTGCAGGAACCCGGAGGTCGGCCGGGCAGCCCTGACCCCGGGGAGGTCGGCCGGGCAGCCCTGACCCCGGGGAGGTCGGCCGGGCAGCCCTGACCCCGGGGAGGTCGGCCGGGCAGCCCTGACCCCAGGGAGGTCAGCCGGGCAGCCCTGACCGGGACAGAGAGGGACCCAAGCCCCGGACAGGACGTTTGGGACGCATGTGGCGGTTCTGCTCGCCTCGGGCTCGCCCTTCCTGGGGACGCAGCGACGGGCTGTCTGGAAGCGCCAGGCGACGTTCTGGAAGAGCACCTTAATCTGCCGGCACTTACTCCGGGAGCCTGAGGCCGGAGTTCGGACTGGCCTCGTGTGCCGCCGGGCCCTTCTCGGATGCAGCCGGCCCGACGGTCGGGGCAGCACTGGCCCGGAGCGAGCCCAGTGCTCCTGAGTGACCTCTTCAGGAGGCCCTCCGCTGGGTTTTTACAAGGAAACTGGCCCATGCACACGCACACACACACACACACGCACACACACACGCACACACACGCACGCGCACACGCACACACGTGCACACACGCACGCACACACACGCACACACGCGCGCACACACGCACACACACGCCTGCACTCCCGTGTTTCCTCTGCCAGGAGACCGCTCTGCCTCGGTGCCACTCAAACGCAGTGAGTCCCATCGAAAGGCCACGTCTTCCTCCCAACCCCGTTCCTTCTCCGGGGGCCCCCCTCCCGGGGTCACTGCTTCCCCTACATAATCTGCGGCGTTTCCCTGCCGCATCCTTCCTCATCCTCTGGAGCTAACGGGTCTCCAAATCCTATCCCCTCCCCCCGCCCTCCAAAAACCCCAAACCCACTTCCAAACCAGGCCCTGCCCCCTTAGGGCTCCCATCCGCCTCCCTAGGCCAAGCCGGCAGCCCCACAGGGTCTCCGTGGGTGCCAATCTGGGCACCTGCCAACTCCCTCTCGGCATGCCTATCTGCGGCCTCCACCACAGCCCAGAGCAGCGCCCGCGCCCCTGCAGCCCTGGGCCCGGAACCCCTTCCCACGAGCCTTCCGCTCACACGTCACCTCCCGGGTATGACTCCGACGTCCCCAGGGCTCCCGGCCACTCCGCTGGCCCTCCTCCTGCCTAGCGGTCAGCACAGCCCACCGCCGGCTCACCGGCCTCCCCACTCAGACGCCCCTCTCCTGGCTCGGCCCTGTCCCCAGCCCCAGCGCAGCCCAGGGACGCTCTCCCTCGTTCACCCGTGTGCCCACGCCCATGCCCACGTGGTCATACAGGAGACCGTCATATGTGTGCCTGGTCATACGGTGAGCTCGGCACCAGGGTCCAAGGAGATGGAGGCTCACACTGTGGGGGAACGACAGAACCGGAACGGAGGGCAGGGTGGCCCGAGGGCAACAGACGTCCCTGAAGGTGAGGACGCAACCCCACTTCTCAGAAACACGTCTCCCCATGCACAGCACCGTGTGCACATGGAACTGGTCCACAGCCGAGGGGTGCAGGCCTTCCCAGAACGCAATGCCTCCTGTCTGCCTGGTGAAGTCGGCACATGTGCCAATGTCCTACGGTGCTGACCAGGAGCGTCAAAGCTAAAAAGAAAAGAAACGTACTTACCCTGCCCGCCCCCCCAAATTCTCACTATATCTTAAGATGTAAAAAACAAGGGAGAGAGAAGATGCGGCTGGCAGTGTACAGTGACTGAACAGGGAAAGCAGCCTCCATATCCGACTTCCGCAGCTGCTGGGCACTGGCAACCGTGGTCACGGCTGAAGAACGAGTGTCACACTGTGTCCCCGTCCTGGGTGCGGGCCTGGCAGGAGGCACGGAGGATGAGTCCACGGGGTGAAGTTTTCCTTCCTTTCGCCTTTTAAGCGCGGCCCTCAGACCCGTTTTCCTGGAAATTAGAGCATCCTTTACACGCCAGCGCCTCCATCCACGGACACGGATCCCTGGGTTTTGGGAGGACGGTTCTCGTTGGATTTCCGTCTCTCCCCCTCTCCTGCTATGAGAGAGCGGAACCTGCTGGCTTCTTCCCCCCGCGTCCTCCTTCACCCCCTGACCCTGCCCCCACGTCTAAGCAACTGTGAGGTAACGGGAAGAGAGAAGAGGCAAGAGGCTGTCCCTGGGAGCGCTTTCTCTAACTCGGTCATTAATGCTCTCCCTTCAGGAAAAACTCGAACTCCCCCAGCTCCCTGCGCGGATCTGACCAAATCTGGAAACAGTTGGGAATCTCAAGGAATAACTGACAGTATTCCCTAAGACCAGCTCTCTCCAGAGAAGAGCTCAGTTAACAAACTCAGCCCCCAAGTGGGAGCCCTCAAGCATTTGCAGAGGAAAAGCACCAATAAACACGGTGGCCCCTTTCCCGACCCCCAGGCCCAGTGCCACGGAGAAGGTCAATCACAGGAGCCTGCTCCATGCTGAGCTCTAACAACGAAGGTGCCTGTGTTCCACCCGCACGGTTCTAACACCAAATCTAACACCAAATAGTGTCCGTAATTTACGTTTCACCGACTTGTTTATCTCTGGGGGAAGCGGGGTTAAGACCAGCGAGGCTCTGGACATACACAAGCCGCTGAATGCCTTCCCCGGCGGCCACGTGCTGGCGAAGGGGCCCAGAACCATCCGGCACCTCGCCTCCAGGCCCCCCCGCGCCCCCTGCGGAAGCCAGGTCCCGCAGGTCAGAGGTGACTCTGCTTAATAACCATGCACATGGGGGAAGGCAAACTCCCGACATGCACGTAGCATCTCCGGAGGCGGGAACCAGGAGCAAGGCCAACGGGGAGAGAGCTGTTGAGATCTCCTGGGCAAGTGCTGGTGTTGGCTGTGGAATCTTTAAAAGCTTCAGTGAAAAACGCAAGGACAGGCTGATTCACAACGAATTCACTCACAGATGCCACAAACATAACGTAAACAAACCCAGCGGACTTTACGAGGTCCTGTATCCCTTCAAAACTAACCACCACAAAACAAACTCCGAGAGAGATGGGAACCTGCAGCCGTTTGGGAAAGCGCGCAGGAACAGAGCAACCAAACACACCAGTCACCTGAGGGCAGCGAGCAGCCGTGAGACCCCACGCCTGGCTCCGCTGCTCCACCCCGAGGGCCCTTTCAATTAGCCACTGGGTGGAACTGAAGCATAAAGCCTACTGGGAATTCACTTAAAAAACATTTTAAAGTATTTTTTATTAAATTTATTGGATCAACACTGGTTAAGTTTTTATTCTTACTTTTTGTTGTGCTTGTTATTTTCTTTTTGGTTCACTGGCATTCTTTATATATTACTAGAGGCCTGGTGCCCGAATTCGTGCATAGGTGGGGTCCCTAGGCCTGGCCAGCGACAAGGGCCGATCGGGGCCTGCTGGCCTGGGGGAGGGGCAGGGGAAGGGATGGGGGAGGTTGGCCAGCTGGTGGGAGGGACTATGGGAGGTTGGCCGGCCAGCCAGGTGGGGGGCGCAGGAGCAGGAGGGCAGGGGGGAGGGACCGCAGGAGATTGGCCGGCCATGGGAGGGACCAGAGGAGGTTGGCTGGCCATGGGAGGTTGGCTGTGGGAGCGCACTGACCACCAGGGGGCAGCTCCTACACTAAGCATCTGCTCCTGGTGGTCAGTGCACGACATAGCAACTGGTCGACCAGTCATTCCGGTCATTCGGTCGTAAAGTTGCTTAGGCTTTTATATATATAGATGGGTATTAACCTTTTGTCATAGAGACATATGGCAAATACCCTTTCCTGTTTGTCTTTCCATTTTGTGAGGTTTTTTCAATGCGTATAGACTGTTTATTTGCGTGGACTTATGCCTATGACTCTTTGCGAAAAGGAACAGACGGCTGTGGTAAATGAATGTACTGGTAACAAGAAAGGGCAGCTCAGCTGCCCCTGCGGAGGGGGGGTGCATTAGGGAGTGTGGGGGGCGGTAACCTGCAAGGCCACGCCCACCTACAGGAGGCGCTGCCACTTAATGCCACCTGCGTCGGAATGGGCGCCCTGTGCTGCGCGCACCCCCTTCCTCTTGTGGTATCATTTTTATTTTAAAATTCTGACATACACTTCAAAAGATGAGCTGAACAAGATAAACGGTACAGGCAAACCGTCCTGCGCAGTCGTTAGCCATCAGCCCGCGGTCTCTGCGTTAGGTCTCCCTTTTCCAGTTTCAAAGCTTTTCGCCTTGAGGTTAGGGAAGTACCCGACTATCAGAGAATGAGGAGACAAGCCGCAGCCTCGAGACACTATCCACAAAACCCACAACCTGATAAGGAACAGGTATAGAAATATCCTCTCAACAAAACCACCCAAAAACTCGGCAAAAGACCTACACAGGCACCTCACACACACTCACCAAAACAGACGGCAAACAAGCACCTGAAAACATGCCTGGCATCACGTGTCACCAGGGAACTGCAAATAAACCACGAGACACCACTGCACGCCTATCCCAACGGCCAAAACCCAGATCACTCCGACTGCCGGGAGCACGTGGAGCCGCAGGAGTACACACACACACACACACACACACACACACACACACCCCGCGCGGGAGGGCAGCGTGGGCAGCCACGCGGGAGGGCGGCTGGCGGCTTCTTACAAAACTGAACACTCGTACCGTCGGGTCCAGCAACCACGCTCCTGGGTGCTGACGAGTGAGCTGGGGACGTGTCCACACAGAACCCGCCGAGGCGACCGCGGCTTCTCCCATCCTGCCAGGCCCTGAGCAGCCACGGGTCCTTCAGCAGGTGGGTCAACCCGCAGCCCGGCAACGCGGACCAGCCGGTGCGAGAAGGATGAGTGACGGAGCCGGGAGCACGGAGGCGCCTCACCTGCGTGTTACTAAACGCAGGAAGCTGACCGAAGAGGCTACACGGACGGTGCGACTCCAGCTCATTCGGGAAAAGGCAAGACGATGCGGAGACGGTAAAGGGGTGAGTGTTCGCAGAGTTGGGGGGGGGAGGGGCGCAGCGGGACTGTCCTGTACACACACAGGGGTGCGTCGTCACACGTTATCCAACCCACGCGACGCACACCACCAGGAGCTCAGGACCCGGCAGCAAAGGTGGCCCCGTGGGAAGGGACGAGCCTCTCCACCTGCCACTCAACTTGCCGCGAACCTCAAACGGCTCAAAAACTAGAGTCTACTTACAAAATCCGACGTGCTTCTCTGGGCACTTTTCCTTTTATTGAGCTATCACTCACTCGTAACTTTTCAAACAGCTGCTCAGTGTCCAGCGCCCTTTTTTTTTTTGAAAAGACATTTTATTATTTTACTATATAACATAGTAGTGAATATATCTGATTGCATTTTCTCAAATGGCAAATGAGAACAGGACAGCATTTTACTGAAAACCTCAGTATCATCTGTCTTTTGGAGGACTCCGTTTCCTGCGGCGTCTATGACACTGACCACAAGGACACCAACGGTGCGCAGTGGCAGAGAGCGCTTTGCTAAGCTGTTCTATCGCGGGTCCCTGCTCCAAGTGCTCATCTTTTCCTTCTAATCTGGTTCTCCATAATTCTGCACAGGACCTGGCCGAGGGACAGGCTTGGTGTGTTCATACGGAATACCCACAGAAGGATGGTAGCAAACTTGCGTCCTGCCTTCAGATCTCAAAGCAAGTTCTACTTTGCAGTCACCGTCAGCTGGAAGAGAAGAGTACGTGGATTTATGACAAACAGTATAAAGCTCCATTCTGGATTGGAAATAAATGTTTCAAAATGGTTCTGTTCGATATCGCCCATTTCACTGCTGATACGGCCATGGTGAATCAAGATGCTTTATCAGGTGGAATGGAAAAATATTTGAAGAGAAAATGCTTTTAATATTTGCTTCTGGGCAGACCTATTTTCATCCCTGACGTCTGCTCACCGCGAGCCCGCCATCTTGCCTCCCAGCGCCCTTTACTGATGGAGAAAAGGACGCTCCAGCCTGTCCCGTGGCCCCTGGCCCCTCCCCTAGCAACTCCGTGGGGAGCCAGTCCTGTCCTGCCGTCCGTCCGGTCCGTCCGGGGAGGCTGCGGTTCTGGATGGAGCAGGCGTGGGACACCCCGGCGGCGTCACCCCATGGCCACGGCCCAGGGCGGGCACACGGCCGCAGCCCGCAGGGCGGCTTCCTGAGGGCGGCGCACCGGCACTCCGCAGGTCCTTCTCTTCCTTGGCCTCGAGCTGTACAAACAGAAGCGGGGTCTCCACAGCCGCCCCCTCTTTTCCTCCAGCTGCAGGAGGGAAGCCCTGGCAACAGGGGAGGCGGGAGCCGGCACGGGGAACGCGGCACGTCCAGGAGCCCCGGGTGCTGAGCCGCCCGGGAGCCGCTGCGCGACAGGCACCCCGGCACCGGGCAACATAAAGGCCTTCGCCTGGGTTTTGCTTAAACCAAGAGGATTTCCTTCCTCCTGCCCTCCAAAGCCCCGATTCACACGCAGCCTCGATGCCGCATTCAACTCGGGCCGTGGGTCTGTCAGCTTTCTTTTCGGATCTGCTGCCGTTCTGAATATGTAGGGCTCAGGTCACCCGGCGAAATTCTTGTGTAAATCGGTAAGCAGCTGATCATACAAAACCAGTCCTCCCCCGAACTCATCTCGAGCGTGTTTTCAAAAACGTCCTTGGCTGCTCCTGCCTGCTGACGCCTCTCCCTCAGAAGCAGGTTCACTGGTTTGTGAGGACGGCATTCCCACGCTTCTCCAGTCTTTCGTGCTCCCTGTGGCTTTCCTTCCTCTTCCCACGTCTGGCTTGCTTTTCAATCATTTGGGGGTTTTGATGCTCCAGTGAGTGAAACCCTGTTCCCTTCTTACATGTGTTCTGTCATGTAGAAAAGCTGGTGGCGTTTGTGTTTATAACCAACCAGACAGGCTTCCAGCCCAACCACGACCAGGCCGACCAGCCGGCGCGCAGCCGCGTCCCGCCCGACGGGCACCGGGCGCTGCCAGCTTCGCGGTGCCCCGTGCACACTGGATGGCTGGCCACGCCCATCAGGCGATGGGCGGGTCTGCACGGTCCTCGTCCGCTAGAGGCAGACGCTAACAGACAAATGTCACGTAGGCTTGTCTCAGTCAAGTCACTGTCACCAGCATCTCTTCTGCTTTCGCCAGGACAGGGAACATGGTGGTTTCTTCCTTCCGTGGCGACGATGAGGACGAGGATGAGGATTAAAATAAAAGCGACAACTCAGAGGATGTGGCCCCATCTCCAGCTCCCACAAACAAGCCACGAAGTTCATCGTGACAACAGAAAGGACGAAAGCCAAAGAGCAGACCACCTTCATGTTAATCAACGCCCCCCCCCCCCCCGTTCCAAACCAGAGAAGCTTTCCTCACAAACTACGAAGCAGAAACCACGCCTGACGCTTCCACGGGGCAGCCACGCTGACCACAGAAAGACAGAGCACTTAGAGCATGGATTACACAACCCCCGGCCGCACATGTATGTTGTGTAAGCCTCAGACCAGATCCATTTAGTAGTAAATGCCCAGCGCATCTGCCACTACCCTTCCCGTCCGCGTGCGCTGCGCGGAGCCTCTGCCGATCTCCACGCGGGCGCCTGTCCCGGGTGCTCTTTCTAATGGGCTCCCACGCAGGCAGCCCCTGCTCACTCACCGACCACTGCCGGCTCCACGCATTCAGCCCCAGCCCTGAGGCCAGGGAAAGCTGTGAAGCCCCGGGGACACACTAGGCGATCAGACAGCCCCCCAAATTAGTGTACACACACACACTCACCTGGGAGCACCCCAGCCACCCCTTCTCCTCCGGCTGCGGGGGGAAGCCATGGCAGTGAGATGCAGGCTACAAATCACCACTGAGGACGCCTGAGGCCTGCGCCCAGGGGAGCAGCGTGGGAAGGCAGATGGCCGCGCCCCATGGAGGCGCCACAGGAAGGGGAAGCCCGTGGGCTCGCTGGCGCGGCGTGGCCGTCCAGGGCACCGAGGGCTGCCGATCAGATCGCCGGTTACACGGCCGGTTACACAGCCTGTGGGGGCACAAGAGGCGGCCAGTCTGTGTTCTGCTTGCACACTGGTGTTCCTCTCTCTCCCTCTCTCTCTCTCTCCCCCTCCCTCTCTCCATCTCCCTTCCTCTATCTCTAAAAATCAATAAAAATTATTTTTTTTAAAAGGAAAAACAAGCTCCTCCCCCCAAAACTAGAATGTCAGCATCTCCTTCTAATTGTTCCAACTGGACATCACAGGAACCAAGTCATGTGAGTCACACATGGAGCCGGGTCTCAGCGAAGTGGCGGACACATCCCAGCCCATCCGTTCCCTGTGGGGACTTTCACATTGTGCTTTCATTTCAGTATCACCCCGAAAACACCCGCAGAAGCCTGCCCTGCTCACCCCGCGCCTCCCTGGGAAGGGGAGCCGCCCGGGATTCCCGGCCCCCGTGTCTGCTCCCGCCACACCACCGCCAAATGGGACCAGGACGGGTCTGCACTCCTCAGGCGCAGTCAGCCCTGACAGGTGCACAGCGCACACCCGCAAGTTCGGAGGGTTTCCGAGTGGAGGAGGTGGGGAGAGAACTGAGTGGGCACGTGGCGGAGCAAGAAAGGCACTTGGAATGCGCTCGCGACACCACGGCTGGCATAGCGAGCTCACACTGGCAGCGATTTGACTGGACTGAGTCATCTGTCCCATAACACTCATTTCCACTTTTATTGGTTTTGTCATTTTATATGAATTTAACTTGTTAGTTCGTTTTGTTTTTATAGTCTTTGAGGATAAGCATGTTATACTTGTGTGCATTCTCACGTTCTAATAAGAACAATTTCAGCGACGGTGCTGAGAGCAGCCAAAGGGGAAGGACAGCCTTGGACCAATGGGGCCGGGGAAACTGGACATCCACACACAGAGCAATGACCCGGGACCCCTACCTCACACCACATACAGGACCCCTACCTCACACCACACACAGAAGTCAACCCAGGATGGAGCAAAGACCCAACCTTACCAACTAAAGCTGGAAACACGAAAAGAAACGTGGCAGAGTCGGCAGGGAACTTGGCATTTAGCAGGGCCGGATATGATATCACAAGCACAGGCAACAGCAACAAAAAAAGGTAGCTTGGACTTTGTCAAAATTGAAAACTCTCATGTACCAAAGGACACTATCAATAAAGGGAAGATGAAACCAACAGAGTGGGAGAAAATACTTGCAAATCACATATCTGATAAAGGGTTACTATCCAAAATATCTGAAGAACTCCTACAATTTAACAACAACAACAACAACAACAAAATACACCACACAAAAATGGGCAAAAGAATTGACATTTCTCCAAAGAAGATACACAGATAACCAATATGTACAAGAAAAGATAGTCAACCTCGTTAGGCATCAGAGAAATGCCCATCAAAACCACGAGATGCCATTTCAACCCATTAGGACGGCTACGATTTTAAAAAAAAAAGTGCTGGTGAGGATGCAGCAGAAGGGCCAGCGCCCCCTGCCTCGCTGAGGGGATGTCAGCTGATGTGGCCACAGCGGAACAGCTGGGCAGCCCTACAAAGGTTAAACAGTGTCACCATCTGACCCAGCAATGCCACCCCGAGGTGCAAACTCAAATTGCAAGCAGAGATGCAGACACCTCTACACCAACACTCACAGCATTATTCACAACAGCCAGAAGGCGGCTCCAACCCAAACTCCATCAGCAGGTAACTGCTGCCACCACAAAGCACAGTGAGACTGTAAGTCAGTCACAGGAAGACCGTGCGGCCAGGAAATGAACGACTCAGAAAAACCCGAACAAAGCAGCTCGACACGTTAGTCATTTAGCACGTGGAGCAAGCGAACAAGCAAGTTGTTACCCTTTTAGGAAGACTGAAAACAGCCTTACCGGTGTGGCTCAATGGATAGAGCGTTGGCCTGAGGACTGAAGGGTCCCGGGTTCTGGTCAAGGGCACATGCCCTCGTGGCGGGCTCAATAACCACTAGGGGGCGTGCAAGAGACAGTTGATCAATGATTCTCTCTCATCATTGATGTTTCTATTCCTCCCTCTCCCTTCCCCTCTGAAATCAATAAAATATACTTTTTTAAAAAAGAAATATTAAAACACTTATAGACCACATTCTGTTAGGACCCAAAGGGGACCTAGGAATCAAGGGTCACCACAACCTAGTCCGACAGTCCCAGTAGCTTCTCACATGTCACCAGGGGGTAAAATCTGCACAGCCCGTCCCAGCCCCCCCCCCCCCCCCAGGCACTGCTGGCTTCACAGGATGGTCTCCCAGCAGCCAAGGAGGTCACACACAAGCCCTTCCACCATCAACTTCCTCACCATGGGCACACGTGACCTGCCCTTCAGCTGCCCTTTGCTGAGGCCCTGCCGCGCTGCACAGCGGCACGGTCTGCACAGCGGCGGGCCGCCTCCGAGAAAACAGCCTCCCACTCGGCCAGCCGGCTGTGCACCTCGCCTTGCTGCTGGGCACGTGACTGACCCTCTGGCCAAGGACAAACACCAATGTCCTCACTCAATGTCACCAAGTCCACCGTTACCTCACCTTCAGATAAGGAAGTGATAAGCAGGAGAGTTAGACACCAGCACAGCAGTGCAGCTCACAGGAGGACGTTATGACTGACACATTTACACACCCTCCGCACACACAGACACGCACCAACACACCCTCCGCACACACAGACACGCACCAACACACCCTCCGCACACACAGACACGCACCAACACACCCTCCGCACACACAGACACGCACCAACACACCCTCCGCACACACAGACACGCACCAACACAGCCAGGGGCAAACCGCACAGCCACTGCACCGAGACAACCATACGCGCGGCGGTCAGACCCAACCTGCTGGGGGGAGAGAGGAGCGGAGAAGCCCTCAGCGCAGTTCCCCGCGTTCAGTGGTGGCCATCAGGGTCTTTCCGGGAGCCTGGAAGAAGGGACCCCGCAATCCGGCTGGAAGGCCGCGCGGCCTGCTCCCGGCACGGGGCGCACAACAGAGACAGAAAGCCCCTCGGAGGCCCAGGGCAGGCAGCGCCGCGCAGGCCCTAGTGTTGGATGGCGGGAAGCGTATCTGCCCCCCCCCCCCCCCCCCCCCCCCCCCGATCGCTGCGCTTCAGGCCAGGCAGACCCGGGGAAAAGGCCGTGCAAAACGGCAGAAGCAGTGAGACCTCCCATGTGGATGGAAATTATTGTTTAAGGATCGTTTACAACGACACAGACAGGAGTTGAGAGACTAACAAATAGCTGACAGCTTATAATAAAGAGCTTCTCTGAAATGGCATGTTTGTTGTTATTTTTGTAGTCAAGTTGATCAAAATTATAAGAAAAATGATTAAATGCACAACCTAAAGTTTCTAACACGATGACAGTAGGCAAGCACCAAGGAAATGCAGGACACATCACATTCTCTTGCTGTTTCTTGCTGTTTGACACAATTATTCTGGCAACCATTATCTGTTAATCATCCTCACATCGCAAACCTAATTCAGCATTTCTGGCGAATGCGGCCCCGTCAGCACCCAGCACAGTGGCGCTGGGCAGCAGGCATTCAGGGGGCAAACCCAGAGCGGGCCCCGTCGCTGTGACGGTGACAAACAAAACCCGGACATGCGCTCTGCGATGCTGTGTTCCCACTCAATCATGTGCAAGTCCAGCGAATTCTCCCGAGCCCCCCTCCACCCACCACAGCTCGGAGGGGGTAACCTAGCATCCATCCCCACCCCGTGCCAGCGCTCACTGGGCCTGCGCACAGGAGGCACGTGCGGGCGTCCACGCGGTGCTGAGCAGGCCCACTGGAAACACCTTTGGGGTCTCTGATGGGAAATGGCTTAAAAAATGATGGTACGGCGCTGGCCGGTGTGGCTAAGTGGATAGAGCGACGGCCTGCAGTGATTCTCTCATCATTGATGTTTCTCTCTCTCTCCCCCTCTCTCCTCCTTTCTAAAATCAAGGAAAATACATATTAATCTTTTGTTATTCTCCTCTCAGGAGGAAATAAATTCATGCCTTATTTACATAATTAAAATGAAGAAAAATGTCTGCATTGTAAACTGCCTGTGACTCACCTCATGTGCCATTAAGGAGTTCAAGTCCACACGATCACAGGAATCTCACTGATGAAGGCCCGAAGACACACGGTCCTCGCGTTTAAACACAAACACCCTTCCCTCTCCAACAATACAAACACTCCTCCTTGCTTACCAATAACCAGATCCCTCACCACCCAAAAAACAACAAACAAAAAAAGCACGTTCGACACCAGACCACATTTCTAAAAAGTCTTAGACATAATCTCAAATTTCTTAATAAGCATTGTTACTTTCAACCCGCGCAGCTAGGGGATTCTGAACCTCTGCTTGAAAAGACCCTTTGAGCAGCACTTCTCAACCTGTGCTGCCTACGATTTTAAAATATGATATGAGGGCCCCCCCCCGCCCCGGCCCTATAAGCCAGGATCTCAGGAGCACCCGGGCTCCGGTCACTGGAGACTGCTTTTCACTCCCTCAGACGGAGACCCTGTTTGAAGTAACGGGCTGGAGAGCTACTTGCCCAGCTCGCTAAGCAGAACACCACGACCTGCAGGGCTGTGGGGAGCAGGGCAGGCTGGGGGCACTGTGGGGAGCAGGGCAGGCTGGGGTGGGATGGACACCACCCCTGGGGTATCTGACACCCCAGGTGAGGCTGACAGGTACACAGACCTGTGAGAGACGAGCGCTAAGAACCTGCTTCCAGGTAAAGACAAAGTCACTTCACCAGCCGTGACACGTGGTAAAGTCACTGAACCTGCCTGAGGTTCAAATTATCGATTAAAACAAAATGTAACGCCGCGGAGAGTCCCCAGAACTGACTTACGCTGCACAACTGGAGCTTGGCTCCACAACTTTGCAATTCTCCCCAAATGAAGCTCGCGCCCCCTAACACTCCCATTCTCTAACCCTCCCCACCCCACCCCACCCCCGCCCAGCCCCTGGCAACCACCAGTCTACTTCCTGTCTCTATGGCTTGGACTACTTCCGGGGACTCTCAGAAATACAGTCATTCCACAGCTGTCTTTTGTGACTGGCTGTTTTTAACTCAGCAAGTCCTTAAGGTTTGTTCATGTTGTAGCATGTGTCGAATTTCCTTCCTTTTTAAGGCTGAGTAATATTCCACTATGTGTAGACACCGCATGGGTTGCTTCGTTCTGATTTTTTTAACCATATGTTATTTGGAAGTCACATTCAAGAGAGATATGTTTAAAAAAACACACCACACCACCCAGGCTGTGGCAGAGGCTTTTGCAGATGAATGCCCTGGCCCTTTGCAATCTACAATTACCTAACAAACTGCAGCTGGGTCAGAGAGACCTAGAACATCCAAAAGAAGGCCCAAGGCCCCACAGCAGCTTGCAGTGCTTCACAGCTGGGCCTCATCTGGGCACCTCCAAATCCCAAACGAAGAAGAGGAATCTGCAGATCTCTCCGTAGCTCCTGCTGGGTAGCCTCAGGCAGAGGCTAAATTAGCACCTCCTTAGATCCAGGAACCACTGTACCTAGTGGTCAGAGTGGGACCATCCAGATTACAGCTCCTCACATCCATAAGGGACACACTCAGGGGGCAGACTCAGTGAGCACCAAAACCCCAATGAAGCAAGTCTTGCCCCAGAAGGGTGTCTCCAGCACAGAAGTTCTCCCACTGCAGACACAGCTGATTCTCACAGCCAACTGGCCTGAAGGTCAATTCCTCCCAGTGATACCTACAACAACCAAGGCTTAACTACAACAAGACTGTGCACAAAGCTCACAAAGGGGTGCACCAAGAGTGTCCACCTCAGGTAATTGGGGAGGCTGAGCCACTGGGCCCTACAGGACACCTAGCACACAAAGCCACTCTACCAACACAGGGAAGCATAAAAAATGCGGAGACAAAGAAACAGGTCACAAATGACAGAAATGGAGGAAAGCAAACGACTGGATATAGAGTTCAAAACCACAGTTATAAGGTTTTTCAAGAATTTTCTAGAAACCACCGATAAATTTAGTGAGACCCTCAATAAGTCTAGTGAGACCCTCGAGGATATGAAAAAGGACCAACTAGAAATTAAGCATACACTGACTGAAATAAAGAATATTATACAGAGATCCAACAGCAGACTAGAGGATCGCAAGAATCAAGTCAGCCCTAGCTGGTTTGGCTCAATGGATAGAGCATTGGCCTGTGGACTGAAGGGTCCCAGGTTCGATTCCAGTCAAGGGCATGTACCTGGGTTGCAGGCTCATCCCCAGTAGGGGGTGTGCAGGAGGCAGCTGATCGACGCTTCTCTCTCATCGATGTTTCTAACTCTCTATCCCTCTCCCTTCCTCTCTGTAAAAAATCAATAAATATATTTTTATAAAAAGAATCAAGTCAAAGATTTGAAGTACGAAGAAGTAAAAAACACCCAACGGAAAAAGCAAAAAGAAAAAAGAATCCAAAAATATGAAGATAGTGTAAGGAGCCTATGGGACAACTTCAAGCGTACCAACATCTGAATTATGGGGATGCCAGAAGAAGAGAGAGAGCAAGATATTGAAAACCTATTTGAAGAAATAACAACAGAAAACTTCCCCTACCTGGTAAAAGAAATAGACTTACAAGTCCAGGACGTGCAGAGAACCCCAAACAAAAGGAATCCAAAGAGGACCACACCAAGACACATCATAATTAAAATGCCAAGAGCAAAAGACAAAGAGAGAATCTTAAAAGCAGCAAGAGAAAGAAACTCAGTTACCTACAAGGGAGTACCCATACGACTGTCAGCTGATTTCTCAACAGAAACTTTGCAGGCCAGAAGGGAGTGGCAAGAAATATTCAAAGTGATGAATGCCAAGAACCTACAACCAAGATTACTTTATCCAGCAAAGCTATCATTCAGAATTGAAGGTCAGATAAAGAGCTTCACAGATAAGGAAAAGCTAAAGGAGTTCATCACCACCAAACCAGGATTATATGAAATGCTGAAAGGTATCCTTTAAGAAGAGGAAGAAGAAGAAAAAGGTAAAGATCCAAATTATGAACAACAAATACACATCTATCAACAAGTGAATCTAAAAATCAAGTGAATAAATAATCTGATGAACAGAATAAACTGGTGATTATAATAGAATCAGGGGCATAGAAAGGGACTGACTATTCTTGGGGGGGAAAGGGGTGTGGGGGATGCGGGAAGAGACTGGACAAAAATCGTGCACCTAGGGATGAGGACATTGGGGAGATGGCAGAGGGTGGGGTGGGAACCGGGTGAAGGGGAGCTATGGGGGGAAAAAAGAGGAACTGTAATAATCTGAACAATAAAGATTTAAAAAAACAACAAAAAAATCACATAAGCAGATTACAGTTCTACACCCTAACAAGACTATACCTTAACAAATTTAAAAGAACAGAAACTATACAAAGTATGCTCTCAGAGCACAATAAGATTAAACTAGAAATTAGTAACAAAAAAGATAGCCAGGAAATCCCAAAATACAATATTTGGAGATTAATCACACAATACTTGGAGATTAAATAAAACATGGGCCCTAAACGAAGTCTCAAGAGATATTTCTAACTATATGAAAATGAAAATACAACTTACCAAAACTTAGGGGACACAGAGAAAGCAGAGGACAATTTATAGTACTGAATGCAAATATGAGAAAAGAGAAGCCGAAGAAATCAATTATCGCCCTAGCCCAGTGGATGGCAAACTCATTAGTCAATAGACCCAATATCAACAGTACAACGATTAAAATTTCTTTTGAGAGCCAAATTTTTTAAACTTAAACCAGTGGTCGGCAAACCGCGGCTCTTTGGCCCCTTGAGTGTGGCTCTTCCACAAAATACCACGTGCGGGCGCACGTACAGTCCGATTGAAACTTCGTGGCCCATGCGCAGAAGTCGGTTTTCGGCCTGGGCGAGTCTATTTTGAAGAAGGGGCGTTAGAAGTGGGGGTGTCGGGAGACACGGCACAGGCGGGATCCGCAGCGTGGGGGAGGCGCTCCCGATTCACGCACGAGTTGAGGATGGGAGAATTGGAAGGGGCCGACCTCAGCGAACGTACCTCAATCAGAATGAGGACGTTTTTAGCAAAGGCCAGCTTAGGAGGACCCTAATTAAGTTAATAACAATGTACCTACCCATATAGTTTAAATCAGTGATCGGCAAACCACGGCTCGAGAGCCAAATGTGGCTCTTTGGCCCCTTGAGTGTGGCTCTTCCACAAAATACCACGTGCGGGCGCGCATACAGTGCGATTGAAACTTCGTGGCCCACTGCACAGAAGTCGGTATTTTGTGGAAGAGCCACACTCAAGGGGCCAAAGAGCCACATGTGGCTCGCGAGCCGCAGATTGCCAACCACTGCCCTAGCCGGTTTGGCTTAGTGGAGCAGTTCTCAACCTGTGGGTCGCGACCCCTTTGGCGGTCGAACGACCCTTTCACACGGGTCGCCTAAGACCATCCTGCATATAAGATATTTACATGACGATTCATAACAGCAGCAACATGACAGTGATGACGTAGCAACGAAAATAATGTTATGGTTGGGTCACAACATGAGAAACTGTATTTAAAGGGCCAGAAGGTTGAGAACCATTGGCCTAGTGGATGGAGCATTAGCCTGTGGACTGAAGGGCCCAGGGTTCGATTCCAGTCAAGGGCACATGCCTGGGTTGCAGGCTCAGTCTCCAGTAAGGGGCATGCAGGAGGCAGCTGATCAATGATTCTCTCTCATCGTTGGTATTTCTACCTCTCCCTCTCCCTTCCTCTCTGAAATCAATAAAAAAATATATTTTTAAAAAAATCAATTATCTAAGTTTCTACCTTAGGAAACTAAAAAAAGATGAACAAATTAAATTTAAAGTAGGACAAGTAAATAATTAAAATGAGAACAGAAATCAGTGAAAAGAAAAAATCAATAGAGAAAAATCAATGAAATTAAAAGCTGATTCCTTGAAAAGATCAATAAAATTGACAAACCTCTAGCCAGATGAACTAAGAAAAAAAGGAAGGAGACACAAATTACTAATCTCAGAATGAAAGAAGGGCCATCAGTCTTGAGCCCATGGACAGTCAGAGGGCAATAAAGGCACATACGGGCGATTCTGTATGCCCACACAAACACCTGCACACACGTCGATGGCAGCTTTAGTCATCATTGTCCAAACTTAGAACAGTCAGGTCCTTCCGGAGGTGACAGGCTCATCCTTACACAGTACTCTCAGCATTTAGAAAAGCCCCTATGAAGCCAGGAAAGATACGAAGGAGCCCTAAATGCAGATTGCCAAGTGAAAGTAGACAGTCTAAAAGGCCACATGAACATTCTGGAAAATGCAGATGCTGGGACAGCTAGTTATTCACAAGCAAGAGAATGAAGATGGACGCCTACCTCACAACACACACAAAAATGAACTCAAAATGGGTCAATGATCGAATGTAAGAGCTAAAACTATAAAACTCTTAGAGGCAAACACGTGGATTAATTTCCGGGATCTTAGATTAGGCAATGGTATCTATGACATGACAGCTAAGGCACAAGCAACAGAAAAAAATAATAGGTGAACTGGAATCCGCTTACAGGAACTGCAATTTAGAGGAAAACAAGCACCCTTTGTGCTTCAAAGGACACGCTCAGGAAAGTGGGGTGGAATGGGAGGGAATGTCTGCAAACCATCCATCTGGTAAGGGGAGCATCATAGAAAGAACTCCTATAACTCAACAACGAAACTTTTAAAATGGTCCCAGGATTTCAATAGGTACTTCTCCAAAGATATACGTTTGCCCCTTACGCACAGGAAGATGGGCCGCCGTCATGAACATCATGAGCCACAGGAAGATGCAGACAAAACCACACGGAGACTCCACTCCACACCCACGAGGGTGACTGTCACCCAAAAGGCGGACAGTGAAAAGTGCGGGAAGGGCGTGGAGGGCCTGGAGCCCTCGTCCACGGCGGGGAGGGGCGAAAAGTGTCACAGCCGCTGTCTATGACCCAGCAATCCCACCCTCGGTATTCGCCCAACAGACATGGAAACACACGTCTACACAAAAACTTGCACACGAATGTGCGTAGCAGCATCAATAGCCAAAACGTAGAAACCCAAATGCCCATCTCCTGTAAGTGGATAAACGAAATGTGAGATATTCCTACAAGGGAGTATCCGGCCATAAGGAGGATTAAGTACTGACACACGCTACCACATGCATGGACTTCGAAACGTTAAGTGAAAGAACTAGGCACAAAGGCTGTATATTGTATGACTCAATGTATATGAAAGTCCAGAACAGCAAATCTACAGAGACAACAAGTCTTTATGAGGCTGCCAAGGGCTAGGGAGTTGGGGCGGGGGGGGGGGGGGGGGTGATGAAACTGTTCTAGAACGAGATAGCTGTGATGGTCACACAACCTTCTAAAACCACTTTAAAAAGGTGAATTGCAGCCCGGCCGGTGAACCAGGAGGTCACAGTTCAATTCCAGGTCAGGGTACATGCCCGGGTTGCGTGCCGCAGTTGGTCAGAGTTTGGTCCTGATACGCCAAGGCGGTGGGTTGGATCCCTGGGCAGGGCACACACAAGAACCAACCAATGAATGCATCAATAAGTGAAACAACAAATCAGTGTTTCTCTATCTCTTTCTAAATTCAATAAACTTTTTTAAAGTTTTTAATTCTTTCATCTTTTTTTAATTACTTAAGTTATTTTTTAAGGGAGGTATAACTAACATATATCAGCTTCAGGTATATAACACATGGTTCCGTATTTGTCGATAGTGTGTTTTTCCATATGAACAACTGTAAACCCACTCCTGCCCAGCCCTGCACTGGGAAAAGATCCCCACAATAACTCCAGTGAATATCTGTCACCTACAGAGAGATTTCTTTTTCTTCTCATGAGAAATTGTAAGATTAACTCCCATAGCCACTTTCAAATATGCAACAGAGTATGAGGTGCGGTCCCACGCTGTGCCCCACACACCTCCAGGACTCATAACCAGAAGTCTGTACCTTTGGACCCCCTTCACCCATTTCACCCCCCCAACTCCCATCACGCCCCACCCCAGCAACCACTAATCTGCTGTCCGCATCTATACGGCACGGCACGCTGTCTGTGCTTAGATACCACATGAGTGAGGTCATGCAGGACTGACTCACTTCCCTCAGCATCACGCCCTCGAAGGCCACCGGGCTGTCACAAATGGCAGGCTGTCACTCTCTGTGGCTGGGCACCCTCCACTGCGTACGGCTTCACCACTCTATCCACTCACTCCTGCGAGGCCCTGGCTGCTCAGGGCCACGTCTCAGCCACAATCAGCCGTGTGCGGCGAACATGGGGGTGCAGATCCCTTCCAGTTAGTGTTTTCCTTCTCTTCAGATAAACACCCACGCGTGGGATTCGCTAAATAATGTGGAAGTTTTATTTTTAAATTCTTGAGGACTCTCCATGCTGTTTTCCAGTGGGTACACCAATCTACATTCCTGCCAACATGCACAAGCGTTCCGTACGCTCCACAGCCTCACCCATAATTGCCATTTCTTGTCTTTTTTTATAATAGCCATTCCAACATGTGCGCGGTGGTATTTTAAAAAATTACTTAGCCCGGCCAGGGTGGCTCAGTGGTTGAACATGAACCTTGGAACCAGGAGGTCATGGTTCGATTCCTGGTCAGGGCATGTGCCCGGGTTGTGGGCTGGATCCCCATTAGAGGGCGTGCGGGAGGCAGCCGATCCATGATTCTCTCTCATCGTTAATGTTTCTATCTTTCTCCCTCTCTCCTCCTCTCTGAAGTCAATAAAAATACATTTAAAAAAACATCGTAAGTATGCCCACAGTAGGAGTCCATATTGGCGAGAAGAACAAAGGATATAATGTATACATACATTGAAAAGTCTGAAAATACGGATACCAAAATGTTACTGGTAGTTATATCCTGGCCGTGGTATTATAGGGCCTATTTTCCTTCCTTTGGTTTAGCTGTACTTTCTGGTTTCTGACAATGAGCATTTATGAGCGGCATGCGAGATACACGCTGACTTTAAAAACAAGCATATTCTAAGAAGCAGTGATTTCACACCAAGAAGAAAACGAAAGGTGAAGAGCTAACTCCCGGGACTGGACATGCAAAGCCGACGCTCACCGCGGACCGAGCGCGGTGCTAAAGCCAAGCGGCTGGAAAGGAGCTCTTACAGCTCCTCCACCCCAGCCCCAACGGACTCTCAGGCTCGTTTAAGCAGAAATTCGCAACACGCGACAGTGCCAAGCACGGGGTTATTTTGACAAAATCCAAGCAGTGACTGCACGGAGCTGCTCAGGGGGAAGCAAGAGCCCGGGTCCATCCCGGTGCAGAGAGCGCTCCCAGTGAAGTTTATTCTAGGACCGACCTGAATAGAAGCGTGTGCTCCACACGGTCTGGAAGCCTCGTTCAGATATAAACGTACAGAAAAGAGAACAACTCCCGCCGCCGAAAGCCACACGCCCCCGAGTCCACCCCCGAACAGAGGCGAGCCAGCAGACAGCGAAGTCTGCTCGGAGCCGGGGGACGGCCCCCTGAAAGCAGCTCTGCAGTTCCCCGCTCACGTTTCCACTGACAGCCACGCCCCGTTCACACCAGCCGCTGAAAAAGCGCCACGCGGAGGAAACACTGTAAAATGCTTCACAGAAAAGAGAGAGTTAAAATGACTGTGAAGAGTCAAACCAAAATTTGGCCCTTTAAGTCCTGAGTTACACACACAACACAAATGAGTGCTTATAAAACTGGTGCAGTCGGGGTAAGGCTGTGGGTTCTAATGATGCCGATTTCCTGGTTCTGATCTCAAACTGCAGTTATGTGAGATGTCACCATGGCACTAGGGGAGGGGAACATGGAGTCTTGCTGTATATGTTTTATAAATTTGTGTGACCGTGTTTCAAAATAAAATGTAGCCCTAGCTGGTGTGGCTCAGTGGATATAACATCGACCTGCAGACCAAAGGGTCCCGGGTTCGATTCCGGTCAAGGGCACGTACCTCGGTTGCAGGCTCCTTCCCGGCCTGGGCCCTGGTTGGGGCTCGTGCTGGATGCAACCCATCGATGTGTCTCTCTCACACCAATGTTTCTGTCTTTCCCTCTCTCTTCCACTCTCTAAAAATCAGTGGAAAACTACCCTTGAGTGAGGATAAAAGTAAGTAAACAAACAAAATAAAATGTAAAAAATAAAACAGGTTGCCCTAACCCAGCCGTGGGCAAACTACGGCCCGCGGGCCGGATCCGGCCCGTTTGAAATGAATAAAACTATTGAAAAAAAAGACCGTACCCTTTTATGTAATGATGTTTACTTTGAATTTATATGAGTTCACACAAACACTCCATCCATGCTTTTGTTCCGGCCTCCGGTCCCGTTTAAGAACCCACTGTGGCCCTCGAGTCAAAAAGTTTGCCCACCCCTGCCCTAACCGCTTTGGCTCAGTGGATAGAGCGTCGGCATGCGGACTGAAGGGTCCCAGGTTCGATTCCGGTCAAGGGCATGTACCTTGGTTGCAGGCACATCCCCAGTAGGAGATGTGCAGGAGGCAGCTGATCGATGTTTCTCTCTCATCGATGTTTCTAACTCTCTATCCCTCTCCCTTCCTCTCTGTAAAAAATCAATAAAATATATTTCTTTAAAATAATAAAAAAAAATAAAACATGTAGTGAGCTATGCCTGAGAATGTGAATGTCACACAGGGGAGGTTTGCCGGCGCGGAGCCTGATGAAGGGGCGACATGGACGCCCTGATTCGCGCGCGGTTGGAGAACACAGGGGTCTGCACACGGTTCCGGCCGCTTCCGCGGGCAGCAGGGCGCGAGTGGCGCCGAGGGAAGCTGCCAGAGCGGCAGGGCATCTCCCATGCGCGCGGCCACGACTGCTGCAGGCTTGAACGGGCAGGGTTTTCTTCAAAATCTTTACCTCCAATTTCCCTATGGCCTGCAGCCCCTTATGTCATCCGGGAACTTAGAGCACGGAAACAGGTGCAACGCCCGCTGCCTGGGTCCAAATGAATGAAAGCCTCGCTCAGAAGGCGCCCTCAACATCAATCACTATTACCCCGGGAATGCATGATCCCGGGCCGCTTGTAAGACGGTAAGACGGTGCTGTGGCTGCAGCAGCGGGGCCCCTGGCACGCATTCTGAGGGCGGGCAGAACCTTCTGCTCTGCTCCCGGGGCCGCGGTCCAGCCCGCTCTGCGGAAGGAGCAGGCGGGATGCTCAGACCAGCGGCCGGGATCTGGGCCGAATGCTGCAAATCACCATCCTCATTGGCCGACAGCCCTTTCCAGATGACTCCACACCTATGTGCGCGTCGGTGATTCACACACACATCCCTGGCACCGTGGGTGTGACCCTGAAATAGCTGCCTCCACTCACTGCTACTCTAACGGATCCGACAGACGGGAGGACAGAAAGCTGAGTGAAATCACGTACAACAGCTTGTTTTTTTATTTCCCATTAAAAAAATGGCTCACACTTTTCTCTCCGCTCCAGCCGGTGTAAGAACATCTGATGGATCCAATACCAGCAAAGGTGCCTGGAGTTTTCCTCCCGTGGGCCCCGTGGCCTCCTAACACCAGGGTTCACTGGAAGCTGGGATCCAAGGCCACCGCGCACCCCGGACCAGAACTGCTCTCTCACATGCGCCCCCTCCCAGACCTAGACCCTCTAGGACCCCCTTTCTCATCCCTCCGTCCCTGCAATACACTAAACCTTCTGGCCCGGCCAGTGTGGCTCAGTGCTTGAGCATCGGCCCATGAACCAGGAGGCCAGGGTTCGATTCCCAGTCAGGGCACAGGCCCGGGTTACGGGCTCGATCCCCAGTGGTGGGTGTGCAGGAGGCAGCCGATCGATGATTCTCTCTCATCGTTGATCTCTCTCTCTCTCTCTCCCCTCTATAAAATCAATTTTAAAAAAAATGAAAATACACGCGCTACACCTTCTGTGTGAGCACAGGGTAGATGCCAACATCTAAACTTAAAAACGGGCTGAAAGATCCCACGGCTGAAACGCCATTGATCCTGCCCGGACGGTGCTCGCCAGTCACGGATTTGGGTGGAAGATGAGCCGTGGCGGGAGTGCCGCTCAGCTGAACACCGGCCACTGGGTGCTGGGAAGCCCCGGGGCCGAGTGCCACGTCCTGGTGGACTCTGCCCTGCAGAACACCGAGTGTCGTCGTGAAAGCGCATTCCAGCGTCCGATGCCCAGAATTCAATGACCCGGAGGTTCTAGCCACGGAGGAGCCGCCGGGGCTCCCTCTGCACGCGCCCAGAAGTGATAAAATCATTCTGTGGGAGCAAGCACGCGGGACAAGGCCTCCGAGGTCCTCATCCCCAACCCGCGTGGGGCCGCCTGCCCGCCCGCCGTGGAGCCCAGCACTGACAGCAAGCGCTGACCGCGCGGGGCAGCGGGGCAGGCGGCGGCCATGTCGCCAGTGCTGGAGAACAGCGGCCGCACCTTGGACTGTGACCGAGGGACCACGGGCCGGGAAAGACACGGCCCCACTGCGCAAGGACCCCGACATCGCAGCCCCCAAATTTCCACTCCCTGCTGGACAGCTCCACCTCCGCATCACCCTCTTTTGCTCCAAACCAACAAGACCAACATTTCCCCAGTCCCTCAAGGTCAAGACGGTAGCTGATGATTAAGTCCACATGGGTCCAAATCCTCTCCCTCCTCACCCTGAAGTACCGCTCGCATTTCTTTGCCCTTCCTCCCATTCCCATCCATCACCCCGTCCCAGAGGTCATTCCTTACACCGAGGATTCCCGCGGGGCCTTCTCAATGTCCCGCGGCCACATGTGCGCTCCAGAACATGGTGTTAGTCACCCAACCCTTGGAAAAAATCTCTCCGGTCCTGGCAGCGCGGCCAACTCAAACTTTGTATCGATTGATTTTTATTTTTACTGATCTGAGAGAGGGAGGGAGAGGGAGAAATAGAAACATCAATGATGAGAGAGAATCATGGTTCGCCTGCCTCCTGCACAGCCCCTATCGGGAATCGAGCCCACAACCCAGGCCTGTGCCCTGACCCGGAACTGAACTGCGACCTCCTGGTTCACAGGTAGACGCGCAGCCACTGAGCCAGGCCTTTTCCAATGGGCGGGAACGAGCATCAGGCACCTGACACAGGACGTTCCTGGGCACGGGGGCTCAGCCCAAGGACCCTGACTCCATAGGTTTCCTGTATTTGCTACATTTCGTCCTCCCTTCTTTCTCCAGGGTGATCAACAATTAAATCTTTGACAAGAAAAGGGCTCATGGCTCTTTTTCATGGACAATCAGAGGAGCAGGTGGACTGCTTCCCACACCACAGCGAGCCTTGGAGGGACATGAACCCCCAGGAAAAAACAAGTGAAAGCAACTTTCAAATGAAGACAAGGCGCCCGGCTGGTGTGGCTCAGGGGGTTGGCGTGTCATCTCCTAGCCCCGTGGTTCTCAACCTTCCTGATGCCGTGACCCTTTAATACAGCGCCGCATGTTGTGGTGACCCCCGATTTCATTGTTACAAATTGGACATCATTAAAGCACAGTGATTCATCACAAAAATAATATGTAATTATATATGTGTTTTCCGATGGTCTTAGGTGACCCCTGCGAAAGGGTCGTTCGACCCCCAAAGGGGCTGCAACCCACAGGTTGAGAACCGCTGCCCTAGGCGGGAAGTTTGTAGGTTTGATCCGCAGTTGGGGCACGTATGGCGGTCCATCGGTCAATGTTTCCACAGACCTATCCTCAGGTGAGGATTGAAAAAACAAATTTTTTTTAAAAGAAGAAAAAGGAAGTGCACACACTCCCTGGGCCTGGGGGACACGGGGAGGGCTGTGGTGAGCCAGGCAAACGTAACTGTTTGAAGCAGGACTATGAGAGCTTCAGGAGGAAGCCTAAGTAACTTACTCTACATTTAAGAAATGCCCATTCTAGCTAGTGGCCTAGCGGGTGAGGAGACACATACACATCAAAGAAAAAGTAGACAGGCAAGCTCTACCCTCAGCACGAAGCAAGTGCTTCAGGAGGTCAAGAGGGAACCAAAAGAATCCAGAGCGGGGCGACGGGCCAGCGGGATTTGAACCGGCCACAGAGGGTGCGGGCAGGAAGTCTACCCGCTCGGCTGAGGCAGAGAACGCCGAGACGGAGATGTGAGCGCGGCACCCAGCCGCCCCACAGCCCCAGCGCCTGCCCGGTGCTCGGCTCTCCTGTCCCTCCCGCGGAGGCCGGGGCGCCACAACCGGCTCACCTATTAGCTCAACGTCAGCCACGCGCCGAGGGCTCAGAATGCTGGTAACAGTTTTACTATATTTAATCTCAGAACAGCCTAACAATGCACTCTGAACTCAGATGTTTTAAACATCTGCATTCAAAACAGCAAAACTCCCCCAACAGTCAAGAAACTAGGATCCATAAATCAAACAAGAATCTTTAAGCACCCAGACACTCTTACAAAAACACTCTTAAATAAATAAAAAAAAATTTAAAAAAAAAATATGTTGAACTGCTGACCACCTCTCAAAGGAGGAAACAAAGGGAAAATCTGATAAAGTGATAAGTGTTAAAACAGGTTTATAACCAGTTTTTAAACAGTAATCCCTCCGGGAAATAGACGTTCCTCTCCTTAATCCCTGTGAGGACAACGTGCTACCTGAACAAGACCAGACTGCTTCACGTTCAAATGCGACCCTCTCATAGCACCTTCAACAATCAATGGCCAGGAGAGGACAGGAGGAGGCAGCCAGCATTCTGCATGTCTAAGGGATCTTTGCTAGACACATACATAGAAGCTTCAGGAAATCAGAATTAGGGAACTTCAAGTTTTTCGTTGACTAGGATAACTTCACTGGCGCTTATTCCTGAACCGGCACCAAGAGAAGAAACCGCCAGAACCCCTCGGGTCCATGAGCTCGTCACGGAGCCGCACGTGGACGCTCCGCCTGGCGACACTCGCAGGATGGAACCAGGGGCCTTTGAGGAGAGCGGACGCCTGTGGAGCTCAGCAACGGAGTCAACCCCCAAAGGGCTCCCCTGGGGAGGGGCAGTGAGGACAGGTCTGACATGCTCCCCAGCGCCAGCCCTGAAACGCTCGCTGGGCCGCATTTCCCTAAAAGGTGTCAGTGTAACAGTAGCGCCTGGCAGAGCCGGCCCACCAGAAGCAGACGGAACCCACCACCTCATTTCCCCAGGCCCGGCGGGCACACCCGCACGCCTGCCCAGGCCTGAACGGGTGAACCTAAGCGCAGGCTCCACCGGGAGGGCTGACGGTGCTTCCACTTGCCTGCTGCAGCCCCATAAGGCAGGACATCCTCCCCAGAGTGAAAGCAGTCTGAAAGCTCATTCTCCACACTCAAGGTAAATGCACGCGCGCACGCACACGCACACGCACACGCACACGCGCGCGCACACACGCACACACACTCTCCGTGACCTGTCCTACCCCAGCAGAGGGCTTTTCCAGAAGGGAACCCAGCTGAAAACTTTCCCTGCTCCTGCACATAATTTCACTAGGGGTCAGGGAAAGACTGCATTTTGTAACATTTTGTAACCAGCTGAACTTTAAACAGACTGTCATTAGTGGTGCAACATTCCCTCATTAGCATACAGTTACCCCTCGAATGAGAAGCCCTGGCAGTCCCTGGCCATGCCAGCCAGGAGCTGGGGCCAGAGGCCATGAACTCCTAGAAAGTTCTATGGGCCGCAGCAGAAGAGCTCCCCATCCCCACCAGCCTAAACTTAGCCCTCACCCCATTCCTCACTCCCCACAGCACCTGGCATCGCTAAAATGATACATTTTGAAAATTAAAAAAAAAAAAAATGAACCGGATGGAGCAAAGGGCCAATAGCAGTCAAAGCCTCACTGGGCTGGCGATTCCTGTTTGGGATTGGGGGAGGGGGGAGGAGCTTTCTGGATGATTCTATTCTTGGCAAGGAAATTAGCTCCGGGTCCTGTTCCACCAGAAGGTCCCAACGCAGGACCGTTCTGGGGGAATGAATGCTCTCCCCGTGCCAAGCGGCCTCACCCTGGGGAGTGAGGATGGGAGCCAGGTGGGGAGGGCTGCAGGGGGGAGTCGGGGAAGGTGTGTGTCACTGTTTGGGGGGGGCGGGGGGCCCACGGGGAGGGGCGCTGTGAGGACAGAATGAATGGATAAGGTCGGAGAAGATGTGGACAGTCTAGACTAGAGGGAGCGTGTGGATGACTAAGGGCGGTGCAGGGAGGGCGTGGATGGCTGAGGGGGAGAGGGGAGTGGTGCGGACCGCTAAGGAGGGTTAGGGGAAGGTGTGCATGGTGGACCGATGAAGGGACGTCCATCAGGCCCCTGGGAGGCGGCGGTGAAGAAGGCCCAGCGGGGTGGCCTCGCCCGGACTCCCCCCACCCCCCTCTGTGGGCGTGTGGCTCGCTGCGCGTGTGCAAGGGCCGGGCCGCCAGGCCGCAGGGCCACCACTCACCCCACGACTCCCTGGTTGTAGTTCCTCCGCTTCCAGGGGGTCCCGCTGTACGCGCCCCCGCCGCCGTCCGCCCGGCAGCCCCCCGCGGGCCGCGCTCCGCTGGGCTGCAGCAGGCTGTAGTTGAGTCCGTAGGTGCTGGCCTTGTTGTCACGCTTCCGCTTGTTGCTGCTGCCCGAGGCCGGGTCCGTGGGCTCCGCGGCGGGGACGGCGGCCGAGTGCGGGGCCGGGGACGCCGACGGGGCCGGGGACGCCGAGGGACCCGCGGCTGCCCGGCGGGCCCAGGCCGCGGGCTGGTGGTGGTTGTTGTTGTTGTTGGTCGTCTCCAGGGGCAGGAAGTCCCGCTGCTCCGCGGGCAGCGCGGGGCCGCCCAGCAGGCGCTCCCCGGAGCGGTACATGCCCGCCGGGGCCGGGGCCGGGGCCGGGGCCGCGCCGCCGGGGCTGCCGCTGCCGCTGCCGCTGCCGCCGGTGGCCGTGCCGCCGCCGCCGCTCGCGCCGCCGCTGCTGTGACAGTGGTGGTTGAAGTAGAGGTTGCGCAGCCCCTGGGTCGTCTCCCAGATCTGCATCCACAGACTGTTGGACGGTCCGAGCTGCTCTGGCTGGAACCAGGCGATCCTCGGATCCATCAAACGGCGGCGGCCTCGGCCCCCGCCCCTCCCGGCCTCCCGCAGGGCCGCCCGCCGCCGCCGCGCCTCGGGCGCACGCCCGGCCTCGGCTGCTGCTGCCGCCGCCGCTGCTGCTGCTGCTCCCGCTGCTCCCGCTGCTCCCGCTGCTGCCCGGGCTGCCGGCGGCGACGCGCCCGCCCTCGGGGACTCCGCGGGCCCTCCCCCCTCCCTCCGCCCCTCCGCTGAGCCTGTCACCGAGGTCCCCGTGCAAATGGCGGCCGCGGCGGCGGCTCCGGAGAAGGGTGAGCGGCGGCGGCGGCGGCAGTGGCAGTGGCGGCGGCGGCGGCGGCGGGATGCGCCTGCTCCGTAGCGTCCTCGCTTCTCCGGCCCCAGGGCGGGGCCTCGGCGGCTCCGCCCCGCTCGCTCCGCCCCCTCCCGGCCCCGCCCCCTGCCGGGCCCGCCCCCGCGCCGCCCGTCCGCCCGGAGGCCGCGTCGTGCGTCACAGAGGCCGCGGCGCGGAGCGGTGCCCGCAACCGCCCGGCCCAACCGTCCCGGCGCCGCCTGGGCACCGAGCCGCACGTACCTGGGCGTCCGGGTGCCCTTCGCGCGCGCGCCGCCGCCGCCGGTCTCGGTTTCCGCGTCCCGGAGCCTGGAGGAGGCCG
Source organism: Myotis myotis (assembly GCF_014108235.1). Classification (NCBI taxonomy): domain Eukaryota; kingdom Metazoa; phylum Chordata; class Mammalia; order Chiroptera; family Vespertilionidae; genus Myotis; species Myotis myotis. The sequence continues at coordinate 41,403,268 of NW_023416323.1, forward strand.
GACGGAAGTCGGCGTCAGCTCCGCGGGGCAGGGGCGGTGGGAGGTGCCGCCCCGCCCACGGGCCCTCCCCCGCCCGCCTCCCGGATGTCCTTGGTGTCCGACCCCTCCCGAGGCCCCGGCTCCGAGCACACCTGCCTCGGGGAGGAAGTGCCCGGCCCCGCGCACGTGCGCTCGGCGACCCCGGACGCGGCTGCGCTGGTGCCCGCGCCACCGCCCCGCGCGCCCCGCGCCCTCCCTGCGCCCGCCCAGCCGCGCCCTGGCCCCCCTGCGCGGCTGCACGTGCAGGATCGTTGCGTGTGTTAGCCGTGGGCCCAAACCCACCCTGCGCGGCCACGCACACGGGTGCACACGCGCGGGTGCCCAGGCGCGGAGACGGACATGCGCTGCTGGGCTGTCAGGACACCTCTCCCGCCCCGAGGTGCACCGCCCTCTTGCAAAGGCCTTGGTTCAGGATGAACAGAAAGCCCCAGACCTTTCAGACGCACGTGGGGACCAGATACTGTTGGCATCGGCAGAGGTTTCCCACGAGGTGGTGATTTGCATACCTTCCCGATCCCTGTGGCTAAGACACGGACAGGGAATGTGAAGCATTTCAAATGATCAGGAGGAAAAAAAAGAGAATGGGCTCATCTCCGGTGTGGCTCTAAGGTGGGTCCCAAGTCCACCAGTCCCAGCACCAGATGTGGGCCTTCTGTTTGGGGAGCTCCATATCCTGGAAAGTTTTTTTGGCAAATGATGAAAAAACCATCAAATAAGGAAGCATTGCTCTCCCTTCTTTCTTGCTGAGAGAATAACGTGGCTGTAAATACGGAAAACCTACAGAAAGCCCTATAGAATTTTGGCCCCTTGGGTGTGTCCTGAGAATCCCCTTGCCTGGAAAAGGAGGAGGAGTGTTTTTATGCTGTTCACCCTGACAAGCGAAGCAAAAATAAAGCATTGCATAGAGATTGGTTTCTTTTGAGGACTTCAAGTTTGTTTTAAAAATTCGAAAGGGAAAAATAGAAAGCCGAACAAAGTAAACATGACAAAAGCTCCCGCCATCTAGAAACCACCACCATGAAGACTGTGACACAGTCTTCCAGAAACCTCTCCAGGCGCACGTGTACGTCAAGGGACCACAATCCTAGAGGCTTTTTCCATTTTCACTTACCTGACTTTAAATGTGACTCGGGCTTTTAAAATATTTTTCCAAATGCCCAGGAACACATTGAATGCCACCGATACCTAAGACCCACCCCCAAAACAGTATCCACGTGCAGCCCACGCCAGAATGAACATCCGTTGCACTGAGTGTTCATTTCCAAAGGCAGACCTTAAGAACGACTGCAGCACTGGCAAAACGACCAAATGAGCTCAGAGACGTAAAAGCACTTCGCACGGCGCGGGCTGAACGGTAAGACGGCCCTGTTCTTGTCCACCCGCAGGGAATGCTGACCTGTTAGCCTGGTAGCACACTCACGTTTCAGCGCATTCACTCAGAACAGCCATGCACAACGGAGCTAATTGCTGCAGAGAAGATAAGTAAGCCACCAGGGCCTTTGGCTGCCTGCCATGAATTTGCTGTCTGGTTACGGAGGCAAAGGTGGTAAGTATTTAAAGTCACATGGCAATTTATTCAGTTAATTCAACAACTATGTCTCGAGCAGAGATTATGTACCAGAATACGGTGAGACAGCTGTGACCTAACCTGGCGAAGTCCCCACCTTCGTGGACCTCACATTCCAGCGGTAAGGCAAGCGTGTCAGGTCAGACCGTGGTTGAGTGCTACCAAGAAAAAGAAAGTAGGCTAAAGGGATAGTGACTGGGCTATTTTTAGACGGGCTGGTCAGGGAGGGCTGCTCTGAGGAAGTGGTGTTTGAGCAGGGACTTGAGTGAGGCAGTGGGTCATGTCCACCTAGGGAATGATCTGTCAGGACCCAGACATGAGCCAGTGCAAAGGCCCTGGGGCAGGAATAGCCTTTGTGGACCAGATGATGAGGCCGTGTTGTTGAGTGTGGGATGTGGTGCCATGACTTAGAACCATAAAGTATCTCTTGTGTAGGTTTCCTCAAAAACCGTCCAGTCTCCAGTCAAACAGTAGGGAACTTGACACACACAAAAATGGGTTCACTTTCTCCGACAGATCCGCAGTGTCTGTCTCCAAGTAGCCGGCTGCGTCCGAAGGACAGACTAATTTCAGTCGTACATTTTGATGACTCAACCTTTTCATTTTGCTTTTTAGAACAAGAGAGTAGCCATGAAAGTCTTCAAAAACTCTCTGCATTATATTGATGAGCAAAAACAACACAGCTGTCACACACCCAGACATTTTCATGCACTCAGAGGGGTGGGGGGCCCCCTCAGCCTGGCCTGCGCCCTCTTGCAGTCCATAGAGCCCTCAGGGGGGATGTCTGTCAGCTTAGGCCTGCTCCCCGCTTAGCATCCTTCGCGCTGTGTTCACCAGCTGTGAGCCCGGCTTCTGGCTGAGCAGTGCTCCCCCTGTGGGAGCACACTGACCACCAGGGGGTGCAGCTCCTGCATTGAGTGTCTGCCCCCTGGTGGTCAGTGCACGTCCTAGCGACCGGTCGGTCCGCTGTTTGGTCGATTTGCATATTAGCCTTTTATTATATAGGATGTCCTGTTCATTCTCAGGATTCTTGGTCTTAGGGAAGAACATGCTGAGGTGTTGGTCTCAACTTGAAAGATTTACTACTAAGGTTCTGCAAGTCAAAAACAGAGCCAAGAAATGAGAAGAAAGCAAATTACCAAAGAACCCGGCAGATTTAAGTAGGATTTTTATTGGCGTATTAACTCGCACGAAACAGGAGGGGCACAGCACTGCACTCTTACGGGGTGTGATTAGTGACTGGCCTGGGAGTGAAGGCAGGGGCGGTGTGCCACTGTATTCCGCCCTCCAGAGCGAACCAGCCCGGGCTGATAGTCACACAGTAGGGTTACACGTACCTCCGGGACTCAGCTTATGAAGCACTCCTCCCCGGCATTAGTAGCCTAGGGCTTAGGCCCCATTTAGAGCTGTCCCTCTTCTGCACACAATATCTACATTATTACGTTGTGGGTTTTTTCTCCTCCTTCATGAAGGGAAAACAAAGCAGACTCTAAGTAGGGAGATCTTTTTCAATGAGACGGCAGGATGACAGGCAGTGGGAAGGACAGTCCCAACTCCTCCCGGCGCTGTTTTTAGAAACACGTTGCTCAATGGCGTGCCATTCTGGGATCCCCGGAGTGAGTGCGTGCGTGAGTGCGTGCGTGTGTACGTGGGTGGATAACTTTATAGTATAACGCGTACACTGTAAAATTTGTTGGTTTTAAGTGTGAAATTTTTTTTGGTAAAGTCAGGAGCTGTGCAGCCATCACCACCATCCAATTTTGGAATATTTCCTATCAAACCCCCCCCAAAAAAAATCTCTAGGGCTCATTGGCAGTCAATCTCTTTTCCCAACCCCCGCCCTGGGCAACTACTAACCTTCTTTCTGCCTCTAGAGACTTGGCTTCGCGGGTAACCTCTGATTGGAGTGGTGTTTCCATAGAAGTTGACCTTGTGGCTGTAAAGCCCCCACAGAGAATTGCCTGCCTCACCTACTGACGGTGGGAAAGAGACACAACTGTTCAAGTTTCCACGAGGCTATTAAGGCAGCTCTTTCTTTTTTTCTTTTTAATATTTAATTAAAAAATATTTCCTTCTTTTATTTATTTGCATATTTGAGAGAGAGAGAGAAAGGGAGAGAGAAACATCACTGATGAGAGAGAATCCTCCACCCGCTGCCTCCTGCACGCCCCACACTGGGGATTGAGCCCGCAACCCGGGCCTGTGCCCTGACCAGGTTGAACCCTGACCTCCTGGTTTATAGGTCGATGCTCAACCACTGAGCCACACCGGCCGGGCGCCTTTGGGCATCTTGATGGTCAGCTTTGGCTCTCACTTGCAGCACCCAGTGTTTCTCCGTCTGTGCCCCGCGGTCGGTCGGCCCCACGGAATGAAGCTCCATGACAGCAGGGGCCCGGTGGGGGGCAGACGGACTCCGGATGATCCCCCCATGACCCCCATTTCCTGGGGTTCCCCTCTTTGTGTAACCACTCCCCTTCCCTGAGGGTGTGACCTACCACCTGTCTCTGGCCAGCAGAACGTGGAGAAGGGACAGCAGACTCTGGCCTCCGGGGCTCACATGGGAGCAGGCGCCTGGGGGGGGGGGGGGGGCTGACCTCTGACCCACAGCGTAACCCAGTGAACAGACGGGCGCCTCCCACCGCAGGCTGAGCCCGAAGCAGACACTCCTCCCGCCGGGCCTCCCGGGGAGGACCCAGCCCGAGGAGAGCCATCCGTGCCCAGGCGCCCGGCCCCGGGACTGACAGCCACTACAGGCCTGTCCTTCCAGCTGCCGAACTCGTGGTCGCCTGTTACTCAGCAACAGCAAAGGAGCGCCGTTTGCTTGGTCCCCTGCTCTCTCCTCAGTCCTTAGGACAGGACCCAGCGCGCAGTAGGCGCCCAGGAATGACCTGGTGGGTGAACACATTGCCCTGGAAAAGCAGAGCCTCGACCCGCTCCCGGCTGTGCGGTCTGCGTGTGCCCGTGCGTCACGGGAGGGTGCACTTGAACTTGCCTGCCTCACCGGCTTTCAGATGTGCGAGAGCCAGGCCACAGGGCCTTTTCTAAGGTAACATGCCAGCCGAAGGGTTCCAAGCTTTCCCTTATTATTACTGTGCATCTGACCTAAAAGGCATCTCATTCAAGAAAATGTTAGTAAGTGACAGAGTTAGGCTGGAGTCTTGGGGTGGTCTAATAACAGGCTTTGAAAAGTGCAGCCAAAATAATGGGGGAGCGGAAGTCTACAGGCTGGGGACACACGGAGTGAACCCATTCCATTGCGAGGAAGACTGAGTCAGAGGGCAGCACGGAGCTCTGAGAGGCCCTCCGCGAGCCACGAGCAAGCTGCCGGGTCACCACTCGCGAGAGATGGAACCGTGTCACGCTTGTAACCCCTGACCTGTTCTGAAACTAGCCTAGGTCCCCTGGGTGCCTCTCCTAGGGCTGGAGAGAATGTCAGAGGCAGATATTCCCTCCCAGTAACTAGTGAGGGACGATGGCCACAGCAACACATGGTGGGTGACCTTTGTTCAGAGTTCCAAAACGGCACCTGAAAACACGACCACAACGAATACTCGGCGATGAGTCGGCATCGGAGAGCGGCTGGCTGCAGAGGGTGTTACAGCGCTTACCGACCTCCTTACGGCAAACCATAAGGAGCTTTGTGTGAGCGCATCTGTGTGCGACGTTTCCATTCCTCACAGGTGACGCGAAGGCCAGCAGCTCGATTGTTCCATCTACGCAAGCCGCCCGTCTCGCCAATGGGGCTACAAACAAGGTCATGACTTTGAATCTTGTGAAGGTCAAAAGCTGTAGTCGACCTCTTGCCCAACATCACATGCTTCCCAAGAAACATGAATACTTAACCAGTGTCCTTGTCATTCATTCATTCGTTCGTTCATTCATTCATTCATTCTACCAACGCTGAACATGGGCACACAGAGGCAAGCCCTGTGGTCCTCCGGTGAGTGGTGTGTCTCCGCTCAGGATGTGTCGTCGTAGCCAAATCGTGTGCAGTTGGCGGGAATGCCAGCCCTGGAGGACAGCCCTGGAGGAGGCAGCAAACGGGGCACCTGGCACCCGGGGCAGGGACGTGGCCGGGTGACCCATCCTCGGGCTGCCAAGCGGTGAGGAGGAGGAGCAAAGAAGGACCGGGAAGAATCTAGCTCCACCTCTTCCAAGGACAAAGCCTGCCCATCCCTCCCTGCCCACCTCTAACCGGCGTGGGCCCGTGTCATCCCCAGTTCTGTTCGGAAGTCGTTCAGATCCGCTTCCCCTGTGCTCAGGCCGCTGAAAACATTTCGCTCCGGGGGCGCCTAGTTCGTCGCTCATGTCACAGGACCTCTAGTTCATCTCCCCAACCCCCGCGGCTTCAGTCTCTCACCCCACAGGTGAGAGCCCCAAACAATGTCCCCTCACCTTTGTTCCTTTGCACCCATTTCAACCCGAGAAAGATGAAAGGAGCGAGAGGACACGAGAGGGCATGAGGACGGTTCTTGAAACGTCCCTGTGGAGTGGACATGCCTTCACGTCACGCATACCACCCCCTGGGCTGCCACGGGTGGGGAGGGAGGGTAAAGCATTCACTTCTTAGCCCGGCCGGCGTGGCTCAGTGGTTGAGCTTTGAACCAGGAGGTCGAGGTTTGATTCCCGGTCAGGGCACAGGCCTGGGTTGTGGGCTCGATCCCCAGTGTGGGGTGTGCAGGAGGCAGCCAATAGATGATTCTCATCATTGATGCTTCTCTCTTTCTCCCTCTCCCTTCCTCTCTGAAATCAATAAAAAAAATATTGCCTGTCGTAGCCAGAAATGATAATGAACCTAACCATCCACCAGGTGGGGGCTAGTTAAACAGATTAAGCGCAGTCCATTCATAAAACACTAGTGTGCAACTGTGCGTGCGAATGAATGAGTCAGCACCCAACAGGTTGGCCGGGAGAACCCGCTCAGACGTGGGAAACTCAAGGTGCAGAACAGTGTGCAGAGTACCATCAATTTTCGTTAAAATCAGAAAGTACACGCACTGATACTTTCCAGATGGATTTACAAGAAACCACTGGCCGTCATTCCCCCCGAGGCCTGGGCGTGCGCACGGGGCGAAGGATTCGCCCTCTCTCAGCTGTACTGTTTGCACTGCCCGCCTCACTGCTCCTGGAGGTGCGGGACTTTTTAAAATCGAAGTAAAACCATCAACAATTCGGTGGCACCTGTACATTCATCATGTCGGGCAGCCATCACCTCTACCTAGCTCCCCACATTCCCATCCCCCTGAACGGGAGGTTGCTAATCTGTTTTCATTTCTACAAATTTGCCTACTTTGAATATATGTTCATATGAGTGGAATCATATAATATGTGGCCTTTGTCATCCACTTGGTAGCATGGATCAACACTTCATTCCTTTTTTTTTTTAACTTGCATTTTATTATTATTTTAAATCCTCACCCGAGGATATTTTCCCATTGCTTTTTAGAGAGAATGGGAGAGGGAAAGACGGACAGAAACATCGATGTGCGAGAAACACATTGATTGGTTGCCTCCTGCACATGCCCCGGCCACGTGTCCGGGGAGGAGCCTGCAACCGAGGTACATGCCCTTGACTGGAATCGAACCCGGGACCCTTCAGTCCACAGGTTGATGCTCTATCCACTGAGCCACACTGGCCAGGGCACTTCATTCCCTTTTTATGGCTGAATAATATTCCATTGCATGACTGTACTCTGTTTAGTTTTACCATTGATCTGTCAATGGGCATTCGGGCTGTTTCCAACTCTTGGCTATTGTGAATAGTTCTGTTATGAAGATTCACATACCAGTTGTTATTTGAATACCTGTTTTCGATTCTTTTGGGGTACATACCTGGGAGTGGAATCCCTGGGTCATATGGAAATTCTGGGTTTAATTTTGATTTTTTAAAAATATTTAATTACGCCGAAACCAGTTTGGCTCAGTGGATAGAGCGTCGGCCTGCGGACCGAAGGGTCCCGGGTTCGGTTCCCGTCAAGGGCATGTAGCTGGGTTGCGGGCACATCCCCAGTGGGAGATGTGCAGGAGGCAGCTGATCGATGTTTCTCTCTCATCGATGTTTCTAACTCTATCTCTCTCCCTTCCTCTCTGTAAAAAATCAATAAAAAAAATATTTAATTACATGCCCCACATGAGACTGTATAGAGCAAGATCTTAAGTACAGTCTCTCTTTGACAAAGGACACCGTTTATCTTAATTAGGGCAGTAATTGGGTTTAACTGTCGTTTGTCTCAGGGCCTGTTAGATGTCCTCTGTGAGACAGACACACCAATGTTCTTGCTGTTGAGCTCAGTCTGTCTCAAAAGGATAAAAAGCCCTGGCCGGTGTGCTCAGTGGATAGAGCGTCGGTCTGCGGACTAAAGGGTCCCAGGTTCGATTCCGGTCAAGGGCACATGCCCAGGTTGTGGGCTCGGTCCCCAGTAGAGGGCATGCAGGAGGCAGCCGACCAGTGATTCTCTCTCATCATTGATGGTTCTCTCTCTCCCTCTCTCTTCCTCTCTGAAATCAATAAAAATTTATTTTTTTAAAAAAGGATATAAGTATTCTTCTGATGATACTATCCTTAAATAAAAAATAATGCAATTAATAATAATTATTCCAATTTTAAGATATTGTTTGATGGTTTATTTAAAAGATAACTATTGACCCTTCACACCCATAAGGATGACTATTATCACAGAAAACAATAAATGTTGGCGAGGATGTGCAGAAATCGCAGCCCTTGAGAACTGCTAGTGGGATGTAAAATGCGCTGCTGCTATGGGAAATAGGGCAGTTCCTTGGGGGGGGGGGGAACCCTAGAATATAATGCACCAATTCCACCCAAAACAACTGAAACCTGAGATTTAAGCAGATATGCAGGGTGGCCGAGAAAAGAAGTATACACACACTGTCTGTATTCTATTACATTTTGAAAATGGAATGTATTTAAATAAACACTGCATTTACAAGTATTCAAGGTAGGTACATTTTTAGAAACATGCTATACTAACCCGAACCCTAATGCTAACACTTGCCCTAGCCCTAACCATGCTAACCCTAGCCATAACCCTAAGCTTGTGCCCTAGCCCAAGCACTAGTGCTAGCCCTAGTCCTAGCCCTAACCCTAGCCAGTGGTCGGTAAACTGTGGCTCGGCAAACCACGGCTCGCCAGCCACATGCGGCTCTTTCGCCCCTTGAGTGTGGCTCTTCCACAAAATACCGGCTCTTCCACAAAATACCGACTTCTGCGCATGGGCTACGAAGTTTCAGTCGCACTGTATGTGCACGCCCACACGTGGTATTTTGTGGAAGAGCCACACTTAAGGGGCCAAAGAGCTGCGTGTGGCTCGAGAGCCTCGGTTTGCCGACCACGCCCTAGCCCTAACCCTAGTCCTAGTCTTAATCCTAACCCTAGCCCTAATCCTAACCCTAACTCTAGCCCTAGCCCTAACCCTAGCCCTAGTTCTAAGCATAACCCTAGCCCTAATCCAAGCCCTAACTATACACCCATGTTCATAGCAGCATTATTCACAATAGCCCATAGCTAGGAAGCGGAAGCCACCCCAGTGCCCATCAACAGGTGAATGGATACACGGCATGTGGATGGAGTAGCATTCGGCCTTGAATGGAATACTATTCGGCCCTAAAAAGGAAACCGATACATTCTACGACATGGATGAACCTTGAAGGCATAATGTTAAGTGAAATAAGCCCATCACAAGTCAGCAAATATATTATGATTCCACCCACATGCGGTGCCCAGAGTAGTCAAGTTCAGAGACGCAAAGCGGAATGACGGCTGGTGGCTGGCCGCAGGGAGCTAATGTTTAACGGGATTGTCTCGGCTGGGGACGCGGAAACACATTCTGGAGAGGGATGCTGGGGACGGTTGCACAACAATGTGAATGTCCTGAGAGCCACTGAACTGTGCACTGAACAAAGCTTAAAACGGTAAGCGTGTGCATGTTTTATCACTCACACACACACACACACACACACACACACACACACACACAGACAGGAACACAGAAATGTAACTAAAAAGAACTACGGAGCTGCTACTAAGGATGATGAAGGTACAGCCGTGAACAAAACAGCAAACATAGTCCCTGCCTTTATAGAACTTACTGTTTAGTGGGGAGAAAAACAATCAAAACTAAGAATTTAACACACACATGCCCTAAGGCACACACCTTTATAAAAACACAGAGTATCTTTTAAAAATACAGATGTGGCCCGGCAGGCGTGGCTCAGTGGTTGAGCGTCGACTTATGAACCAGGAGATCACGGTTTGACTCCCGGGCAGGGCACAGGCCTGGGTTGCAGGCTCCAAACCCGGTGTGGGGTGTGCAGGAGGCAGCCGATCTGATTCTCTCCCATCATTGATGTTTCTCTCTCTCTCTCTCTCTCTCTCTCTCTCCTCTCTCTCTCTCTCTCTCTCTCTCTCTCTCCCTCCCTCTCTCCCTTCCTCTCTGAAATCAATAAAATATATATATTTTAAAAACCAATAAAATACGGATGTGCATTTTGTTCTGCGATTTTTCTTTTCACTCAGTGCTAGAGATCTCTCAACGGTAGTTCAGGTCTACTTTCCTCCTTTTTTAACAACCTACGAATCCCACTGGGAGACGACACAGGAGTGATTTAGCCACCTCAACGGAATGGTGTTTAGAGAGTTTGCTACTATAAACACTCAGAAGCCCATGCCCTCTCCTTCTTAAAAGCAGGCATTTTAAGAACAACTTTATTTTTATTTTTAAAATTCACCCCCAGACCCACCCGAACAATCCAGGCGTCCTCTTTGACGGCTGCGGAAAGGGAGGCCCCGTTCAGATGAGCTGGTTCCCTACGCTGTTTGTACCTGTTGTCTACCCTGAGATTTCCCAACCAGAGTGCGCTGCTCTGATTTTCCAGTTATTTTATGTCATCCTGTGGGACAAGAACTTACCCACTGTCTTTTCAAGGGCAATCTCACAGGTGGTTCAGCAGTATTTCCAACCGCCCCCCCTCCAGGTCACCCCCCTCTACACACACACACACACACACACACACACACACACACACACAGACTGGGTTTCAAAACTTAGCCTTGCAGGCAGTGGCTTGGACCTCTGCACCCAGCAGCCATTTTTTGCGTTTTAGGGCAAAAGATTTCCCTCTCACATCTGCTGCCCAGGTAACTGGCCATGACTTGGCAAGCGTGGGGGGCGCCTTCCTATTATTCCATGAGCATTTTTTTAGTACCTTTTTTTTTTTTTAACTATTCAAACAGCTATATTGTTCTGATCTTATTAAGTGGATCTTAATCCATCAAGTTAATTCCTATTAACTACAGATTTGGACTGACTGAAGCAATTTTTATATCTGCAGAAGGAACTTAGTTTGATAAATGGGCATGAGAATTACCTTCTATCCCAGGCAAGAAATCTAAGATACTCGCCCTGCACATCGACTGACCCTCCTCCCTGGGCGCAGCTCATGCAAAAACTCTTACACACCCCAACGGTAGATGGATGGACTTGCTCATCACACACACACATACACACACACACACACACACACACACACACACGCACGCACTTCCTCCTACAACACAAGTATGTCTTGCGTTGCTTGGGCTACTCCCAGAAGCAGACACGGCGCCAAGGTTTCGAATGCAAGCAGCTTCCGTGGGAGGCGATTCCAGGAAACACCCGTGGCCAGAGGGATGTCAGAGGGGGAGGCAGGCAGCAGCAGAGGCGTGGCTTGCAAGCGGGGCGGCTGTGAGTAACGAACACTGAATCCGGCTGCGGAACTCCGGGGCCTGGCTCAGGACATAGTGTCGGCCCGTGGACGGAAGGGTCCTGGCTTGGTTTCTGGTCAAGAGCATGTACCTCGGCTGCAGGCTCAGTTCCTGGCCCTGGTTGGGGCGCAACCAATCGTCGTGTCTCTCACACATCGATGTTTCTCTGTCTCTCCTCCTCCCTTTCACTTTCTTAAAAAAATGAATGGAAAAATACCCTCAGCTGAGGATTAACAAAACCACCAGAAAGGAAATGTAACTTCTGCCAACAGAACGATGGAACGTGCCACCTTCTGAGTTGCAGAACTTCTGTTACCCTGTAATTCCAGGTGAGAGTGAGGACCAAAGGGGAGCACTTCCCTCTTTCATTTGGCTTTAGTGTTTTGTTTTTTGTTTTTTTGGTAGTTGTGTTATTTTATCAAATTGTGAGCTGCACGAATTCGTGTAAATTTTAAGGATGGAGTTTTTTCACTAGCATGTGCAATGTTTTCCAGACTGTGATGATTTTAAACATTTCCTGACTTTGTACACTAATCTCTGATAGAAAAGAGAAAAAAAGGCAGGTAACTACTTGAACCATCTCGGTGAAATCACTCGAGCGCACGCTAATTCCATAGTCTTCATTAAAAAAGACAAAACATACCTCAGTTCTTCCTATTTTACTTGAATAAGTTTAAGTGTCTTTATGTTACACAAACTCAGGAAATTGGTTCCTACAAATGACAGTGGGAAGGTGTTTTCCTGGTACCACTCAGACTAAATGTGATTGCAATCAGCAGTTCCTTTACTCAAAAAGAATTTGTCCTTTTCACGGCCAGGCATACATTGCTGAAAACATTAAAATTCTAGGGCAACTGTGTTCTCATAAATAGGATTCCCACATGAACCCAGAGGCTAAAAATACATTGAAGCAAATACTGGAAACCACTTGCTTGTAATTTCCTCACTTGGCATAGAAAAAAACAGCTCGAGTTAATTCCGCTTATTAAAATGAGGAATTGTTCAATTAAGCGGACCCAAACAGTTTCAGTTAAAGATATAGATTTCTCTAATAGGGCAAAATCTGAGAATCTTCTACAAGACACGAGTTTCCTGTTGGTTAAGTAGTAAAATGAAGTATACTATTAACTCAAAAGAAGGGACAAGAGTAAAAGAACGTGTTAGACCTTGAAATTCTCAGTGGGTGTTACCAAGGGAAGCAGTAAGCAGGCCTCGGGGTGAGAGTGGAAAGGGGAACCCCTTCGAGCCCAGCCGGCGTGGCTCAGTGGTTGAGTGTTGACCTATGAACCAGGAGGTCACGGTTCTTCTTCCTTTTAAAAGTTGTTTTGGATGTTTCAAGTCCTTTCCCCTCCACATAATTTTAGAGCCAGCTTGTCAATTTCTACAGAAAACCCTGCTAGGATTTTGATCGGGATTGCCTCGAATGTATAGATGGAGTTGGGAAGAAATACCATCTTCCCATCCATGAACATGGTATACTTCTCCCTTCATTCAGGTTTACTCTCTCTCAACAATGTTTTGTAGTTAGCGATGTCTCAAGGACACTGAGAGTCGTGCTGGAGGTCCCTGCTTAAGTCTGGTTTTTAATACCCCACACATATTCACAGCAATGCCCATTAGCAAGCAAATGCCCAGAAACAGGACTATCTGGTATTTTTTGAAAAGATTTTGTAAGACACAAAGCTTTTGATTAAAAAGTTATTTATTAAAAATATTTTCCTCCAATTCTGATGACATATCAAATTAAACAAGGAGTGAGGTTACAAAGCAATAATTGATCTGATCTGGTTCTATAGAGGGTGATAAAGACCTCATTAGCTCTTTCGTACATTCTACTAAATAGTGGAATACAAATTCAATTCATTCACTTCACAAAAGGTAAACATAATTGATATACTTCACACCAAAAGTCTTTCATAAAGCTTGTCTTCAAATGTGTTAAAAATTCAGCTAGTATAAAAGGATACTGACTCGAGTCAAGTTTCTGTGCTGCTCACAGAGCACCACGAGGCCCCTCCCAGCTCCCCGCCTTCCCGGGTCCCGTGTCCGGTGACTGAGGCGGAGAGAGCATGGGAAACGCCACCCCAATCCCAGAGCTCAAGGAAGGAAGGGTTTCTGACAGGCTTCGAAGTTCTGAGAACTTCACATCAGCACACAGAATACAGACACTGAATAACGGAAATGCACATGCGCCGGGGAGCCTGTAGAGTCGAACACTTTGGGGCGAGAGCTGCTCTCTTTCAACAGGTCAAGCAGCCAGTCTCTTCTCAACAGTCTCTTGATAAGCGACGAACCGCCTCAAGTTCGTCTTCACGTTGTTGAGAACGCACAGCTGATCTGGACTGTATTTGCCTTTCCCTTCTTTTCGGATCTGCCAAAAGAAAACCATATACGAATTGGCGTCAATTACTAATTCCTTCACATCAAGAAAGCATTTTGTTTTGGGTGTATTTATTTTCAGAACGAGCCAGCTGCTGGAATTGGTGAAACATTTTCACTTTCTAAAAAAACTTTTATTGTTGAGATTATTACAGATGTCTCTCTTCTTTCCCCCCCCAAAGCCTCCCCCATCCACCCAGTTCTCACCCCGCCCCAGACCTTCAATCCTATTGTCTGTGTCCATAGGTCATGCATATATGCATATAAGATCTTTGTATAATACCTTCCCGCCCCCCACCCCCTTCCGTCTGAGAATCGTCAGTCTTCCATTTTCATGCCTCTGTTTTGTTTTGTGTGTTTTTTAAAATATATTTTATTGATTTTTTACAGAGAGGAAGGGAAAGAGATAGAGAGAGTCAGAAACATCGATGAGAGAGAAACATCGATCAGCCGCCTCCTGCACATCCCCCATTGGGGATGCGCCCGCAACCCAGGTACATGCCCTTGACCGGAATCGAACCTGGGACCCTTTAGTCCGCAGGCTGACGCTCTATCCACTGAGCCAAACCGGTTTTGGCCCATTTTCATGCCTCTGATTCTATTTTATTCACCGGTTTATTCTGATCATTAGATTTCTTATTCGTTTATTTTGATTTTTAGATTCAATTGTTGATAGGTATGTATTTGTTGGCATTTTGTTGTTCTTTTTCCCCCCTTTTTCTTTTTCTTCTTCTTCCTCTTCTTAAATACCCTTCAACATTTCATATAATACTGGTTTGGTGGTGATGGACTTTAACTTTTTCTTGTCTGTGAAGCTCTTTATCTGAACTTCAATTCTAAATGATAGCTTTGCTGGGTAATCTTGGTTGTAGGTACTTGCTATTCATCACTTTTAATATTTCTTGTCACTCCCTTCTGGCCTGCATAGTTGCTGTTGAGAAATCAGCTGATACTCATTCCTTTGTAGGTAACTAACTGCTTTTCTCTGGCTGCTTTTAAGATTCTCTCTTTGTCTTTTGCTCTTGGCATTTTAATTATGATGTGTCTTGGTGTGGGCCTCTTTGAGTTCCTCTTGTTTGGGACTCTCTGTGCTTCCTGGACTTGTAAGTCTATTTCTTTCACCAGGCAGGGGAAGTTTTCTCTTTATTTCTTCAAATAGGTTTTCAATATCTTGCTCTCTCTCTTTTTCTGGCACCCCCATAACGTGAATGTCAGTACACTTGAAATTGTCCCAGAGGCTCCTTACACTATCTTCATATTTTTTGATTCTTTTTTTCCTTTTTGCTCTTCTGGTTGGGTGTTTTTGCTTCCTCATATTTCAAATCATTGATTTGATTTTCAGAATCCTCTACTCTATTTTTGAATCCCTGTACATTATTCTTGATTTCAGTCAGTGTAGGCTTAATTTCTGACTAGTCCTTTTCCATTTTTTTGGAGGTTTCTAGAAGATTCTTGAGTAATTTTATAACCATGGTTTTGAACTCTATATCCAGTAGCTTGCTTTCTTCCATTTCTTTCATTTGTGACATGTTTCTTTGTCTCCACATTTTGGCTGCTTCCTGTGTTTATTTCTATGTATTGGGTAGAGCTGCGACATCTCCTTGAGTTGGTAGAGTGGCCTTGTTTATTAGGTATTCTATAGGGCCCCGTGGCTCAGCCCCCGTCATCAGAGCTGGGAGCTCTAGGTGCACCCCTTTGTGGGCTGTGAGCACTGTTTTGTTGTAATTGAGACTTGATGGCTGTTGGTGTCACTGGGAGGAATTGACCTCCAGAACAATTGGCTGTGAAGACCAGCTGCAACTACAGTGGGAGAGCTGCTGTGCAGGAGGCACCCCTATGGAGCAGGACTTGCTTCAGTGGGGCTTTGGTGCTGAGTCTGCCCCTTGAGTGTGTCACTTATGGATGTGAAGAGTTGTAATCTGGTTTGGTCTCACACTGACCACTGGGTACACTGGCTCTTGGGTCTCCAAAGAGGTGCAGTCAGCCACTGCCTGGGGCCACCCAGCAGAAGCTACGAGAGATCTTCCAATTCTTCCTCTTTGTATTGGGTTTGGCAGTGCCCAGATGAGGCCCAGCTGTGAAGCAAGGCAGGCTGGTACTGGTGCTGGGTCTTGGGCCTTTTATTGATAGATTTTGGGCTTCCTGACCCAGCTGTAGCTTGGGTGGGGTTGTAAATTAGGTGGGACCAGGTCTTAGGGAATCACCAGGACAGATCAAACAGAAATGGCTGCCAGTCAGCACTGTGACCAGGGAGATCCCAGCATAGGAACAATGATCCCTGTGAGCACCTCCGACTGGGAGAAAGCTGCCCCTGAGTTCCTGCCCTGATGCCAGACAATCCAGTTCCTCCTTGTGTGTGTCTGTCCCCAGAGCCTTGCCCTGTGCTGGAGCTCAGAGGGAAGCCGGACCTTGTGAGCTCAGTTCGTGGCGCCACCTCTGAAGAGGAACAACTGGGTCTCTGGCAGCCTGTGTTACCCAGCCCCGGGCCCCGGTTTTTACAGCCGGAGTTCTTCCTGCCTGTAGGGACTTCTTTTCCCAGCTCTGGGAGCCTGGGCTGGGGGTCTGGTGTGGGGCTGGGACCCCTTGCTCCTCCGGGGGCCTCCGCAGAGATGATCCTCCTCCAGATTAAAAAAGCAGCCCACGTGGGTGTCAGACCAGCCTGTTCCGCGCCTCCACACCTCCTACCAGTCTCAATGCTTTCTTCTTTACCCCTCGTTGTAGGACTTCCATTCTGCCAGCTTTCCGGCGGTTCTGGATGGTGGTTGTTGGGTATTTTAGTTGTAATTTTGATGTGGTTGTGGGAGGTGATGAGTACAGGCATTTACCTACACCGCCATCTTATTGTCAAGCCGCCGGAGTCAACATTTTCACTTTCAAAGTAAATGGAGTAACGGTACATGAGCCATAAAAATAAATTAAGATCATGCACCTTTAATTTAATTAAATTTATTGCAATGACATTAACATTATATAAAAACAAACCGCTGTTAATGTTCCTAAACCGACATCCACTACAGATGTGACCATGGCAGAAGATGGGCACAGCCTGGGTTAATAGTTTCTTTTCTTCTGGAAAAGAAAACTTTTTGTTTTTTAGTTGATTTCAGAGAGGAATGGAGAGGGAGAGATAGAAATATCAATGATGAGAGAGAATCATGTCACCTGCTTCTTGCATGTCCCCTACTGGGGATTGAGCCTGCACCCTGGGCATGTGCCCGGCCAGAATCAAATGGTGACCTCCTGGTTTATGGGGTCAATGCTCAATCACTGAGCCACACCGGCTGGGTGAAAACTACTTTATGTCTTAAAATTTTTTCAGGAAATTTAAATTTCTAGCCATACAATCATATCCACCTAAAACTTATCGCAGAGTTCTCTCCATGAGGCCTGAAATTCTATTTTAAAAGCTTCTTAGATCAAAGAAATGCATATTGGAAAACAACAAAAAGCAGGATAACTTTCCATCAAAATCTCTATTCTTCCCACCAAGATTTAAGGGGGAATATTGAATTTAAAATATAAATACGGAAAACACAAATATTTTTGTTTTAAAAAACGACATAATTTAAAAATTAAGATTTAGGTAAGAAGGGAATGGTAAATTCAGACGCATGTGGTTCAAGGCTGTTGTAAAATTCATGGTGTCACTCCACCTGCCCCCAAAAGAGGTTTGGAAAATTATTTTTTGACTCAAAGTTAGCTCTGATGCTTCAGATGAAAGAATAAATAAAACAGCGAATGGAAGTGGCGCCATTCCCCTACACAGACCGGTTGCGAGTTTGTCTTTTTCTCAGCGCACCAAAGGGAAGTATCCATGACAATGAAATCAACTGTATGCACTGCAGGACACACAATCAGGGTGAAGATGTGAAGCTCTGAGGGCCCCAGACCACAGCGCACCCACAGGAGAACATGACTGTGACATCGCTGAGCTCACAGAAAGGAGAACATCAGCTGCCATTTGGCTCAAGTCCCAGTGGCTGCACGTTCTGGGTAACTGAGCAGGGACTCAGCCCGCAGCACTCAGCCCTGGGCCCCAGTGCTCTAGGCAGCAGGGAGGCGGCTGGGAGGGGCCGCACCGCCCCTTCCCCCAGGAGCCCCTTCCCCCGGGAGCCCCTTCCCCCAGGATGCTGAGGCGTTAGTAGCATTTCTCTCGTACCTTCATCTTGAAGACTGGCTGGAATTCCTTCAGGGCCGATAACAAACGGATCTGCACCGAGGCCCTCTCAGCTTCGCTGCCGTCAGCGAACACATCGAAGAGGGCATCCAGGGCCTCTCCCACCACCACCAGCGACGGGTCCTTGGTGGCCACCTCCAGCAGGAAGCACCCGATGGTCTGTGGCCGACAGAACGCACCCGTCACCCGGCGCTCAGGGCCGTTCCTGAGCACTGCTTCACGGTGACAGCGGTTTATGCACAAGGTTTTACATAAAACGCCAGGGGCAAAGGAGAGCTTTTAAAAGACTTAACACATATTTATAAATACACCAAGTAAAATATAAGCAAGATAAGTGAAACATAGTAGAGCTTATATTACTAAATAAGATGAAATAAGGTCCACAAATGACATAGGAAAGATCGATTTAGAAAATTATTAAGTTTTCCTTGTCTCCCTCAAAAAGGCTTTCCCCATGGTGTAAAAATGCATTGAAATAGTCTCTGTAACAAAAAACCCTGCTTTTTAAAGTGTAAGACAAACAATCACAGGCAATGAAAGAAACTGAACACAACAGTCTCAGGTGGCTCCGCTGTGCTGACCTCTGACACCCACCTCACCACAGCCCTCCCACCGCAGCCTCCCCCGCCTGAGGGCGCACCTGGTAAACAGGTGGGAGGGGACAGGCTGAGCGCCAAACTGGCTCCACTGTCAGCAGCAGGGCCTCTGTTTTCCATCCGAATGTGCGTGTCTAGGAACCCTTCAGGCAGCGTTTCTACTTCACACCCCGCACCACAGGGTGCGTTTCACTAATACTCTCCAGGAAGCAGCTCCTTAACGTGATCTCGTCTCATGATGTCCAGCAAGGTTTTGAAGCCCCACACCCCACACCCCACCTCTAATCACTGAGCATTTGAGGTCGGAAGCCACTGTGTTACCTTGAGAGTTTCAAGTGCACCATCTTCTTTGGCGAGGACGCTGCCCGTGATTCCCAAAATGCTCACCACGTTCACTCTCACCCCGACGCTGCCGCTCTGGATGCCGGCTCTGCACAGCGTCATCAGCTGGTCGGGGGTCATGCACTGTCGGGGGAGGAGACGAGCATTTAAGGCGAAGCTCAGCCATTGGCATGCGAGACACGCCGAGGGCGTCTCCACAGGCTGCCTGTCCTGAGAACAGCAGCTCTCAGCAAAGACGATGCTACACTTTCTGGTCACTCCCAGCACCGCTGGTCGTGGAGCCAGGGGAGGCCTGCGGGTGGCACTGGCGCCGTCCAGCCCACGACGCCGTGCAGCTGTGGAAGGGCTTCCGCTCCCACTAGTCCATCTAAAGGTGTCCGTTCAGGTGCACACAGACTAATGAGATTCCAACTGCTTTTCATATTATTTGAAAACGTAATAGGATCACGTAGCTTTAATAAAAACTGGCTGAACCTATGCGCACTCCAAGAGGGGTTATGGCGATTGCGAAGGACTGTGGAACCATTAGCTGACACAGCACTCCGCCGTGCAGGGATACTTCCGGTGTGAGCTAATCTGCACACACGAGGACAGGGGAGAGTGCGACGTCCTGCTGCCTGGGAGAAGCAGCACAGTGTGGGCACCCAGGGCTCGGGACCGGAACGTGACGCCCTGGGTTCGAATCCCAGCCCCACTCCTTCCTCCTGGCGATCCAGCCCAGGTCCTTAGACCTCGGAACCCCCGTCTCCCGTCAGCAACTGGGGGCGATGATCGTCACAGAGCTGCTAGGAGGGTTAAACAGTGCGCGCACAGCACTCACTAAATGTGGGCTGTCACTCTGTCGAAGAGACCGAGCTGCTCTAAACCACCGAACTCATCTCTGAACGAGAAGCCCGTCGGATGGGAAAAGCTCCACTAACTCTGGCGCCATCAGAGCGGGCCGGCTGGCGGGGAGAAGGCGTGTGGTGTCATGGCCGTCTGACTCCCAGTGTAAGTGCCTCGTGTGGGAGAGCCACCGGGCGGCAGGACAGCTGTGTCCAGGCCGGAGCTGTCCCTCAGCAAGTCCAGCCCTCGGGAGCCAGGCTCCTGCAGCTCTATCACTCGAAGCCCATGCCCAACACCCCGCCAGCCCGAGAACGGACGACCTTAACACAGAGGGACACTTTCTCAGTCACTGAGCCTGAGCTCGAGCAGCTCCTCTTAAGCATCCGGCTGGCCCCGCCAATGGCCGCCTGGCACCATGGCACATCAGTGAAATGCCAGAGGCTCCTGCCAGCCCCGCAGGGAGGGCTCGCTGACCCTCCCAACAGCCACGCGGCAGGCCGGGCATTCTTCCCTTTCCCATGTCACAGAATCAAAAAGTTACGTTCTTGAAAAAAAGTTTCCGATGTACAAAGAAATGTTTGAAGAGTACGTATGAGAAGCCAGCAGCACGCACTACATTTAACATTCCCAGTCAACTCTGGGGCCAGGGGCAGCGTGGCATGTGTGGGATGCCCTGGGGGCCCCGCCATGGAGTCCAGGAGGAAGACCCGGCCGCTGGGGAGGAGGTCCAGGCCCTGGGACAGTGAGGTCACCCGGGGTGGTGACGGGACTAGTGAAGAGGAACGGAACCCAGCAGAGCCCTCAAGGCCCGAGGAGCAGCCGGGGTGGCAGAGGACCGACCAGACAGGGAGCGTGCTCTCACCACCCATCACTGAAAACCAAGTTCATTTGTGAGCCTGGGGTAGCGGTATTGTGGTTACAATTTTAAAAAGTTCATTTATGGGTGAAATAACCGGCTAAGACCCGGTGACGGTGACGATGCGTGGGGGTTCCTTACACTATTATCTTATGACCACACACTACCATCTCTGCTTTTGGGAAAGTCTGACAATTTCCTGAATAAAAAGTTAAATGTTTCAGGGAAAAGGCGCCTCGCATGGAGGTGAGGTGGTTGGCTGTGCGGGGTCAGGAGGGCGTGCTTAAAAATGTCTGTAATAAAATGCTGTTAAGGAGACAAACGATGAGCAGAGAAAATCTTTACTCACCGACGTCAAGAAGCTGCACCAATGAGAAAGCCTGCGGCTGCGTGGGAGGAGGGGCCGCGGTGGGAGGCGGGGCCGCGGTGGGAGGCGGGGCCGCGGTGGGAGGAGGGGCCGCGGTGGGAGGCGGGGCCGCGGTGGGAGGAGGGGCCGCGGTGGGAGGCGGGGCCGCGGTGGGAGGCGGGGCCGCGGTGGGAGGAGGGGCCGTGCTGGGAGGCGGGGCCGCGGTGGGAGGAGGGGCCGCGGTGGGAGGCGGGCCGCGGTGGAGCGGGGCCGCGGTGGGAGGCGGGGCCGCGGTGGGAGGCGGGGCCGCGGTGGGAGGCGGGGCCGCGGTGGGAGGCGGGGCCGCGGTGGGAGGAGGGGCCGCGCTGGGAGGCGGGGCCGCGGTGGGAGGAGGGGCCGCGGTGGGAGGCGGGGCCGCGGTGGGAGGAGGGGCCGTGGTGGGAGGCGGGGCCGCGGTGGGAGGCGGGGCCGCGGTGGGAGGCGGGGCCGCGGTGGGAGGCGGGGCCGCGGTGGGAGGCGGGGCCGCGGTGGGACTGGAAAGGCTTTAGTCTCAGGTTAGGCGCCTCTGCTCTCCTCGTACTGTACAAGGGCCACGTGACGGAAACGCCCTTTACCAGCAGCGAGGGCATCACTTTGCCTCCATAACCAGGCTCCTGGCGGGCTGCACAGAACAGCGGCCACATCTCACCTGAGAAATGTTCTTGGCGGCCATTGTCTGCAGAAGGGCCCTCAAGGCGCTGCTGATGGCTTCCAGGAAGTCCACGTGCTTGGCAAAGTCTGAAACAGGGTGAGGCGTGAGTGCCTTTCTCCGAGGCAAGCGGCTCTGTGCAAAGGGGACAGACCCAGACCGAGCGTGGGAAGTGACACACGTGCCATCGTCGCAGACACGCTGTGCGATGGAAGCGAGCTCCTGGGAAAGCCCTGCAAGACCGCAGCGACTGAAAGGACTGTGACAGGGCCTGTCCCCCGGGTCCTGCCCCTCCGAAGTCCCGCTCCGCCCGAGCGGGGCCCACAGCAGCCCGGCGACTGACCTGGCTGAGAAAAGAGCAGGTGGACAGGTGCTGCGCCAGGGCCTGGAGGGCCGGCGCCCCACCCAGGTGCTCCACCTCCAGCAGGGACACGAGACTCTGGAGACACACGAGGGCTCGCCACTGCACGGTGTTCATCCTGCGGCGGGAGCGGAGAATGTCGTCTGCTTCTCTACGGGGTTCCCCACGGAACCCAGGCCCCCTGCCACCCTGCGCTCCGGCAGTCAGCACAGACTCCATCACACCGCCCGAGCCTCCAGGCCCCGAGGCGCAGCCACTTCCGGGGCATCAGGCACTGGCTTTAGAAAACTCTGGCCACGGCAGCAGCTTTCAAATCACCTGTAGCTGGGAAGTGTGCCCTCCCTCCGGGAAAGCCCTTCAATTCGCGACCAGTTTAACAGTGTTTCAAGCCAACGACCATGCACCCAGGTGAGAAATGCACGCGGCTGGCACCCCACAGCCCCCCTGTGCCTTCCCTACCACACCCCGCCGCTCCGACCCCTGAAGGTCACCACGCCCGACATGGATGGGAAACAGTTCCTTGCTTTCTTCACAGGTTCACCACTCATGTACGCATCCCTAACACACAGCCTGGCGCCACCTGCTTTTGAACTTTGTAAAAACGGAATCAGCCCAGTTCAGTGGTTGAGAATTGACCTATGAACCAGGAGGTCACGGTTTGATTCCTGGTCAGGGCTCATGCCCAGGTTGCAGCTCAATCCCCTGTAGGGGGGTGCAGGAGGCAGCTGATCCATGATTCTCTCTCACCATTGATGTTTCTATCTCTCTCCCGCTCCCTTCCTCTCTGAAGTCAATAAAAATATAGTTAAAGAAGCACCCGAAGCAGTGCGTATATTCCTTTGTGCCTCCCTTTCTGGCTCGATGCTGTTTCATCCCGTGGGGACAAGTCCTAGCTCGGATTCTGCTTACTGCTGCCTGCATCCTACTGCCTGACGATGCCAAACGCATGGACCCATCCTGCCGCGATGGACCCCCCGCTGCGCACACGCTCGGGTCTCAGTGCCCTAAGCACACGCCTCTCAGGGCACACACCCGGGAACAGAACTCGGGAACCGGGGGGGGGGGGGGGCGGCAGCTCCGGCTGAGTGGTCCCCCTTTCATAGCACAGCGACGACAAACGGTTTTGAAAACAGACAAGGTCTTACTTTCTAACCAAAGGTTTCCACGTGGGGTTCCTGGAACACACGTCCACGGCAGCGCTGCTGGGAAAGGCAGTTTTCTCAAACACCTGGACTTGAAAAGGCAGGAAAGCAGAAGTTGAACAGTGGACTCCTTACACAGGCTCCTGACAGAGCCGGCGTGGCAGCTACGTGAGACGGCGGGCGGCTGAGGCTCCTCAGCCCACGTCCAGGCCTGCATTCGGCCTCGTCCCCGGTGACCCAGTGTGAGCTCACTCCCCTGCACACAGAGCGAGCAGCCCCCCAGGCCTTCCCCGCGCCGCACGGCGAGCCCAGACCGGGAGCCAGTACCTTCCTGGGGATGTGGAAGTTGGTGAGGGCGGCGTGCGTCTCGTGCGAGAGGCAGAGGGGAGACAGCAGCTGCCCCCCACCCTCGCCCAGGGAACTCTCCATGAACGCCTCACTCTCGTCACTGCTGGAAAGCTCTTCCTCCCACTCGTCGTCCGAGGGATCTGTGGAGAGTGCAGAGCACGCGGGGCTGGGGTTGGTGAGCACGCCTCATGGGAGCTGTGGAGCCCAGGGGAGCAGGGGCCGCCCAGGAGCAGGGCCGGGGACGAACCTTCGCTGCAGCACACGTTGACGATGATCTCCAGCGCGGTCTGCTGCGCCGTCAGCAGTGCCGTGGCCTCTCTCAGCTCCTCGTTAGTGGGCTAGGAAAACCAACACCAGCTCTGAGTCGGGGAAAGCACGTTCTTTTCATAATATGTTTTCAATGATTTCACAGAGAAAGGGAGAGGGGGAGAGAGCCCGCACCCGGGCATGTGCCCTGATCGGGAATCAAACTGTGACCTCCTGGTTCATAGGTCGACGCTCAATCCGCTAGCTTGAGAGACGGAGAAATACTCAGCCCCATGAACTGAATTCACCCTGAAACTTAGCCGGATATATTAAGAAGTAGCTGAGCACTAAGATGAAACAGAGAATTCATTTCAGACGCCAGGCACTGACACACGACAAACCCGCTCTCAGATGCCTGGATGTCCCCTCGGGAAAGACTGCACCCATGAGGACTCCCAGCAGCCCTTCACGCCCGCAGAGCTTGCTGAGGACCGGAAGGCTGCTTCCTGGCTGCCCTGAAGATGCAGCTGGCACTCCTTTAACACTGAAGAGAGAGGGGGACACCTCCTCCCCCGGGAATAAATTAACACAACCTTGTCAATTACCATCCTTAAGAGGGGCTGGAGAGACTTACACGACCTTAATTCACAAATCACCTATGGAAAGTGAAACAGCTACACTGACATTCCAAACCCGTGCATAAGCTAAAAATCATGTAAACTTCACTGTCTGAATGACGGATGCATTATAATTTATTACGCATTTCACTAGTGTGGAATAGTTCAGATTACTTGGGATATCTTATTTGTCAGATTTATGGGTCAGAATTTAAAAACTAGAGACCTGCCCGGCCGGTGTTGCTCAGTGGTTGAGTGTTGACCTATGAACCAGGAGGTTGCTGGTTTGATTCCCAGTCAGGGCCATGCAGGAGGCAGCCAATGGAGAATTCTCTCTCATCAATGTTTCTATCTCTCCATCCCTCTTCCTTCTCGATAAAAATCAAAACATTGTTTTAAAAACCAAGCAAGCAAAATAACTAGAGACCATGACATAGTGCGATTTCCTTCTAGAATGTAGATAATCCCTTGCTACCCTCCAGCCGCTTCCTGTGCAACAATGTAACTGTAACTTCGAAACAAGCTCTTGAAAAATAAAGGCAAATGGCTAACAGAAGAGATGTAGCTCATTTAATATTTGTATTCCTTTTATTGCTGGCAAGAATGAATGTAAAAATTATTCCTCTTTGCTGTGGGTATGGTATTCAACCAAACAAAAATGTATAAACGAGACAGGCTGTTGCGGGCTCTTACCCACTTCAAAAGGCACGCAGATCTGGCTTAGACGCATCTGAGTTAACTTTTGCCTTTCCATGCAACTCTCCTGCTCGGAACAGTTCCCCGCTGCTCACTGCTATCCAAGTGACAGGAGGAGCCAATCTAGGGAAATGTTACGATAGCAGAGATCGGCTTCGTAACACTGGGCAGTGGAGGGGAGGGTGGGCAGGGACATCGACGAGAACAGACTGCGGTTTGATGGCCGACAGCTGTGGACGCGGGGGAGCGAGGCCCCTGGTCTGGGACCGCAGCTTCTTGGGTGAAAGGCTGCGATTACAGGTTCTGATTCTAAAGGACTCCCGCAGTGAGGAGGGCCGGAGCTGACGGACTATATGTCTGTATTCCCGGCACCTACCAGCATGATGGCTGGCAGCCGACGGGCACCTAAACACTGGCTGGCCGACTGGCATGTTAATCACCCAGTCGACTCAGCTATGTCAATAGACTTTAAAAAGCAAGCTTCTGTTATAAGAAAACACTGTATTTTATAAGCAGCAAAATTCTATTTTTAAAGAGTACTTAGGGGAGTAAATCTCTAAATACCAGTTAAGTATCCATACTTTTTGTTGCTGTTAATCCTCACATGAGGATATTTTTTCCATTGCTTTTCAGAGAGAGAGGAAAGGGGGAAGAGATAAACACATTGATGTGAGAGAGGCAAGACACATCGACTGGTTGCCTCCTGCATGCGCCCCGACTGAACCCGCAACCCAGGTACCTGTCCTTGATTGGAACTGAACCTGAGTGCCTGCAGTCCGCGGGTAGACGCCCTAACCACAGAGGCAAATGGCCAGGGCGACACTCTATGACTTGCAAGAAACTCAAGGGCAGTGTTCGCCCCACACCTGACACAATGCTGTGCACCTAACAGCTATTCATGGGGCTAGAAAAGTAGCTCTAACTACATTTCCGTTTAAACACCACCAGTTCATGTTTAAGAGACTGTGTGAACACAAACAAGTAGTATGCTGACAGATGTCTTTTCAGGCACATTTCAACTAGAGAATTCTTACTGAGCACAGCCTTACAAAACTCTAAGGCATTCCCGTAGATCAGCCTGTTACAGGTCGTTTGACACGAAGGAGGACAGGCTGGTCTGAAGCGGTACAGTGTGGGGACGTTCGTGCCTTCTTCCAGCTCAGGCCTCCTCCCCCGGGATGGCGCCAGCAGCCTCCTGCGCCTCCGGCCTCCAGGGCCTCACAGTGCCGTCTGCTCTCACCACGCTGGCATGGCCCAGCCTCTAAGGCGGCCCAGGTGCCTGTCCAGAGTGCTCTCTGACAGCCTCTTCCGTCCTCTGCCTCCTCTACACAAACTGCTCCCGGGGAGGCCTGCGCCCAGCCCCTGCGGTCCCAACACAGGCATGACAGTAAGTCACTACCGCGCGCCTCTCCTCCCACGATGGAGGCGGTCCCTAAAGACAGGAAGTGCGTCTTAATCATCTTCCTTGGTCAGCACCTGGCCTGAGTCTGGCACCCGGCAGGGCACAGACGTGCACCTGAATGAGCAGGCTCCACTCCTCCGTCCTCCTGACCACCCGCTCTCCTCCTTAGGAGCGTTCTCTCTGCTGACCAGCGCGGCTGAAAAGTTCCCCGCACCCTCACGCCAACGTCACACCCACTGGCACGAGCGGGCACCATCACCCAGTCAGCAAACCCAACAGCCATCGTCCATCTTCCCCGTCGCCCAGCCTCTTCCGTGCAGCAGCAGTGGGCACAGGGCCGTCTGGCCGGCTGCCTGGAGAGGCTCAGCACTAACACAACAGAGACGAGGCCTGGCCAGCAGAGCTCAGGGGCTGAGCATCGACCTTTGAACCAGGGGGTCAGGGCTCATGCCCAGATTACGGGCTCGGTCCCCAGTGGGGGGCATGCAGGAGGCAGCCGATCTATGAGTCTCTCTCATCATTGATGTTCCCCCTCCCTCTCTCTCTTCCTTCCTCACTGAAATCAATAAAAATATATTAAAAAAATAAGAGAGACACAGATGTCCTGGGTTGGACAATCCAAGCAGAGTGACAATTCCTCTGAGACGGCGTGTAAAGGCACTGAGGAGACAGCAGCCGGGAAGATGACCATGTGTTTCTAACGTGCTGTAACAGTTCGCTCTGTCCCGTCTTTGAAATCTTCTGTATGTAAACGTTTCATTCTAAACAGGCTTTTCCCCTGTAGGAGGAGGACGACAGCACTGATTTTCACTGAAATCCACTTTCTAGTTAACTCTGCTCTCACTGTCCTACAAAACGTAGGGTAGCTGTTGAAAGAAAACCTCCGTGTGACCCCGTTTGGACGCACAGACCCGACTTACCGGAAGTAAATCCGAAATGAAAGTTTTCCTCCTGACCCTTCTCTTGGGAGGAGTTTCCTCCATCTCGTCGTCTTCGGTCAAGCCCGTGCCGTTCACACTCTCCAGCATCTCCTCCGTCTCCGCGGCGGTTCTCAGCCTCTGCGTCTCGGCCTCCTTCATCTGAATGACCACTGCGCCCGCGTCCATTTCCAAAACTTCGGATAAGATCTTGAGGATGGCGCTTATGATTTCTGCTTGACTCTTGGACGGAATAATGTCCTTTAGATTCCACACCGTGCCTGGGAGAAAATGAGTGCAAGGACAAAGGACTCGCCTTCGAAATCTGATAAATACGGTTTCCACAAGACTGGTTCTCTAAGCTCAGCTGTAATTTCAAAAAATCTTGATCCCAGTGCCTTTGTTCGGTTTCTAGTACATGTCAGCGAGCTGTGCACAGAGGCGCTCCTGTTACTACGGCCCCTCGCCACCTCTCCCCTCCTTGGCTCACAGGCCCTCCTCTGATACACCGCCTCGCAACAGACCAGGAGCACCGATCGAGTTTCTTTGAAAATGATAAATCCAGTTGCTTCTTTCTTTCATCTTAACCTGAGCTGCTCTCTGAGGCAACTTCTTATATTCCAAGAATGGAATGCAATGTATTAAAAATTCCAAGGTCTCACGAACGGACCAATCACGCAGCACGTTCTTATCAAAACAGAACGGGAGTTACCATTAAGTAGTTAGGCCAATGGTTTAAAGTGTGACTGTTAAAAATACTTCCTGGGCCCTGACTGGTTTGGCTCAGTAGACAGAGCATCGGCCTGCGGACTCAAGGGTCCCGGGTTCGATTCTGGTCAATGGCATGTACCTTTGTTGTGGGCACATACCCAGTAGGGAGTGTGCAGGAGGCAGCTGATTGATGTTCCTCTCTCATCGATGTTTCTAGCTCTCTATCCCTCTCCCTTCCTCTCTGTAAAAAATCAATAAAATATATTTAAAAAAAAAAAATTACCTCCCGGGTACATGCCCAAAAGAACTGAAAGCAGGGACTCAAGCAGGCATTTGCATCCCCGTACTCACTGCAGCATTATTCAACAGCCAGAGGTTGGAAGCCACCAGGTGTCCATCCACAGATGAATGGAAAAACCAAATGTGGTACATACAGCCTGGCCAGTGTGGCTCAGTGGTTGAGCATGGACCTATGAACCAGGAGGTCATGGTTTGATACCTGGTCAGGGGCACATGCCCGGGTTGCAGGCTGGATCCCCAGTGGGGGCCATGCAGGAGGCAGCCAATCAATGATTCTCTCTCATCACTGATGTTTCTCTCTCTCCCACTCCCTTCCTCACTGAAATCAATAACATATATATAGTGAGTGGTCACGTCTTAGATGCCCACAGCCCATTTCTGATCTTCCTAGTTAGTAAGGGACCCTGAGAGCAGCATTTATCCATCAGACAACATTATTCTGTTACATGGAAAACAAGTCGACTCTAGGAGGCTTCCCAACTATGCACACCGCTTGAATTCAGGGTCTCCACTTCAATATTAAAAATTTCCGAGTGAAGAACAGACATAGTAAGCATAGAAGGCCCGGATCGGTGAAATCAAGGAGTTTCAGCCTCCCGTCTCTACAAGTTACTGAAAAGCACCTGTCACAGCCGGCTAAACGTTACCTGCCACCAGTGTCTTCAACAGGGTATACGCCATGGAACTGACAGGAGCCCGCATGGCGGATTCCAGCACGGGCAGCGCGGAGGCACTGAGCGATTTCAGTAGCTCTGGGTTATCTTCTGTTACCGTCTGCAAACAATAGGCTAGGAAGACAAGAATGACATGCTCAGAAACAATGAATTCTGCAAGGGTAGCTCACACCAAAATAGCTCCATTTAACTCCTCCCCTGAATTCAAACAAGACAAATAAATTTATGACAAGGCTAAAGACACAAAAATAGAAGTGAGGTTTTTCTTTTAAAAGCAATGAACTAACTTTCCTGAAACTCTTACTGTAATAAAACCCACCCTCTGAGATTAAAAGTCACCTGCCAATTTCCTTGTTCCACTGTTTATGAAACTCCACATTTACTCAGTCTCCCCCTTGCCAAAGAGTCCATTTTAAGAAAAAGATTTTTAAATTTCCCCAGTAGTTTCTCCCCCCCCCCCCCCCCCGGCTTTTTTTCTTTTTCTTTTCTGTGCTCTTAAAAGTACCCATTAGAGCCAAGAGAAACAGCATTAAGGAGAATGTGCTTCGTCCTTGCCAGGAGAATGCATAGTTAAATAAAGGATGCCTGCCAGGATTATGGGCAGAAAAGGGATGCTTTTCATCAATTATTTCTCCGCTCTACTCCAAGTTCTCCGGTTTCGGCTCCTACTTCACCAATGGCTCTCTAACCCTGTGGACAGGAGGGAGGCGGGCAGCTTTGCCATCCCAAGGAAGGGAAGCAGGCCTGCGAGAAATTTCAATCATTTGTTTTCCTCTCTCAAAAAAAAGCCCAGATTTACCAGTTTTATGCCAAAGGTAGGAGACAGCAGCCCCGCTGGTGTGGCTCAGTGATTGAGCGCCGACCCATGAACCAAGAGGCCACCGGTTCGATCTTGGTCAGGGCACATACCTGGGTTGTGGGCTCAATCCCCAGTAGGGGGTGTGCCGGAGGCAGCTGATCGATGATGCTTCTCTCTCATTGATGTTTCTATCTTTCTATCCTATCCCTCTCCCCTCCCCTCTGTAAAAATCAATAAAAGCATGTTTAAAAAAGAATTAGGAGACAGTGGTGCAAGGCATTTAAATAGGTCCAGAATCCAATGACCTTTGGCTGCAAGGCCTGGTAGCTGTGGGCCACTGTTTCTCCGTGAATGGCAGACAGGAGCTCAGGAAGTGAGAGGCTTCTATGAATGGTAACAGCAGAAGCCTCACAGGCTCAAAGAGCAGGAAAACTGTGTAAGTACTGACCACAGATTTTAAAAGATTCAGAACAGAGCTCAGCTATGCATTTGCACACGAGAAAACATGCTACATCTGAATAAACATTTTCAAACAAGGCCACACGTAAGTAGATCATCACTGTTTCTTCACTTACCTGCTGAAATAGCCAGGTCGACGTTGGTGGGAAACCTGCTTAAGTACTTTAATACCATCTCCAAGCACCCTTCTTTGTTGAATATAGACACTGCTCTGTTACTGCATTCACTAAATTGAAGGGGGGAAAAAGGTGTTACTATTCACATTTTCACATTAAGAAATCAACCACAGAAATTCATGAAAAAGTCAGTCAGGTTTTATAACAGAACCAGAGTTGGAGTCAAACACCCGCCATTTTATGAAGAAACTACTGCCCACTGTCCTCTCTGGACAGGAACGCAGCGGTGTCTGCGTCTATTTCTCTACCCAGTGGGCTCTTCCGCCCGTCTCTCTGCCTGACTCCCCCTCCCCCCCATCTGCTCACAGGCGGTCAGAGCTGGAAGAGCCCGAGAAACCACTTCCTTCCAGAGGAGACCCAGGCCCCAGAGGTGCGTGACCTGCCCAAGGACCACACCTTCTCCTAGGGTCGGCCCACTGCGCTTCGCACCGCGCCGCAGTGACAGTAAGTGAAAGGCCTCTGTGCTTCTCCCCAAAGGCACGCAATTTTAAGAAAGTAGGATTAAATTTTAGCCATTCTTTCTAGACTCTGATAACTCCAACAAGCAGAATTTACAGTCTGCAATGGAGATCCTGCTATAATATTTTTAAAAACCGTACTATCTGTTAATAAAAAAATCAGAATTAATGTTATCACTGCTATTATCACATGTACTAAATACAGGGTAAACAGAGCTAACTGCAATAATGACAGCCATGTTTCCAGAGAAAATATTGCCCCATACATACCACATACCCATATCACATACTAATAGCTGACTACAGCACTAAATCCAGTCCTACGAACTGAAACATAAACTGTTCCTGTCTTCCTCTCTCTCTCTAGTTACTGCACTCCATGAGCCTGCCCTCAAGAAGCCCAGTCAAGTCAGTACAGCCAGGAGGGTAAACACACATGCACTGAGACAGTAAAAGTACACATGCATGTAAGTATATTTACAATATAAACTACAAGCAAACATGTCAGTGGCATGACACAGAGAGGCTCACAGGCATCAGGAGAGAGCTCACTGAGGAGATTACACTTTCAGGTTCTTCCCGGAGAACTTTCTAGAGAATCTCCAAGTTCAACAGTTTCTATAGGTTGAAGTTACGTGGCCCGGTGTCGGGGCCCAATGGTTGACCCTATGAGTCAGGAGGTCAGGGTTCAATTCCCAGTCATTCGGGGCACATGCCTGGGTTGCAGGCTCGAGCCCCAGTGTGGGGCGTGCAGGAGGCAGCCGATCAGTGATCCTCTCCCACCACTCATGTTTCTCTCTCCCTCTCCCTTCATCTCTGAAACCAATAAAAACATTTAATACATAAATAAAGTCATGTGGTGTGCTGCTGCCCGCTCCGATGCCGTCTCCTCACGTCGGCTCCCCCGTGCTGCCGGGGGAGCGCATGCACTAGTTTCCCATGAACCAAAGGCAAGCTGGGGCTGCTGTGTCGGCAGCTTTCAGATCTAACTGAGTCTTGTCTTCTAAGAAATACCCGTGCTTTTGGCCAGAAGTTGTAATTGCTGCTGACTAAACAGAAGGAGCTCTGGCAGCGTCTTGCTAAAATGGAGAACATAAAATGGGGGAGAAAAAAGGAGATCCAGGTTGTGTTTCTAGACATTTCCACTCCTAAGAGCAGGTGCACCCAGGCCACAGCTGCGGCAGTCCTGGAATGGAGCGGGGCGGGGCAGCTCCTCCCAGGCACCTGCTTCCCTGTCGCACGGCCACGCAGGGTGGGGGCATCAGGCACCACCGAGCTGTGTGTCCCTGTCTCGGTCCAGATGCCAGACCACAGCAGCGACTGCGCGGGCCTCTGGCTTTAGGACAGCTGCCACTGCAGGTACCCGGCGGCGGGGGAAGGGTGTGCGGCGCGTGCCAGCGGCCAAGGCTCCCGTGTTTTGGTCAGCAGTAAGGACTGGGAGAAGCGCGGAGAAGCAGGAGAAGATGCAGTGATGAGGGACCAAGCCGGGAGGGAGGACTCAGCACCTGACCTGACCGAGCACCCAGGGCCAGCGTCCGGGTTACAGGCGCACAGCGGAGAGCAGAGCGCCCCCGGGGCTGAGCCGAGCTGGGGGGGGGGGGGGCTGAGCGCCTCACCAGATGTTCCACAGCACGTTCACGGCCTCGTTGGCTATGTTCTCAACAGAATGTCTGTGCTGCTCCTTCTCTTCCAGTGCAGGCACCTCGTTGGAATCCAGTCCAGCGCTACACTGTAACCAAACATCAAAAGTAGCACCTGGTTCAAAAGAACAATGAAACCAAACGGCTAATGACAGCGAAGAATCACAAAATCTAAACATCAGAAATTACAGTGGTTCACAAGCCTGCTCCCCTTTGGCAAGAGGACCAAGGAGTCTTGGGTTCGATTCCCAGTCAAGGGCACGAACTTGGGCTGCAGGATCCCTGCCCCCATCGGGGTGCATGCGGGAAGCATCCAACTGATGTGTCTTTCTCACATCGATGTTTCTCTCTCTCCCCTGCCTCAGGTGAGGATTAACAAAACAAACAAAACAATAAAAATGTAAAATCAATACCAAGTATTTAATCTAATGTGATAAAGACAGTAAACAAGGCAAAGAAAACCAACACACGGTAAGGTCTGACATCCACGCAGCACCTTCTAAATGCAAGGCACCAGTCTACGCACCTCACATACACGGAGTCACTCAGCCCGCACCCCAAGCCCATGAAGTAGAAGAACCACTGTCCAGCCTTCCACTACCGGCAGGAAACTGAGGTTCTGAGAGCTGCTGAGGGGGTAGTGTGGTGTGTGGTGCAGCTGGGACTCAGACCCAGGCATCCTGGCTGCAGAGCGGGTGCAGGGGACCACCCTGTGTACTGCGCCTCGAGCAGCATCCACGGCGTCCCCTAAAGCAGGGCCTCTCGCCTCGGCACGGCCAGCGTTTTAGGCCCGATGAGTCTCTACTGTGGGGCTGACATGTGCACTGGAGGAGGTCTGGCAGCATCCTCGGTCACCGCCCGCCAGGAGCAGCCCCTCCCCCAAGCTGTGACCATCAAAGATGGCTCCTGTGGGGCAAATCACTCCTGGTGGGACCATGCTTTACAAAGGAACAGGCTGGTGCCTCTCATAGAACCGGATGACCCTGGAGAGCACCGAGTGAAAATCACCCCTCAGGACAGCACCGTGGACCAGAGGCACGCCAGCGAGAGAGCCTTGATCCCGGAGCTCGTATCACGCAAAAAAAGTTGGCACGGTACTAAATCTGGGAACTTAATGTCATCTTTCAGGCAAAAAAAACAAACAAAAACCAGATATTTTACAGATGCCAAGTGGACTGCTGTGAGGGTTTAACAATATATAAAAGAGCACCTGGTGCATAAAGAAGGAATGCTAATTATTTTGTTGTATGAAGTTTAAAGTCTAAAGGAGTCTGTCTATAGTTTTGGGAAGGTCTTTTCCAACTATTATATAAATAAAGGTAGTGGGGACAAACTAGAGGCTGCTATCAACGATGATGAGAGATCAGTGCTTCCAGGAAAAGAAATAAAATTCCCACAGGATGTTTTGAGGGAAGACAACATAACACCCAAGGACTAAAACAAAAACACACAAAAAACCCTGCGTTTGCATACTCAACGCTCCATCTGACAACTGCCCCCAGGATTCTGTAGAAGCTGCATACCTCCCGGAGCAGGGCGACCAGCGGCGTCATGATGTCCTTCGTCACCATGTCATCGCAAACCTCAAAGCCTCCACAAGCACTGAGATTCCTACACGAGGAGTTTAAGACACGTGTCACTTTCAGAGCACACCACAAAGCACCATGAAGCCCTCCAACGTATTTCCATTTCTAACCATTAAGGTTTCCCAGACGAAATTGCTTATTATTTTGATAAGATGTTGCAGAACCAATCCCTGGATTCCCACCTGTTCTGACCACTGTCGTACACGATGCAAACAAAGGACTTAGTCATGCAACAAGTCCGTCTGAGAAGCGCGTAGGTGCGTGCCTACAGGGATGGGAGGGGGAAAGACTTTTCCTATTTAATGTGAGTAAGTCACAGCCTAATCTTACGTGAAGGGACCCTGTCTTGGAACCTACTGAGAAGGACATCCCTGAGGCACCCCTGACCTGCGAAGCCAATGAATGAAACACAATAAATAGAGGCAGAGCTATAAGGACTACAAACACCAACATCTACTCTTGCCCCCTCTACAGTCCATTGGCTGCACAGCCGCCAGAGTGCCTTTTTGAAAAGGTAATTTGGATCATGTCACTCCTGCTCAGAACGAATAGGTCCTTTGGTCCCGCACCCCCAAGCCCTTGTCCATCTCTCCAGCCTCCTCTCCCATAACACCGCGCCCCTACCCGACTCAGCCACACCAACCTCCATTCTTTACCCGTGCCAAGGCCTCTGCTGCCTCCCTTCTCTGCTGCTCCTCCCCCGCCCCGGCCACGTTCCTGGCAGCTGTCACCTAGAGGGCATCCACTTTAAAGTAACGTCTCACCCCCAACTCATCCTCCTCTGGGTTTTCTCCAGAGCGCGTCTCACTCTGGTGGCGGGGATCTCGACTGTCTCGCCCCATGTGCTGCCTGATCACAGTCCCCTACACCCAGAAACCCTGGCACATTTGTACTGGGAGCCTTTCCTGACTCTCAGGACGCTCTGGAGGGTTCCGGAGAGGGGACAATGCGCGCTAGGCCCTGAGGGAGGACGCTGGGCAGGGGGGAGCCTCTGGGGTCTGAGTTCAAATCCTCCCTCTGCAAATGGAGCCTCTGGGGTCTGAGTTCAAATCCTCCCTCTGCAAATCCTCCAGCTGCCCAGGACAGCTGCGCCGCCCGGCCCCGAGGCCCCGCCCCGGCCGCCCTCCCCGCTCACCTGAGCGCGCCGGCCGCCGTCTCCCTCACCGCCAGGCTGGGGTCGAGCAGCAGCGGCCCGAGGCGGCGCACGGCGTCCCGGCGCGCCAGGTCCGGGAGCACCGGCCGCTGCTGCACCAGCCGCGCCAGCCCGGCGCACGCGCACTCGCGGACCTCGGCGCTCGGGTGCTGGAGCTGCGGAAGGGAGCGGGGTCAGAGGAGAGCCGCAGCCCGCGCCCCTCGCCCGCCCCGCTCCGCCCCTCGGGCCCGCGAGCCCGGGTCCCACCTTTTCCAGCAGCTCCGCCGCCGGCCCGTCGTCCTCCTCCAGCTCGGTCCCGTTCTCCGCCGCTGCCAACTCGGCCTGACAGTCGCCGGTAGGGGAGAACTGAGGTCTCTTGAAGCGCTTCGTCCTGCTCTTGCCCATGGCGGCGTGCAGACCGAGAGGGGGCGGCAACGGCGAGGCGGGGGCGGCTGCCCGGCTGGTGGCAGGGCCTGGCCGAGGCGGCGGTTCGCGCGGCGGCTCCCCTGGGCGGGCGGACAGCCGGGGCCCACATGGGAAGCACTGCGCAGGCGCGCGTCGCGGCGCGAGGGAGGAGGGGCTGCGCGAGGAGCGCGCATGCGTAGAGGGGGTGGGCGGGGCCGGGCCTGGCTGAGGGGCGGAGTCCCGTGGGATTTCCTGGGAAGGAGCCTGGATTTGAATGGTAATACGGGATGCACCTCCCACCAGCTGGTGCGGTTTATTGCGACTGAACCCCGCCAAATTATCAAATTTATTTTCCATAATAATCAAATGGGATTAAGGATACCTAACTAGCAAGGTTATTGTGAGGCTTAAATGAAATCATGTAAAGCACCTGACACCAAGCCTAAGGTGCAGGAGGTGCTCAAAAAGGATGAACCACGATTTAGTGTCCCTGGTGCCTAGCACAACTCCTGACTTAGACAAATCCCAGCTAATATTTCAGAATGGACTCCTTTAAGAAGTTCCTTCATCTTCCTGCCTCAGTTTCCTCATCAGTGAAATGGAGACATCAATAAAATATACCTAATGCGGTTGTCATAGGATTGTTAGTGTTAAAGGTGCCAAGAACAGAGACTGGCACATAAGCACTACATTAGAGGCGAATGTCCTTTCTCTTGCACTTAATCCACTATTCAGAAGTTTTCTTAGTTCAAAATACAGACCGAATTCCCTCATGGTGATTTCAACTTAGATACTGACATTGGGTAAGGTTGTAACAGTGGGGTCTTTTTTTTTTTTCACTTTTAGGATTTAACAGATTTACTAAGCAGTGACTTTGTAGCCAAGTGCTTTACATGAATTAACATGTTTAATACTCTATATAAACCTGGGAGACTGACCAACCCTATACAGAGTTGGACAAAAGCAGGTTTACAGTCATTTGTATGGAAAATAATACAATAATAAATAATAATACAAGAAAAACTGTGTTTTGCGTGCTCACAACTGCAAACTTCCTTTTGCCCCACCCTGCATTTTATCTACGCAGGAGAAATGAGGAAAGTTGCAAGGAGCAGATCTGAGATTCAAACCCAGCCTGGCGTAGCCGTGTTCCTAACCATAACATTGTAACAGCTCCTGAATTAAGTCCAACACACACGCACACACTCACACATCCTTTCAAGCTGAGTCCAGAGACGTGGGTTCTGATGCTGCCTCTGTCTTTACAAAGTTATTGGGATCTAAAGTCACTTTGAAAACCTGAGGCTGTCTGCCCCGCCTGTGAAATCAGAGGACTGGCCTCCACTAATACCCACCTGGTAGTGTGGAAGCAGGTATGAGGGTGAGGGCAGTGGTGAGGAGAAACTAACTTGGCAACAACCCTTGGGCCTATTTCAATCAGAGCCAAGGTTTGCTTGGAAAACGAATTTTTCTGCTAGAAGTAAAAGTGTGAAAAACCTTTTACAAAAGTTTCTTTCTTGGAGACTCCAAGGAGGCTGGTGCCAGGAAGCCTGGGAAATCCTCTCCAAATGCATGCAAAGTGTGTGCATGAACACAGCCTATCTTTCTAGAGGAGAAGTTGCACGGCTTTAATCAAAATACTCCAAGTAGCTGATAACTCCAGAAAGATCTAAGGACCTAACAAGTTCCTCTTTTTAATCGTTACTGCTGAAAGTATTACAGATATCCCCTTTTCTCCCCACTGACCCCCACCTTTCTCTTCCCACTCGCTCCCCAGGCCTTTACCACACTATTATCTACGTCCAACTTATCCTCTTGCAGGAAGCTGGAAATGCAAGTTTGAGAAAACCTGCACTTCCTGATTAAGAGCCAAATGTTATTAGACAATGAGGAAGACAAAGTTATAGCTGAATAAATGGGGTATGTACAAGTGCTACTGGAAATTTGCTCTACTAACAGGATTAAAATAAAATATCTCATTTGGAGCTAGCCTGTACTGAGTTACAATAAACCAAGGAAAAAGCCCAATCACCGATTATATATAAAGTCTTTATTTTTATGCACATATTTACCTACAAAATTTACAGAAAATAAAACAACGCAGAATACAGAGAATACCCTCTTAAGACTTCTTAGGAGCAGAGGGTTTTATTGCTACAGCTCAAAGAATAAAACCTGATGCACATGAAAGCCAGGATGAACACGTTTCATGAAATGGTAGCCTGGTTAAAAAGTCTGTCCTATTACTGAATTTACAGCTTTATGTCAAATGAAATTTAAAAGATTGCTCTTGAAATAATTTAAACCTCAAAATCTTCTAATAAACAGGTAAAAGGCACCTCCAGTTCTTTAAACTATTTACAGCAACCCCAATACTGTAATTCTAAGTTATACAGTACATGTGGCTAATATGCATACACAGTATGCCAATAACACTCTCCAAACAGTGGGAACGGCGCTCTCGTTTGTGGCGCCGCCCCCAGCTCCCCCGTGGCGGACTGGATGACCAAGGACACTGCAACCCTAGCGCAACGGCACGCCGACCACAGCATAAAATCCCAGTTATCTAAAACAACAACCATCACATTCCCGGACAATACGTAATTTATAACTAAACCGGTATTTTCA
The DNA here is from genome assembly GCF_014108235.1 of Myotis myotis. Classification (NCBI taxonomy): domain Eukaryota; kingdom Metazoa; phylum Chordata; class Mammalia; order Chiroptera; family Vespertilionidae; genus Myotis; species Myotis myotis. Next base: position 41,441,543 of record NW_023416323.1, read on the forward strand.
GAAGCCTCTGGAGTGTTCTTAAAATTATTTTTAAGATAGAAAGTAAATTTAGCATGAAATGAAAACAATGAATAGGAAAGTATCTCCCCCATAGTGGCTGAAGTTCGCTATCTGGTTTAACAAAAACTGTTTCTCAAAACATCTGTGATTTCTTGCAACATAATGAAGATGAGTTTTCCTCAGTCCACGCCCGACTCGGTGGTTTCCCGCATTCTGACCGAGAGGAGTGGAAGGACAGGCACCGCCACACTCACAGTAGGTTTCAAAGAGCCGTGGACGCGGCAAGCTGGCGCTCCTGAAATACTGGTGCAGGAGAACCAAGTCCACATAACGCTTTCCTCTTTGACATTGGCATTGATTTGCTATTTACAGTAGTTTGCAAAAATACATTATAAAAACTGGATGAGGTTCTGTTTCTAAGTTTAACTTAGTAACATACACACATACTTCACCTGCAACAACCGCTGCAGGATCTGAAGTACTAAAGTGACACTAATACTGATACGCAAACAGCCCGCGGTACCAGCGCTGTCCTGGGAGCCCCGCCGTCAGGCTATCTGGGTAAATATTGCACACGTCCTGTCGGCTGTCGCTCTGACCGTCCACATCCAACGGCACAGGGACCCTGATGGCTCTGCTGTGCCACTTCTCCGAAGAAAGGCTGCTGTAGGTCCCGGCACAGTGACTGCAGATTGTCACTGAACATGAGGCCTGGGTTTCAGAATCAGTTTTCCTGTCTGTAACAATAAAAAGTTAAGTTTTTAAATACACAGTTCTGTTAAAAACACCACCGTTTATCTATAAACCTCAAAGGGCCCTTGAAGGGTATTAGAACACCTCTCTATGTTTAGTCAAGATTAAGCAATGAAATTATCTTTCAGAGTTTTCTCTGTGTGGAGCTTTCTTCCCAAGTCTTTATTATGTGAAAACACACATGTACAATCTTTATTTGATGTATCCCTGTCCCCTGGTTACTTAAAAATCAGCCAATCAACTGGATAAGATAAAATTAGTGTAATTGGACTAATTTATGTGCTTTACCGCAGTGCATAAAATACGAATAAAACGATGTATCTGCCGGAACCGCTTTGGCTCAGTGGATAGAGCGTCGGCCTGCGGAATGAAAGGTCCCAGGTTCGATTCCGGTCAAGGGCATGTACCTGGGTTGCGGGCACATCCCCAGTAGATGTGCAGGAGGCAGCTGATCGATGTTTCTCTCTCATCGATGTTTCTGACTCTCTATCTCTCTCCCTTCCTCTCTGTAAAAAATCAATAAAATATATTTAAAAAAAAACACACAAAAAAAATCGATGTATCTGACAAAAGCATTTCTCTTTTTCCAGCAGTAAATTTTACTTTTTATTAATTTTTTCAAAGCTGAACTTAACTTTTATTTTCCCGACAGTAAACTTTAATGCCCTCAAGTTACAATGTTAACCAACGGCTGGAATGTGAGAAGAGATGCATCATGATTTTGCATCAAGAAAAATTAAACTGTCAGTTCTACCAATTTAATGGTAAGACACTGCTGATTGAATACATCTCAATTTCAGAGGCTGAAATAGTTAAAAAGTCTTAGAATCAATGCGATAAGGAATATTCCCACTATTAATTCCATGGAGACAATTATTGTTAATGCTTGTTTAACTTAAGCAAAAACAGGGTCCTTTCACATGTCCGTACTTTTCAAATGAAGAGAATACTTACGTCATCACAAGACATGTTGTACTCTGCTAATATAGTGCGACACCGCGCGGCGATACTGACATCGTGGTTAAAGGAAAACCCGTCATTTATAAGCGGCGTTAACGACGCCCCACTCGCCGAGAAGGCGCCTCGGCTTCGCTCCGAGCAAACAGCGTGTAAAGGATACATGGAGGGAGCGACGACCCTCTTGTGAATCCCAGCAAAGAACAGGCCGATCAGGGTGATGCAGCTAATGGTGAAAAACGGGTGATTCCACAAGGACGTGAGGAAGGACACCTGGGAAGAAGGGTTTGCCATAGAAAAATGTTAAAAATCTCCAACAACACAGATTCCGTCCTACCTCTCCACTCATGCATACACATATGTGCCATCTCAGTCATCTAAGATGCGGGCATTTGAAGACTGCCAGTACTGCCAGTTCTCTGTATGTCTATGCAACAAAAATGAAAACACGTATGTTTTATAGCTTCAATGCAGCAAGACAATATAGTAATATTCCCTCCATTCATTCCAAATACCCGAACCACTACAAATTCATTCCTGTAATGAAAAGCCACCCTCCCACAACTATCTACTGAGCCGGCGCAGGGCGAGGCCGGTGAAAAGCACACACGCTCCGTCCCGAGACGGACACGGTGCTGCGCGGGCTTTCCCAACACGAGGCAGCCCGTGCGCCACGAGTCCTGTGGAGTGAAGAGGGCTGGACCTCAGTGAAAACACAAGTCGCACGCGATCTAGTTAAGAAGTTCCCTGTTAAACAGCTTCCGCGGGACGTGGGCAAACTGTGCCCAGCGCAGCCTGGCCCGTGGAATGGCGCCCTGCCGCACGGGCACACACGCTGCCCTCCCCCTGCTCTCCACCCGGCTAACCCTGCACATCCTCCACAGCCAACTCCAGCCTCCCCTTCCTCCTGCAGCAGCGGTGCGTTTGCTTTTGAAGCCACCGAGACTCCGATGGCCACGGGACCCTCCAGCAGGGAAAAACAACGGGCGGCTATCCGTAAGGAAGCAGAGTTCAGGAAAAAAGGGGGAGTCAGATCTGGATCCTCAGTCGATAGCAGAAAACGGGACCACACACAACACTAAGACCATGTGGAGGGGCAGGCGTCCAGGAGCCACGTTCGGAAAACAAGCCGGCACTGAAACCGGACTCCTGGGGGCCAGGGAAGCAGCGGAAGGAGAGAAGCCCGATATCGGGTCTGGCAACAGAAATCGAGTGGACCGGGAAGTGAGGGGCAGCGACGGCATCCAGCTCGGGGCCTCTGTGCCCCGCACACCACAAGGTGCGCCCCGGATTCAGGACAAGCCTGAACTTATGAAAGCGCCTGGCAGGCGGCCTAGCATGGTCCCAGTTAAATAAACTTGTCACACGAAGCAAGAGAGGCTGGAAACGTCAGGAGGACGAAGCTCCCAGAAGGATGAGCTCCCGAAGAAAGATCGCTATTCCCGAGGCCTGTCTGCTCACAACCTGAGGCCAGTGATCCCCACGGGCCCGCTGTTCTCTGCCTGCGTGGTGTCAGCACGGACGTTTGTGCTTTCGTTTTAATGAGATCAGCCGGTGCCAGCCTTCTCGCCTCCGAGGCCACAACCGACCGCCTCCAAGCAGCAGCGTCCCCTAGATCCGGGGGCCCGTGTTTCCCGGTTTGCCAGGTCCCTCTCCCGCGTCCCTCTGGCCAGCCACTGGCTTTGCGTCTGCATCTCGGGCCACAGGCACAATTGCTATTGAAAAGGCTTGTCAGGTTGGAGCTTATTAAATACTAAAATATACAGAGCCAACCCTTAGGCTAATCCTCACATTCTCACCTAATTTAGAAAATCATATTAACTACAGAGTTTTGGGCCGATTTCAAATTACATTTAATTCTGTGTTTTATTAAGATCTCAACTAGCTGAAAATCAGCTTGTATTTTTCCCAATTAGAAGTCGGCTTCATTTCCCAGGACAGACCTTTTTCAATCTTCTTGCAGCTTCCTTCACTCTTCCCCTACAGATGGGTACCAAGTGCAGCCTTAAGATCGGGTTTTTATAAATGAACACACAGGAGAGTTTCCATTCTGCCACAAAAGCCCTCTATTAACATAAAATTCCATCACCAACCTCCCCTGCTTATTACAACCCACCCCAGTGGATCCAGGCAGGAGACTACATGCTAAGGAACCCCGGCTGCCTGAGCTGCCACGCGGCCTGCTGACAAGCCTTCCTAGCAGGCTTTTCTCCTGTATAAAAGGTCATAAATACACCTACTGAAATGGGCGACCTAATTCCAGTTTATAATGGGGAAGTGGGATTAAGATTTGTGAAAATTATACATTTTTACATAAATAACGTCTTTACATAAATTTAAATAAATTTACATTATTACATAAATAAAGCTGCAAGGGGGGGGCGGGCGGACGGACTTCACTGATATATTGGAGACGACTGCTTCTCTAATAAAAAATCCCGAGCTGGAAATGAAGAGCCAGGTTAGTAGAAAGAGGCAGAATTTGAGAGGCACGCTGCCAGCTTCCATCAAAGGACGCTTCGAGAAATAACATTATGAACCCTGTTATTGCACTGGTATAGGGATACTCCCGGCAGTGCCCAATGGGAGCTCTCTCAGTGTTTCCTATATTAAACTTCAGGCAGGAAATTTTTTTTGGAGATAAACGCTAAGGAAATAAACGCTTTGCTAGCTAAGAAACCTATACGTATATCTTCCCAGACAATGAAAACCGTGGAACTGGCTGTGACCTTATTGATTGGGTGCCTCTGAGGCTAATCTGTAACTCAATTCTGGAAACTGTGCTGGTGCACATGGCTACACTATCAGTGACCTGGGATCCTTCCTGGTTTTGTCCTCCAAGTCGAATTAATTTCTAGTCTTGACTTTTTATTACATTTATATTGTGCTATTTTATCACTTGCTTCCTACCAGGCCGCCTCAATGCTGTATGGGCTGAGGAAAGGTATTCACAAAGGGAGCTCACAGGAGAAAATGTTGTTTTGTAATTCGTGAAAGCTGGCCCCGAGGACATGAACTGAAGCAGAACGAAGACTATGTTACCCGGGGACGTAAAAATAGCGACAGATGAGACACGGAAAGCTGCACGCAAGTTCAGAAATGAGTGAGGAGGAATCACCGTGGAGTTATGTTTCTTAGGCCTTTTCCCCTGTAAAGATACGTAATTCACAATAGCCAGCCCGAGGTTTCCTGCAGCACATTAGTGTAAGGCATGTTTTTAACATGATGATTAATATCACTGTTAGTAGTAACAGGCAGCAGCATCTAACACTTTCAATGAACAAAGCACTGTTACAGCCAGTATCGCATTTAATGTATTAAAGATTTTAAATCAAAACTTCTACCTTTTGTGTCTCGGGGTCTATTAACCAGTTCCAGGCACCAGTAGCCGTACAGACAGAGACCACTATGAGAAGCACTGATGAGAGATAAACACAAAATTAGTAAGGCATGAGCTCGGAGCGGGTGACACTGCCGCCACCAGCTACTGGTCACTGACAGCCAAAGGCAGCGCACTCGGGGAAGGCATCGGGGGCTGGTGTGGACCCGAGAAATTCTAAACCTGTGACCTGAGTCACTGCGGGTAATACTGTTCCCCTCGTTCCTTTAGTCGGACATGTGAAAGTTAATGAAATTAAAGCAATAAAACAAGATGGTAAAACTTTAAGATTCTACGTTATAACTTAGTGTTTTGTACTGATTTTGCAAATTCAAATAAAAAGCAAAACAAAACCCCTCTCATTTTCCAATGTAACCAACCAAACAAAGCCCCCTTTATGAATGCACCGTGAATTCCCACTAAAGGGTTTGCCTTGCAGACCACTGCTGTTTCATTAAACAAAGGTCAGTGTGACGAAGTGTGTATGGAGCACACGGACCGGGATGGGATTTTCTTTAAGGGACTCAAAGGCAGGCTGGGGTAGAAATGACTGATAGTAAGTCTTAGATAAGGTTTCTCTCTCCCCACTTTGCTAGAATTATTTTTAAACGTTCTAAATAAATCATAAGTAAAACTTGGTAAGTGGCATTACTAAAAAATAATAAAAAGGCGCCAAGGCCTAGTTAATATTCTGATCAATACAGTTACTGACTTCCAGCTGGGACACACAGTTTTAAAATGTAGAGCTTAAGCTTCAGAGAGCAATAGAAATATATCAAATCCTTAATTGTCTAGAAGTCCTGGCAATTTATTTTAAGAAGAAGTAAATCACAGAAAAACAATCTCATTTTAAGTATTTAATGACAATCAAAATTTCAAAATTAGTTCTCAGCTCAGAACAGATTAAATTCAATTTCCTATAATTCTGTTTCCAGTGAGAAATATACTACAGTACAGTTTTATTGTAAATAAGCCAAGGAGGGGATGCTCAGACACCTACTTTTATACACACACATTAACCACGCTGTCACCTACAGGTAAGCACTGAGACCACAACCAGGAGCGGTGAAGCATGGTCACTGGGTTGCATTTTATAAGCGAGGGCAGCATCACACATATTTTAAAAGATTCTCAAGTAGCAGTGAAACAAGGTTTTGGAGGTATTTCTAAGTAAACCAGAGAAGCGGAAAAAATCACTACTTGTGAATTCTGACCAATGAGAATTCTCAGGGCATAGGACTAAAACTTTGCAAACAGATGTAATAAAAACTACATGAGAAATCTTGACCCGAGAGACCTGTACCTTCTCTACTTTTGGCCCCACCACTGAGTGACACTCGAAGCCCAGCACGTCCCTGATGGGTGCTGTGCTTCTGTCTTGGCAGGAATCAGGTTCAACAATAAACCTCCAAGAAATGAAGACTGGTCCCAACGTAAGTCAGCAAAGCATTCTGTTTGCCGACGGCGTCATTTGTACATTTGCCTGTATGTGTTATGTTTCCCCTGGGCAGTAACCTCAATTCTTTCTAATCATACTTTGCAATATTCATGATATTTGTGAATAGACAGTGAAAACTTTTTCTAGGTGAGGCTCTTAGCAGCATAATCATGCTGTCAAAACCAACAAATTTCATAACCTTCGCAAGTACAGAGTGGGGCAAAAGTAGGTTTACAGTTGTTCTTATGGAAAATAATCTACATAATAAAACCCTGAGCAACCGTTATGGCGGAACAACCAGAACCAGAACCAGAACAACTGGTTGCTATGATGCACATTGACCACTAGGGGGCAGACGCTCAACGTAGGAGCTGCCCCCTGGTAGTCAGTGTGCTCCCACAGGGGGAGCGCTGCTCAGCCAGTAGTGGGAACATCTAAGGAGCAGCTAGCCGGTGGGCAGTAAGGAGCCAGGGCTCCCGGACTGCAAGAGGGATGTCCAACTGCCGGCAGGGATGTCCTAAGCCGGCAATCGGACATCCCCTGAAGGGTCTTGGACTGCGAGGATAAAGAAAATACCTGGGTACATTAGAGGGAAACTACAAAAAATAACAAAGCAGAGAACATCTTAAAAGTAGTCAGAAGAAAAAGGGCAGGCAGACATCCCCCAAGGGGTCCCAGACTGCGAGAGGGCGCAGGCCGGGCTGAGGGCGCAGGCTGGGCTGAGGGCGCAGGCCTGGTGCATGAATTTTGTGCACCAGGCCTCTAGTGAAAAAATAATACAAGAATAAACTGTTTTGCATTCACAACTGTAAACCTATTTTGCCCCACTCTCTATATGATAAATATTTTTTTCCTTAACAAAACTTTATTCCAATCATTTGCAGGTAAATTGTAAAACTGCTAAACAGGCTACTGAAAATTTTATCATATGTGTTGTCTATCAAATTTGTACTATTTGCCGAGACCGGTTTGGCTCAGTGGATGGAGCGTCAGCCTGCGGACTGAAGGGTCCCAGGTTCGATTCCGGTCAAGGGCATGTACCTGGGTTGCGGGCACATCCCCAGTGGGAGATGTGCAGGAGGCAGCTGATCGATGTTTCTCTCTCATCGATGTTTCTAACTCTCTATCTCTCTCCCTTCCTCTCTGTGAAAAATCAATAAAATATATTAAAAAAAAAAAATTAAAAAAATAAATAAATAAAAAAAAATAAAAAATAAAAATTTGTACTATTTGTTCAATAAAAAAATGTCTATTTTAATGGGAAAATCAAAATTCAACCACAAGGATTGTTCTTCAGCCTGGGTGGTGTGGCTTAATTGTTGAGTGTTGACCTATGAACCAAGAGGTCACGGTTGGATGCGGGGTCAGGGCATATGCCCCAGTTTCAGGCTCAATCCCCAATAGGGGGCATGCAGGAGGCAGCCAATCAACGATTCTCTCCCATCCCTCTCTCCCTCTCCTTTCCTCTCTGAAATCAATAAAAATATATTTTTTAAATGTTAAAAAAAAAAAAGATTATTTATTCTTCGGGATGGCCAGTTCCCTTTCTTAAAAATTTCTTTACAGTGCATTGTTTACGATGCTGAAGACATTTAGAAACTGTGGAAACAAAAGGAAACATCTATGGTTCAGTAAAGCCAGTGTTTTTGTTATTCAAGCTTTACATAAAAGTAGATCATTGCGAGGCAGGGAGAAAAGTATCCACTGTCAGTCCATTTCCCCTTTAAAAAACAAAAGCATCCGGCACTTACTTCTCCAGCGCCCAGTGGCAGGTTGCAAGCAATGAATGTATTCCGTGAGTCGCCTCTCGAAAGCCTTGAGATCTAGGCAGAAAGATCGCCGTCCCCGTTAGCTCCTCCTGCTGGTGCGGGTCCCGGGAGATGAGGGATGGACGCTGCACCCCAACTCACAGGCATGGCCGCACCGCCTGCCCCCTTTCCTACCGCGGCTTTAAGCGCCTGCCAACACATCCCGTCTCCTTAGCTGCAATGTCACACCTAAGGGCACTGGCTGGTTCACGCTCAGAAGCTTCGGGAAATGGTATGTGGGGCAGCGGCAGCCTCCAGCGGGGTCAGAGGCTAGGAGCTTGGGGGGTGCACATGGAAGCGTCAAAACCCGGTGGAGTTCTGGTTCTGCTGGAGCCGCGGACTTCCATCAGACGGAGGGACCTCGCCCCCCCCCCCCCCCGCACCCAGGTCTCCCCCGCCTCCGGGGACGCGGACACCCGATCCCGAGGGCTCGCCCCGCCGTCTAACCAACGGCCAAGCCTCTGCGACTTGGAACCCGCTAACGGGGCTCAGTACTGACGGGGCGCCCGCTACCTACAGGCGGCGTCCGGGTCGCGGACAAGGGCATCGGAAACCACCGAGGGCGCAGGCAGCCCCCTCCGCTCCCGCCCTCGCCCCCTCCGAGCGCGGGGAGAGGGGACCTCGGCTCCCCCGACGCCCGGACGCCCTCTCGAGCCGGGGGGCGTCCAAGGTGCCCCCGCGAATGAGCAGGGTGGGAGGTGGGAGGTGGGGGGAGGTGTCGCTCCCACGATCGCGCTTCTTAAACTTTTTAAAAAGGAAACCGAGAGGCAACCCCTGACCCCGGCAGTTACCAGAAACCACGGCAGGAATTGGGGGTCCAAACTCACGGGGTTTTCGGAGTCAAATGCAGGTAAAAGGAATGAGGGGTACAACCCACGGGGTTTCCAAAATAAAGATGAAGGAGTGAGGGTTCCAACTCACGGGGTTTTCAGAGTCAAATGCAGGTAAAGGAACGAGGGGTACAACCCAGGGGGTTTTCGAAATCAAGGGCCGAGGGCTACACCTCCCGGGCCGATCGGAATAAAGCGAGTGCACTCGCAAACGGAAGTGCGAACGTCCACCAATGAATTACAAACAGCCCCGCACGGGGGCTCGGGTGGAAACCCGGCCCGGGGGCAGCGGCCGCAACGCCCCCCAGCGGCCGCGCGCGCCCCCCGCGTCCGTCCGGGTCCCGCAGCCCCTCGGCCCCCAGGTCGGGCCCTCGCGCCCCCTGTGCTCCGGGCCGCGTCCGGCCACCCCACGCGGTCTCCTCTCCCCGGGGCGGGGTCCCCGCGGCTACAGCCCCTCCGGAGCCCCGCCGGCTTCCGGGGCGAGCCCGGGCCGCGTCCGGGCGGCCCATACCTTCCGCCTGCTCCAGCGAGTTCATGTCGGCCGGCAGCTCCGGTCACGGACGCGCTCCCGCCCGCATCGCAGCTCCGCGGCCCCGCCCGGCCCGCAACACCGACTCCCACGTCTAACCGCTCCCCCGGCCCCTCCTCGTCGCTCCGCCCCTTACCTAGACCCGCTGCGCTCATAGGGCAGCTCTGTCCCACCTCACAACCAAGACGGCTTCCTATTGGCTAACTTCCGCCCTGGCCTCGGGGCCCGGGGTTGGACGGTCAGCCGGAGGGGCCAAGAACGGCCGGCGTCCGGGCTGGTGTGACGCTAGCGCCTCCTCCTGCCCCGGGGAGGAACTGCAGCCTGACCCAGCCGGTTCTTAGGTTCTTCCTTTCTAGTTTGCAGCTTGATTCTTTCATTCCTGAAATATTTATTGAGCGCCCACTACCTTCCAGGCAGTGTTCCGGTCGTTGACAAGGGCATCAGAAATCAACGAGCTTGCCCTCCCTCTAGGACGCATGCGGAAATAGGTACAGAACTAACTAGAACCCCAAATAATGGAGATAGTACCTCTTTCCTAGATAGCGAACCCCGTAAGCAAACATTTCTCCTTTGATTACTTTTTTCTCACGATCACTTTCATAAATCACAAAGGAGGCAAACAAAGCACCCCAATACCTAAAACTCTAAAAAAAAAATCTGTGCAACTCGACTACATTTATATTTGATTCAAAAGCTCTCCTGTTTGCCTGGCCCGTGTGTCCGGATGGGATGTGGCTCCCAAGTCTGAGCGGTGACCTATGAACCAGGAGGTCAGGGTTCGATCCTGGTCAGGGCACATGGCCGGGTTGTAGGCTCCATCCCCAGTGTGGGGCCTGCAGGAGGCCACGGATCCATGATTCTCATCATTGATGTTTCTCTCTCTCCCTCTCCCTTCCCCTCTGAAATCAATATCAATATAAATATATTTTTTAAAATGCTCTCCTGCCCATTTCCTCGTGGTCATTCATTCATTCTAGAACTATTGATTGCATGATGCTGCCAGGCACTGGATCAGGGATATGAGCGAGACAGACAAGATCCCTGTCCTCGAAGTGGGAGGGTTACACCAGGCCATAAACACTCCACCAAGTAATTAGTTTCAGATAAGGCTGGTAGTTCTACCAGGGAGGTAAGGGTAATAGGATACAGTGAGATAAAGGAGGGTAGCAGGGGCCAGTGCTCAGGGGGGTGGGGCATTTGAGTTGAGAATCCCAATGGATGAGAAGAAACCAGCCCTGCAAAGATGAGGCCCAGAAGGGTCCACGCAGCATGTTGGGAAGTTTCCATTGAGGGTGCCTCCCTCTGGACCAAACCCTTTCCATCCATCACCCCACTGAGCTGTCCGAGGAGATCATTTTTAAACTTTGGGTCAAAACCCCTGAGAGAGTCATGAAATCCACCTCCCGAGCCAGGACTGTTATTTCGTTTGCAAGGAAAGAAAGTAAAATAAAAACGATCCGCCTCGAGGAAAGGCGGCATAAGTATTGTTTCATGAGCTTTTCTTTTGGTTGCGTGTGCATGCCTGCTGGGTTCCGACCCTAAAATAAAGCATATACTTAACTGAGGGTTCCAATAAAACAAGCAAACAAACCAACCACAGCTTCAAAGTTGGAAAGCCACCAAGCTAGGTATCAGTAGGCTCACTGGACAACTGAGAAAAATAAAAATGAGTTTGCCCAGACCTTGCAATTATTGTCAGGGCCTGGATTTAAGCCCCAAGTAGCATATCGCCCTGCCTTCTTGCTCAGGCTTCCCCTCCTCCATCTCCAGGTCTTATTCCTCACGGTTCCACTGGGCACCCAGCCGTGCTTAGAGAGGGGCCAGTGAGAAATCTGCCATAGGACAGGATGCAGAGTTGGCTTGGTACCAAGCCAATGGATGAATGAATCTATTATCTCAACAGAAGAAAGGACAAAGCCCAGTGGTCAGATAAGGTCGTAGAGAAAGCGGAGCACCCATGCGTTGCTCGGGGAAAGGTGCGGCCGCTGTGGGAGAAAGCATCCCAGTTCCTCACGAAATTAAGCACACTGCGGAGTTCTCACCCGGTCCGCAGTCCCACTCCCGGCTCTCCACCCGAAGAATCAAAGTCAGGCTCTGGAAGACAGAGTTACACACCCGTGTTCATTGCAGCACTGCCCACGAGGGCCTAACGCTGGAAGCAATCCAGATGTCGTTGATGGATAAAGTGTGATATCTGGCCGTAACCGGTGTGGCTCAGTGGATAGAGCGTCGGCCTTCGGACTGAAAGGTCCCAGGTTCGATTCCGGTCAAGGGCATGTACCTGGGTTGCGGGCATATCCCCAGTAGGAGATGTGCAGGAGGCGGCTGATTGATGTTTCTCTCTCATCGATGTTTCTAACTCTCTATCTCTCTCCCTTCCTCTCTGTAATAAATCAATAATATATATATATATATATATATATATATATATATATATTTTAAAAAGTGTGATATCTGTCAATACCCACCACGGGATATGACTCAGCCTGAAAAAGGAAGGAAATTCTGACACGTGCTGCGACATGGATGGACCTTGAGGACTTTATGCTCAATGAAATAAGCCAACCGTAAAAGGAAAAGGACTGCGCGACGCCGCGTCCACCAGGTACCTAGAGAAGTCGGCTCAGAGAAACGGAAAGTGGGACAGAGGTTGTCCGGGCCCCGGTGGGGGCTGCGGAGTCATTGTGTAACCGGGGCAGAGTTTCGGTTTGGCAAAGTGAAGCGTCCTGGAGGTGGGTGGGGGTGGGGGTTGCACCACAGTGTGAAAATGGCCAAGATGGTTAATGTCATGTGATGTCTATCTTACCAAGAGTTAAATAAAAAATTATCCGGCCGGCGTGGCTCAGTGGTTGAGCGTCAACCTATAAACCAGGAGGTCATGGTTTGTTTCCGGGTCAGGGCACATGCCAGGGTTGTGGGCTCGATCCCCAGTGGGGGGCGTGCAGGAGGCAGCTGATCCATGATTCTCTCTCATCATCGTTTCTATCTCTCTCTCGTATATATGTATATATATAAATTTATATATAGATTTATTTTATATATATAAAGGATATATATATAAAGAAGAAATATATTGAAATTTTTTAAGTTTAAAAATGTGTATACTGACCTCTCGTTAAAAATATTGGTCTCTCACTGGATCCGGTCCTCCTCCGAACTGTGGAAATGTCCTCTTTTGTAAAAGGATTCTGACTCGGTCCTGAGACCCTCTCACCTTTGCAGTTTCTGAAAAATATATCAAAAAGGCTTTATGAAGACTGATCAAATGAGAACTAATTTGACCTGGTGCTCCTTCATTAAGGGAAAATTCCTTTAACCCAATACCCTCGGAAACAATCGGGGAAATTGTCATGTTGGTAATTCAATGCATCTTTCCCAATACATTTTGAAAAATGACAAAGCCTTTCACCTTATTACATACTTCCAATACATTTTCACCAAGAGCCAGGAGGAGCGGATTTAGTTCATATAATTTGTAGACATGTTTACCATCCACCCTCATTCGCAAGGCCAGTCCTGACTGTCAGAGCACAAGGAGCACTTCTGTTCGAAACCTTCCCTTTTCAGAAAAAAAGAAAAAAGAAACTTTCCCTTTTCTTTCTTTAAAAAAAAAAAAATTATTGATTTCAGAGAGGAAGGGAAAGGGGTAGAGATAGAAACATCAATGATGAGACTGGCTGCCTCCTGCATGCCCCCTACTGGGGATCGAGCCCGTAACCCGGGCACGTACCCTTGACCGGAATCGAACCCGAGACCCTTCAGTCCGCAGGCCAACGATCTACCCACTGAGCCCCTCCAGCCAGGGCAGAAACCTTCCCTTTTCCATGCAAATCCCCCTTGCAAGTCAACTGGAGTCAGATCGCTTATAACCAAAGCAGCGCCACTCCTAACACAAATCTGTGCAAGACAAGAAAGCCAAGCCCGTGGGTCGGATTCCACGTGCCTGCATGTCTCCCTTCCTGCCCCCCCCACCCCCCTGCTGACCAGGTGGCGCCCTCCACCCGCTGCAAGTCTCCCCAAGCGAGCTTTGCTGGGCCACAGGCTGCCCGCGGGCTGGAGGAGCTGACAGCCTGCAGTGATGGCGAACCTTCTGAGCTCGGCGTGTCAGCATTTTGGAAAACCCTAACTTAACTCTGGTGCCGTGTCACATATAGAAATTTTTTGACATTTGCAACCATAGTAAAACAAAGTCTTATATTTCTGGTATTTATTTTATATATTTAAATGCCATTTAACAAAGAAAAATCAGCCAAAAAAAAAAATGAATTCGCGTGTCACCTCTGACACGCGTGTCATAGGTTCGCCGTCACTGGTGCAGGGAGGCATCGTTTTGTGAAACTCGAGTTTCAGAGTCATGTGTGTGTGTGTTTCTACGTGTATATACGTGATCTAACATGGACTGCAACTGTGGGAGGGGGTGAAATAAAAAAAAGTTCGTCCACTAGAAGAACTGAAGCTGCTGGGCCCAGAAATGTGGCCTTTGCCTTGCCCCCAGCGTCTGAGCGGTTTCTGGCACCCAATACTTGTTGCATGAAAGAAAAATGAAAGAAGGAATGCCCGATTGAAAAAATGAAAGATAAAGGAAATGAGAGAGAAGGGGACGGGAGGGGAGTGACTGAGCAGGAAAGGGAAAGTTAAAGGAACAAGAAAAGAAACTGAACAGTGAGCCGAGGGGCGCGCCTTCCCGCCGACAGGGGGCGCTGCGGGCCGCCGGTGCTGCCAGGAGTGGTGCGGTGGGCGGGGCCTCACGGGGGCGTGGAGTCGCGTGGGCGGGGCCTCGTGTGGCCGGGCGTCAACTGGGCGTGGCCTCCCGGGGGCAGGGCGTCGGTGGGCGGGGCCTCCAGGGGCCGGGCGTCGATGGGCGTGGCCTCGTGGCGGTGCGGCCTCTCGGGGGCGGGGCCTTAGGCGTGCGGGCCCAGGTGAGAGCCGAGAAGCTGGAGGAAAGGGGGCGCAACTGGAACCACACCGCGGCCAGGTAAGCGTCCTGACCCCTCACGGGTGGGAACTCGGGGAGCCGGAGGCGGGGCCAGCACTCAGACTCGATTTCCAGCTCCTTAAGGCCTCAGTTTCCCCAGCTGGTCAGTGGGCAGATGGGCTGGCTGCACGTGTTGCCCCGGAATGAACCTGGGGGCTCCGGCCGCCTCTCAGGGCCCCTCTCACCCCAGGTGTCCTCACGCGGTGCAGGCGGTGCTCTCTGGGGAGAACTCTGCTTCTCCATTCGGCACTCCCTCCAACATTGATTGAGGCCCCCCATTTCGCCATGCCGCCAGGCTTCCCCGTTTCCTGTGTGCACAGTGGGAAGGGCTGGGCTCGGTGAGACCTTGCAGTGACCAGAATTAGTCACTTTAGCAACTTCACTCATTCTGCAGCTGTTCATGGATCACCTTCGATGTGGCGAGCACCTCCAGATGCTGGGGAAACCGTGGGCGGACAGGCAAAGGTCCCTGTCTTCCGGGAGCCCGC
Source organism: Myotis myotis (assembly GCF_014108235.1). Classification (NCBI taxonomy): domain Eukaryota; kingdom Metazoa; phylum Chordata; class Mammalia; order Chiroptera; family Vespertilionidae; genus Myotis; species Myotis myotis. Next base: position 41,456,700 of record NW_023416323.1, read on the forward strand.
CTTCCTACCTGGGATTCCCTCACGCACACCTGGTAGGTGAGCAGCGCTCCTCGGCACGGCCAGGGCCACCACGGAGAGGCACGGCCCAGACACGGCCACGCAGAGAGGAGCCTAAGAAGACGCGCGACTGGATGACGTGTATCCTGGGCCAGGAACAAGCCATTAGGTAAAAACGGAGGTAATCGAATAAAGTCATTAACAGTGTATCAATACAGGTTAATGTGAGACGTTAATCACAGGCAAATAGGCTAGATGGGAACCCTCTTATGTGGGTACCATCGTTATGGTTTTTCTGAAAATTGAAAACTGCTCTAAAAAGGAAGGTTTATTTTTAAAATGTGTGTGTGCCTGCATGCCTGGGTGAGTGTGTGTGTGTGCGCGCGCGCGCGCGTATGTATGCCTGGGGGCGTGCATGCCTCTCTGTGTGTGCATGTCTGTGTATGTGTGTGCATGCCTCTGTGTGTGTATGTGCGCGCGCATGCCTCTCTCTGTGTGTGTATGTGCGCGCGCATGCCTCTCTGTGTGTATGTATGCCTGGGGGCATGCATGCCTCTCTGTGTGTGCATGTCTGTGTATGTGTGTGCATGCCTCTGTGTGTGTGCATGTCTGTGTATATGTGTGCATGCCTCTGTGTATGTGTGCATGCTTCTGTGTGTATGTGTGCATGCCTCTCTGTGTGTGCATGTCTGTGTATATGTGTGCATGCCTCTGTGTATGTGTGCATGCTTCTGTGTGTATGTGTGCATGCCTCTCTGTGTGTGCATGTCTGTGTATATGTGTGCATGCCTCTGTGTGTGTGTGCATGCTTCTGTGTGTATGTGTGCATGCTTCTCTGTGTATGCATGTCTGGGGGGGTGCATGCCTCTGTGTGTGCATGCCTATGTATGTGTGTGCACGCCTCTGTGTGTATGCCTATGTATGTGTGTGCACGCCTGGGTGCGTGCATGCATATATGTGCATGGGTGTGTGGTATATCAGATGGCGATGAGTGACGTGGAGAAAATGAAAGCCGGGTCAGAGGGCAGGGAGCACAGCTGGTGGGAAATGGGGGGGGTGGGGGGCGGGCTGCTGAGAACCTGACACGGGGCAGAGTCCTGGATGGAAGGGAGGGAGCCGGCCATGTGGCTATGGAGGGGAACCCAGGGAGCAGCAGGGGTGAGGCGCTGGGGGTGCAAACAACTAGGGGACTTGCTGGTTGCCATGGAGGGAGGGGCTGGGAGAATAGGTGGAGGAGGGAATTGGATCAGTCAGGTTGGGGGGTACACTGGGTGGAAGGAGGGATGGGCATCCTGGTCAGGACTTGGCATTGACTCTGGGCCAGATGCGGGCAAAGCCGTGGCCTGGCCGCCTGGCCGCCTGCCCTGTGGCTCGGTGCTCACCTCACCCTGCCCTGCCCTCCTCTCGCACCCTCGCGGCCTCCTGAGGTTATGGAGCGGGGGTCCCAGAACTCGAGCTTTAGGGCCAAGTCCTGGCCCCACTTTTTTTTTTGTAATCATCACCTGAGGATATTTTTTCCATTGATTTTTATAGAAAGAATAGAAAGGGCCCAGCCGGTGTGGCTCAGGGGTTGAGCATCGACCTATGAACCAGGAGGTCACTGTTCGATTCCTGGTCAGGGCACAGGCCTGGGTTGCTGGCTCGATCCCCAGTGTGGGGCGTGCAGGAGGCAGCTGATGGATGATTCTCTCTCATTGTTGATGTTTCTATCTCTCTCTCCTGCTCCCTTCTCCTCTGACATCAACAAAAATATTAAAAACAAGAAACCAGAGATCTTTAAAAAATAATAATAATATCCGTTGCATGGATGTACCTCAATCTGTTTATCTGCTCACTGGTGAAAGGTATCTTGGTTGCTCCCAGTTTGGGGTGATAATGAAGAAAGCTGCTGTAAACGTTTGTGGGGTGTGTGTGTGTGTGTGTGTGTGTGTGTCTTCAGGTCACGTGGTGCGTTTGCTGACCCGCATGGTTGCCCTGTTTAGCCATGTACTGACCCCTCCTCTATAGAGCATCCTGGCAGGAGCCCCAGGCCTGGCTTGGTTTGTGTCCCTTGGATAGCACCACGGCACCACGCTCTCCCTATTTCTGGAGGCTCCCTGGAAATTTCTCCAGAGGAGTGTTAAAATTCAAATTGTTTTCAGTGAAATTTGAAATTATGATGGAACTTCGAAGAGTAGACTCTTAAAAATCTTTTTAATTTTAAAATTGATCCCCACTGGGTCCTATCCTGAGAACTTAATAGATCGGCTGTCTCATAAGTGGAGGTAATTGAGATACAACAGTAAAAAGTTAAAAATAATCGTCCCAGCGTTCCTGGAGGCTTCGGGAGTGACATGCACATTTAATTTGAAATCGCGGGGAGAGTGCGAGGGCTCTTTCTGGCGGCGAGCGGGGTTTTCTGTGCGTAGAGACAGCAGAACCCGACGATTTCTGAGCAGCACCAGGACGGGGGCCACTCTGACACCTATTGGTGTTCCAGAAGGAAGAAAACGAAGCAGGGATGAGGCTGGGATTTTTTTCTTCAGATTTACAGATGTGTGATCTTGGTGTATGATGTGCCACTGCATATGTTTATTTATTTTTAAAAATGTGTTTTTATTGATTTGAGAGAGAAACATGGATGAGAGAGAAGCATCATTGATCAGCTGCCTCTTGCGCGCCCCCTGCTGGGGGCAGGGATGGAGCCCACAACCTGGGCATGTGCCCTGACTGGGCATCAAACAGGAGACCTCCTGGTTTCTGGGGTGACACTCAGACAGCGGAGCCACACCAGCTGGGCCGTTTTTAAGGAAGGGACAGGAGCACACGAGGGCGCTGGGAGGGCGTTTCTCGGGCCTCTGGGACCCTAGCCGGGCTGTGCGCCCGCCTTTCGCAGCTTGGGCTGCGGCCCAGCTGGCCCAGGTGCACTAGGGGTGCACGGAGCCTTCGCTGCCAGGGAGAAGCGGGAACTCACCGTACCCCGTGCTGGCTGGGCAGACTGCTGCCTGAGGCTCTGGCGTTTGAGAAGGCCAGGTGGGCAGGAGCTGGCGCTGCGGGGGAGGCGGGCAGGGTGGGGGTCCCCCGAAGGCTTGGGCCGCTCTGCCAGGGGGGTGTCTGGAGGCCTCCCCTCCCCCGCCGGCCGCTGGGCTCCAGGTCCCCCGCGGCGTTTCTCCTCGGAGCGGCTGGCTTTCTTGGCATCGCCCGCCCAGTTGCTAGGGAGCCGAGCAGGGCACATGCAACTTCCTTTTGACTTGCTCGCCTGCAGCCATCTGCCTGCTCCTTCGCGCCCGCAGACCGGCCAGGAGCGCGGCGGAGGCTGGCGCGGCATCTGTGCTCCCTCCGGGCACGGGAGCCTTTCTGATGCTCCTTAACCCCCTCGGCCCAGGTGCCGAGCAGCCCGGGGGCTGGGCCCCTCGCTCCTCCAGGCCCAGGGCTGTCTCCATCTCCGGTGTGAGTCCCAGGCGCGCGGTAACGGCACGGCCCCTGAGGAGGGCGGTCTGCGCCAGTCAAAATGCACTTGGCATGTGGATGTTTGTAACCTTCCTCGAGGTGTCTCATGCCTCGTACGGATTGGGAATCTTCTCTCGTGAGCTCCGTTGTGGAGCTCCTGCCGGATCCGGTCATGGCGGCAGGGAGTCACCTACATGAATGGTGATGTCCGTGCAGCCTCCAGCAAAGAGAAGTTTAAAAAAACAGACTTTTATTTATTTTTATTAAAAAACTATATATATATATTTTATTGATTTCACAGAGGAAGGGAGAGGGAAAGAGACAGAGAAACATCAATGATGCGTGAGAAGCACGGATGGGCTGCCTCCTGCTCGCCTCCTACTGGGGACTGTGCCTGTAACCCCGGCATGTATGTGCTCTGATCGGGAATCGAACCATGACCTCCTGGTTCATAGGTGGATGCTCAACCACGGAGCCACGCAGGGCTGGGCAAAAAAACTGACTTTTTAAAAATATGTATTTTATTGATTTTTTTTTACAGAGAGGAAGGGAGAGGGATAGAGAGTTAGAAACATCGATGAGATAGAAACATCAATCAGCTGCCTCCTGCACACCCCCTACTGGGGATGTGCCCGCAACTAAGGTACATGCCCTTGACCGGAATCCAACCTGGGACCCTTCAGTTCTCAGGCCAACGCTCTATCCACTGAGCCAAACCGGTTTGGCAAAAAAAAAAAACCCTGATTTTTTTAAAAAAGCATCAAACACCACCCATGGCCTGTGTGGCCCAGTGGGTTGGGCGCCATCCTGTGCACCGAGAGGTCGCAGGCTCGCTTCCTGGTAGGAGGCTTGCAGGAGGCGGCCGGTTGATGTTTCCTTCTCACATTGATGTTCCTCTCTCTCTCTCCCTCTCTCTTTCCCTTCCTCTCTTTCCAAAAGAAACCAATTTAAAAAACGGCTTAAAACAAGAGAATTACCCAACGCCGTCTGCTTCCCCTACTTTCAGGTTCACGAGGCTGAAGCCGCATCTGCCGTGCGCTTCCGGCTGACCCTGTGTCAGGGCTGTGCTTTCGGCGGTCGGCTCTGCACAAGCAGGTGAGCAGGGAAACCAGACGGAAATAGGAACGGGCCCACAGAACGGGGCTCCAGGAAGAAAGAGGGGAGCCATTGTTCGCGCTTTTAAGATCCAGCGTGACCGAAGATTGAGTCACCTCTGCGAGCCCCCGGGCTGGGAAGCTAATGTATGGACGGCGGGAAATAATTCCTCCTTCAGGGTAATTTTGTCTGTGTGGGTTTTGGAGCAGTAAGCCATCTAAACCTTTTCTGCCGACTTCTTATTCTCCCCAAGAGGGCTACTTACATGGGGGCGAAGACGTGCTCAGGTAAAGTTCTATTGTTGCGGCTCAATTTGCTAAAAGCTTTAGGAGCCATTCAGGTGTGTTCTCGCTGTGCAGACTTTATGTGTTTGCTAAAATTGGCGTTATTAATATTTGCTATTCCGGAAGTCCCTCAGGGTCAACTCGATCATATTAAGCCACTCTGCTCTAACTTGCGTTTCCAAAGTCATTTGGGCTCCGGGAGCTCACACAGACCTGGGGACCGGAGGGGCCTGGCCACCCAGGCCCGGACTCTGGGTCCTGCAGTCAGCTCCACCGCGGAACCCACTCCTCCCCTCCTCCCGCGCACCCCACACACTTTTGGTGCTGCCATCTAACCATGGGTGTATGCACCCGAAATGCAAATTTATTTTATTCTGAGACAAAGCAGTACTCCAGAGGCTCGTATACATATGTCACTTTAAGAACGGTTTTTTTTTTGCCTCAGTTGGCTTGGCTCAGTGGATAGAGTGTCCGCCTGAAGACTGAAGGGTCCCAGGTTCGATTCCCGGTCTGGGCACATGCCTGGGTTGCAGTCTCCATCCCCAGTAGGGGGCGTGCAGGAGGCAGCCCATCAATGAATCTCTTTCATCATGGATGTTTCTAGCTCTCTCACCCGCTCCCTTCCTCTCTGAAATCAATAAAAGTATGTATTTTTAAAAAGGTATTTTCCCCAAGGAAGAGATAGAGTAAAAGTGTCTATAAGTGACATCACTTTGCCACTGGCGTGGCTCAGTGGTTGAGCGTCAACCTATGTACACTCTCTCGGTCACGGATTGATTCCCAGTCACGGTTTGATCCCTAGCCGGGGGGCGTGCAGGAGGCAACCGATCCATGATTCTCTCTCATCATTGATGTTCCTCTCTCTCTCTCTCTCTCTCTCTCTCTCTCTCTCTCTCTCTCCCCCCCTTCCTCTCTGAAATCAATTAAAAAATTTTTTTTTTAAAAGTGAAATCACTTTTCAGAACTCTGCTATTCTCCCCCTCCTTCCCTTGTTTTTGTTTTGTTTTATTTTTTGGTTAATCCTCACCTGAGGATATTTTTTTTCCATTGATTTTTAGGGAGAGTGAAAGAGAAGGAGGGTGGGAGGGAGAAAGAGAGAGAGAGAGAGATAGAGAGAGAGAGAGGGAGAGAGAGAGACAGACATTGATGTGAAAGAGACACATGGATTGGTTGCATCCGTACACACCCCAACCGGAACTGGGTAGAACCTGCAAGCCAGGTATGTGACTGGACCGGGAATCGAACCCTCAACCCTTTGGTACACATCTGGGTCAGTGCTCTAACCACTGAGCACACCAGCCAGCCGCCCTCCCCGCCCTAGCCCGCGCCCCCCCCCTACCTTGTGTTTAACTTAAGTACCGCCCACTGGTACATTGTTCTGGAACTTGCTTCCTTTACTTACTCACCCTCATGGTTTTGACCCGTGCATAATATTCCAAAGTGTGCAAACCAGTTTGTTGTTGCTTTTCATCATGTTGGCTATTTATTTTCTTATTTAAATATATTTTTATTGATTTCAGCGAGGAAGGGGGAAGGAGAGAGAGATAGAAACATCCATGATGAGAGAGAATCCTTGATCAGCTGCCTCTTGCACGCCCCACACTGGGGATGGAGCCTGCAACCTGGGCCTGTGCCCTGACCGGAATCGAACCGTGACCGGTTCATAGGTGGACGCTCAGCCACTGAGCCAGGCCGGCTGGACTGCAAGCCAGTTTTGAAGGTGACCTCGTGTAACTGCCGTTCCCACTCAGCGGTGGAGTCCTTGTAAGTAACTACGTAAGTCCACGTGGCAGCTCTGACTCTTGCCTGGGAGCCACGGCGGTGATCTGGCAAAAGCCGTTTTCCTGGGACCGCATTGGAATTGATTTTTGTGTGTATGAACCTTGACAGGGCCTCTCTCTTGCCTGCATTGAAGATGAGATTGGTGTCAGATTAGATGAATAATTCAGAATTGAAAACCACTTTCCTCGCCCGCGGAAGCCCGGCAAGTATAGGAATGGGGGGTGACTGTTCGCGGAGTGAGCTTCCCGTGACCTTTCCTGAGCGGGAGACTTCGAGGCCTGGCCCCCTAGGCCATCTTCCCCAGGACAGGTTTCCGGGGCCCTGGTCCGAGAGGGACCCAGAGGCCGAGGTGGAAAACCCTGGCTTCCATCCATGAGGGCCTCCTCCACATCAGGCGCCCGGATGAACTCATCCAGGCCTCATAGCAGCACAGAGAGGGGACTGTCTGCATATCCCCACTTTACAGGTGAGGAAACTGAGGCATAACCACGTTAAGTAACCTGTTCAGGCTTCTCAGTTAGTGGCAGAGCGGGGATTAAAACCCGGCAGTTGTGCCCGGCCGGCGTGGCTCAGTGATTGAGTGGTGACCAATGAGCCAGGAGGTCACAGTTTGATTCCTGGTCAGGGCACACGCCCGGGCTGCAGGCTCGGTTACCAGTAGGGGGCGTGCAGGAGGCAGCCAATCAAGGAGTCTCTCTCATCATCGATGTTTCTATCGCTCTCTCCCTCTCCCTTCCTCTCTCTGAAATCAATAAAAAAAACCAAAACATACTGATAATAATAATAATAAAAAACCCTTCCAGGCTGCTTTAAAAAATAAACAAAAAACTTTCCCAGGAGCCTACGATGGCTGAAGTATAGCTTATCTTTTTCTTAGTGTTTTTAGGGTTTTTTTTAGCCATAAAAGTTCCCATCCGCATCCACGCCACCCATTTCTCGTTCTCCCCTTTCTCCTCTCCCGCCTTCCCTCTTCTCCCTTCCCTCTCTGTCTTCAGCTTAATAGGACGCTGGCCAATCATGGAGTGAGGGTGTGCAGGTTTGCATGGAAACGGTACACCACGCTGCCACATGCTATGATTTGGAAACAGCATGTAATGTTTGCTTTTGAAACCCGACAGGCACCGGCTGCCGAGGGCCCCGTCTCTTGCATCAGCAGACGGAACATCTGTACCGAAACCCAAGTCGGCCTGAACAGCGTGGACTTAGAGTGGCTGTGTTATCTTCTGATTGTCTTTTTGTCAATGCGTCTCTAAGCGCCATCAGGGCGCCCCCTGGATGTGAAGCAGGCTCTTTGCAGTCCCGTCATCTGCTCCTGGAGGATGTCATGGTGTGGGTGGCTAACCGACACAGAGACTTTTTTTTAAAAAAATGTTTTCATTGATTTCGGAGAGGAAGGAAGAGGGAGAGAGATAGAAACATCCATGATGAGAGCAGAATCATGGGTCGGCTGCCTCCTGCAAGTCCCCCACTGGGGATGGAGCCCACAACCCAGGCATGTGCCCTTGACCGGAATCGAACCTGGGATCTTTCAGTTTGCAGGCTGACGCTCTATCCACTGAGCCAAACCGGCTAGAGCGAAAACTAAGAATTTTTTTAAAACATATTTTATTGATTTTTTACAGAGAGGAAGGGAGAGGGATAGAGAGTTAGAAACATCATCGATGAGAGAGAAACATCGATCAGCTGCCTCCTGCACACCCCCTACTGGGAATGTGCCCACAACCAAGGTACATGCCCTTGACCGGAATTGAACCTGGGACCCTTCAGTCCACAGGCCGACGCTCTAGCCACTGAGCCAAACCGGTCAGGGCAAACTAAGAATTTTTAAATTTAGTTGAGAGACTATAGCTCTGTAATACAAAGAGGTCGTATCTAGACACGGTTCAGATAGGAATACACTATTTTAAGGTTTAACCTGTACAGACTCAAGTGCTGCGTTGGAAGCAAAATTTTCTTTTGGAGCAGAATTTTAGTATTTAATTAGGATGACTCCTCTAGAGAGACGGACTGGAGCCATAGTTCAAGCACTCGGCCACTCTCATGTTCCGATCCTAAGTTTCCCTTTTGTTGTTGTTGTTCACGGAGACATTCTTAAGGTTTCTTTCACGTATGTGGTGAACTTGACGTAGAGGCTCTTCGTCTTGGAGATTTTAAAACGTCTTCTGGTTACAAGCCAAGCCCTTGAGGAGGGACTCTGCAGTTTGCTTGTTCTGAGTTAAGTGGGTGAGAAAAACAAATCACTTGTCCCGGTAGGAACAGGTAGCTGGAGTCCCGGGGGCTGGGAGAGCGTCAGAGACGTGGTTCGTTTGATAAGCGGCAGGTGAGGTTGACTCCTGGACACTTTTATTCTGCGCGTGTCTCAGGGCAGGGAGGGAGCCCGTGAACTCACGCCGCCGGCCCTGCTTCTTCGAGATGTAATTGGCACGTGACCTTATGTCAGTCGCAGGGGCCCAGCGTGACCATTTGCCGCGCGCGTGTCTGTACCGAGTAATGACCCTCACAATCAGTCTAGCCGACATCCGGCTTCTCTGTGATCGTGGGCACCTCTAAGCAGAAACAACGGAGGTCTTCCCGGAATCTCCAGAGTTCTCTGTGCGGCGCGGGCGCTGGCTGATCGTTGGCTGTCTTCATTTTGCCAGGCTTTTTTTTTTTTTTTTTTTTTAGAGAGAGAAACATCAGGAGAGAGGAGAGGGTAAATGTTTTTTGGGGACAAGAAATCAGAACTGCCCATTAAGAGGGCAAAGAAGCATTGCTGGCGTGTTATTCTGCGTTTTTCCTTAAAGCCGGTCTCGCTGGCCATGCGTCGGAGAGTTGGCTGCAATGCACTGCACAGGGCGCTTGTGGACGATTTTGGACACGTTGAAATTTTCCTTGAATTATTTCCCCAGCGCGGGCTCTGCTCATGCCCACTTGGCATCTTAACTGTTTTATGTGATGACTCTGGTTATACTTTTTCATTGCCCCCCCCCCTGCAAATCCCCAGCCACGCCCACAGAGCCTGTTCCCTCCCCAGCCACGCCCACGGAGTCTATCCCCCCCCCCAGCCACACCCACAGAGTCTGCCCCCCTAGCCACGCCCACAGAGCCTGTTCCCTCCCAGCCACGCCCACAGAGTCTGCCCCCCCCCGCCACGCCCACAGAGCCTGTTCCCTCCCCAGCCACGCCCACGGAGTCTATCCCCCCCCAGCCACACCCACAGAGTCTGCCCCCCCCCGCCACGCCCACAGAGCCTGTTCCCTCCCCAGCCACGCCCACGGAGTCTATTCCCCCCCCCAGCCATGCCGATGGAGTCTGTCTCCCCCCCCCCGCCACGCCCACAGAGTCTGTCCCCCCCCCACCATGCCCATGGAGTCTGTCCCCCCCAGCCACGCCCACAGAGTCTGTCCCCCCAGCCATGCCGATGGAGTCTGTCTCCCCCAGCCACGCCTACAGAGTCTGTCCCCCCCAGCCATGCCCATGGAGTCTGTCCCCCCCCAGCTACACCCACAGAGTCTGTCCCCCCCCAGCCATGCCCACAGAGTCTGTCCCCCCCCAGCCCCGCCCATGGCCCTGGGTGTTGCACTCACTGCATGATGCTCGCCCTCCCCAGGGCCGCTGGGCAAATGTGTTGGTTTGAACTTGAACCCCTCTCCTCTCTCCTGCGCTTGCTTGTGTGATACACGTTCGGGAGGGTTTGAAAAGTCAATGTTTGACTTGCATAACCTTATTTGAACGGCCTTTTACGCTCCCCCCGCTGTCGGCCGGAGGGGGCTGCGTGGCTGGCTCGGCGGCCAGAGAGACCCCGAAGGGACTCGCCGAAGAGGCACCTTCCAGGCTGGGCACCGGCCCCCTCCCGCAGGGCCCGGGCAGGGGCTGGCAGTGGGGGCGGAGGTTAACTCGATGGGACGGATGTGGCTGGTAGAGCTCTGCCTTGCCTCCTGAGAATCGCAGCGAAGGGCACCGAGACCCCCGGGGACTCCGTCGCCTCGAATCCCGCACTCCAGCGGGGAAAGGGTGACAGCCATTTTATAAAAATAACATTTCTGACTATTAGAGGATGAGCGGCGCTCCAGGCGGAACACGTGGGAGATTCAGCAATGTCACAGGCGGAAAGACACTCACCCCCGGGGTGGCTGCTGGAGCCGTCTCTGATGTTTCTCGCCACCAGTTTCCTGGCACATTGACAGCGTGATTCCCACGCGTGGCTCCTGCTCCTTCCACTCCTCAGCACCGCGACCACCGCCCCCTGCCGGCCTCCATCCCCTTTTCCCTCCCCCCTCCCCGGGCGGGCATCTCTTTGGGGCCTAACTTCCCGTTATTCCCATTATCTGGTGATAAACATCTTTCTCCACGCGGCCTTGCTGGCTTCTCTTATTATTTCCTGAGGATAAGTGACGAGAAATGGAATTCTTGACTCGAAAGGAATATACATGTAACACCGAAATAAGAGTCGATCGATTTACTAGATGTCACGCATGCAGAAGAGGAACTTTACATTGCAAGCCCCAGCATCGGTGTGAATAGCTGGGCGCTCTCCTGGAAAACCCCGCAGTGGTAGGGCCACGGGCTGTGGGCCACACTGCTCTGGGGGGCTGGTCCCTGTCCCCCCACTTAGCAGTTGGGCACGTATCTTGGTTGCAGGCTCCATCCCCGGCCCTGGTCGGGGTGCATGTGGGAGGCAACCAATCAATCGAGGTGTCTCACATCGATGTTTCTCTCTGTGTGTCTCTCCGCCTCCCTTCCACTCTCTCTAAAAATCAACGGAAAGCCCTGCCAGTGTGGCTCAGTGGTTGAGCATCAACCTATGAACCAGGAGGTCAGGGTGCGATTCCCAGTCAGGGCACATGCCTGGGTTGGGGGCTCGATCCCCAGTGGGGGGTGTGCAGGAGGCAGCCGGTCCATGATTCTCATCATTGATGTTTCTCTCTCTCTCTCTCTCTTTCTGTCTCTCTCTCTCTCTCTCCTCTGAAATCAGTAGAATAAATTTATTTTTAAAAAATCAATGGGAAAGTAGCCTCAGGTGAGGTTTAACAAAAAATAAAATTAATTCCTAGGTCACGGCAGGCAGCGTGGCCTGGCCGGGGAACATGGTTTCAAGCTGGAGGGCGTGGCCCTTTCCCGGCCTGTTCTGTGGCTCATGCGAGACGGCATTTGGAGGGAAGGTCAAAGGCAGCCATCGGAGGCCCTTATCATGGCGAGGGGGGTCATCTCCAAGGGGCCCTCCACCTCAGCCAGGGCTGGGCAGCCCCGCACCTTGCCGCTGCTCACCTGCCCAGGAGCACCTTGCAGGGGCGGCTTCCTGAGAACCTCCAGCCACCAGAAGGGGGCGGACTGTCACTTCAGAAGCTGGGACACCAGGGGCCCGAGAGGAGGAGGGCGGGAGGGGCCGGAGGGGCCAGCCTGCCACCCTGGCCAGACCCCCTGAGGGCAACCTGTGTCCCCGTAGGCTGGGTCTGCTCCCCCAGAATTTCAGGGATGGTCCTGCTCAGAAGACCGCACCCCAACCCATGTCTCAGATCAGGTTTCCTAGCGGGGCAGCTGGACAGGCTTGGGGTGGGCAGTCTGGCTGGGAGTGGGGGCTGGGGGCTTGTTTCTCCTCCTCCTCCTCCTCTTTCTCCTCCTCCTCCTCCTCCCCTCTTCCTCCTCCTCCTCTTCCTCCTCCTCCTCCCCCTCCCCCCTCCTCCTCCTCTTCCTCCCCCTCCTCCTCCCCCCTCCTCCTCCTCCTCCTCCCCCTCCTCCCCCCTCCTCCCCCTCCTCCTCTTCCTCCCCCTCCTCCTCCCCCTCCTCCCCCCCTCCTCCCCCCTCCTCCTCTTCCTCCCCCTCCCCCCTCCTCCTCTTCCTCCTTCACCTCCTCCTCCTCCTCCTCCTCTTCCTCCTCCTCCTCCTCCTCTTCCTCCCCCTTCTCCTCCTCCTCCTCCTCCTCCCCCTCCTCCTCCTCCTCCTCCTCTTCTTCCTCCTCTTCCTCCTCCTCCTCCTCCTCCTCCTCCTCCTCTTCCTCCTCCTCCTCCCCCTCCTCCTCCTCCTCCTCCTCCTCCTCCTCCTCCTCCTTTTCTTCCTCCTCCTCCTCCTCCTCCTTCTTCCTCCTCCTCCTCCTCCTCCTTCTTCCTCTTCGATTTCAGAGAGGAAAGGAGAGGGAAAGAGAGAAATATCAATGGTGAGAATCATGGATTGGCTGCCTCCTGTACGTCCCACACTGGGGACTGAGCCCACAACCCAGGCATGTGCCCTGACCGGGACTCGAACTGTGTTCTCCTGGTTCACAGGTCGACGCTCACCCACTGAGCCACACCTGCCGAGCGGGGGGCTGGTCTCGAGGCTAAAGAACAGGCACCCCGTCTTTTCCTGGATTGTGTGTTTACTTGGGGTGCTGGAGGGGCTGGTGGGGATTTGCGGTGGGTTTACATCCCCTCAAGCCACCCCCAGGCCTGGTGACGGCTAAGAGAAGCGCCCAGACCTCAGAAACCTCCAGAGCCGCCGCTGCCCTGTGTGGCGGGCGCAGTGACAAAGGCCTACACGCCCCGAACCGCGTGGCTCCGGGCGGCCGCAGGGTGCCGAGGGCGGTGCTGTCCTAGGGTTCCTGGGCGCCGGCCTTCCAGCAGCCGCCAGCCTCCCAGACCTCGGCCCCTGCCCAGCCCAGGCCCCTGCGGCCGCCCTGAGCCAGCAGCTCTCAGACGCTCAAACAAAGAGAATTTTAAAGTGACACAAGCTGGACACGCAGCCACGAGAGGGGGTCGCGGCGGGCTGCAGCTGGGCCTTTGAAGGGAACTGGGCTTCCTGCGGCGAAGTTGGGGTTTCACAACGGAATTAAGAAGCCCCCCCCAACCCAGGCCCATCCGCAGGGCCAGGCCCCACTGTGTCACTGGGCTGTAGGGGAGGGGCAGGTGCTGATTTTTTTTTTTTTTGGTTAATCCTCACCCGAGGATATTTTTTCCATTGCTTTTTTAGGGAGAGAGGAAGAGAGAGGGAAAGACAGAGAAACATCGATGTGAGAGCCCTGACCAGGCCAGGGAGGAGCCTGCAACCGAGGTACATTGTCTTGACCAGAATTGAACCCAGGACCCTTTGGTCCTCAGGCCGATGCTCTATCCACTGAGCCACACCAGCCAGGGCAGGCGCTGATGTTTTCACGGCAGGGCGCACGTCCAGTCTCTTGGTCCCCGGTTTGCCTTTGGGCCCTTGTGCATTGTTCTCTGCCTGGACCCTCCGCTGCTGTGTGTGGCCAATTCCTCTGCACCCTTCCAGGCTCAGCTCCCATGTGACTTCTGCCAGGAAGCCCTCCCTGACCACCAGGACCCTCCGCTCTGTGCTGTCATAAACCTCATCGCCAGTTTCTGTCGTTACTGGTCACGGACTCACTTCTGAGCCTCACAGCCCGGCTCAGTGCTGGGCACACAGTAGGTATGCAACCACTATACTACCTGGAAGCAGCAGGCGGGGCCCATATGGGCTCTCGGGCGCTGCTCCTGCAAGGAGGGGTATGCCGGGGGTGTGGCTTGACTCTAAGTCAAGGGCACACACATGGGCCTCCAGCCGTGCCGGTGGTCTCCCCAGCCGCCCGCGCCCGCCCCTTTTCCTCCCTGGCCATGCGCCTTCCTCACTGCCCACGGGTCTGCGGCCTCCGCAGGGACCGAGCTGATCAGGCTGCAAATTCTCAGACTCCCAGGGAGCCACACGGTCCCAGTCAGAGGCGGCCTGAGAGCCCCGGGCTTCGCTTCCCAGGCCCCGTCCACTTTCCCGTCCTCAGTCCTGCCCCTGAGCCCCCCTGACTGGAAGGTGGGGGCCCTCGCCCACCAGTCCCCACACTCACAGCTCTGGCCTCCTGCCGGAAGCCCCGGGGCTGGCGAGCCATGGGTCCCTTCAGGAGAAGGCCCAGGTCCTCTCGCCCGACCCCGGCTCGGGCCCCTGGGGAGGCCACTGGTGAGGCCCGGGAATGACCATTCAGCTGCTCCCCTGAGCCACACATAGTGCTCAGACGTGGGGGCCCGAAGATGATGACACATAGCCCTGCTCCCCAAACCCCAAGCCGTCCCTGGAGTTCTCATCCTTTCTGCTCAGGAAAATCTTCTTTAAAAAATATGTTTTTATTGGTTTCAGAGAGGAAGAAGGGAGAGGGAGAGAGAGAAACATCAATGATGAGAGAGAATCACTGATCAGCTGCCTCCTGCACGCCCCACACTGAAGATTGAGCCCAGACCCTGGGCACGTGCCCTGACCGGGAATGAACCGTGACCTCCTGGCTCATAGGTCGACACTGCACCACTGAGCCACCCCAGCCGGGCCCCCTCCTCCCAGGCCTGGCTCCTTTGGTCATCCAGACCCGTTGGTACCTCTTTGCTGGCGCCTGGTCTGGCCGCCCTGTTTAAAGTGCTCACAATGTGAGGGCAGGCATTTCCCCTGCTCCGTTCTATTCTCTGCTGTGTCCGCAGCACCCCGCAGGGTGCCTGTCCCCTCACCGACCTCACCACATACTTGCTGAAGGACCAGAGAGTCCCCATGGGGGTGCCTTGCCCTTGTCGCTCCACATGTGAGCTCCCGCCCATCTCTGCCAGCGGGCGGGTGGCAGGGTGACGTCGGGGCCCAGTGGCAGCGCCAAGGGCGGATGTGGCTCCCAGCGGCTGCTCAGCACACGCTGGGGTTTCTCTCCTTCTAGGTCTTTTCTGCCTTTCAGCCCGCAGGGCCGCCTCCCGCTGTGGGGTGTGTTACCGGGAGCCTCAGCAGGCCTCTGGGCGCCCCTCGGCATTTCCAAGGCCCCCCTGGGCGGTCCCCGGCCCAAGCTCCCACCCGGGTGCAGCCTTCCTGGCATCCGCGTCTGGGCCCGCTCCCGCCCCGGGCGATGGTACCGCGCTGGAGCCTGTGGCTGATGGAGAGGTCGCCGAGCAGCCGGCTCATGTTGCGTGTCATCCCAAAAGCAGATCCATGTTAGCCGGCAGATAAAATAGGGCCGCGTCTTCAGACCGTGTTTGACAAGCAGTGCACTGCGACTGGGTTGGCGGCGGGCGGAGAACTCGCCGCTGAGCCCTCAGTGAGGCCTGACGCAGACCCTCTCGGGGCCTCCCGGCTCAGCATCTCCGGCTCCGCGGCCGCGCCCCCCTGTCCAGACTGGAGGGCGCCTGCAGGGCAGGCTGCAGGCCGCGGGGAAGCGGCCAGAGAGGGTCTAGTGGGGATCAAGAGCAGGAGCCTGGGGCTGGGCCGGCTGGGAGGGAATGCCCCCTCCAGGGGACGCGGCCCTCTCTGCTCCTGGGCCCCAGCCTCCTTCCCTTTGAAATGGGAAGCACCTTCCCGACCCACAGGGCGCCCTGGGCGAGGTCGGAGGAGGGGTGGGCAAATGCTTTGAAACGGAATCCATTTATTTTAAACAGGCAGGACCCTCCCATGACAAAAATGGTCAAACAAAGCAAAAGGCCACCCCGCCACAGAGGGTAAGGGTCCTTCCCGCCCCTGGACCCCTCTCCTCTCCAGAGCCCGCCCTGGCCGTGGGGCGCTGTGCCCGGCCTGGAGCCCGTGGGGTGGACAGAGAGGCGCCGACTCTGCACAGGACCCGCCCTCGAAGCAGCCCCGCCGCCCTGGGTGTGGTCGGGGGAGGCTCAGGGCCTGGAAGCCGAGCCAGTGTCCTTCGGTGACACTGAGACCCCTGTTTCCGCCCTAGGCTACTGGGGAGGTGGTTACCACACAGGGAGGGGTCCCCCAGCAGCGTCTCTCCATGCTTTCAAACCCAGACTGTCCAGAGCCATTGGGTCCGTCCCAGGTGGGCACACCCCTAACCCACACCGGGCTGACCAACAGCCAGTCAAGGTCCCAGGGCATTGCCACCCAAGGCGGGGCTCCCCTGGGCCTCCTGTGAAGAGGAAACCCAGAAGGATCCCCACTCTGCCTCTAGGCTCCGTCCATCCCATGCCAAGGGCAACCCTATGGACTGCATCTCCCCCTCCTTCCCCAGTGGGGAACGGTGGGCGTGCTACTGAGCTTCCGTCTTGGAAGAGGGTACATAGCTAGGCTTAGGTCATCTGCACATACTAGAGAAACCTGGAGATCCTAGTGGCTTCAAGCGGATTATTTCCTGTAAAACAAGCGCAGCTGTAGACAGCCCGGGGTGAGGGGACGGCTGCACCACCCTCACTGGCCAGGCTCCTTCTTGTGTTCTGCCCACCAACCTCAGCGTGGGCTTCCGCCCTCAAGGGCACCGCGTGGTGCACGATGGCTGCCAGGGCGCCGGCCATCACGACCAGGATCCCAGGAAGGTGAAAATGCGGAAGAGCAAACAGGAGGCTCCTCTCAGCCCCGCCCCCTCCCTTAAAACACTGTTCCCGGAAGTTCCTGCTCACTTCTCATTGGTCAGAACGCAGTCGCTGGCTGCAAGAGAAGCTAAGAAGTGCGTCTAGTTACACAGGGGTGGGCAAACTTTTTGACTGGAGGGCCACAATGGGTTCTTAAACTGGACCGGAGGGCCGGAACAAAAGCATGGATGGAGTGTTTGTGTGAACTCATATAAATTCAAAGTAAACATCAAGACATAAAAGGGTACGGTCTTTTTTTTTTTTTAGTTTTATTCATTTCAAATGGGCCGGATCCGGCCCGCGGGCCGTAGTTTGCCCACGGCTGGCTAGTATGCCAGGGAACAATATGGTCAACTACAAACCAAGGTTTTATCATTTCTAAGAGGCCCGGGTTGCGGGCTCCATCCCCAGTGTGGTGCGTGCAGGAGGCAGCTGATCCATGATTCTCTCTCATCATTGATGTTTCTCTCTCTCCCTCTCCCTTCCTCTCTGACATCAAACCAGGCCCACCCGCCTTCCAGAAACCCCCCGCTCTTCTCTGAGGGAGAGGCTGAGGACAGGACAATGTCCTTGTGCAGCTTCTCCCTTCTCCCATGGACATGGGAGGCGGCTCCGGCCCATGACACATGGCGGCAGGGAGGGCTGACAGTGGCGGGCACTGCTCTCTCCCCTGGAGGACCCCGTGTCAGCTGGAGGAGGCCCTGTCCAAGCCCCCGGCCACCCCTGGGCTCACCGGGGCAGCGGCTCCTCCGTGCTCCCAGCCTTCTCACAGGCTGCCCCTGGAACCTTCCCGGGAGCCCAGGGCTGGCGGATCTTGCTGGAACCTCCTTCCCTCTCGCCTCAGCGCCGTGGGAGCTGCCTGCGTTCTGGGTGGCCTCCCGCCCGCCCAGCCCAAGGGCGTCTTGCAGCTATAAACGGACTAAATTGAAAATGTTACTGAGGGCTGGAGATAAAAGAGAGAGCTGGGTGTCTCCATGAATAAAACATGATTGGGAGGCCAGTTCTTGGAAAAATAGAGAGAATAAATTGTGGCGGATCAATTTTATCTAATTTCTTGGCCGAGCTTCTGACATGCAAATGAATGCATGCTCATAATTTATGAGTGAGCTGCGGAGATTACGGGAGGGGAGGCTGCAGAAAGGGGGGGCGTGGCCAGGGATTTAGCAAAAGTCCACTAGCCTTCCCTCCTGGAAACCCTCCCAGGGCCCAGCCGACGACGTGGCTCAGTGGTTGAGCATCGACCTATAAACCAGAAGGTCACGGTTTGATTCCCGGTCAGGGCTCATGCCCAGGTGTAGGCTCAATGCCCAGCAGGAGGCAGCCAATCAATGATTCTCTCTCATCATTGATGTTTCCATCTCTCTCCCTCTCCCTCCCTGAAATCGATAAAAAAAATATATTAAAAAAGAAAAAGAGTGAAAGAAAGAAGGAAAGAAAGAAAGAAACCCTCCCAGGGAAGGCGAAAGCCAGACCGAGTCCTGGGATCAGGGCCTGCCTCTGTGGCCAGTTCCTCTGGCCACTCGCTCATCCCAACCACACCAGCTGGCCAGGCCTGGCCACAAGGCCATGGTGAACCCCCCGACCCCCGCCTTTGCTCAGCTGGTTCCCATCTCCCAACACCCCATCTCACAGCCAGGCTTCCCTCTGGCCTGGGTTTCCAGCCCGAGTCTACCCTGGCAGCCCCGGGACCCACCTCGCCTTCTGTGCTCAGAGCCCCGTGTCCGCCCCCTGGTTTAGCGCCGGCCCGCTGGCTGCTGCTGCCTGCAGACGTGTTGTCTTGGGCCTGAGCAAGGACTGTACCGTGTTTGAGGTGGGTGCCAACATTAAGGAACTGGGAGGTGTGCCCTGCACTCGGGCGTCCGGCTTCCAGGGAGCGATCAGAATATCTGGCTGTGCGGGCTTGTGTTCTCGCTGGCTGGAATCAAAAAGTAACCCTGGCCCTTCAAGACCGGCTGCACACCCCAGTTTGCCGCAGACCCCCCCCCGCTCCATATTGCCTCTCTCACATGCCATTTATTATTGGGTTTGCTCTGTTGCTTTGCTTACAGTCATGTGCCCCGTGATGACCATTCGAGGCCGGGGATCGAACCTGCAACCCAGGTACATGCCCTTAACCGGTAATGCAACCTGTGACCTTTCAGTGTGTGAGCTGATGCTCTAACCACTGTGCCACCGGGCTGTATCGTCTCTTTCGACACTCCTTTCTGTCCCTGCTCGCTCTGAGGCTGCCAAAATGCCTGCTGGTTAGAGCGAAATATCAATTGGCTGCCTCTTGCACGCCCCCTACCGGGGATCAAGCCACAACCCCGGCACGTGCCCTTGTCAGGAATCGAACCGGCAACTTTTCGGTGCACTGGATGATGCCCAACCAGCTGAGCACCACCGGCCAGGGCTGGACCTGGTCTTTATTGACCTCTGCCAGGGGGGCTCTGTGACTCCATGTGCAGGCCCAGTGGGAGGCCTTTCAGAGCCTAAGCTTGTGGGCTTCTGTGGGTGGGAGGCCCAGCTGCAGGGCTTCCCTGGACAGGCTGGGTCAGAATCCCCCTGAGCCTCAGTTTTCTGAACTGAGAAATGGGCACACTGCTCTGTGCACCGCAGGGCTGAGCTGAGGATGACCGTGGGAAGGGCTGAGCACTGACTAAACGCTGTCTGCTTGGTCCCTGTGCAGAGCTGGCTGGAACCCCGAAGCTCATCTCTGGGGAAGGCTTCAGATGCTGCTAAAGGGACCTGTCCCTTGAAAGCGGAAATGGGCTTTTTCGTCCCAAATCCGTTCCTTGGGGGAAGTCTTCAAAGAGGATCCTTGTAATTTCCCGTCATAAAATTTTATGTGCAATTACAAACCATGAACTGTGAGCATTAATTGGGCAGACTGCGAGATTGTCTGTTTTTAAAACATGGACTATTTTAAAACCTCCCAGACCACAAGACACTGGCCTGAGGACATGAACTTCCAGAAGGTGGCCGGGCGGCAGCCGCCCCCCGCAGTTCCCCTCGCAGTATCTGCGGTTCCCCAGGGAAAGGAGGGGCCTGTGGAAAGCGAGATGGGGTCCAGAGAGTCGATTCATGGAGCTGTACCTCGAAGATGGGGTCACTGGGCTGTTTGTAAGCCTCCGTGGTTAAAAACGTGAGATAATTCTCGTGAAATAAACAGCGTGGGTAAGGGGCCTTGGGACGATGTCTCTGGGTCCAGGTCTCTGCCTGCAGCTGTGGCGGGGGGCGGGGGGTGGGGGAGCCCTCCCTGGTCCCTCGCTCTCATCAGTGAGGCTCTCTGCTCCCCCAGCACGCTCCCTCCAGCAGCAGCTCCTCCTCCCTAACCCCACCTCACTATGCTCCTGCAAGGAGCCCCCTCTTCTCTCCCTGGTCCTCCCTTCTTAGCATTTCTTTTTCTTTTTAATATATTTTTTATTGATTTCAGAGAGGAAAGGAGGGGGAGAGAGAGATAGAAACATCAATGATGAGAGAGAATCATGGACCAGCTGCCTCCTGCATGCCCCACACTGGGGATGGAGCCCGCCACCCGGGCCTGTGCCCTGACTGGGAATCGAACCGTGACCTCCTGGTTCATAGGTCAATGCTCACCCACTGAGCCACACCGGCCTGGCTCCCTTCTTGGCATTTCTCACACAGTGGCCTGGTGGCCTGCTGGTGGTCCCGTTGGCGGGAGCCGCTTGCTGGTGGGCAGGCTCCCAGCTTTGGTCCCGGGACACAGGCTGCGTGTGGTGGCTGTTGGATGAATGAGCACCCACCATGTGGGGAGGAGAGAGGGCTGATACTCCTTGTGCCCGGGCTCTGCACTTCCCACTCTAACCGGGAGAACATGCACATTTCGGGTCTGCAGGTCCAGGGGAGGAGGGGGAGCCTCGTCACCAGCCGCCTGGATGCCGGGTGTGTTACCAGCAAGGCCAGTGGAAGCCACGCCTGGGATCCGTGTTCCCTGGGCATCTCAGGCCCTCCTACCCCGGGTGGGTACCTGGCTTCCATCACCTCAGGGACCTGGGCCTGAGGCTCAGTGAGCTCCAGCCCTTCCAGAGGTCACGGGGCGTGGAGCAGAGCCGGGCCTGGTAACCGCGTCTGGTACCCGCGTCTGACCGGGAGCAGGAGAGATGGCGCCCCGACTCCGGGCAGCCGAGCTGAGATGGAGCTGGAAAGCAGGGCGGGAACCCCCTTGCAGGAGCCTAGGAGATCGGAGGTCTCTTGGGCCCGGAGTCTGATTCTCCATCAACTCCTGGCTCCTGGGGCGCCGCTCGGAAAGAGTGAGGCCAGCCAGGCTCAGGCCTCCTGGGGTCCCTGTCCCCCGGTTCCCTGCGTGGCAGGGGCCCAGGAGGCGCAGGGCGCCTGGGGGAGAGGGCTTGGCAAACTTTTCCAAGCGACTTCTCATGGGCTGAGGACACGCCTGCTGCTTCTCTGGGCTCCGTCCCCCCGGGGTGCAGGGCCCTAGGGAGGGGGCCGAGGGTGATTGGGGCCTGGCCACTCCCAAGTGCCCCGGGTGCCCCTCGGGGTCCCTTCCCAGGAGGGCCCCTGACCCCAGGGCCTCTCTTTCCAGTCCTTTCCCGCAGGGACCTGTCCCCTCCCAGGATGGGGCCCCGGTTGCTGGGCAGAGGCCACCGAAGGCCCTGGGGACCAAGAGGAGCCGGAGAAGGCCCGGAGGACCGCTGCTCCCAGGGCCCGTTGCCAGGCCCCCCAACTCCGAGACTGGAGCTGAACTCCCTGAGCTCCTGGAGAGCAGGGCCTGGGTGGAGAGGCCTGGGTGCAGAATGAAATATCCACGTCGTTAAAGGTGGCGGCGGCCGGGAGCAGGGGACAGGCACCTCCTAGACCAGTGATGGCGAACCTTCTGAGCTCGGCGGGTCAGCATTTTGAAAAGCCCTAACTTAACTCTGGTGCCGTGTCACATATAGATGTTTTTTTAATATTTGCAACCACAGTAAAACAAAGACATTTTTGCTATTTATGTTATATATTTAAATGCCATCTAACAAAGAAAAATCAACCAAAAAAATGAGTTCGCGTGTCACCTCTGACACACGTGTCACAGGCTCGCCATCCCTGCCCTAGGCCATCTGGTTACTGGGTTTCCCAGCAGAGGGAGCCGGCTCCTGGGGGCCGCTGGTGGGAGGTGGCGGCTCCCTCCCCGCTCAGCACCTCCTCTTGGTGGCCGCCCGCCTGGAGCTCAGTCACACGGTCATTCTTCAGCCCGGTGTCCGAGCACCAGGGCTGCCGGGCGCTGGGCAGGCTGCCGGGTGGGGGTGGGGGGCTGTCCCTGACCCGCAGGAGCCGGGAGCAGGTGGGCAACAGACGCGTGAAGTGTCTTCCCCAAGTGATGGGGGCTGTGGTGGACGTGATCCAGAACGAGGGACGGAAAGTGATGGGGGGGGGGGGGAGGGTTGTGCATGGAAGAGGGCAGTCAGGGAGGCCTCCCTGGGGAGGGACACTTCCCCGAGGCCTGACGGATGCACTGAGGCCCCAGCAGGGCAGAGGCTCCCAGGCAGGAAGTGAGCAGGAGGTCCAGGCACAGGAAGGTGGCTGCCGGGCCCATGCATGGTGTCAGGGGCGTCTGGAAGGCGAGGTCACCGGGCACAACGTCAGGCTGGGCCAGGCTGGCTGTGCGTGCAGGCTGATTCTTCTTCTGACTGTCACAGAAACCACTGGAACGTTCTAGCAGAGGGCTGATGTGATCAGCTCTGCACACGGGGAACCTTGTCCGAGGGAACCTTCTGCAAGGGGAACCTTATTCAAGGGTAACTTTGTCTGAGGGGAACCTTGTCCGAAGGGAACCTTGTTGGAGGTAATCTTAGTCAAGGGGAACCTTATTTGAGGGGAACCTTGTCTGGGGGAAGCTTGTCCCAGGGGAACCTTGTTGGAGGAACCTTGTCTGGGGGAACCTTGTCCCAGGGGAACCTTGTTGGAGGAACCTTGTCTGGGGGAACCTTGTCCCAGGAGAACCTTGTTGGAGGAACCTTTTCTGGGGGAAACCTTGTCCCAGGGGAACCTTATTCGAGGGAAACCTTATATGAGAGGAACCTTGTCCAAGGGGAACCTTATCTGAGGGGACCCTTATTCAAGGGGAACCTTGTTGGGGGAACCTTGTCCCCGGGGACCTTGTTGGGGGGTGGTACTTCCTGGGACCCCCTCCCAAGTAAACAACTTGCGGGGACCCCTCGGTCCAGCTCTGCGCCTGGGGAACACAAGCTGAGACGCCGGAAACCATTCAATTCCAGCGGATCCTCGTGCCAGGGAACCCGCATTTCCTTGTGGACTGCAGGCCATGCAGCACCTGGGGTGCAGCTGGGGGGCCTGTCTCCGCGGGGGTGCCCGGCCGGAAGGCGCTCTCAGGGAAATGGAAACATTGTAATTAGCGTGCGCAGCCCTCTCTTCTGATCGCATTAAATTGGTTCCGCTTGCACAGGGCAGAGCGCATGGAAAAGGCAAATTAACATGTTACGTGTTAATAGGCTTGGATTAAACTGGGCTCCAGAACCCAGGGAGGCGGCGCGGGTCCCCCTGGACGCTGTTGGGGGTTCGAGGGGCCGTTTCCTCCCGTCGAAGCGGCTGCCGCGGAAATGACTCGAGCCGGGGGATCGGCAGGAACCGCCCCGTCTGGGCGCTGGGCCGGCCTCTCCGCACGGGGCCCCAGGAGAGGAGAAAGGAAGCGGAAGCCAGGCTGTGGCTCAGGGTTGAGCGCTGACCTATGACCCAGGAGGTCAGGGTGCAATTCTGGTCGGGGGCATGTGCAGGGTTTTGGGCTCCATCCCCAGCGGGGGGCGAGCAGGAGGCAGCCGGTCCATGATTCTCTCTCATCACGGATGTTTCTCTCTCTCCCTCTCCCTTCCTCTCTGAAATCAATACAAACATATTTTTAAAATTATATATAAAAAAGAACGCTCTGGAAAGGAACAGTAGAGGAAGCCCGGGAGCTGGGGACCTGTGTCCCCCCGGACACCTTGGCGACGGGGGCCCAGCTCGGGGGACTCGTGGGAACAGCGGAGCGCAGGGGGCTGTGCCGGACCCTCGACGACCCGAGATGGAGACCCAGCCCCAGGGATGCGGCAGGAACCGGAACCTGCTCTCTCCCAGCCAGGTGGCCCCGGGCAGCTGACCCCATGGAGCACGGGGGCTGCTGCACAGAGAGGACAAACCTGCCTTCTTCCAATCCTACACCGCCCCCTGGGAGCTTTAGACATGGCGGCCACAGCCCCCACCCTGCGCAGGGGAGGCCCAGGTGTTGGTGCTTGGAGAGTGGGTGCCAGGGGACCCTGCCGGCAGCGGGGGTGGGCGGCCCTTTGTGGTGGCGCCGGCCAGCGCTCTGAGCACTCGCCACGGGCCAGGCCGCCGGGTGCATCCTTTAAAATGTATAGAAGGACTCATGGGAAATGGCGGCAGGGTAGGAGGATGCTGCAGGGACGTGCTCCCAGGAACAAGCTGGAATTACCACTGAAACGCGGAAAGGCTTCCCGAATAATCAACGGAAAACTCACAGGAGAGAACCCTGACGCCCAAGGACCGAAGGTACAGAGCGTAGAGACGGATCCCAGTTCATGCAACTTCACAAAAGGAAGACAAACAACCCAATCAAAACATGGGCAACGGACCTACATAGACCCTTCTCGAAAGAAGACGGAAGGAAGGCTGAGAGACATATGAAAACGCTCAAAGCCACTCATCATCCGA
Source organism: Myotis myotis (assembly GCF_014108235.1). Classification (NCBI taxonomy): domain Eukaryota; kingdom Metazoa; phylum Chordata; class Mammalia; order Chiroptera; family Vespertilionidae; genus Myotis; species Myotis myotis. The sequence continues at coordinate 41,481,208 of NW_023416323.1, forward strand.
GAGATGCAAATCAAAACGACAGTGCGGTACCACCTCACACCTGTCAGAATGGCTATCATCAACAAATCAACAAACAAGTGCTGGCGAGGATGCGGAGAAAAAGGAACCCTCCTGCACTTCTGGTGGGAATGCAGACTGGTGCAGCCACTGTGGAAGACAGTATGGAGTTTCCTCAAAAAACTGAAAATGGAACTCCCATTTGACCCTGTGATCCCACTTCTAGGAATATATCCGAAGAAACCAGAAACACCAATCAGAAAGGATATATGCATCCCTATGTTCATAGCAGCACAATTCACCATAGCTAAGATCTGGAAACAGCTTAAGTGCCCATCAGCAGATGAGTGGATTAAAAGACTGGGGTACATCTACACAATGGAATACTACGCTTCTATAAAAAGGAAGGAATTCTTACCATTTACAACAGCATGGATGGAGCTGGAGAACATCGTGCTAAGTGAGATAAGCCAGTCAGAGAAAGATAAATATCATATGGCCTCACTCATTTGTGGAATATAATGAACAACATAAACTGATGAACAAAAATAGCGCCAGAGGGAAAAAAATATTCTCAAATATAATAGAAGTAATCCTGTTATTTGCAGATTTTTAATATTTCTTACAACTTTTGTGATATCCTACTATGTTAGTACAGTTTTGGTAATATTATTACACTTTAAATCCTTTTATTCTTGAGATATTAATGTTTATTGCATGTAACATAAAAATATGTATAATTTGATGTTTTGATGTTTGATACAGACATATATCAACACAAATCAACTCAATCAAAAACCAAAAGTTCCCTGTGCCCCCTCACAATCCCTCCCTCCTGCCTTCCCTGGCTCCTTCTGTCTGCAAGTGACCCCTGATTTGCATTTTCTAGAATGTTTTAGCAACAAGATCACGCAGTATATACCTTTTGGGCCTGGTTTCATTCACTCGTGATAACTTGAGGTTCATCCATTTCGCTGTGGGTCTCGACAGTCCATTCCTTTTCATTGTTGAACAGTATTCCATTGCTTAGAGGTAAGCCAACGTCTCCTATTTTATTAAAAAAAAAAATTAGCCGAAACCGGTTTGGCTCAGTGGATAGAGCGTCGGCCTGCGGACTGAAGGGTCCCGGGTTCGATTCCGGTCAAGGGCATGTACCTGGGTTTCGGGCACATCCCCAGTGGGGGTGTGCAGGAGGCAGCTGATCGATGTTTCTCTCCCATCGATGTTTCTAACTCTCTATCTCTCTCCCTTCCTCTCTGTAAAAAATCAATAAAATATATTTAAAAAAAAAAATTAAATCCTCACCTGAGGATATGTTTTTACTGAGTTCTTTTAGGGAGAGAGAGAGGAGGGGAGAGAGAGAAACGTCAATGTAAGAGAGAAACGCTAACGGGTTGCCTCCCATAAGCACCCAGACCTGGGACTGAACCAGCAACCTGGATGTGTGCCCTGACCAGGAATTGAACCTGCAACAGGACGACGTCCAACCATCGGAGGCACCCGACCAGGGTCCGTTGTCGCTCATTTTAGGAACAAGAAGACTCAGGTTCCGAAAAGTGAAGTGACGTGCCCACGGTCTCTTGGCTGGGAGGTGGTGAACGTCAACCCAGGCGGCTTCATCCAGGGCCAGCTTGCCTAAATGCCATTTGGGCCTTTCTCTATCCGGGCCGTGCTGCCCTCCTCCGAGGCAGGCAGAATAATGCCCCCCCCCCCCCAAACTCTCTGCAGTCCCCTGGTGTCTGAGGATGGCAAGGGGTGATGAAGGTTGCAGAGGGAACAGGTTGCTAGCAGCTGATTTTACTAGTAAGATAAAGCGATTATTCTTGCTTGTTAGCCGGGTGGGGCCAATGGAATCACAACAGCCCTTTGAAGTCGAAGAGGGAGGCAGAGGAGGAGGCTGGAACCAGATATTTGAAGAAGCTGTGCTGCTGGATTTGAGGATTTGGGGGAGGAGCTATGAGCCAAAGAATGCCGGTGGCCTTTACAAGCCGGAGAGGAAGAGACGGGGAAGGAGCCTTAGGAAGGAACCCCGTCCTGCCACCCCTTCTACCCCCGGGACACCGTGTGGCACCTCTGACCACCAGCTCCGCCAGGTAATCAACCTGTGTTGCTTTAAGGCACGGACGCTGTGGTAGTTTGTTACAGCAGCCACGGGAAGCTAAGACAGTGACCTTGACCAAGACCTGGGAAGGCAGCCAGGGGCTGTAGAGCGCCCATGACGGTGGGTGCAGGGTGAGCCTATCAGAGGATGCGGAACCCTGGGCAGAGTGCGTGCACCCTCGGGCCCCTGCCCCAAGTTCAGGCCCAAACTCTGGCTGAACTATTTCCAAGGTGGCAGTGGGGCAGCTGGGAGGTGGAAGGTTGTGGGCTCAGAGCCGGCTGGGCAGAACCAACCAGCCCCTGGTTTTTTGCGGGCCGAGGAGCCCGATAGGCCCAGCTGCAGGCGATGCTGGGAGGGCGGGCATGCTGGCCCAGGGCAGCCATGAAGTCAACGCTCAGAAAACGGAGAAGTTGCCCAGCTGGTGTGGCTCAGGGGTTGAGCATCGACCTTTGAACCAGGAGGTTACAGTTTGATTCCCCGTCAGGGCACTAGCCCGGGTTGTGGGCTCGATCCCCAGTGCGGGGCCTGCATGACTCTCGTATCATTGATGTTTCTCTCTCCCTCTCCCTTCCTCTCTGAAATCAATACAAATAAATTTTAAAAATAGAGGTTAAGCCCTCAGAGAAGGAAGGGCTCGCGGGAGCTGTGGGGCCTGGAGAGCATGTTAGGGCCAGGAGTCCAGGCAGACACAGCAGCGCGGGGGGCGGGGGTGGGGTGGGGGTGGGAGGCCAGGTCAGCATTGGGTCAGCAAGGAGCTGGGCTCCCTCGGGGGCCACCTGTGGTGGTTCAGGTGAGAGCGGTGTGGCCAGCACCGGTGGGGGCAGCGAGCTGGAGCGGAGGGGACAGACATCTTTGGGAGAAGAGGGGGCAGTGGACAGCCAGTGGGCAGCCCCGTAGCCCAGGATGAGCCCAGACCCCTGGGACTGCGGTCAGCACCCCTTCCAGGCCCCGCTCCCGGGCCCCCAGCCTGTGCACAGGGAGACAAGACCAGATTTCCTGCTTCAGCTTCCCCCCTGCCCCCCTACTCCCCACCCCCACGCAGCCCCCATGGCCCGCCCCTCACCCCCCAGCTCTGGCCCCCACATCCTCTGATCAGCCCTCTCTCCCACCAGGAGGTCCTCCCCCAGCCCTGCCAGCTGGACGGCCCCTCAGCAGGGGGCCTGGGGCCTGGATCTCCTCTCCTGCCCCCCCCCCCCCATCCCAGGCCCCTGCCCACCCTCCAGCCACACCAGGCCCCCCCTGGTCCTCCTCTCTCACCTCCTCCCCTTCCTCCCCACCCCTGCTGCGCGGGCTTCCTCCCCCCACCCCACCCCACCCCACCCCACCCCACCCCCTGCGGCTCTGGAATTCCTGGTGGAACCCAGTCCTGGCCGGCCCTGCACCCTGGTTGTAAAGCCGGCGGGTGTGTGGATGGACCCGCCTTGTGGGCCGTCCTGGCCTTGTCTTCCGAGCCTGGGGTGTTTTAGCGCGCGCCTGTGTGAGTCTGCGTTCCGCCGTGTTGATACACCGAGGTATAATTTTTTGTGCACACACTCAGCGCCGCCTGGGGAACCTTTCCTGGAACCGGGGCTGGCAGTTTACATATAAGGGGGCTTTGTTTAATGCCAGCAGCATCCCCGCCCGCCCGGACTCAGAGCCCGGGACTCAGAGCGCTCACCTGCTTCCCTCCCCCTGCAAGAGCTGGAGGCCCCGGCTTTGTGGTTGGGATTGGGGGGTGGGGCGGCCGGACGGGGTTTCCTCGCTCTGAGGAAGAGGCCCTTTCTGCCACCCCACCTCTTTGCTTCGTGTCCCTCCCCCTACAGTCTTTCTGGGGCCCCACAAGCCCCCAGACCGCCTCCCTCCGGGCTGTTTAACTCCGAATCCGACCCCCTCGAATATCCGGGAGTGGAAACCGAGGCCAGCATCCCTCGTGCTGCGACGGCTGGGAGCAGGGTGGGTGGAGGGGGCGGTGGGCCAGGCCCGGGCACTGAGAGCAGGGAGAAGGGGGGGCACCCCTCAGAGTGCGGACGGCAAGGCCTGGCTCCCAGTGTTGTTGGGCGTCCAGTTCCTGTACCGTGCGTTTAGCGGCCGGCCCTGTCTAGCACGTCGTGGCGGGCGTAGCAGCGCTGAGCGAGGACCCCGCCTGCTGAGCAGTTTGTGGGTTTTGCAGGAGGTAGCTGAGAGCAGCGGGGCGGGACGGGCAGACCTTTTGGGTTCTGGGTTCCAACGCTGAGCCCAGGCTGGATGGCTCGGCCGTCTGTGCGTCTCTTCCCGCCTCTGGAGAGCGGAGCCCATCGCGGTGGCTCCACTGTGGGGATGACATGAGTTGGTTCACAGGGGCCCTCGGACAGTCCGGCACATGTATGTGCTGTTTATGTTTATCATCCAGAACAGGGGTTGGCGCGGCCTGCTTCGACAGGCCCTCCCTGCAGCTGAGAAGGGTTCCTATACTTTTAAATGGTTGCTGGGGGGTGAGGGGGGTGGGGGATGAGGGGGGTGATGGGAGGGAACAGAAGAAGACTGATGTTGGGGATGCATGAACATCCCATGGAGTTCAGAGGCCCGGGTCCATCAGTAAAGTTTTATTGAAACACAGGCCCACCCGTTCGTTTACATCTTGCCTATGGCCGCTTTCTCACAAAGGCAGAGCTAAGTAATTTCGACAATGTCAGTTCCGTGAGTGTGGGATTCCCCGTGGGTCCTGCGTCCCCCAGCACCTGGAGGGGCACCTGGAACCTGGATGCCCAGGCAGCTGCATGGATGCGTTTGGCCTCAGGCAGGGGTGGGGCTGTGGCCCCAATGTTCCTGAGCCTGGTATGGGGGTCCCTGGGGGGTGTAAGCAGATGTTCCTTTGGAGATCAGAAGGGGGAGTCCTCTCCCCCCACATTAACCTTTCATCAGGTAAGGTGCTCCCAGGGGTCAAGTTCATTCCTTTCCATCCAGCCAAACCCCAGGAACAGGCCCTGCAGGAGAGACAATTTAGGGTCCCTGCTGGGAGGTCCAGTCCCGTCCCACCCACTCTGGCCACGCACACGGAAGGCGTTTGGGAATGGCTCCTGAGGAAGGCACCTGACCTTCCTGGGCCAGACGCTCCACGGCACAGGCGGCGAAGGCTGTGGGGACTGACCCTCCTCTGGGGGAAGTGGAGGGGGGGCTGAGGAGGCGCTAGGAGGACTTATAAGGAGATTGCACTGGGCTTTGCAGGGGGTGGGGCTCCTCAAAGGACCCCGAGACAGGTCCCTGTGACTGTCAGCTCAGAGAGACAGCCTGGGCGGCATCACGGAGACCCCAGGGCTGGCAGAGCTCCTCCCTCCACCCGTGTTTCCTGGAGTCCTGTCGCCTGCCTGGCACTGCTGAGGGGGCCGGAGTAAGACAGCCCTCCCTCCCAGGCGGGGCTCAGAGCCTGGGGGAGCATGAATAACTATGATGTCTGGAGGTCAGCCCATAGTCAAGGGCCCCACCTGGGCTGAAGACACAGGCAGACATTCTGCAGAAGAGGGACTCCGGCAGCCAAAAACACACGACCGGCCAGCGTGGCTCAGTGATTGAGCATCGACCTCTGAACCAGGAGGTCATGGTTCCATTCCCGGTCAGGGCACAGGCCCGGGTTGTGGGCTCCATCCCCAGTGGGGGGCGTGCAGGAGGCGGCCGATCCATGACTCTCTCTCATCATTGATGTTTCTCTCTCTCTCTCCCCCTCTTCCTTCCTCTCTGAAATCAATACAAATATATTTTTTAAAAAAGTGATCCATTCAAGCCCTCACTGGTGTGCTCAATGGTTAGAGTGTTGGCCCAGGCACTGAAGGGTCAAAGGTTTGGTTTCATGTCGAGGGCTTGGCTCCGAGTCAGGGCATGTGCCTGGGTTGCAGGTTCAATCCCCAGCCCCGGTCAGGGCATGTGCGGGAGGCAACCAATCACTGCGTCTTTTTCACATCGATGTCTCTGCCTCTCTCTCTTCCACTCGCTAAAAAAACCAATGGGAAAAATACCCTCAGGTGAGGATTAACAAACCCAAAACAAACCAAAAAAAGAAGGGACCCGCGCAAGACCACAGACTGTGCCCTCTGCCCCCTGCCCCTGCCCCTGCCCCTGCTGACCGGCTTCCTTGGAACTGGGCGCCTTTAGAGGGAGAGGTCTGAGAGGCCAAAGCAAGTGGCCAATGGCGAGAAGGAAGGGGCCAGGCTGTGCCCACCTCCCTGGGAGAGGCCAGCAGGACCTGGATGGTTGGCTGCCCTGCCCCCCACAGGACCTCAGGGTGCTGTGGGGCCCCTGTGGAGTGTGAGCGAGCTGTCCAGTGGGTGGGGCATGTGTGAGCCGAGAGCGACTGGTCACGGCCCCCTCGCAAGGCAGACAGCCGGCCAAGCAGGGGGACTCTCTGGGCATAAGCTGGAGGCCCCGCCATGGTGGGCTGTCCCTGGGTCAGGTGATGGGCGGTGGCTCTTGGAGCTTCCAGCGTAGCCCCATTTCACAGAGGAGGAAACAGAGGCACAGAGAAATGCAATCACTGGCTGGGAGGCAGGGGAGCTGAGAGCGCAAAGCAGATCATCTGCTGTCGGGCCGGACCTATTACAAAAAGTGACTCCCTCCCCCCTTACCCAGCAACCTCAGGGCATGAAGGCCCCCTGCCTCCCCCTCCCGAGCCCCCCGGCACTTTGCTACCTGATATCAGCGCTGGGAGCCTTGGCTTCGGGGTCAGCTTTGCCATAGGTGGTGGTGTGACCTGGGGCAAGTCTGTGTCTCCCTGGGTATCTGCTTCCCCCTCTTTCCAGCCAGAAGTCGGATTAGTGTGTCTCCGAGGGCCCTGGGAGCCAGCTCCGCACCCCGAGTCCTGTCGCTCGAGTGGGGGGCCTGGTTTTTCATTCTCTGCCCTGACCAGCAGGCTCAGTCCCAGGGGCAGGAGGAGGCTGGGATGCTGGCAGAAACTTCCCGAACCCTCCCCTGGCCCCTGCTGGGGCCTTGGCTCTGGGCGGGGGCTCTGGGGCCTCTCCCAGTGGGTGCCAGGCCAGGCCGCCTTTGTCTGCCGCAGGAGGCCAGCCAGGCGGCTGTGGCTGCGGCTGCAGTGGGCCCCTGCCCAGGCCTGGGAGATGGCTGCAGCTGGGATCGTTTAGAATAGGAAAAAAAAAGAGAGAGAGAGAATGACCAGGCCAGCCGGCTGGCAAAGAAAGAGGCTTAAACAGAAAAGGGCTCGGCTGTTCCCCGCGGAGACTTTCGTTCCGCACAAAGTTTCCGTTCCTTCTGAAGGCGCCGGGCTTTGAAGTCCCCTGCGGGAGCTCCCTCTGCCCCTGGGAAGCCGGGCCCTGGCGGGTCCCCAGGTGCGTGGCCAGGGTGGGGCCGGGCACTCAGAGGGGGAGCAGCAGGCCCTGGCGAGCACGGTGCCAGGCCGGGCCCACTGGGGTCCCAGCCTGGCCCCTCTGGTGGCTGGCCTTGCGCCTGGATCGCCTCTGCTCCCTCTGGCGTTGACCGCCGGCCGGGTGCTGGTCGGGCCAGAGGGTAGGCGTCAGCCCAGATCTGCCGCTTCATGCAGTCAGAGCTCCGGGGAGATTTCACAGGTGGGGAGACTGAGGCAGAGAGGGGGCTGCAGGCAGGCCGGGGGGCTGAAGCTGACTGTGTGGCCATCGTGCGGGCTTTGCCTCTCAATAGTCACAATAGCTGAGACCTACTAGGTCAGCGGTTCTCAACCTGTGGGTCGCGACCCCTTTGGGGGTCGAACGGCCCTTTCACAGGGGTCGCCTAAGACCATCAGAAAACACATATAGGAGCAACTAAGATGGCGGCATAGGTAAACACCGGGAATTCGCCGCCTCTCACAACAATTGAAAATTACCGCAAAGGACTGAGCAAACATCATCCAGAACAAGAGGAAGGCTGGCTGAGTGTAAAGTCCACAACTAGAAGGAAAGAAAAGCACGCTGAGAGCCAGAGGCGCTGCGGAGGTGAAGTGCAGAGGTACGGCGGCTTGCGCGCGCGCGCGAGGAAAGGGGGTGGTGCCTGAGGACGCGGCTGTCTTTTTGAATCACCAACTCCCGACTGCTCTGAACTCCGGTTCCGGGAAGTCTCTGGGGACCCAGGACTCATACGGGGAGAGGCTGGTCTGTCCGGCAGCGAGCGAACTTGAGGGCGGCTTTCCCTCAGAGGTGCTTGCAGCCGTTACCGGAACACTGAGACGCGCGACTCCGGGCGGAGAATCGGCCATGGCTGCTTTCTCCGCCCTCTGACTCCCTGAGACCCCGCCCCACCCAGGCTGCGGCAGAGGCTTTTGCATGTGAATGTACCTAACTGCAGCCGAACCAGGCAGACCTGGAACTTCCAAGAGAAGGCCCAAGGCCCCGCAGCGGCTTGCATTGCTTCACAGCTGAGCCTCTTCGTGGCTCCTGCTGTGTGGCCTCAGGCAGAGGCTGAATTAGCACCTCCTTAGAACCAGGAGCCACTGTACCCAGTGGTCAGAGGGGGTCCATCCAGATTGCAACTCCTCAGATCCATAAGGGACGCACTCAGGGAGCAGACTCAGTGAGCACCAAAGCCCCACTGAAGCAAGTCTTGCCCCAGAAGGGTGTCTTCAGCACAGAAGTTCTCCCACTTTAGACACAGCTGATTCTCACAGCCAATTGGCCTGGAGGTCAATTCCTCCCAGTGATTCTACAACAACCAAGGCACCAAGAGTGCACCAAGAGTGTCCACCCCAGGTAACTGGGGAGGCTGAGCTACTGGGCCCTACAGGACACCTGGTGCACAGGGCCACTCTATCAACACAGGGAAGCTGCCAAAATGCGGAGACAAAGAAACAGGTCACAAATGGCAGAAATGGAGGAAAGCAAACGATTGGATATAGAGTTTAAGGCCACGGTTATAAGGTTTTTCAAGAATTTTATGGAAACCGCCGATAAATTTAATGAATCCCTCAATAAGTATAGGGAGACCATGGAGGACATGAAAAAGGACCAACTAGAAATTAAGCATACACTGACTGAAATAAAGAATAATTTACAGAGATCCAGCAGCAGAAAAGAGGATCCCAAGAATCAAGTCAAAGATTTGAAATACAAAGAAACAAAAAATACCCAACCGAAAAAGAAAAAAGAAAAGAGATTCCAAAAATATGAAGATAGTGTAAGGAACCTCTGGGACAACTTCAAGCGTACCAACATCAGAATTATAGGGGTACCAGAAGGAGAGAGAGGGCAAGATATTGAAAACCTTTTTGAAGAAATAATGACAGAAAACTTCCCCCACCTGGTGAAAGAAATGGACTTACAAGTCCAGGAAGCGCAGAGAACCCCAAACAAAAGGAATCCAAGGAGGACCACACCAAGACACATCATAATTAAAATGCCAAGAGCAAAAGATAAAGAGAGAATCTTAAAAGCAGCAAGAGAAAGACAGTCAGTTACCTACAAGGGAGTACCCATACGACTGTCAGCTGATTTCTCAACAGAAACCATGCAGGCCAGAAGAGACTGGCAAGAAATATTCAAAGTGATGAATAGCAAGAACCTGCAACCAAGATTACTTTATCCAGCAAAGCTATCATTCAGAATAGAAGGTCAGATAAAGAGCTTCACGGATAAGAAAAAGCTAAAGGAGTTCATCACCACCAAACCAGCATTATATGAAATGCTGAAAGGTATTCTTTAAGAAGAGGAAGAAGAAAAAGGAACTCTTACCATTTGCCACAGCATGGATGGAACTGGAGAGCGGATAAATACCACAGGATCTCACTCATTTGTGGAATATAATGAACAACATAAGCTGATGAACAAGGACTGATCCAGAGACGGAGAGGCATTGATTGGACTGTCGGGACTTGGAGGGAAGGTAGGGGAGGGTGGGGGTAAGGGGGAAAGATCAACCAAAGGACTTATATGCAAGCATATAGGCCTAATCAATGGACATGGACAACGGGGGGGTGAGGGCATGAGCGGGGGTGGGGGGGTGGGGGGTAGAGGGCAACGTGGGGACAAGGACACATATGTAATATCTTAATCAATAAAAAAAAAAAAAGAAAACACATATATAGGGTGTCCCAAAATTCATGCAAGATTTGCCATTGAATTGAATTGCAAATCTTGCGTGAAGTTTGGGACACCCTATATAATTACCTATTGCTTTTGTGATTAATCACTGTGCTTTAATTATGTTCCATTTGTAACAATGAAAATACATCCTGCATATCAGATATTCACGTGACGATTCATAACAGTAGCAACATTACAGTTATGAAGCAGCAATGAAAATAATTTTCTGGTTGGGGGTCACCACCACATGAGGAACTGTATTAAAGGGTCGCGGCGTTAGGAAGGTTGAGAACCACTGGCTTAGGTGCTTACAGGAGGGAAGGGCCCAGTGACGGGCCCCAGTGACGGGCAGGTAGAGAAAGATGGAAGGGACCCTCAGGGAAACTGCCTCCCCGTCCCGTCCGTCGCCTCGTCTGGTCCCATCCTTGCAGGAGAGCTCTCCTCCCCGTCAGCCCGCCCCTCCGGGCCACAGCCACAGACTGGGACGCTCTCCCGAGGCCACTACTAGGCGCTGAGCATCTGAGGACACTGGGATGCCATGGCGACAGGTGGCCTGGGCCCCGGTGATCCCGCTTCCCTCCTTCCTGTCCACGGGCATCGGGTCCCCGATTCCACGTGCCCAGCCCAGGGACACGCATGCTGGCGCCCTTCTGAGGTCTCCCTGGCATTTCTCTTGGGCTCGGGCACCTAGTAGGCTCTTTTCACGATGGTGGGGGTTGGGAGGCAATAACAGGACACCAGTTTTTTGTTTTGTTTTTGCAAAATGCTCTCTGAGTTTGGTACGGCATACACTTCGGTCTTTTTGGTAAATAATAATGGTCCCCAAAATGGTTGGAGGTGGGCGAGGGTTGGCTGCTCCCCCATAACCTCCCTCCCAGGTGATGGGAGGTGAGTCTGAGCAGATGCTGATGCACACACGGGTCCTCACTGAAGCAGGAGCCCCCTGGGGCGAACAGGTCTCCGCCAGGGGCTGTGAGCTCAGCAGGCCCAGCATTCTGTGCTGTAGTGTTCCCCGTCCTCCCCCGTGAGCGGGCACCCAGACAGCCCGTCACACTCCGCAGGGCCTGTGTCTCCCTTAGGCTGGCACCACAGAGTCAGAACTCTTAGCCAACGGCTGGACCCAGGACCTCGGAGGGATGGAGCTGGGGCGTATCCTCAGGTTCAGGTTACTGAGTCTCACTGGACTTACATCCCGTTCAGACCAGGTGGGGAGTGTCTTGACACCATTTTACTAAATTATACCTTGAATGCCTTTAGTTCCACCCATGAGAGCCCACTTCTAAATCGATCACATTAAAAACGTTTTTATTGATTTTAGAGAGAGGAACGGAGAGGGAGAGAAAGAGAGACAGAAACATCAATGAGAGAGAATCATGGATTGGCTGCCTCCAGCACTCCCCCTACTGGGATCAAGCCCACAACCCGGGCATGTGCCCAGACTGGGAATGGAACCAGAGACCTCTTGGTTCATAGGTTGACACCCAATCGTTGAGCCACACCAGCCGGGCTCGATCACATATTTTGGTATCCTGTTTGCTAATTAGCAAAATACTGGTGGCTGATAGACTTCCGGAGGGCCAAAGGCCTTGTGACCAGTTCTGTGTGTGCCCCTGCCTGGTGCGATCTCCCACGGTTAGAACACCGGGCATCCATCACGTTCATGAACGTTGTTCAGTTTTGGGGGAGTCATGAGTTATACACAGACTTTTGACTTTGTGGAGTGTCAGCCTCTCTAAGCCCTGTGTTCAAGAGTCAACTGTATCCTCCTGTTTTGTACTTTTATAGTCAATTGCAGCCCAGCTGATGTGGCTGAGCGTTGACCTATGAACCAGGAGGTCACGGTTCCATTCCCGGTCAGGGCACATGCTGGGGTTGTGGGCTCGCTCCCCAGTGTGGGGCATGCAGGAGGCAGCTGATCAATGAGTCTCTCACATCATTGATGTTTCTATCCCTTTCGCCCTCTCCCTTCCTCTCTCTGAGATCAATAAAAACATTAAAAAAGTATAGTGATACCTTCACAATTGTTGAAAAAAAAAAAAGTGAATTGCAGATATTGTAAAAGGAGCATTTTAAGAGCACAGAGCAACAAGTGAGCCTTGCCTGATGACCGCGGCTGTGTCCCACACTGGGGCAGCCCGAGGTGGCTGGGCGTAGGCGGGCTGGGCCAGGAGCTCGGAGCTTTGGCGGGGAGGGGAGGGTGGGTGTGAGTCCACTGGGACCCTCCGCCGAGCTGGTTCCTTCGCTGCCTTGTGGGTGTTCCCTGCAAAGACTGCTGACGCCCCAAGACTCCAATAATTAGAATAATGATGATAAAATAGAAATGGCTTTCTCAGCCGAACAGAAACTGGAGAAGACAAGGAGGTTCCCACACCCGCCTTATTGTTTTTGGCCCTGAAGTCCCGCAGCCCCAGGGAGGCGAATGTCTGGGCTCATGGCTGGCCTCTTCCAGTTGTGGTCAAGGGGGGCGGGCACTGGGGACCCTTGGGGAGTGTCATGTACAGGGATCTCGCTCTCGGAGCCCCAGGCTGAGATGTAAGAGAGAGGGACTCACTTCGATCTCGTCTGACCCTGGTCTGCAGCTTCTGGAGCATCCAGACCAAGTCCCGTGACATGAACCCTCAACTTCGCAAAAACTGGGAGGCGGCCGGGAAGGTCTGGAGGGTGCGGCGGCTGGTTCATCACCAAGGTGCCAGGCCATCTCCCCCAAGTTCCACCGGAGGCCGCAGCCATCGCTTCCTTCGTCCCCACAGGACCCAAGCGTCCGAGGAAACCTGGCCTCCAAGAATAGGCGGACCATTAAAATACAAACGCAAAAGAGAAAAGGAAAACTCAAGTCCACTCAAGCACGGAGCCTCCTGGAGAGACCTAAGGCTGCGAGAACGCACCCAGAGAGCAGGGTGCCTGTCTGAAGGAGCGCCAGCACAAGGGGGGGACTGTGGGGCCAGAGGGAACTTGTAGCGGTGAGCCGGGCATCTCTCTCCACAGCCGTGGTTGCCCTTGACGGGTGGTGAAGGTGAGAGGCAGGGAGGGAAGGAAGTGAAGGCCCGACAGCCCTGAGGATCCTGGGCTCCGTCTGGGCCAGGCGGGCCGCAGGGACGAGCATGAAACCCTCAGGGCGGCCCCAGCAGATCAGGCTCTCTGTCTCCCCATTTTGCAGATGAGTAAATGGAGGCACAGAGTCCCCTTGCTCGAGGCTTTCTGCAGCAAGGCCAGGGCGGGAGCTGGAGTGGAAGATGGATCGGGTTGGTCTCTACGCCCGGCTGTGATGGCCCCGTGGGGCCCTTGGCTCCGAGCTGTGACAACTGCCCCCCAAATCACCCAGCTCCTTCCTACCTCAGGCCCTTTACACACACCGTTCTCTCTGCCAGGAACCCCGCCTCCTTCCGCCTCCTCCAGGCTCTCAGCCAGACCACCACCGAGACCCTCTGTGTCTTGGCCTGGTTTACACTGTACTTTTCCTTCTCGGGATTGTTTAAAACTGTGATTAAATCATTATTTATGTGGCCATTTATGAAAAGTCAGCCTCCCTGCAAGAGAACAAGCCCAGCAGGCAGGGCCTGGGGTCCTCGTTCTGGCACACAGTAGGCCCACAATCAATCCGTACATGTTGAATAAACAAGTGAATAGAGGCATGGATTGCTTTCCTGGGGGAAGACGTGGGGGAGCACATCTTCCCGCCCAGGACCACGGTTCCTTTGTAGTCTGAGGCAAGTTTTCCCTGGGAGCGCGTGACTTTCAAGCAATACCACGGTAAACAGAAGTCACAGGTTTAGAGGGTTCGTAGTCAAGCGCCACTGAAAGGGCGTGTGTGCATGTGTGCATGGGCGTGTGTGGATGGGGAGAAGGCGGTCATTTGGTCTCGAGTGGCAGAGCACCCCTTGACCGAACCTGGGGATACCAGTTCCGAGGTTCCAAAAGGAACCTATTTTTAAAAAAATGTATTTTATTGATTTTTTTTTTTACAGAGAGGAAGGGAGAGGGACAGAGAGCCAGAAACATTGATGAGAGAGAAACATCGATCAGCCGCCTCCTGCACACTCCCCACTCCGGGATGTGCCCGCAACCAAGGCACACGCCCGACCAGAATCGAACCTGGGACCCTTGAGTCCGCAGGCTGATGCTCTATCCACTGAGCCACCGGTTAGGGCAAAAGGAACCCATTTTATTTCACTTCATGGGCCTGCCTGGTTTTTGTCGCCCACGGCCCCTCCTGCTCTGGGTGACACCTGCTTCTTTGGGCCTCACTGGCTGCTATGTCCGGCTGCATCCTTAGGACCCAGCGGACCTGGGTGGGGCCAGGCAGCACCTCCCTCGTCGAAGGACTTGGAAGGAGACACCTGTTCCTATGAGCATGGACTTGTATGTTTTTAAAAACATCAACTGGTCATCTCCCTTGTGTTTATGCCGGCAGCTTGGCGTCTCACAGTTGACAAAGGGTCTTTCCAGCCACTCCTGGGGGGGGCGGGCAGCTGATGAAGGGGCCATGGGGCCTCACAGGGGAGACCCCCAGACTCCCGGGGGCCGGGCTGGAAGCAGGCACCTGGGGTATCAGATGCCACCTGAAGAATGACCTTTTTTCTGGTCCCAGGTCAGCAGGCCGGTGAGAGTCAAGGCTGGGGGGTGGGGGGCAGGGCAGTGAGCCTGCCCTCAGCCAGTGCCCCCCAAGACCCTGTCAAGTAGGAGCTACAGGCTTTTTTGCTGCTCTGGAATTTTTCTTAAACTAGCACATTTTCTTTTTTCTTTTCTGGAAGGAATTAAAAATGAAACAAGCTTCAGAGAAAGCTGGGGTGAGCTGCACACCCTGAGCTGGGAGACAGCAGCCAGGTCCTGGGGGGGGGGGAGCCAACACGTGGGACTGCACCCCCAAGGGGTCCAAAAACTTCGTGCTCCTCTCCAAGTTCCCAGGCCTTTGTGGTTGGTTCCTGGGAGGCCGTGCCCCGCCCCATCCTGTTACCCACCTCTGGCCTCTGGGGCTCCTGCAGTTCCCTGGGGGTGGAAAGAGGGCAGCGCTGCGGGGCTCCCTGCCTGTGCCCCCCCTTTCCTCCAGCACACCCCTTACCGCCGAGCTCCTTTTGTCCACCAGCACCCCCCTCTCCAGGCTCCCCGCTGGGCAGATCGGAAGTCTCCAGCCCGCTGGGGAGCCTGGGCGGGTCAGCGGGGGCTTTCTCCACCCCCTCCTCCAAGGCACCCCGGAGCCAGGCCAATCCCCCCGCCTCCCGCCCCCAGCGTGTGCCATCTGCCGCCTGTCAGCCTCTCTCCGTGGGCCCCGATCCCAGGCGCCGCCGGGGGTGGGGGAGCTGCTGATTCGGCCCCTCCTTCCTGGCTCCTTCCCAGGCGCCTGGCGGCCTCTGCCCTCGCTGTGGCCCTTGGCACGCCCCCCCTACCCCCCATCCCACCCCCCGCCCTGAGCCGAACCCCGCCATCCCAGAGCTGCGGGAGGCGGCTCCCTCTTCCCGCCGCCAGGGAGGCCCAGGTGCGGGACACTCTCAGACGCGAGAGCTGGGGAGGGCGGCGACCCGGGCTGACAGTGTAACTTGGGGGGGGGGGGCTGGGTCCCAGCTAGGGGACCTCTCTGTCCTGGTGCCTCTGGGGGACACTCCTCGCTCTCTGTCTCCCCGTGTCAAGGTGTCCCGCTCGGCGTCGCGTTTCGCGGGTCACCCCGACTCTTCCTCCGCGTGCAAGCGTATCCTCCCCGCACCCACGGGCCCTCGCTCGCTAGCCAAGGGGGTTCGGGGTGGCATCCACCCCAGCAACCAGCTCAGCCCCGGCCGGTGCCCGCCGGCCCAGAGATGGGGGAGCGGGGTCGGAGGGGACGGCGGGGCCGGGGAAGGGGCCGGGGACGGGCGGGCGCCGCTGCCCGGTGGCCCCGGCGCGGCGCGGCTCTCGGCGGGCGGCGGTTCCCGTGAAAGGTTGCCCTGGGTAACTGGTCTCCGAGGGGACGCAGCCCGCCCGCCCTCTCCAGCGGCGACTTATCGATCGGCGAGATGGATAACCCCCAGCGCCGCGCGCTCTCCGGCTCCGGGGCGAGCCGACCCAAGGTGGCGCCACTCGCCCGGGAGGGGGTGGACGCCGGGGCCGACCCCCCACCCTGGCCTGGCCGCCCGCCCGCCCGCCGCTGGTGGGGGAGGGGAGGCTGCCGAGGACCGGTTTAGGGGGGCTTCCTGGGGTCCACTTTGCCGGAGTCCGCGCCCTCCCCCGGCGGGTCCCACATGGAAACCGAAACTGGCCTAGAGCGGCAGGGACGCGGGGCGCCCCCTGGCGACCGGGGCAAAACTTGGTGGGAAGTAGCAGCGCTTTCTTTCGTCCTCCGCGGGGGGAGGCAGGGCTACAGCTATATTTTGGAGCTAAGCGGATCCTTTATAGTCTTAGCGAAGAAGTGTGCGGGGACCCTACAAATGCGGGTTTTGGGAGGGGCGCACGGAGTTAGACCAGAGGCTTAGGAGTCTGTGTGGATGTGGGGCCCCGAAGGTCTCCCCACACTGACCCGTGGGCAAAACCCGAGAGTGAAAAGCCGGGTCCACGCATCACTTGTCCGTGGGACATAATTTGCGGAGGTGGCCATCTGGGGCGATTCACCCCAGTGTCCCACCCGCTCCCTTCCCTCGCTTTTTGCAGTTTGAGGTGCGGCTGCATCTGGACGAGTGACAGCACGCGTGGGCCCCGTGGTCTGTTTCCTCTTCCCGCCACCCCCCCACCCGCTGCCGCCAGGGCCCGAGTCGGCGCCCCGCGCGCGCCGGTGCGGGGTCCGCGCCCGCGCCGTGCCCGCCGCCGCCGCCGCCGCGGTCCGGGTTTTGCGGGCGGCCGGAGCTGTATTTCCAGCGCTGTCCATCGCTCGGTGCTGTTGGCCCTCTCTCCGTCTGATCCGAGCCGGAGCAGCGCGGGGCGCCCCACGGGATCAGAGCGCTCCCCCGCCGGGACTCCGCTCCTCACATCCTCCTGCTGGGACCCGGCTACATTTCCAGCCAAGCCTGGCTCTATTATGTGTCTCTGCAGTGCAGCCCCAGCAGCCGGATCGGGAGGAGGAGAGCCAGCGACCACAAAGAAGACAGGAGCGCGAGGGAGGCTGGCGGGCGGGCCGGCGCCGGCTGGAGCGCGGAGGAGCCGGGGCGCAGCCGCCGCCGCCGCCGCCGCCGCCGCCGCTGCCCGGGAGGACGGGAGCCCAGCCGCCGCCTGCTCGTCCTCCTCCTCCGCCGCCGCTGCCGCCACCGCGGCCGCCGCCGCCCCCTTCCCCGAGCCCCTGGCCCATGGAGGCAGCTAGCGGGCCGGCGACTTGGCACCGGCCTGGGGATCGGCTGCGCACCGCGCGCTGAGCACCGCAGCCCGAGGGCAGGCAGCGGCGGCCGGGCGCACGGGCTGAGCGATGCCCGGGGCGCGGGTGCGCCTGCTCGCCACCGCCTGAGCGCCCCCCGCGCGCCCCTTCCTCCTCCGGGGGGTGGCCAGCGCCGGACGGAGCCAGCCGAGAGCCAGAGAAGGGGGCGTGAGCCAGGGCCCCTCGCGCTGCGGCTTCTGGGCCACTGCGGCCGTTTCGAGCCCCCAAGTGGGCTGAGTTGAGGGACCCCCCCCTCCCCACCCATCCATCATACTCTCCGAACCAGGCATTTGGGCATTTTTTTAGCCGCTAATATTTATTATATTTTTTTGTGTGAGGCCGGGAATAATTCGAAGGCTCCCCCCCCCCCCGGGGGGTGCTGAGCTTCCGTGCTCCCGCTCCCGACCGCCTCCGGCCTCCTCCCCCCGAGACCCCTCGACTCCAGCCCCGTCCCCCCTCCTCATATGGGCTCATTGTGAGCTCCGCACCGGGCTTCGTGGCCGGACGCCTGCAAACTTTGCACAAAAATCCGGCGAGGGGCGGAGGAGAAGGAGGAGGAGGGCGAGGGTGGCGGTGGGTGGGGGAGGGAGGGGGCCGCAGGGGCCGGGGGCCGGCGGGGGGTGGGGAGGAGGAGGGGGGCGGCTTTTTTTTTTTTTTTTTTTTTTTTTTTTGCATAACTCGGCTCGGCCGAGTGGCCTCCGGACTCCCCGCGCCGCTGGGACCGCCGCTGGGACCGCGAGCCCCCGGCTGCCGCATTGCAACAGGCAGGGCCCGGGCGCACCCCCCGGCCTCCCCCCCGCCCCCGAGCGGCCTCGGCCGGCCCGCGCCGCCGCCCCCAGGGAGGCCGCCCCGGACCTGCGATCGGCTCCTCGCAGCCGCCGACCCGGCTGCAAAAAAAAAAGTTTCCGAGAGGCAGGCGGCGGAGAAGGGGGAGCAGGGCTGCCCGCAGCGGCGGGGGGCGGCAGGGGGAGCCGGCGGCGGCGGGCGACGGAGCGCCGGGAGCCCCGGACATGTCCAGGCGGAAGCAGGCGAAGCCGCGCTCGGTGAAAGGTGAGCGAGCGAGGCCCGGCGAGGCGCGAGCGAGCGCGGAGAGGGCGGGCGGGAGGGAGGAGGGACCGGCGGGCGGGCGGGCGGGCGGCCGGGGACCGCGCGAGCGAGCGGGGAGGAGGAGGAGGAGGAGGCGGCGGCGGAGGAGGAGGCGGAGGCGGAGGAGGGGGAGGAGGAAGCCGGGAGCGGGAGGCGGAGGCGGCGGCCCCGGCGGCGGTGGCGGCGGAGGGGGCGCGCCGTGGTCACCCTCCCGACCCGGCCGGCCGTCTCCGGCCCACCGACCCTCTCCATCCCGGCGCCGCCGCCTGCGGTGGACCGGGCCCGGGGCGCCGCGGAGGGGCCCCCGCTGCTGCCTGCGTGCCGGCCCCGGGCCCGCGTGGCCAATCAAGGGGTGCGGGCCCGACTTGGCGGGGATTGCGAATCTCGGAGGTGGCGGGCGGGCCGGCGGGGGGAAGGAAGAGGCGGGGAGGCCGGCCGCTCCGAGGCCTCTGTCTCTGGTCCCCGGGCCCCGGGCCCCGCCGCCTTTCATCGGCCCCCGCCCGGCCGCCCAGGACGTCCAGGGCGGCGGGCGTTGCTTGCACGCGGCCCGGCCGCCGGGTGTCCCCTGGCCGCGCCGCGCACCCGGCTCGGGCCCCCACACTTCCTGCCTCTCGCACCGAGGCCAGCGGGGCCGGAGCCTCCGCCAGGAGTTCATTGTCTGCGCGGTGCTGGCGGGACGCGGTCCCCCGGGGAGTTCAGTCGCCGCCGTGCGTGCTCCTCCGAGGAGGGCGCCGGGTCCCGGCTCCGCGCACCCCAACCCAGGCCAGCTTCCAGTGTGGGTCCCGGGGTGCACACATTTGTGAGGACACACACACACACACACACACACACACACACACCCTCGTCTCCTTGCTTTGCTTTCTGTTTGCACCCGGGCCCCACGGCTCCAGTGCGCGCCCTTGGAGAGCCCAGGCCCCCGGGAGAGGCCATGGTTGGCTGAGCCCCTCCCCTGCCCTCCTCTTTCCACCGGCGGCCTCTCCAGGCCTCGCTTGCTGCTTTGTCCCCGGTCCAGCCCCTCGGCGGGTGTCCAGCTGCTATGGGCGATGCTAGAGGAGCGAGAGGATAGCCGCTGAGTCCCCGGAGCCCCAAGTCATGAGGCCTCATCTCCCCCAGCGCCCCTGCTGACCTCTGGCCCCAGCCAGCTCAGCTCTGCAGAGTTCATTTCCTGAGGCCTGCGAGCCAGCGGCGCTGGGGCCCTGCTCCCTTCCTGCCAGCCTCGCTCCCGGCTGGAGGGGCTGGGGCGGAATCGGCAGCCAGCCAGGGCCCTGGGACCCCGCCATTGCTTGTGGAGTCCCAGGGGATCCCCAAGTCCGGTCTGCCAGACCCTCCTTGTCACCTCAGAGCAGACCCACTCAGCCCACACTCTCAGTTGCTGCCTACCGCCTGTTCCCTTTTTCCTTAGAGAAGTGGCTCTGGGTCCCCCCACCCCTCTGGCAGGCACCCCTGGACGGGTCCACAGACTTGGGAGCCCGGAGGGTGTTCTGACGGGGGACAAGGAAACCAGGAGAGAGACCCCAAGAAGCGGGGGCAGGAGCTCGGCAGATGCCTGTCCTTTTGCTGCCGGGAAGGGATCAGCGGTGGGAGGTGATGTTGGGTTTCTTTTCCCCTTTCTCTCCGGCTCAGTGCTCAGGCCTGGAGACCCACTTCAGGGGGGACCTGGGAGAAAACGCCGTACCCGGACCTCTGGTGGGAGCACCGTTTTATTACTGAGCGCAGGCAGTTGACTTTGAGTGACATCTGTGTATGGGAGCGGCTTTTCATAAAAGAAGGTGCAGAGCTCACCCCCTTCTCACACCCGTCCTCGCCTCCCCACCTCCTCCTTTTATTTATTTATTTATTTTTAAGCATTTTATTTATTGAGAGAGAGGGGGGCGGGGAGAGAAACATCGATTTGTTCTACTTCTGTCTGCATCCATTGGTTGATGTGTGTGTGTGTGTGTGTCCTGGCCGGGGGATGGAACCTTGACGCCTCCCTCGCATCCTTGGCATCGTATATGATGCTCTGACCAACGGAGGTCCCCGGTACCCGGCCGGGCCCAACCTCCTTTTAGAAGACGTAGAGCTATTTGCAGTGAGCAGATGGGGGGGGGCGGGGGGGGTGCTCGGAGTTGCCGGAACTTAATGCTGAGACCACTCGGTGTGTCCCTGAGAAAAGACTCCAGAACTGGTTTTCAGCCTTTGGTGCACGAACCTGGACGTGAATTTAAACGAGTGCCTCTCTCTAAATGCACACGTGTGGACGTATGGCAGACGGCTCACGCTCAGTGATGGGGGCGGGTGGTGGTGGGGGGAGACGGCAGATGGGGACAGACCCGTGCAGGCATTTTGGGGAAGCGTTGTCCACATCAGCCCCCGCCCCTGCGCCTCTCTCCCCTGGAATCTGACCTCCCCTGCTTCTCCCTGTGGTTCTTTGCCTTTTCCCAAAGCCGCTCCCACTCCACCCTCTCTCTCCCCATTTTGCTTTTTCTTCTGTTTACCCGGGTGACTAGGGTAGAGACCTGGCCGCGTATCCAGGGAGGAATGAAGAGAGAAGATGATTTGAATAGATAAGAGTTGCAGCAGGTGACGGACTTATTGCTTTTCAAGAAGGCCACCCCCTTCCCTCGCCCCCCCTTCTCAGGCAATATTCAAAAGCGTGTGGTTGAGTGTGGACAGCTCCGCACCAGGCCTTTCAAACGACAGGTCCTCACCTTTAAAGATGCGTGAAGGTGCTTTCTTCAGGAACAGTGGTGCCTTGCACATGTTGCTTTATTTTACTTCGCCTCCACCGCTGTGGGGGCCTGGGCAGAGGCACGCGGACTTCCCAGCCCGCACGCCCCACTGCCAGAGTGGCTCGCCTGTAGTTTGTAATTGATCTCGGAATCGTGGAAGCCCACGGCAGGGAGGAAGGCAGACAGAAATGTAACAATTTCTAAGGGATGCGCAGAAAGTGTGATCTGAAAGCACAGGCTTTGCTGCTGTGAAAGTCAAACAGGCTTGCGGGGGGGCGGGGGGTGTGTGTTTCCCACTCATGGGTGCATCCTCCCTTCTGGAGGGGGGGATCACCTGTCCCCTGGGATGTTCGTCGTTTTTTGGAAAACTCAGTGCCCACGGCGGACGCCCAGCAAGTAGGGAAGGGAGCAGGGCAGTGGGGCAGCGGGGAGGACGGGCTCATCAAAAGCCTTGTGATTTAAAAAACACAAAAACCCCCCAAACCATGCATGTTCCACAAGTCACAGTCTTTCCAGGCCCATTTGTTCCCTTCGTTCATTTTGGCCTCGTTCTGGGTCTGTGCTCAGCACCGCTCACTGATGTTATTTCGGCGGCTAGTACCTGTCCCCTCGTTGGCTGACCCGTCTCCCCTCACCCACACGGGCCTCCTCAGGCCCATGGTTCCTTCAGACGGGAAATGGATACATCTTTTCCCCAGCCTCCCCTGAAAACTTTTACCGTCCATGTTCCCCATCTAGCAACAGCCTGTTAATTACAGTTATTCATATTAATTAGCAGTGAGGCCGTGTCCACGCATCTGTCCTCCCCCCGCCCCCCCCTCCCGGCCCCGCAGCCCCAACATCCCAAACTCCCCCCAGTGCCTTCTCTGCGGACCCCTCCCCTTCTCGGTCCCCCACTCCTGCCAGCCTGTAGCTCCTCCGAAGTCCATCTTACGCATTGTGGTGGTCCGGGGACTGGGGAACGAACAGTGTCGCTCTCCGCTGCTTGTGTTTCCATGGAAATAATTGAGATGTAATAAATAGAGGCGTTCCGAGGTTACAGGCTTCTCCACTCAGCTGAGACCACGGACAAGTGTAAATTGTCGAGATCGGTTTGGCTAAAGGTACCTGATCTTGTAGGAAGGGCAGGAGGGATCCTTCACAGATTCTTAGCTTTCCATGCGGGTGGGGGCGGCTGACACTTCAATCCTCATATCCACCACCCCCCCCACAAGTAAGTCACCCACTCCCAGCTCCGGAAGGGCCTGTCACAGCCTTCCATGATGTCTAATAATTCCCATTTAGATTCCTACACCTGTTTCCTTGCAGAAATGCAATAGGCCATGCAATACAGATGCCTTAGGCAGGGGGCCCTGCTACACGCTGAACCGTCAGGTGCCCAGGGGGACACTCGTTAGGGCAGGGGCACAGTGGGGGTGACTTGACAGTCGTCCAGTCACCGGGAGCCGGGAGCCACAGCGTGCCCGCGGGGGAGGGGGGCCACCAGGAGGAGCCCTGAGCGCGCCTCGCCGGGCACGGCCTTCTCGCCGGGGCTGGAAGGCGGGGATCTGGTTCAGTCGAATAGAAAGTTGCAGTAATTGCCGTATCCGTAGCCAACTCTTAAGCTGGTGGCGGTGGAATTCTTCCCCTGATGTAGGATTTAATAGTCTGGCAATTAGATGCATTGATTTCTCTTAACTGTTCATTTGGATGTGTAAACGCGAGAGGCCCGCCACCGAGGCTGGCGGTGGGGCGGCTGCCCGGCCCCTGGAAAAAGGCCGCCGTGGGCGGCGGTGGCGGCGGGAGGACGGGGCTCCTCTGGCGGCCCTGAGGCCGGCTCCCTCTTCGTTCACAGCTTCTGCCCCTTTGGCTGTGCAGTGAAGAGCCCCCCTGTCCAGACTGTTCACAGAAATAGAAACAACGGCGCCAGCCATGGCTGAAGCGCAAATCACCTTTTCAGCGGCAGGTGCGCGTGGGGCAGCAGCTCCGTGTCTGAGGGACTGGACCCCCTGCGTAGCTTTGGCAGGTGGTCTGTTAGGGGCCAGAGGGCAAAGTCACAGAGCACCTTGGCTCTGAGTCCCAGAGGGACCCTCGGCTGGACATGGAGAGTCCACTCCACCCTCCTCAGCAATAGCCTTTGCCCCCCGGCCGCCTAGCCAGGGGCTCTGTCCAGCCCCGAAAACGTGCGGGGCACAGCCTGTTGGTGCGAGGCACAGCCTGTTGGTGCGGGACACAGCCTGTTGGTGCGGGACACAGCCTGTTGGTGCGGGGCACAGCCTGTTGGTGCGGGGCACAGCCTGTTGGTGCGGGGCACAGCCTGTTGGTGCAGGGCACAGCCTGTTGAGCCTTTGTTGGGCCGGGATGCTGTCGCAGCGGCTGGGAGAGTGTGTGGGTAATGAGTGCTTACAAATATTAGCACCTCTTACCTCCGGCTCCCGGGCCTGTCAGTGGCACCCGGTTCTCACCTGCAGGCACCCCAAACCGGTGGATGGAAAGCAAGCAGAGGGGGCCAGCTTTACGGGGGGCCCTGTTCTTTTAACCAAGGTGAGGGGGGGAGGGGGGAGTTAGTTAACTGTTTGATTGGCCAAGGTGAGCATGGATTTACCCTTTCCCACCCCTTGTCCATGTCCACTAGTGCTTTTTGTTTGTTTGTTTGTTAATTCTCACTGGAGGATATTTTTTCCATTGATTTTTAGAGAGAGTGGAAGGGAGGGAGGGGGGAGAGAGAAAGAGAGAGGGAGAGAGAAACATCGATGTGAGAGAGACACATCGATTGGTTGCCTCCTGCACGGGCCTGAACTGGAACCAGGGGATCGAACCTGCAACCCAGGCATGTGCCCTTGACCGGGAACCGGACCCATGACCCTTCTGTGTGTAGGCAGATACTCTAACCACTGAGCACACCTGCCCATCGTCCACTGGTGTTTTGAAAGGATGTCATCTTCACATCTGGAGAACGTTGGCGTTAGATGGCAGGACTCCTTTCTCAGGGGCGGGCCTAGCGCCAGCACAATGGAAGGGTGCCTTGGGCACGGTTGGTGGGCACTCCCTGACTGTGGGTCGCCCGGGAAACCTCAGGACACCTTGGTGGGTGAATCTGACAATTTCTGCAAAATCCTGTCAGCTTGCAAGGGCGTTTGGTGTTTTTTTTGTGTGTGCAGAAACAGGTTGTGGGTAATCAGTGTCGTCTTGCACCCAGAAAGGACTCAGGAAGCCCGCATGGGCTCTGTCCCGCTGGAAGTTTTTGGCGCCGGCTTGTCAGCTCCCTGGGCCTTCGCCGGGAGAGGCAGGGCGGAGCGGAGCGGGCGAGATGCTGAGGGAAACTTTGGATTCACCGCTCACCCGCCGGGATCGGCAGCGGCCGACGATTGGGGTTGTGCACGCAGTAAATAAAAATACTTTCCCTCTGTCGAGGAGCACCAATTAGCTGATTGCTCCGTGCCCCCCGCCTTTGAGGAGAGCGCGCGGCGTCACCCATCTTCCCCTACAAAGGTTTGATTTTCAATGTCTCGTGGAAAGGGTTCTCTTTGTCTTGATTGATGTCAGGAATAAAAGCATGATGGTAATATCCCTTTGAAAGCTATTGTATTGTCAGCCCTGGCTGACAGCGGCGGGCCTCCCAGCGTTATAGATTAGTGCTGTGAAAACACTGACATTCTCTTTGTTAGGGGCCTGTTGTTCTACTGGCGAAGTCAATTACACAATGTGAGCTCAGTTACCCGGCTGACTTCCGAGGTGGCGACGGCTTGCCTCCTCTCCTGAAAGATATAATTTCCCTTCGATGGTGGTGGTGGTGTTTTGTTTTCTTTCTTACTTTTTTTTTTTTGTCTTTGGGCCTTTCCTGGGTGTCCCCCACCCCATCCCGTGGTCCCGAGGCAAACACACCCTGGGTCCCACGGACACAAGGCCGACGCGGAGACGGTCACATTCACGTGTCTTCTGCTCATTCACGTGTCAGAGGCTCCTTATCGATGCAGTGGCTGCAGCAGCCAAGATACACGACAAAATGCCCATCAGATGAGATTGCAGTGGCGATAAGATGTTCCCCAGTGCGTTGATCTCTGGGTTTGGGGTCCTTGGGGGGTCGGCAAATTCAGGGTTTTTCCCAAATGTCCCGGGGCTCGGCCGGGGTCGGGTGGACGGGACCCCGGCAAGTAGCGTTTGGTTCGAGGGAGTTGGTAAGCATCGCGGTCTCGGAGGCCGGCTGTGGAGTTGAGGACTGCGGATCCCGGATGGCGTCGTGCAGGGGCGGCGGCGTCTCCCAGGAGAACCACGCAGCCACGCTTCTCCCATTGCAGATGGCAGACGCGAACGATGAGGCGATTCCGGGTGCCTTTCCTGGGCGCCCTTGAACTTAGGAGTGACCCGTAAGCCCAGTGTGTGAAGTCCTGCTCCCGAGAGAGGCAAGCGTGCCCGGTCCACGGCTGAACATGGTCGGGGTGGAGGTTTTCTCTCTCTTTTCTTCAAAAATATGTTTGTATTGATTTCAGAGAGGAAGGGAGAGGGAGAGAGGGAGAAACATCCGTGATGAGAGAGAGTCATGGATCGGCTGCCTCCTGCACGTCCCCTACTGGGGATCGAGCCCCACAACCTGGGACCTTGTGCCCTCGACCGGAATCGAACCCGGGACCCTTCAGTCCGCAGGCCGACGCTCTATCCACTGAGCCAAACCGGCTGGGGTGGGATGTTTCTCTTTACCCCCCTGCTCTCCCGCTTCACCCCGGCCTTCTGCAGAGAGATGAAAGCCTAACATCCCCCAGGCCCTCTGCATTTGGCTGCCAGAGAGAGGCCGTGGCCTGAGGCTGGGCAGAACCGGGGGCCAGGCGGCCCCAGGTGACAGGGACCGGCCAGGAGACGGGAGGAGGACACTCACGGGGGGGCCCTGACGTCGTTATTTCGAACCACCGGACGAGAGCCTGTGCTCGCCAGCAATTGGTCGGGGCTAATTTTGTTTCTCTCCAATAATTGAAAATTAATGTCTTGAAGTGAGAGCAGATGTTTGTGTCGTCTTCGGATCTGGGGTGGAACCTGGGGCTCTGTCGATGGGCTCGCTCGTTTGCCAGTCGTTTCCCCCTCCCAGCTAATGGGGTGTTGGGGCTGATGTCACCCCAGGCCCAGGGCTTTGGGGAGGAGAGAGGGTGGTACCCTCGCTGTCACGTGTCGGATGCCCCCAGCCCCGGGAAGGAGGCCGGTGGGAGCCTTCCTCTGGCGGGGGCGGGAGGGGGAGCGTGTGGAACAGACCTGCGTCCCTGAGCCACGAGACCTGCAGCGCGTGTTGTTCGGAAACCCTCTCCCCCAAGAGGCTTTGACTGAGATAGTTGAAGGCGTCGTGCTGGGGAAGGTGAGGGAGCCCTGATTAGGGGAGAGAGTGGGCTCAGCCAGACCCCGGGGTCCTCGGGGCGGGAGGTCCCCCTGCAGTAAAGCTGGTGAGGTAGCTGATTCCGGGGCCCACGCCCCACAGATGCTCCTGTGGTTGGTCTGAGGAGGGCCCCAAACTCTGCATTTCTTCACTTTGGAAAAATGGAGATGAGCTGTAGGTAACATCAAACGCACCATCGTAACCATTGTTTAATGGAAGAATGCTTTTTTTTTTTAAAATATATTTTATTGATTTTTTTTACAGAGAGGAAGGGAGAGGGATAGAGAATTAGAAACATCGATCAGCTGCCTCCTGCACACTCCCCACTGGGGATGTGCCCGCAACCCAGGTACATGCCCTTGACCGGAATCGAACCTGGGACCCTTCAGTCCGCAGGCCGACGCTCTATCCACTGAGCCACACCGGCTAGGGCAAGAATGCTTTTTAAAACTGATTTTAGAGAGAAGGAGAGAGAGAGAGCGAGAGCAACATCGATGAAAGAGGAACATCGGTCGGCTACCTCCTTCCTGAGCGTGCCCTGACCCGGGATCCGAGACCTCTTGGCGCCGGGATGACGCTCACCGGCCGGGGCTTAACTCAGCGTCCTGTTCGGTGGCGTTCAGCGCGTTCACTGTTGTGCACCGTCACCGGCGGGAACCCCGTGTTCAGTCAGCACCAGGTGGTGGTGCGTTGGGGGGCTCGGCCCTCCGCCCTCCCGGAGGCCCTCCGATTCAGGGCCGCGTTATGCCAGGTGGAGCTGGGAAACTGAGGCACAGACGATGACGGGGCTCTGCGAGGATCTGGTGTGAGCTCCTGGCGCTGGTGTGAGCGGTGCGGCTGGCTGGCGTGCCCGGCGCCAGGACCGAGACTGGGACCCCGTCAGGCCTGGGGGCTGGGGCCAGGCCAGGAGGGGCGCCCAGAAGCAATTGAGCCACCAGGCGACCATTCTCAGGCTTAGAGCCTCCGTCCTGTCCAGTGTCCTTGGGGACCTCATTCCTCTGGGGACAGAGATGGGCTGGGTGTGCGCTTGCCCAGTGACCCCAGTCGCCCCCACACCTGCCTGCCCGGACCCAGGTGGCCCCTGACTCACCCAGCCCTGCGTGCTGCTGCCTGGTTTGTCTGTGATGAAGAAAGGGGAGGGCCCTGGCCGGTTTGGCTCAGTGGATAGAGCGTCGGCCTGCGGGCCAAAGGTCAAGGGCACGTACCTCAGTTGCAGGCTCCTCCCGGTCCTGGTCGGAGTGGGTGCAGGAGGCCCCCGATCGATGTGTCTCTCTCCCATCAGTGTTTCTCTGTCTCTCCCTCTCTCTTCCACTCTATCTAACAATCAGTGGGAAACTGTCCTCAGGGGAGGATAAAAGTAAATAAATAAATAAAAGAAAGGGGAGGGATAGCGGCTCCGCACGGGCCACTCCGGTGCCTTGGTTTCCGGCCCCGAGCGCCGACCCCTCTGGGCCCCAGGTCTGGGTCCTGCAGCCGCTGGCGCTGTCCTTGCCGTCGCCAGGCACCTCTTCGCCCCCGTTTCGTCTGTAATTGAAATTTGCCCTTTCGTTACCTAGGCATGAATTCTTTTCCGCAACGTTGTCATTCCCTTTCCCGCTGTGAGGTTTATCTCGTCTGTTGATCCTAATTAAATAAAACATACTGTTCACCTAACTCCGCTTGCACCGAAGTTTACCCGCCTGAAGGCAGCGATGGCCATCTGGGCTTGTTTGGGAGCAGGGCATGGCGGGCACGGGGTGCTGTGGGGGGGGGGGGGGGATAGTGGCTGCTGCGTCCAGGCCAGGTGTACCCCCTTGGCCTGGGGGCTGCAGGACTTCGTAGCCAAGCAACCTATAGCATGTTGCTGGTTCCTGCCACCGAGTTGTGGCTTTGTCCCTGGCCCCTGGGGGCTGCCGGCTGAACTTGGGGAGAAGAGAGGCAATCACCAGCTCCAGGGAGTCCCCAGGGAGAGGTGATGGAGGAGAGGGGGCTCCCAGGGGTGGGGAAGGATGGAAAGTGGGGGCAGGCTCCTGGCACCAGGGGTGGCGACTGCAGAGAGCGCGGGGATCTCTGGGGAACGGGGAGCAAGCAGGGCACACCCTCCCGGTGCCCAGAACAGCTCTGCAGATGCCCTGTGCCCTCAGGGAGAGACTGGCCGGCCAGGGGCCTGGCACGCATGTGGGCAGATTTAGTCCCTTGCTCTTAGCCTGAGAATCCTGGTGGGAAAGGAAGCCTGGACCCACACACTTTCACTGTCGGGGAGCTCACCCCCTCCCTAAGCACCTGGGCGTCTTCAGGTGGGGGTTCCCATGCCCTTTCCAGGAAGCTACAGCCTGCCTCCTCTCATCCGGGTGCGTGGGCCCCGGTCCTGTCTCCTGGGGCCACAGTCCCAACCCCGCCCCCCCCCCCGCAGCTGCCCCGTGGGGAACCAGCAAAGCTCGCCCCCCCGCCCGCCCAGGGGAAGGACTGCTTTGTGTGGGATGCGGCTAGCCACTCGGAGGTGGCCTCGGCCTGGGTTTCTGGTCCTCGTGTTTCGTTCTTTTTAAAAATATATTTCTATTGATTTCAGAGAGGAAGGGAGAGGGACAGAGAGAGAAAATCAATGATGAGAGAGAATCTGGACCGGCTGCCTCCTGCACGCCCCTTACTGGGGATCGACCCGGAATTGAACTGTGACCTCCTGGTTCGTGGGTTGATGCTTAACGGCTGAGCCACACCCGGGTCCTTGTGTTTCTAAAGGATTTTTAAAGCGAACGGGGAAATGTGTAAACTGCCGAGGGGATAGATGCACGGCCGAGTGGAGGAGTGAACGGAACAAATGACTGCTCAGCGAGTCCGTGGATTCCTAAGTGAGCGAGTGAGTGAGTGAAGAGTGGGTGGGTGGGTGAGAGGGCGGCAGGGAGCGCAGGCCCGACCGAGCAGGCTGGCCGCTGGCATCTGTGATGGTGCCCGCCCCCCCCCCTTCAGGTGTTCGGGTGGTGAGCTGCCCAGCTGGAGGCTGGGTGCCCGCACGTCCGCCCTCGCTCTTCAGTGAGTGTAGCTCCTGTTCATTGAAGACTGTGTGCGAAGCATTGTGCTGGGTTGTAAAACATGGTTTGTAAACGGTAAAAGCCATATGAGCTTTTTGTACTCCTTTAA
Organism: Myotis myotis; assembly: GCF_014108235.1. Lineage (NCBI taxonomy): Eukaryota > Metazoa > Chordata > Mammalia > Chiroptera > Vespertilionidae > Myotis > Myotis myotis. The sequence continues at coordinate 41,510,858 of NW_023416323.1, forward strand.
TTTTTAGGTTTGCGTTAATCCTCACCTGAGAATATTTTTCCATTGAGTTTGAGAGAGAGTGGGAAAGACAGAGCAACACCGATGTGAGAGAAACACATCGATTGGTTGCATGAGCCCCGACTAGGGCCCTGGGGGCGGGGAAGGGGGAGGAGCCCGCAACCGAGGTACGTGCCCTTGACCGGAATCGAACCCAGGACCCCTTGGTCTGCAGGCCGACGCTCTATCCACTGAGCCACACCGGCGAGGGCTGTCGTCACATATTTGAAGGAATGATTTCCACATCTTAAATAATGATGCGATCCCCCCCTTCCTAGAGATAAGCATGTCGCTTAGTTATCTTTCCTCCAGGCCTTTTCTGTGCATTGACACTAACACACGTGTGCACGGACCCACACACGCCTGATCGGAAGCCCGGGTAGCGTCCTAGGCCGCGGGGCTACACTCCCTGTTATTCGCTAGCCTCACGAGGCAGTGGGTTTTCTTTTTTTTTTTTTTATTTTATTGATTTTTTACAGAGAGGAAGGGAGAGAGACAGAGAGTTAGAAACATCGATGAGAGAGAAACATCGATCAGCTGCCTCCTGCACATCTCCCAGTGGGGATGTGCCCGCAACCCAGGTACACGCCCTTGACCAGAATCGAACCCGGGACCTTTCAGTCCGCAGGCCGACGCTCTATCCACTGAGCCAAACTGGTTCCGGCGAGGCAGTGGGTTTTCAATCATGGTTGCACATTAGCACCCTCATCGGCACTTAAAGGGATGGCATTACCTGGGCCCCACCGCAGGCAAATCATCCGGAACCGTGGGGGATGCGGCCCTGGCTCCGTGTTTTTTTTTTAAGCTTTTCGGTGCTTCAGGAGTGCAGCTGGGGTGCAGGGCCATGAGTCTGGGGGATCCCCTCATGTTCGTGGGGGAGACCTACGCCCCGTGGAATAGACTGCCACACATCCTGGCAGCCCCCTACCGATGGACATGGAGGTGCCTCCAGTTCTTTCCTGTGACAGACGGGTGCAGGGAGGAGCCTCGTGTATAAATCGTCGTGTTTCTTAGGCCAGATTCCTAGAAGTGGGATAGTTGCTTAGGTTAGAGGGTGGTCACGTGACAAGCTGGATAGCTCTTCTCAAATTGCCCTCCACAGAGGGTGTGCCAAGTCCCCCTTCAGTCACGATGTGGGAACGCACGTGTCTCCGAATCCTGCCCACGCGGATGTGTTCGTTCCCCCTTTCCTCCTCTTCTTCCTCTCTTTCCTCCTCTTCTTCCTCCTTCTTCTTTTTGTCAGTCTGGCAGGCGAGAGATAGCTCATTGTTTTAACTTGTACTTTCCTGATGACTAGTGACGTTAACCATTTTTCTTCATGTTTATAGACCATCTCTGTGTCTTCTTTAGGAAGGGCACTGCATTGAATGTGGAGCTTGGGGGCGGGGGGCGGGTTGGGCATTTGTTTTCATCAGCTGGTTCTTTTTTTTTTTTTTTTTAAATATATTTTATTGAGTTTTTACAGAGAGGAAAGGCAAGAGATAGAGAGATAGAAACATCGATCAGCTGCCTCCTGCACACTCCCCACTGGGGATGTGCCCGCAACCAAGGTACATGCCCTTGACCGGAATCGAACCCGGGACCCTTCAGTCCGCAGGCCGACGCTCTGTCCACTGAGCCAAACCGGTTTTGGCCATCAGCTGGTTCTTTATTCATGTCTTTTTCTCCATCCACCCACCCATCCATCCATCATCCATCACCCATCGTCCATCATCCATCTACCATCCATCCATCCATCCTCCATCCACCCATCCATCCATCCATCCTCCATCCACCCATTTATCCATCCTCCATCCATCCATCCATCCATTCATCCATCCATCCATCATCCATTCATCCATACATCCATCCATCACCCATCATCCATCAGCCATTCATCCATCTATCCTCCATCCATCCATCCATCCATCCATTCATCTTCCATCCACCCATCCATCCATCCATCCATCCATCATTCATCACCCATCCATCCATCCATCCATCCTCCCTTCTTGTCTTCCTTTTCTCCCTTTCCTTTCCTTTTCCCCTCCTCCTTCCCTCCCTCCCTCCCTCCCTCCCTCCCTCCCTCCCTCCCTGCCTCCCTCTTCCCTCCCCTTCATCTAAATCTTGAGTGTTGCTGGGGGGGCTGCTGCCTTTAATGGCTGCTGCAAAACAAACGCTGGATGTGATTTTCACTCTTCACCTCTCTTCGTAAAAGCGAAAATCCTCTCAGGTTTCTTTTGGTTCCTGAAAACAGGTACTAATGTGTTAAAAACCAGGCACTAATTTCATAAAAGCAAACTGACGTAATGCAAACTTTCAAGAAGTTGGAGGCCCATCGTTTCTAATCTCCAAACCTAGTACACACTTGCCATGGAATCTTCTCGTCTGGGGAGAGTTTGGGTTCCTCGGCATTTGAAGTTTACCATCACCACCTGTTTGTTTATCCATCCCCACATGTTTACTGAGCACCTACTCTGTGCTGGGCACTGTTCATGGTGCTGAAACAGGCCAACAGGCAGGTTGTTCTAGCGCAGCGGTTCTCAACCTTCCTAAGGCCGCGGCCCTTTAATACAGGTCCTCATGCTGTGGTGACCCCCAACCATAAAGTTATTTTCGTGGCTACTTCATCACTGTAATGTTGCTACTGTGATGAATCGTCATGTAAATATCTGATATGCAGGATGTATTTTCATTGTTACAAATTGAACATAATGAAAGCATAGTGATGAATCACAAAAACAATATGTCATTATATATGTGTTTTCTGATGGTCTTAGGTGACCCCTGTGAAAGGGTCATTCGACCCCCAAAGGGGTCGCGACCCACAGGTTGAGAACCGCTGTTAGTGGGAGGGAGGGGCCGCCTACAAGGACGTGAGTCAATGCCATCATTTCCGGGGAGTGACCCTGGGCAGGGAGAGGTGGGGGAGGCTCTCCGGACAGGGCCAGCGGGAGGCCACGCTTGAGTCCAGGGTGAGGGGAGGGCTGAGAGGGGAGCTGGGGGCTGGAAGCCTTTGTGATGGGTGCTCTGAAGGGGCTGGAGGATGTGGGAGGCGGGGCCTTCCCTGGGCTGAGAGGACCACCCCCTGCCCTGGTCCAGCCCTGTGGTTTCTGTGACAGCCCAGGCCTCACAGCGAGGCTTCTCGGGGTGGTGAATCCGTTCAATGGAGCTCTTTCGGGGACAGGGTGGCTTCTGGCTCCCAATCTTGCCCTGGGAGCCCGTGGCCCTCCCCCTCCTCCCCGCACCAGGCAGTCCGGCCTCAGTGTAAGCCTGTGGAAGTCGCTGTAGAGGGCTCAGGGGACGGCCCCTCCTGGGCAGGCCGGCTGCACGCAGAGTCCCTGCCTGTCTCGGTCACGGCCATGTCCCCAGTGCCTGGCACCGGACCCATTCCCACCCCCACCTGACAGATGGCTAAATGAGGCCAGGAGGCTCCCACAGCCCGTCCCCTCCGAGGCCCAGCCCAGAATCTAACCCTGTTCCAAGCCAGGATGTGACCCGAGCTTGGGGGGGCGGGGGAGGTGGGCCTGGGCTCTGGCCCTCCTGAGGTCTGTCTGTAGATTGGGTCCTGGGAGATGAGGGGGGAGGATGGGGGTGGCTGGAGGTGCAGAAGGGGTGGGGTGGGAGAGGGCCAGGAGATGGGGTTTGGTAAGAGGTAGGTAGGAGGCTGGAGAGGCGGTGGGGAGGGGGCCCAGGGGAGGGGTCTCTGGGTTTGGGGCGAGGCAGCCAGGCGCTTGGGAAGGCAGCCCCTCCCGGGCTCTAGTCTGCCCGGACCACGTGGGCAGCCCTGGGACCCCTTTGAGGCGCAGTCCTGGGAACGCGTCTGGCCACCCCCGCCCGCCCCGAGGCCTCCATGAGGGCTCCATGGCTGCGCGCAGTAACTCAGGCCTGGGTTTGGGCACAAAGCACCCCGGCAGGAGGCCGGCTGGGAAGGCGCAGGCTGTGGCTCTCGCCTGCGCGGCTGATGGGGACTGGGCTTGTTCCACACCGCGGGGCCCCGCCCCTCCCAGCCTAGGGCCGGCGGGCACAGCGGGCGCCCCGAGAACTCCCGGTCCTAGGCCCTGAGCTGGGGAGCTGGGGGCGGGGCGGCGAGGGCAGTGCTGGCGTCTAGCCCACAGCTGGGGGCCCTGCCGCCCGCGGGTGGGCTAGGGCTCTGCCTGCCAGATGTGCGCCGTGGGGGACCTCTGGGGACTGGAGCACCGAGGGCCCTCGCTTTGGGCAGGGCTGGGGGAGCGCAGTGGACAGCAGCGGGGTTATGGACAACCACAGATCCATGTCCCTGATTGCTCTCGGCGCTTCCTACTCACTCATTCATTTAGCTCCATCGCAACCCCATGAGGTCCTGTGATCACCCCCGGTGTACAGAAGGGGAAACTGAGGCTCAGGGTGGGAAATTGAATTGCCCGGTGTCCCAAGCTGGGGCTGGACAGGGTGTGAAGGCTGGCTCTCTGGCCCCAGAGCCACGAGTGGCCCCCGCGTGGCGGCCCAGCATGCATGTGTGGGGGACACGGGCGTGGGGGTGGTTTTGACTGTATCTGTAGATGCTTAAGAAAGGACACACAGAATATTTGCAGGCAGATCTGAGTCACGATTCTGGGTTTGCCCCTTGAAATCACTCACTCATTCATTCCCTGGGTGGACCCCGCCTGCCTTCATTCATTCCCCGGCTCTGTGCTCACTCCTCGGCAGTGGCTGGGGCCCAGTGATGAGCGACGAGGGCCAGGCCTCTCGCCAGAGAGCTGACAGTGGAGTTGGGGGCTGGGTCCTCCCCTCCGGGAGCTGATAGTGGATGGGGGGCCGGGTCGTGAGACCGACAGGAAGTGTGGACAGTCACACTGTAAGTTTCTCGTGGGGAGACTGCTCTGGCTGTCGGCCTCGCCAGCGCGCTCCTGGGAGGTCATGACATGGAGGCCGCGTGTCAGCTGGCCGGGCGAGGGGTGGGACTCCCAGAGGGACGCTCTGAGCGCATTCACAGGGCCACCCCCCTGCCTTGGGCCCCGCCCTGCGTGGGGAGGAGAGAGAAGGGAGGGCCATGGTCCCTTCCCAGGAGGACCCGAAGGGGCGTGTGTCTGGAGGGGCAGGGACAAGTGGAGTGGCTCCTGGAAGGGTGAGCAAAGAGGGTGGGTGGGAGGGGAACGGGCGCTGGGTGTGGGGTGGCCCGCCGGCCCTTTCTGGGGAGTCCCCAGGGCCGCCCTGGGCTTGAGCTTGAATGACCCTGAGCCTTGCATAACCTCTGAGCTCAGCGCTTGGTTACAGAGGTTCTCATGGCCCCTCGGTATCCAGCAAGCAGCAGGAAGGGAGGCCCGGAGGGCCCACCGCCTTGCCCGGCTCCACGGGTCGTGTGCAGCCGTCGGTCAGGCTGCTCATGTCCAGCGCCCCCGCGTCCCAGGGACAGGGCTCCTGAGCACCAGGCCCGGGGGGAGGGGGCCCTGCACACGGTTAGGTTAGGGTTGCAGGTGGAGGGGAGGGCCTGACACTCCATCGCTGTCACCCAGGTCCCTGAGCTGCCCCCATCCCCCCGACCTCCGCCAGGTCCAGCGAGCAAACGGCTTGTGCCCGCTGCGCCCGCAGTGAGGACGCACTGGGTACCTGCACGGGCTTCATGCTGCATCGCCTCAACATGCCCTCGCTCGCACCGTGTGCCCGGGTGCGGGGGCTGCGTGTGAGTGCAGTTCCCTCCTTGGACATGCGGTGAGGCTGGGCTGGCCGCGGGCCTCTCCCTGCCTCTGTGCTGCCTTGTGGCTGTAAATGTGTTGATTTCAGAGAGGAAGGGACATCCGCGATGAGAGGCAATCATGGGTCGGCTGCCTCCTGCACGCCCCCTACTGGGGATCCAGCCCACAACCTGGGCAGGTGCCCCTACTGGGAGTTGAACTGTGACCTCCTGGTTCCTGTGTCGATGCTCAACCACTGAGCCACACTGGCCGGGCCGAGCCGCCTTGTTGAGGGTCCAGGTCTGCTCTCCTGTGGACACAGGCTTGGCCGGGGTGGCAGGAGGGGCCGGGCAGCCGTCAGTACCGTCAGTAACGGTACTGAGGCCGACCGTGTGCCCAGGGCGAGCTGGCCGCTCCCGTCCACAGCCCTGAGAGGTTGCAGCCATTGGGTTTGCCAGCCTGCAGGTGAGGGTCAGCCTGAGGTCCCAGGTCACATGTCGCAGGCAGGCTGCCTGCCACCCTGGGGCCCGTGAGTCACTCCCAGGGCCCCGTCTACAGGCCTGGAGAGGGAGCCGCCCCCTCCCCCGCCCCCAGGGGCGCACGCTGGGCTGGGAGACAGACCCAGAAACAGCCATGAACTCTGAGGCTGGTAACATCACGTTCCCCCAGAGGACCCAGCTGGTGGCCAAGTGCACCCTCCTCCCTCTACCCCCTTGCTGCCTGCCTGGGCCTGCCCCTGAGCTTCACTTGGGGGAGAAGCCGTGTGGAGGGGGGTTGGGGGGTGGGCAGGCGAGGTCAGGTCCCTGGGACATTTGGGGTGGGGGCAGGGCAGGGCTGTGCTTGCTTTCTGGCTCTTCGGGACCTGCACACCCTCAGCTCTGCTTGGTGGGAGGTGCTGGCTGCGTTTTGGGGAGGGATCCTCCCTGTTGCTGTGCCCCACCCACCCCCAAACCCCAAGAGTCCAGCTGGCTCAGCCCAGGAATCTTGGATGTGGTGGTTGGGGGTGGGTGGCCTTGCAGAGGGACTCCCAGATTTAAAGGGCCCTGTCCCCGGGCCTCTCTCTGTTGCCATGCATACCGCCCCTCTGGCCCGGGGCCTGGCCGGCCTGGGAGCCTGCATCTGCCTCCTCAACATTTTCCCGGAGCCTGAGTTCGGACCCGGGGGTGCGGGGCCCTTCGTGGCGGCATCTCCAGGCTGCCCTTCGCCGTGCCTGTCCTGGCGGAGAGCCTGGGAGCGGCTCCTCCCCCCCGCTGCAGCCCTCTCCCTGGGCACCGACCCTCTGCATTCCCTGCCCTGCACCCCCTCCTGCGAGGCTTCCTGGAACCCGGGGACCCTGGAGGTTTCTGGACCAGATCGAGTTGCCTGGGTGGTTCTTTCCGTTTTGTTTTTTTTTTGGGCCGTCCAGGGTGGGGGAGCCGGGAGAGGAGCCGGTAATTGGGCCAGCTCCAGCCGAGGGTGGAGGCAGCCCCTGGCTCCCCCGGTGGAAGTGTGACCCCCAGCCCCTGCCCCTGAGTGCCTGGGGGGCCTGGCTTCCTCTCCTGGCAGGACCAGCCGGTTTGGTGTTTCCTGCCTCCTCCCTTTTGTTTTGCAGCAGGAGGCCCCTGGGGGGATGCGGGGCCCCTCTAGCTGCTCTCCCTGGTGACGGGGGACCTGGCTTGGCCTGGTACCGCCCGGCCCTGCTGAGCCCGGATGGGGTGACCTCAGTTGCTTCTCCCCACGGCCGCCCCCCCCCCCCCCCCCCCGGCTGGACAGCTGGGCCAAGGTGGACCCACCTCTAGGCCTGTGCCAGAGGGCGAAGCTGATGCCAGGGCTCCTCCCAGACCCTGGGGCTGGCCGCTGGGGGGTGGGGCTCTGGGGGAGGCTGAGGGCTCTGGGGAAACGGAGCCCCAAGGTCAGGGGGTGGGAGAGAGCAGGATCACCCCCTGGGGGCAGGAGCCAGGGCTGAGGCCCCTGGAGTTAATTCTGCGCTGGCTCTGAGAACCCCCCCAGCCCTCCGCAGCCGCAGCCCGGCACTGCTGGCCCGCGCCCTCCAAGGCCCGCTGCACACATGGTTTTGCTTTTCCAGGCATCCTCCCCTGGTCCCCTCCCTCTGGGTGCCTTCTGAGCTCCTCGGGCCCCTCCCCCAGCCCTCCTGGGCCCCCTCCTTCCTCCTTGACCCACTTTAGTCCCCTGTTGCTGGGGGAGGGGCACGCACAGCCGGCGGCTCTGATCCTGGCTGCCTCCCCCAGCATCCCTCGGGGCGGGCTCTGGATGGAGCCAGCAGGCTGAGCGGCCGGGCCCCAGGGACTGGCACGCGGCGTGCTCCGAGAGCGGCCTCCCTGCCCCCTCCGTGGACAGACAGTTCTGGACAGCTGCCCCTGCCCCGGCCCCTGGGAGGCCCTGCCAGGGCCGGGCTCCGGTTTCCCCCAGCCCCAGGGAGCTGTGGCTGCAGAGGTCCCTCCTTCCACCTCCTCCTTGGCGAGTTTGTGCGCTTCCCAGAGGAGCCCCGGGCAGGCCCAGGCCGTTCTTCCCGTAAATCTCTGCTGGAGACACTGGCGCTGGGGTCACGTTCCGGGTCGGCAGTCGGTTGATCTGTGCACCTCGGGGAGACTCACCCACCCTCTCTGGGCATCGAGGGAGCTGGACCGGATAGCTAACCTTTATTGAGCATTTACTACGGCAAAGCATGCCTTCCTAGTCCCCATTTTATTTATTTATTTAAAATATTTTTATTGCTTTCAGAGAGGAATGGAGAGGGGGAGAGAGACATCAGTGATGAGGGAGAATCATGGATCAGCTGCCTCCTGCACGCCCCCCTACTGGGGATCGAGCCCACAATCCCAGCATGTGCACTGACCGGGGATCAAACTGTGACCTCCTGGTTCCCAGGTCAATGCTCAACCACTGAGCCACACCGGCCAGGCCCTACTCCCTGTTTTCAAGGAGGGGCAATGTCAGCACAGAAAGGGAGGGTCACCTGCTTGGGGTCACACAGGCTGCGCATGCTGGAACCACAGGGGTCAGAGCCTGGACCAAAGCATGATGGGAGATTCTCTCTGCTCTAACCTTCCTGATGCTGAGGCCAACTCTTCTGGGGCTGCTGGTTGGCCCGCTAAGGGCTCGAGATCCTCCTCCAGGGTCTCGCATCAGTCCTGCCCCCTAACCCCCATGTCCCCTCACGGGTCACTGTGTCCTCAGGTATCTCCTGGGCCCTAAGCCTGCCCCCTGCTGTGGTCCAGGGCCGACCCCCTGAGCACCTGTCCCAGCACAGGTGTGGCCTGGCCGTCAGCACCCCCAGCTGCAGGAGCCCTGAGCCCCCCGGAGTTTCCTCCTCCCTCCAGCCCTGCGGAAGCCCCTGCCATTCTCCCCTCCTCCCTTCCCACAAGGCCCCCAAAAACAACAGATGTAAAAAGTGGGGTGCACTCTGCGAGGGCTGTTCAGATGGGGGAGCCTGCTTTCCTCCCTGAGAGCTGACATCTGTCTGTCCTGCGAGCTCCGTTCCTGCCACCACCCTTGTCTTGCTGAATAAAGGAGAGGCCGGAGGTGGGGTTGGGGCTTTGGGAGCCGAGTCGGGCATTTTTTCTTATTTGCCTAATTTCCTCTCAATTGCATCTTGTGATTAAACATTTTCTTAGCGCCTGGTCAGGGCCAGGCCGCGTTTCTTTTCATAAACACGGGCCAGTGAATGGAACAGCCCTGCCTGTGTCCGCGGGAGGCGTCATTTGCATAGTGATTGTTCTCCTGAAACCAAATAATCGCCGGCAGTTTATGAAACTATCAATACCTAGGGCCCAGCCCGCGCAGGCGCAGGCCTCTCCTCTGGCGCAGGGCCATCCTCCGCTTCCAGAGGGCACTCAGTCTCGGCGAAGAGCCCGGTGCGGGCGGTTTCTCTGCCCAGAGGTGTTTCCTGGCTGTGGGTATTGCCCGGTGGGTGGAGCCTGTGCAGGCGGGTAAAGGTGCCCGCACCTGTGAACCCCATTCCAATCAGGGGCTTGCAGGGGGTCGTCCGCGCCAGGGGGGCGAGATGGGCGCCAGGTGGGCCAGGTGGGCACCTGGTGGGTGAGGTGAGCGCCAGGCGGGCAAGGTGAGCACTAGGGAAGTGAGGTGAGCGCCAGGGGGCGAGGTGAGCGGGGGAACCTGCAGCCCCCAGCCCCCTCCTTGCTGCTGCCTTCCAGTCTGTCCTTCCGATAAGGTTGCAAACGGGTGGCCTGGGGCCGCGCTGCCCACAGACGTGTTTTGGTTGGGCTGTACATGCCAACCTTTAAGAACCTGGCGATGTCACGGGAGCATCCATTCAGAGTTGTACTCCTCTCAGAGCTCTCGGCAGATCTGGCGCCGCCAGGTGTGGGTCCTGCCTGGCGGCCATCCGGCCGAGGGGGGGGGGTGCGGGCTGCCCGGAGGTGAGGCACATCCGTCCATCAGATCGCCCCGCACGCCCGGCCCGGGGACCTGGGCTCCTGGTTCTCACGGCCTGTTCGCCCAGCGCCCAGTGCCCAGTGCCCAGTGCCCAGTGCCGTGGGGCCCTCGGTCCCTGCTCTGGCTGTGGCCAGGAGACACGGCTCAGGTCATTCGTTGCTGAGCGGCTGCCCTGGGCCCCTGGCTCTGCGGGGGGGGGGGGGGGGGGAGGGGGCTGTGGGCTCCCGGCCTCCCGATGTCCACGATGTCCACGTTGGCCAACGGGGAGGGGGACAGAGGTGTGGAAAGGGAGTCACTGGGAGGTCACGCCCGCACTCCCAGGAGTGGCTTTTGCAGAACATCTCCGGCCTCCTCCTTCGGGCTTCCTGCAGCGCCCACTGCCCCCAGAGGACAGGGAGTCGGGGAGCATGTGGCATGGAGTGGGCAGTGAGTGAATACACAGGGACGGGTCTCCTTGTCTCCCTCGCTGCTTCTGCCTCTGCCCCCCCCCCCCCCCCCCCCCGTAGCCCCGGTTCCCTCTGTGTTCTGTGCTCTTTGAGGAAGAGGAGAACCAAAAGGAGGAGAGGCGTCCCCGGGAGCCGGTGGACCTGCTTTCTCTTTGCAGACCAGGGTGCTGGCAGTGGCTTCTCCAAAGGCTACTTCTGCAAAGATCTCTGCCTCCGGAGGTGGGGCGCCCCGCAGGGAGCCCGCGGGGGGCTGCCGAGGACGGGAGCCGAGGCCTGAGTCGGCCCTGCTGGCTGGTAGGCCCAGTGGCCGAGGCCAGTGGGCAGGGTGGATGCGTGGCTGGACGTCTGGACGTCTGGACCTGACCCTCACCTATAGGGTCGAGTCGCTTTGCCTGAGGGCAGTTTGTTGTCACTGCTGAGAACTCCTTCCACCCATGGGACAGAGGGTCCACCCACTTGGGGCGTCAGCCCGCCCCCTCCTGGGGGGGCATTTCAGCTCGCAGTCTTGCTCCTACCAGGTCTCCAGGCTGGCAGGGGGGCCAGCTGCTCCTTATAGACACACCAGGTGGAGAGAGCTGGCTGAGGTTCTTTGCAGTTTAGAGAGAAATAATCTGAATACTTTTTGTGTCTGTGCATCCTCACCTGAGGCTAGTTTCCCATTGATTTTTAGAGAGAGAGGAAGGGAGGGGGAGAGACAGTGAGAGAGAAACATCGGTGTGAGAGAGACACCTGGGCCACCTGCAACCGAGGTGTGTGCCCTTGATTGGACTAATTGAACCCGCGACCCTTCAGTCTGTGGGCTGACGCTCTAACCACTGAGCAAACTGGCTTGGGCGATCTGAATAATTCTGAGGAATTCCTTGACTGGAATAGTCAGGGGTTTGCGGGGGTCAGATGAAGTGGATCGTGGGACACACACACACACACACCTGGCGTTGCCATATTGTTGCAGTGGGACTGGGGAGGGGGACAGGATGGGGCAAGCACAGGCCAGATTGGGCGCCCCTGAGGGTGAGTGGGGTCACGCAGGGAATGGGGGACTCGGCCCCCGGCGTAGAACCAGATTAGGCGAGCCTGCCTGAAGCTCTCCCTGACTTAGGTCCCCTGGCTGCCACAGCGATGCTCCCCAGGTGTCGGGAGAGAGAGGAGGTCAAGGGTCTGCAGCCCCTTCACTGTAGCTGGTTGTATGCAAATGATGGCCTTGTATGCAAATGATGTGGGCGGGACTGCAGCCTGTGTCCACTCGCCTGGTGCCCGGTGCCCGCACCCACCCCCGGAAGGTGGCTGCAGCGTGAACCTCATGAGCAAAGTGTAGGTGGCGGGGCTGGGGGTTCCCCACCAGGCCTTGGTCTCCCCACGCCCCATTTCCCTGCCCTCCCCCCGTCACCCCCAAGCGGAGCCCTTGACTCGGGGAGGCTCTCCCTGAGGCTGTTCGGACTCTGGCTTCTGCGGCCTTTTCTCTTCCAGTGGGAAGTGTCAGTGTGAGTAATTACATATATTTTCACAAACTCGGACTCTGCCTCGTTGAAACGTCTATAAACATGTCTGTATAATTCTAATGAACTGCGCGCATAAAGCCGTCAGAAAGTTACACGGGGCGGCGCGTTTGCCAGACGGCGGCCTGAACGCCAAGGAAAATATTATGTTCTTCCAGCACGCGGACGCCTCATGCAGACGGCTCCCAAGATAAACAGGAGAGATTCGAGGACAAGTGAGATTTTCAGCAGCGATGGCTGAGCTGCTTGTAAGTGGTGTTCACCAGAGTGTTGGCAGGGTGGGTGGCTTGATGGAGTGATAAATGCTCTTCGAGGAAAGTGCCCCAGACGCGGAATGCGGGGTCGGGACCCTGGAGACGGGCCATCGTGGCGCTCGTGCTCATGTCCGTGGGCGGGAGGCCGCTGACTCAGTGAACGGGCTGCATCAGCCAGCCAGTGCCCTCTGTTCCGTGGTTTACGCTTCGGTTCCTCGGAAGGTGTGGACACGAGAGCTCGGGGCTGCTTTCCAAGTGGGTGAGAAGGACTGAGCCCTGGCCGGTGGCTCAGTTGGTTGGAGCGTTGTCCGGTCCGTTGCCGGAAGGTTGTGGGTTTGATTCCCGGTCAGGGGATATACAGGAAGGCAACCCGTCGCTGTTTCTCTCTCATGTGATATTTCTCTCTAATAATCAGTACGCATGTCCTGGGGTGGTGATTTAAAAAAAAAAAAAAAAGGATGCTTTTAAGTTAACTTTCATGCATTCATCCATCATCTATCCATCCATCCATCATCCATCACCCATCCACCCACCCAACCACCCACCCATCCACCCACCCACCCACCCATCCACCCACCACCCACCCATCCATCCATCCACCCTTCCACCCACCTATCCACTCATCCATCCATCCATCCACCCACCCATCCACCCACCCATCCACCCACCACCCACCCATCCACCCACCCACCCATTCATCCACACACCCATCCATCCATCCATCCATCCATCCATCCATCCATCCATCCTTCCACCCACCCATCCACTCATCCATCCATCTACCCACCCATCCACCCACCCACCTATCCAACCACCCACCCACCCATCATCCATCCACCCGTCTATCCATCCACCCACCCACCCAGCCATCCATCTATCCATCCACCCACCCACACATCCACCCACCCACCCGTCCATCCACCCACCCACTCATCCATCCATCCATCCATCCATCCATCCATCCATCCATCCATCCATCATCCAGCTATCCATCAATCATCCAGCCATCCATCAGCCATTCAGTGAGGTTATCGATGCTCCCACCTCACGGAGATAACCAGGGACAGAGCTGCTAAGGGACCTCACCATTTGAATCTGGATTCTGGGCAGGCATTAGGTTTAAGATGCCCTAAAGCGATTCGCATGAAAGTCGATGAGAAGGTATTTAGGGCGGCTGCACCCGTCGTCCTCTCCTTTCCTTCTCACTTGCTGTGTCCAGATGTTTGCCTCTGATGTGCTCCCAGGAAAGGCTCTCTGAGGTCCTCTCTCAGCCCTCTGGGCTGGATGATGGATGGGTGGAGAGATGGACCAGAGGTGGATGCCTTCATGCACCCCGCTCAGCCCGTCCCTGGCAGGCAACACCCCTTCTTCAAGAAGCAGGAGTTTTTATTATGAGCAGTCTTCCGAGACCTTGTTGGGCCTTCGAAAGCAGACACGCGGGACCACCTGTGTCTTACAGGGCCGGATGGAGTGGACCTGGGTGCTAGGGTCTGTTTTCAGTCACTTCATTCATTCCCTCCCTCATTCATTCCTGCCGAGGTGTGCATTTTCCTTCCAGGAGATCCCCTGGTCTCCAGTTTCCGGAGGCACCGGTACAATCTAGATTCCAATTAGCCTAATTGCTTTATGGTAGACTTCTTAGAAAAGAGTTTTTCCCTGCTGACGGCTGCGGTTCCAGGAAAGCCGCCCCCACCGGCTTGCTTCCTTCCTGCTGCTTTCCAAGCCTGCGTTTCCTTCCACCTCGTTTCTCCAGGACTGGCCGAGCCCTCGTCCTGTGGGTTCCAGTGTCTTTGCATCAGTGTAATATGTTTCTTTTAGTTGACTTTGTTTTTAGAGAGAGAGTAAGGGAGAGGGAGATAGCAACGATCAACGATGAGAGAGAAACATCGATCAGCTGCCTCTTGTACGCCCCCTATTGGGGATCAAACCGGAAACCCAGGCATGTGCCCTGATCTGTGGCCTCTTGGGTCCGGGGGTCAACGCTCAACCACTGAGCCACACTGGCCGGGCTGTTGCGTCAGTTTGTGCTGGAGCGGCCAAAGCGGGGTGGCGAGGACACCCGGGAAACGTTATACGTGCGCTATCTGTGTCTAACATTTGTTTTCATTATGATTTTGTTTGTTTTTTGGATATTTAAACATTTTTATTTTTCAATTACCGTTGACATTGGGCGCGATTTTGTATTAGCTTTAGGTGCTCAGCATATATTTTTCAAAGTGACCCCCATCCGATACTTTCAGTCCCCCTGATGCCAGACATAGTTACTACGGCTGTGCTTTCACATCCTGGGACTACTCTGTAACTGCCAAGTTGTCCGTCTCAACCTACTCACCTCCTTCCCTCTGCCCCCCCCAACCCCCCTCCCCTCCCCTCTGGCAGCATCAGTCTGTTCTCTGCAAACAAAACAGAAACACTGTGCATAACATTTCAGTGCCGGTTGTCTACCCCCTTACAGCTATACGATGGCATGCATCTTTTTTTTAAATTTATTTTTTAAAGTATATTTTTATTGATTTCAGGGAGGAAGGGAGAGGGAAGGAGAGAGAGAGAAACATCAATGATGAGAGAGAATCATTGATCGGCTGCCTCCTGCACACCGCCTCATGGGGATCGAGCCCGCAACCCGGGCATGTGCCCTTGACCGGAATCGAACCCGGGACCCTTGAGTCTGCAGGCCGACGCTCTATCCATCTGGCATGCATCTTTTTAAATAGAAAATTCCTTCCTTGTCTGTGTGTGCATGTTTCAGTCAAAGAACCGGACCCAAATGTACCCTGAGTTCTGGCCCCGGCCCTCTGCCTGGTACCATCAACATCAGATTTTTCAGAAAGTTCTTTTCAGCGCGCGGAGGAAGCGGGTGCATCCTGACCGACGCGCAGGATGTCGGCGTGGTACTCGTGCTGCAAGTGAT
This sequence comes from Myotis myotis, assembly GCF_014108235.1. NCBI lineage: Eukaryota > Metazoa > Chordata > Mammalia > Chiroptera > Vespertilionidae > Myotis > Myotis myotis. The sequence goes on from NW_023416323.1 coordinate 41,526,029, forward strand.
CAGGATCTCAGCCAAGGGAATATAATGAAATCCACATAAAAATTTATTTACCTAATGAAAATCCGGGAGTAATGCATAAGTGGTTCTCTGATAATAAAATGCAAATCTAAAACTATAACCAGGAGGACAATAATCCTCATTAAACGTATTGTCTAGAGAAAGCCCATGACATCCACTTAACAGTGATTTGATTTGTTTAGTAATTTCCACGTAATATTTAAACTTTATTCCGAGCCTTGAAAACCCTCCCACGAGTTCCTTTCCCACCCGGGCGGAGGGCAGTGGCCGGTGGGTGGGGTCCCAGCCTGGGCACCCTGGCAGGCTGTCTTTCCCAGGCCGCTCTGTGCCTGCCGGAAAGGTGGGGTCCAGGAAGAGAAAGCAGGGGGTCCGGGTTCCTCCTGAGTGGGAGACGCGTTAAAGCTCCTGTCTGCGGGGCCAGGACCTCCGAGGGCCAGAGGGCGTGGGAGGGGCAGGGACTGGCCCTGGTGTCCCCTGAGTCCTGGGGTAGCCCTGTCTCCTTCCCACTGCTCCTCCCTCCTGGGGACCGACCAGGGCCGGCACTCCAGCGCCCGCGGGCAGATCTGCAGGCGCCCTGACCCAGGAGCACCCGGCCCTCCCTGAGGCCTGTGAGGCTGCCCCTTGGAGCAGGGGGACCTGCTCTGGAAGAAGCTCACCTCGGAGCGGACCCACCTCTGTCGTTGTAAGCGGAGTGACTTGGGGGTGGGGGAGTCCTCACCCCCCTGAGGCTCAGTCCTCACCTGGGAAAGGGACTCCCCTCCCTCTCCAGGACCCTGAGGAAGCGGGAGGAGCCTGTCCGCCCAGGGCCACTGGGCCTCGGTGCGCTCAGAAGCCCCGCGGGTAGTTTGGGAAGCAAAACGGGGAAAATGGGGGTCCGAGGCCTTCTGCCCAGTTTGAGGCTCACGATCTACACCCGAGATGAGAAAAATGAGCCTTTGGGATTTTAACTGTTCACAACCACAAAATCCCGAAGCAGCAGCAGGTTAAGGCTCATGTGTGTGTACACATGTGCTTCTCTTTGTGCACACATGTGCGCGTGTGTGTACACATGTGCTTGTGTGTGTGTGTGCGCGCGCGCACATGTGCTTGTATGTGTGAAGTTTTCCTATCAGACATATGCTATTTTCTTTAAAAAAAATCTATTTTTATTGATTTCAGAGAGGCAGGGAGAGGGAGAGAGAGAGAGAGAAACATCAGTGATGAGAGAGAATCATGGATCGGCTGCCTCCTGCAGGCCCCACACTGGAGATGGAGCCCACAACCTGGGCATGTGCCCTGACCAGGAATCGAACCGGGACCTCTTGGTTCATAGGTCGATGCTCATCCACTGAGTCACACCGACTGGGCTCCCCTAACCTTTTCTTCTTCCTCCTCCTCTTTTCTGTCGGGTTACAATTTTTCTTCCCTTTGGGATGGTGCAGAGCATTTTGAAATAGACTAAAATGAATAGAAGGTAACACATCACTCATGATCCCAGCCTGGAATCTCCTTGCGAAGGCGGCACGGAACTGGTTAAGCCCCAGGAGCGGGCAGTGTCCGCTCTGCGCCCTCACCCGCACGGAGCCTCGGTTTCCTGGCCTGGAAGGCGGCTGGACACCCGCTTTCTGCACGGGAGTGGCGATCACACCAGATGGTGTGTGTCCAGCGCTGGGCCGGGTGCTGGCACGCGGTCAGTGCCTGATAAATGGGAAGGGTTCGGGGGCAGGAGGCGAGGTTGGGCTGAACAGAGGCCGGTGAAATGGAGAAGCCAGGCAGCCATTCAGGTGTGGATGCCAGCCTGCTGGCAGGCCCGCCGGCCGCAATGCCCGCGCTCCCAGCCAAGGGCCTGCTCAGGTTACTCCCGGCCCATTAGCGATGCTGGTCAGAGCTTGGAGCCTCTTAAGTTCAAGGTCGATCGCAGGCCTGGTCCCCCTCCCGCCAGCAGCCTCTCTTCTCTGCCCGGAGTCATTAGTCACCCGGTGGCCTGATGCGAGAGAGCGCGGGCTGACTCAGTGCCGCCTCCCTGCACTCCGGGGCCACACCCCAGGGCCAGGCCCTGCTGGCAGAGGGTCCGAAGCGTCCGTCATCCGGAGAGGTTGGGGTTCCATTCACATCTCTGGAAAAGCGGCCAAATCCTGGCTCCGCAGCTCGCTACTGGCTGGGCAAGTCATGGACCTGCTCTGGGCCTCAGTTTTCTCATCCGTTGAATGGGGCAGCAGTAGTAGCATCTCCTCCAGGAAGGGGAGACTGATCCCGTACTCTGCCTTCAGGTAGCAATCCTGTTACTATTCTCCCAGGAGAACTTCCTGGAGGAGGAGGGATCTGACCCCCTACATGAAGAAAGATGAGGACGGCCGAGGCAGGGGGAGGGGACAGGGAAGGCAGGGAGATGGAAAGTTCTGGAAGAACCTAGCTCTCACTGACAGGGAGGGTCTCATTCCTTCTGACCCAGCTGGGAGCCTGGCAAGGGGACAGGTACTTGCAGGAGGGACGATGCAGGAGCAGCATCCTCTGGGCCTGCACTAACTTGTCTTCAAAAATTCCTGCAGGGCCAGCTCAGGCCTTCCAGTGACCTTTCCGCCCCAAGGCACCCACAGTTTCGTGTATGGGGGACTGTCCCCTCCCCGTCCCCAGAGTTTCTGCCCGCCCTTGTTGGAGGTGATTCGTGGGGGAGCCAGGGGGACAGGGACAGGGACGAGCCACTGATGGGCGGTCTCCGCGCAGCCTCTCGGGGCGGGAGACTGCGGGGCCTCGGGGCCTCGGGGCCTCGGGTGCGACCTCCGGAGGCCCTTCTGTGGGCGGCAATGCCCACCTCACAGCCGCCTTTCAGGCTGCAGGGGGCCTGGGGCGGGGGGGGGGGGATACCCTGAGGCCTGGGGAGCCCACAAAGGGTTTGAGTGACAGCCCGCCCAGGCCTTCCCACCCCAGGAACCAGGGGGAGGGACCGAGTGTGCAGGGGCCCAGGGGGCTGCCAGCCGGGGACAAAGGCAGAGCCGGAGAGGAACAAAGGACGAGAGGGGACCCCTGTGACAGCCGGGTGGGAAGCGCTGTGCCTGGCTTCCCACAATGCTTTGGAGCGAAACTCTTAGTTCACCCCATCAACCCCCCAGACCTTTCAACTTGCAAGCTGTACCCCCAGGCCGGGCGGGGCCCCCCGTCCGGGGTGCGCGGCCCCGGCTGGCGGCCCCCCCTGCCCTGCGCATGGGGTGAATTTGAAGCAAGGATCAGAGGCAGATCGGCTGCCAAATTTCGAAGCAAACATTTTTCTTTCTGGATTTAAATAATTGCATTGCATCGCGGTTCTGTTTCTCCTCTCAAACCGGCCCCAAATGATACTTGGCAGGCGAACCCGCCTGCTTCCCTCCCCCTCGCCCCGGGGGCCTTTCGCAGAACATTTTCCTCTACGTCTGGGTAGCTGGCTTTTAAACCCCCTCGTTTTTTCTTTTTCTTTCTTTTTGTTCAGGTCTCAAATTTTATTCAATTTACATTTTATTCCATTTCAGGCTATAAAATCTGCAAAAGTGGCCTGAGAGGGAGCAGGTTCTGGCGTGCAGGAACCAGGTTCCCTCCAAAGCAAATAAAAGAGTCTCGCTTCCGAGGTGAACGAGGCTCGCAGGGCCGGAGCCGGAGCCGCGCGGGGTGGGGGCCGGCAGGGTTTGGGAGGGGGACCGCGGCGCAGGCTGGTCGAGCCCCCTGTCAAGGCACACAGGCTTTAAATGAAACGAGTTGCGGACATATGGAACCAATCGCTTTGCCAAGAGCTTCGTTTTGGGGATCAAGTCTTAAGGGCTCAACTTCAGTCCCTTTCCACGTGGTATTTCTAGCCGACAAATGAAAGCCCCTTTATACTCTCCCGGTCTGGGGGGACTCTTAATACATTTTTAAATCGTTCGGCATTCTGAATTAATTTTCTTAGGAGGAAACGAGATTCTTAAATTGGGATCTTGTCGGGAAAAGACAGCCGGGTAATTAGCGAGCGCCGGTCTCTTTTCCTGACACGGGCACGAGTGGGGTGGGTGTGTGTGGGGGGGCGTTGACCCCACACAAGGTGCGTGAGAAATCTATTTCAGAGCAGAGGTTTCAGAGTAAGCAGCACCACCTGCTCGTTAATTATTCCTCCTCATACAGGGGCGGTGCTGCGTGCGTGCGGGTTCCCGAGGTGGAAAGAGGCGCCTGGAAGATGCGAGGAAGTGGGGCTGCTCCAGGCCGACTGTGGGCTCAGTTGGCCGGGTGTCTGAGGACTGAACCCGGGAAAGGCGCCTGAGAGCCGGGGGGCTGCCTTCCCAGGGCTCTCGCTCTCAGGCCCGGGGGCGCGGCCTCCCGCCACCTGGGGACAGTCCTGCTGCTCATGTTTAGGGACCGGGTGGGATGGAGCAGAGGGTCGGTGCTCTAGCGGGGAAGTCAGGGCAGGAGAAGGGTAACGCCTCCCCTTTCCCTCGGCCGATGGGGCGCTGCCCCTTCCAGAGTCCTCACCGTCCATCTGTCTGTCCGTCCATCCCCCCATCTGTTCCATTCCCCCATCTAACATATACAGGGTGTCCCCCCAAAAATGTATACACATTAAAAAAATTTTTAGCCGAAACCGGTTTGGCTCAGTGGATGGAGCGTCAGCCTGCAGACTGAAGGGTCCCGGGTTCGGTTCCGGTCAAGGGCATGTACCTGGGTTGCGGGCACATCCCCAGTGGGAGATGTGCAGGAGGCAGCTGATCAATGTTTCTCTCTCATCGATGTTTCTAACTCTATCTCTCTCTCTTCCTCTCTGTAAAAAATCAATAAAAAATATATTTAAAAAAAATTTTTTTTTAAAAATTGATTTCAGGGAGGAAGGGAGAGGGAGAGAGAGAGAGAGAGAGAGAGAGAGAGAAACATCCATGATGAGAGAGAATCATGGATCGGCTGCCTCCTGCACGCCCCCCCACTGGGATGGAGCTTGCAACCCGGGCCTGTGCCCTGACCGGGAATCGAGCCGTGACCTCCTGGTTCATAGGTCGTCTCTCAACCACTGAGCCACGCCGGCCGGGCTGTATACACATTTGAGCAGCGGATTCTATTACGTGGGGAAATGAGATGTATTTTTTTTTTAAATATATTTTATTGATTTTTTACAGAGAGGAAGGGAGAGAGACAGAGAGTTAGAAACATCGATGAGAGAGAAACATCGATCAGCTGCCTCCTGCACATCTCCCACTGGGGATATGCCCGCAACCCAGGTACATGCCCTTGACCGGAATCGAACCTGGGACCTTTCAGTCCGCAGGCCGACGCTCTATCCACTGAGCCAAACCGGTTTCGGCAAATGAGATGTATTTTAATAAGCACTGCCTTTGTCATTGTTCAAAGTGAGCATGCATTTCTGGGGACACCTGCATGGCTTGAGGGCTTCCTGGGCTCTGGGCTCGCTACCAGGCCCTGTCCTCATGGAGGGTGCCGTCCTGTGGAGGAGATGACAGCTAGGAGCTGCTCACCTTGACGAGCCTGTGGGTAGCGAGAGGAGAGCCATGCCCTCCTGAGTCCAGGCCAGCCTGCCCCCTTGAGCTCTTGGCGATGGAGAGGTGGCTGTCGAGTGAGACTGAGGAGCTGCTGTCTGAGGTTGGCTTAGGTTTCCGTGATTTTAATTGGAACAGCCACAGGAGGCCAGTGGCCCCTGCAGGGCGCATGGACCCGCATCCCCTGGGAGCTTGTCAGGAAGGTGGCCTCCCAGGCCCCACCCCCAGTCTGCGGGATCGGAGGTCCCCTGGGTGGCGCCCAGGGTCTGCATTTCGGCAGCACCTCCTGGTGATCTTTATGTAGCCTTGCTGGGAGGCAGGCTGTGGGTGTGACGGGAGGTGGGTCTCAAATGGACAGAGGCCTCCCAGGTAAAGCGGTGATACAGCTGAGGCTGAAGTAGGGATGGCTTGGTGGGTGGTGGGCCTGCACGGGCGAGGGTGCTGGTGCTGTGGATAGTGGTGCCCAGCTCACTGCGCCCATTGGGTGAGGACAGCCGAGGCCAGAGCATTGGAGCACAGAGAGTTAGCCGATGGAAGGCCTGGGACTGCCAGCTGTGTGTCCCTGGACTGGTGTCCTAACCTCTCTGTGCCTTGACAAAATGGAGATCACTATATTTTGCTACTTACTTATCTAATAGGGTCACAGGACAGATGGATTAAAACATGATGTACAGCCCAGCCGCGGGGGGTCAGTGGTTGAGCATCGACCTGTGAACCAGGAGGTCCCGGTTCGATTCCTGGTCAGGGCACGTGCCTGGGTTGCGGGCTCCATCCCCAGTGTGGGGTGTGAGGGAGGCAGCTGACCCATGATTCTCTCTCATCATTGATGTTTCTCTCTCTCTCTCTCCCCCTCTCCCTTTCTCTCTGAAATCAACAAAAATATATTAACACACACACACACACACACACACACACACACACACACACAAAACAAAAAACGGCACGTACAGAGCACGTGTGTACAGAGAAAAACCCCTGGGCTCTGTGGGTGGCCTCGTGGTCTTGTTTTTTAACTTATTTCCTCTAACTGCCCTTGCCCGGTTCTCTGACCTCCATGGTTATAAGATCCCCCACCCCGGCGTGATGGTCCCTGTGTCTCTGGGACCCCAGCCCTGGATTGGGGTCCGGTCCCGTGTTCCAGTTCCTGCTGTGCCTCCCGGGACATCCCCTCCAGGCCCCGTCTCCCTTTGCAGAACCTATGATCTTTGGGGCCCTTCCTCAGCCTCCTCTGGATGCCCCGGATGGGCTGGGAGAGTGGACCTTGATGGGCGCATTTTAACCTCAGGTGTAGCCAAGTGCCTTTTGGGGAAAGTCTTCATAGTAATTTTAGCAGCATCTTTTCTGTTGTCTAGACCTAAGATCAGCATTTTAGGGCAAAGTGTGGAGAGAAACCCTCCCCTGCCTCCCTATGCCCTCCCCTGCCCACTGCCAGGGCTCTACCCGCCCCCCTCACCCCTAAGATGCCAGGTGGTCTGAGCCCCAGCCCAGCCCCCGGCTCTGTGGCAGCCAGGATTCCGGTCCCTGGAAGACACCAGACTTGTTTTGCGATGGCGAACCTGGTGGGTGCCGCTCTGCGGGGAAGGCCCCGCGTGTCCCCTCTCGGCTGGGGTGGCATTTTGGGCGGATAGTCGCAGCTTCTTACCTAAACCAGACGTTGCTTTTCTTCTTGGAAACCTTTTCCATCAGCGCCGCCCTCCAGGACTGGGGAGAGGCCTTAGCGTAGTGGTTGCTGAGTATAGAATCGTTGTTACGATTGTTGTGGTTATTGGGAATTTCTGTGTTTCCAGACGAAAAGGTGGCCCAGGTCTCTCCTTGAGACAAAGACGTTTACGAGGAACTCTCCGGAGTCTTCTTTGTAAAAGATGCCCTGGGAGCCCTGGCTGGTTTGGCTCAGCGGGTGGAGCGTCGGCCTGCGGACGCAAGGGTCCCGGGTTCGATTCCGGTCAAGGGCAGGTACCTGGGTTGCGGGCACATCCCCAGTAGGAGATGTGCAGGAGGCAGCTGGCCGATGTTTCTCTCTCATGGATGTTTCTAACTCTCTATCCCTCTCCCTTCCTCTCTGTAAAAAAATCAATAAAATATATTTGAAAAAATAAAGATGCCCTGGGCAAGCGCTGTGAGCTCAAAGGAATGAGGAGCTCAGGGCAGAGTTTTCGCCCCCCGGGCAGGACAGGGCTTTCCAAGCGTCTCTGGCGGCCTCTGGACTCAGTGCCCAAGCGCACACTCAGGCAGGACCTGCGCCGCGGCCTGGAACAGAGCCTGCAAACTGGCTGCCCGAGGACCAGTGCGAGGATGGGCCGTTCCTTTGGCTGCTCGGGATTAAAATGTGTTTGGAATCAGCAGGTAACACTGAAACTTCAGGCGGGTTTGCGCAGAAACCCAGACTTGTTTAGTTTTTCTTCAACGCGATGGGAAGCTTTGCCAGCACTGGCCCTGGCTCCCCCCAGCAGGGGTGGCAGGCGCTGCCCATGGACCCGAGGCGTGGGTGCTGCCAGTGGCCGCGGTGCCCCCGCTCCTGTGGCGTAATGAGCCCTCCCCAGCCCCTCATGGCAGCTGTCGGGCCCTGGCGGCCTCAGCATTGCCAGCACACTGTTAAACGGGCGGTAGCTGTAACCGCTGCTGGCCCGGCCCTGTCTGCTTGCTGTGTGACTTTGCTTCGGTCACACCACCTCTCTGTGCTTCAGCTTCCCCATCTGTCCAGCCGGACAGTGGCCTGGAGAAGCGGGCTCCCACCGTGCCCGGTGGACCAGCCAGGAGGCTGAGCGGCTGGGCCGGGGGCCCTGGGCCCTGCCTCTCTCATCCCTTTTATGAAGTAAGGTTGTGCGTGAGGCCATTCCTGGAAAGGTGGGGGACCCAGTGCTCCTCAGGATTGGGGACTCTCATCACTTCCTGTTCTGAGCCTGTGTCCAGGTCTGTCTTTGTCCAGCTGCTGCCGGGGACTTCCTGTCCTTCCGCCCCAGGAGTGGTTGGGGTGGCAGCCCGGGGCAGGGCGATAGTACCTTTACTCCTAACTCATGGCTGCACTGGCTGAGCGGCATTGCTCTCCCACGAAGGTAGGTGCGATTCCCCTACTTGGCAGATGAAGAAACCAAGGTGCCAAGACCAGAGAGGTTGAGTGACTTGTCAGAGGTCACACAGCTGTGCACCTGTGCTCATTTATTCCAGACCCCGGGCCCTGGCCACGTGCTGCTCCGCCTGAGGTGGCCTAGGGGGGCCAGGCTGATGTCCGTGTAGGACAGGAGACCTCCGGAGTGAGGCCTGGCCTGTGCTCTGCGCTGCTTCACACGAGGCCCAGCCCCCACCTGCCCTCTCTGGGCTCCTGCTCACCCACCAGGCTTCCCTCCCCGCAGCCCCGACCTGGGCAGCCTCAGCCGGACCCGGGCACAGCCTCCGCCTCCCTCCACGTGGTCGCTTCCCTGGGCGCTGGGCTCCCTGGAGGGAGAGAGGGGCGTTCATCTCACCCTGCTGGCGTGCCCTTCCTTGAGTGAGGAGGGGTCTGTTGGCTTCTGGGGAGGCCTCCACCCCATTCTCTAAGGTGTTTATGTGGGTGGGAGGGGTGTGGACCCTTGGCTTCTGCCTGGAGAGCTGTTGGTCTTTTCCGGGGGTGGAGGAGGGGCGTGATTCTGGGTGGGAGACGATGCTGGGCCATCCCTGTGTTCAGGGGCCATCCCTGCTGTCCCGTCCATCGGGGCTCAGGGGTTGCCCGCGACAGAAATGAATCCAGTGGGAGGAGAAGGGGGCGCTGATGGATGAGTAGAAGGAGAAGCAGGACCCAGGGTAGCTTTGGCGATGCGGAGCAGGACGGAACCGCTGTTCTCCGGGAACTGATTGCCGTGGGGTGGAGCCCCGCCCCCGCTGCCTCCCGTGTCCTGCTGCGTGGGGACCAGTGTCCCCGAGCATCGAGCTGGGCTGGATCCCAGGGGAGGCCTTTTGACGGACAGTCCATGGTGGTCCAAGCGGGTGAGAAGTGGCTCATTAGGGCACAGCAGGTGCCGAGATCAGAGGCCGGGCTACCTGGTGGGCAGTACCCCTGCCGACTGTCACGCTGCCCTGGTAGGATGTCCTCCCATCTCAGAAGGTTCCAGCAGCCCCGGGTCAGGGTGCAGCGCGGGCTGGGTGACGTGGAGCAGTGCCCATGGTGGCTTTGGGCTGCGGGCTTGGGCTCACCGTGCCGTGGCGTCTAGGGCACCAGGAAGGGAGAGACCTTGGGGACCCCAGTGCAGCGTCTTCCTTGTGAACACGGGGACCCTGGAGCCGGGGTGCCCAGCAGGGCCAGACTGGGGTGGGGGGGGCGGCCTGAGGTGCTGCTTCCCAGTGCAGCCCGGGTGCCCCTGGTGGTGCGGCGGGGGATTAAGTGGAACATATGAAACCTAAAAAAAATTAATTGCTGCCCGGCCGGTGTGGCTCAGTGGTGGAGCACCAACCCATGAACCAAGAGGTTGTTACTGGTTCGATTCCCGGTCAAGGCACAGGCCCGGGTTGCGGGCTCGATTCCCCAGTGGGGGGCGTGCAGGAGGCAGCCGGTCCATGATTCTCTCTCATCATGGATGCTTCCATCTCCCTCTCCTTCTCCCTTCCTCTCTGAAATCGATAAAAATAAATAAAAAAATAAAAAAAACTGCTAATGGATGCACAGGGCACGGAATTCAAAACGCCCCTGCCCGCGACGTCCTCTCCCTGGAGGCCACTGGTGTTCTCGTCTCTTGTGTCTGGCTCCAGGGAAATCCTACGGATGCTCACATGGGAGAAACCTGTGGATTTTCTCTCCGCGCCCCCCTCCCCCCTTCCCCGACCCCGTACCAGTGGAAGTCGCCAGGCGCCCATCCCTCGTCTCCCCCGCCGGTGAGAAGGGATTGCGTTTCGTCAGTTCCTGGGCATTGTGCTTTATCAAGGTACCCCTTTAGTATCGAGGTTGCACATGCAGGCGTACTGTTCAGCTCATGAACTTTATAAACCGCAGGCCCACATCAGGGCAAGACAACCTGGCCAGCTTCCCGGGGCCTGACCCCACCCGGCCCCGCCCCACCCCACAGCGACCCCCAACCTCACGTGAAAGTTTGAGGTTTGAATACCCGGGTGTTCATTTTCATGAGTTTTTAAAAAATGGCCGTCAGCACATCACGCGGGAGAGGTCCCAGGGTGAACGCTGGGCGCAAAGCTGTGAACTGGGAGGACACCCCAGTTGCCCGGGTGCTCGATTCCAGGGGTGATGGCGGGACAAGCCTGAGGTCACCCCTGGGGCCACGGGTGCTCTGCCTCCTGCTGCTGCCCTTGGCCCCAGGCTCCCCGATTGGTGATAAGACATTGTTCAGGGGTGTGGACACCCCCGGGACAGGCGGGGCGGGCCTGGTGGGTCCCAGTCTCTCCATAGCCCTGCTCTGCCCTGTCTCCTCAGAGCCCGTCAGGCACGGGTACCTGGAGCCCCTGGGACATAGCCAGGTGGCGGGGAACGTAGGAGGCCTGGGCAGCGGGGACCCCGGCTCAGTGTGTGATGGGGGGAGGCCTGGGCAGCGGGGACCCCGGCTCAGTGTGTGATGGGGGAGGCCTGGGCAGCGGGGACCCCGGCTCAGTGTGTGATGGGGGGAGGCCTGGGCAGCGGGGACCCCGGCTCAGTGTGTGATGGGGGAGGCCTGGGCAGTGGGGACTCCCGGCTCAGTGTGTGATGGGGGAAGGCCTGGGCAGCGGGGACCCCCGGCTCAGTGTGTGATGGGGGGCGGACTGGGCAGCGGGGACCCGGGCTCAGTGTGTGATGGGGGGAGGCCTGGGCAGCAGGGACCCCGGCTCAGTGTGTGATGGGGGGGGGGTGGGCAGCGGGGACCCCGGCTCAGTGTGTGATGGGGGGAGGCCTGGGCAGTGGGGACCCCCAGCTCAGTGTATGATGGGGGAAGGCCTGGGCAGCGGGGACCCCCGGCTCAGTGTATGATGGGGGAAGGCCTGGGCAGCGGGGACCCCCGGCTCAGTGTGTGATGGGGGGAGGCCTGGGCAGTGGGGACCCCCGGCTCAGTGTGTGATGGGGGGAGGCCTGGGCAGCGGGGACCCCGGCTCAGTGTGTGATGAGGGGTCTTAGCGCTGGAGAGGGCTGGGTTTGAAATCTGGCATTGCCATTGTCTGTGTGACCCCGGGTGCGTGTCTGAGCCTCTCTGAGCAGAGGTGTCCTCTCTTGTGAAGTGCGGATGCTTAAAGGCTCCGGCACAGGGGGTGGGGATGGGGGTGGGATGGGGGGGGCGCAAAGGCCAGCTCCCTGGGGCCTGGGCCTTGGCGCGCAGGTGCAGTGAGCAGCCACCTCCTGGTCCGCAGGCCCCGAGCTGCGGGGAGGGGAGAGGAGAGGGGACAGGGCGCCGCTGCTCTCCCCGTGGCCTCCGTCCCAGCGAGCACATGGCGGTCCGCGGGGTGTGGGGGACGAGCCTCTCCCTCCCGCCTGTGGCCGGCGGGGCCCAGGGCAGCTGTCCTGTTCCCAGGTCTGGGCCTCCCTGCTGGGGGGCTGGGCAGCTGACAGAGCCTCCCAGGGCTCGGAGACCAGCTGCAGCCCCGGAGCAGCGGGCCAGCTCGTCCCTTAACCCATTCTGTTCCTGGGAAGGCTGCCGTTCCAGGCCCTGCCAGGTCTCCGCTCTCCTCCAGCGCGAAGGCAGGGACTGGGGTCTGTTGAGAAGGTGCAGATTCGGATAAAAGTGCAGATCTCTGGCCTCAGGGAAAACACAGGAGACCTGCTCAGCTTGCCTTGGCCTGGGCTGGGAGTGGGGGTGGGGGTGGGGCTGGGGGTGCGGTCCCCTCCCCCATGTCCCTCTCTGGTGTCCCTGCCATCCGTTGAGATCTTGACCTAGGAAAGCCGGCCAAGGTCAACTCTAACCTCTTCTCCCATCTGAGTCTCGAGTGCCCCTGGGGTCTTTGTTCCGCTTGCTCCCCTCCCCTGCCAGTAGTCTCACTACCTTCCCCGTGGCCTCTGCGAGAGAGCGCTCTCCTCCTCCTCAGACTCTCCCTGTCTGACTTGCACTGCTTGGTCCCTGTGGGGTCTGGTCCCTGTGGGTGACCCCTGAAGGCCACAGAGCCAGCTCAACCCCTCTTCCCCATAATAGCTCTGGGGCCCCCTGAGCCCGTCCCCCCCCCCCCACTCCACTGCCCTCCTCAGAAGGTTTGGGGGTGGGATGCCGGCCCTGGGGGGTGCACCTGGCCCAGATCCCTTTCCAGGGCACCTGCTTCAGAGAGCACTCCTTCACCTAATGCGAAGGCCCCAGGGCTGGGGCATCCAGTACCGGGTGCCAGGCCCGGGTGGGGAATGGCTCCTCCCGACAGACAGACAGGTGACCTTGGTCCCGGATGGACACTCCAGCCCCGGACCCCTGCTCTCCTTGTCACCACCTTTAGGAGCAGCCTTAGGTGCCCTGGGGCTTGATAGAGGCCCCAAACTCAGTGCAGGAGCCTGAGGGCTGCTTCTGGCTGTGGACACCCTCCCCAAGCCCCTGCCCCCGGGGAGCCACGGCATGCACCACGGAGGGGGGAGGGGCCGCCACCGGGAGCCTTCCCGTGGACACGCCGGGGCAGAGGGACCTGCTACGAGCCGCACCATTGAGTCGCTGACGCCTCTCTCAGGCTCTGCCGGGCTGAGCGCTGGCTGAGCTGCTGCCCGAGGAGCCTGGCCTGGGGGACAGCGGGGCGGGCGCGACGCTGTGGCCACCCTGCCTTGTGCCAGCCAGCCCCCCGGGCCTGAGGCCGGCCCTGCAGCCGTGGGCCAGATGTGCTCCCCGGATGGTGTGGGGGAGCATCTCTGTGTGGGTGTCCTCGCGTGATGGGTGGGCCGCCGTGCTCGGATCGGAGGCAGCCCAACTGCTCTTCCTGGCCCGTCCCTCTGCCATCCCGGCAGAAAGTTAAATAAACAGCCAAGTCGGATCACAGGACGCGAGGCAGTGAACTCGGTCCCCAGGGGGCCCGCATCTGGCAAGAGGGAGCCTCTCGGGGCTATGGGGAGAGACAGATGTGGGGGGCAGGGAGGGCTCCTTGTGGCCCCCTCCCGGGGACGTGCCTCCTCCCAGGGCTCTGTGCCAACCTCCGGGGCTGGGGGCGCAGGCCCCTCGCCTTCAGCCGCAGCCCTTGCCTTCGGCTGAGGAGGCCCAGCGTTTGTAGCTGGCCGGTCCCTGCCAGCCTCTGCCCAGCACTGCCCTTGCCCCCTGGCACTCAGCCCTCCCTGAGCTTGACTGCTGTGACGTGGTTGGGAGGAAGGGGTGTGCCTCCTTCTCTCTTTCCTCCCTGCCCGCCCTCCCTCCTGCCCCCTCCCCCTCTCCCTTCCTCCTTTCCTCTGGCCCTCATTCATTCATCAGAGGTCACCCAGCCCGCACACGCCCGTGGCCCCCACAGTGTGGCCTTCGGCGTTCCCGAATCCTGCTGTGCGCCAGGCGGGTCACGGAGGAGGAGTGTTCCCCTCCACAGCTGTACAGTGACGCCTGTCTGCTGGGAAGATGCTGCTTTGCACGTGTGTGGCACCGTCTACTAGACGTACTGCTACCCACACACCCGTGTGGGCTTCACCAGCAGTGCTGCTCTGAGGGAGGCTGGAAGAAAAGGTGTTTGAGTCGGGCCAGTGAGGCTCAGTGGTCAAGCGTTGACGTAGGAACCAGGAGGTCAGGGTTCGATTCCTGGTCGGGGCACATGCCAGGTTGTGGGCTCAGTGGGGGTCGTGCAAGAGGCAGCCGATTGGTGATTCTCATCAATGATGTTTCTCTCTCTCTCTCCCTCTCCCTTCCTCTCTGAGATCAATAAAAATATGTAACAAAAAGAAAAGAAAAGGTATTTGAGTCAAAGAAGGGAGTTGATGTAAAGAAAGCGTCTCTGTTAGTGTGTGTGTGTGTGTGTGTGTGGGGGGGGGAGGTGGTGTGTGTGTGTGTGTGTGTGTGTGTGTGTGTGACCTGCCACACCCACCTGAAAGGTGCAAGTCCTGGGGACGCCAGGCGGATATGGGTGACACAGGATCCGCCTTGGTGGGGCCGGCGGCCGGCGGCCGGGTGGGGACGCTCCAGGCCCCTGAGGCCGCCTGTACCCACGGTGGGTGGGCTGTGGGGCTGTGCTGGGGGACACGTCTGTACCAGTGAGGTGTCCCCTTCCCAAATCAGACTCCTGAAAACTATTGGCTCCTTAAACAGTAAGGTGTTAGGCTTGCCCCTCCCCCCGGGACGTGGTGTGGAGTGACAGGAGGTTTGGAAGTGGTCACTATGGTGATTCCCATGGAAGGCGTGGGGCTTTTCACGTGAAGGAAGAGGTGGGGGCTGGTCTGTGTGTCCAAAACCAGATGCAAACACACTCACACGCATGCACACACAAATGCACACACGCACATGCACGCACACATGCACATGCAGACACGCACATACATGCAGACATCAGTTTCCAATAAGAGGCTCAGTTTCCTCTTTACGTGTGTTTGAGGTGGAGCACGCATGTAACCAGGGCTGGCTTTAGTACAGTCAGTACAGAGGACGGGGTTGTTAGGGGCCATAAAAAATAACCAGCTTTTTTTTTTTTAATATATTTTATTGATTTTTTTACAGAGAGGAAAGGAGAGGGGTAGAGAGTTAGAAACATCGATGAGAGAGAAACATCGATCAGCTGCCTCCTGCACACTCCCTACTGGTGATGTGCCCGCAACCAAGGTATATGCCCTTGACCGGAATCGAACCCAGGACCCCTCAGTCCGCAGGCCGATGCTCTAACCACTGAGCCAAACCGGTTAGGGCAAAAATAACCAGCTTTTACTTTATGGGACTTTTCTTCAAATGAACGTGGAAAAACGAGAGTGTGGGATTCTGGTCTCACCCCCTCCTTCCTTTCCACCCCCAACAGCAGCCGGGTCTGGGCAGGTGCCCCCTCTCCTGGGACCTCAGGCTGGTGGCCTGCCCCACGGCCCCGCGCAGGGTGTCCCTCCCCCCGCCGCTCTGTGTGGGACATGGTGGGGGCCATGCCAGCGTCCGCCCCTTCGCCATCTCTGCCGGAGCGGGCAGCGGGGACCCAGCACCCGGTGTTGCCACCAAAACAGGACATGGGAGCCGGATGCCGTGGTAAAGTCACCTAGAGCAGTGATGGCGAACCTATGACACGCAAACTCATTTTTTTGGTTGATTTTTCTTTGTTAAATGGCATTTAAATATATAAAATAAATATCAAAATTATGTCTTTGTTTTATTATGGTTGCAAATATCAAAAAATTTCTATATGTGACACGGCACCAGAGTTAAGTTAGGGTTTTTCAAAATGCTGACATGCAGAGCTCAAAAGGTTCGCCACCGCTGCTCTAGGCCTTGCTTTCCTCATCCATGAAATGGGCCCATCTTCCAACCCCTGTGTGAGGCTGTGGGGAGGGTTACACATAAACGGGACACATGTGTATAGAGCCAGAGTGATGGTTGTTTCCCGTTCCCTGCTGTGGGCCAGGTGACCGCTGGGTGGGAGAAAAGGGGACAGTCCGTAAAGGGCTGAGGGGCCGCTGGAGGCCACCTGTTAGGCTGTAGGTCATGGCTTCCCTTTGCCAGGCGTCTGGGTACCAGGCTCTGGACTGTACCTCTCAAGCACCTTCTCATTTTATCCTCAGAGCTCCTTGCAGGGTCCTGTGCACAGAGAGGGTTACCTGATTTGCAGAGGTCACACAGCAAACCATGGGGATTGGGATTTGATCCCGAGGCATCTTGCTCTGACTACACCCTGCTGCAGGTTCAGCCGTCCCCGGGTGGTCAGGGAGAGCTTCTCGGAGGAGGTGAGCCTGAGCCCTTAACCAGGGGGAAGGTGGCTCTGTAGCCAGTGGTCAGGCTGACCCTGGGGGCTTGGGCGAGAAGCTTGAAGCCCTGAGCCTGAGTCTGGGTTTTTACACGGGCGGAACCCCAAGTCGGGTCGGGCTGGGCTGGGCAGGGCCGGGCTGGGCAGGGCTGGGCAGGGCCAGTGTGGCTGTGTCAGATTGCCCCTACTTTACCTTTTCTTGCTGAGGTTATGCAGTTTGAGTTGCTTTTGCTGAACTTCATCTGGAAGCAGGGAATTTACATTAGAAAAGGGACCTACAGACTTTTAAGATTTGCGGCCGCGATGATCATTCTTCCTTCAGTGGGGAACTCAGAACTGGATCTGTGGGTGAAGTAGAAAGTCCCCCTGCCCTAGGCTGGTCCCCCCACCCCCGCCTCCCGAGCCTTCTCAGGGTCCGGGCCTCTGAGCTCCGGGCTGTGGGTGGCCGGTGGTCCTGGTGTCGGGGGGCCTGCCTACCACCTGCACTGGCTCCCATGTGCTCCTGTGCGTCCACACCCTGGTCCTCACTGTTGCCACTTGTTTCTGTCTCGCTCTGAGATTTGAGTTAATTGTGCCTCCTCCAACATGAAGTATGCTTGCTCCTTCATTCATCCACCCACCCGTCCATCTGTTTGTTCGTTCATTCATTCATTCATTCATTCATTCACTCACTCACTGAGCTCCTATCATGTGCCAGCCCTGGAGGGGCACGGCGATACTTGTCACTATAAATTCACAGTCTAATAGCTGAAGGTCAAGGTCAACGTCGCTGTTCTCATCTCTCCATAGTACCTCCTCGGCGCCGTTCACCCGAGACACACAGTGCTCATTAAGGTGGAAACGGTCCGATCCACGTTGGCAGTTTGTCTCCAAAGCCAAAAAACGGGCACATTCTTTGTCCCGCAAGCCGGCTTCTGGGAGCTTCATCTAAGGGCAAGCCTGGCGGGGCTGTGCCATGCATGCTGTGCGTGGATGTGACCCGGATGGAAGCAGCCTCGGTGCCCAACAGCCGGGCATCGGTTCCGTCAGCCCGGAGCCCCGGGGAGCGGACCGAGGCTGCGGCTCATCCCGAAGGGTCCGTCCCCGTCGGTGCTGGGAAAGGCGTCGCTCTGTGCTGCTGTTAGAAAGCGGGTCCAGGACAGTCTGTGCGGCTCAGGACACGCCTCGTCACAGCCGCGGGAAGCTGCAGCAATGTGTTCGTACACGGAAGCCGTTGTACGCTCAGCGTCCTCATGTGAACTCACGTGTTTCCTAGTTTCCTCCCGCACGTGGGTTCCTTCGCTCAGAAACATGAAAAGGAGGAGATGCTGGATCGCAGTCCTTTACTGAGCCGCCGCTCAGAGGGTCCTGAGTGTCTGCGCCCAGGCGTGTGGCCTTGCTGCTCCTGGTCCCCAGGCTCGTCCCCGCCGCCCGCCGCCCACCCCAGGCCTGGCAATGCCCGCGGAGCCCCCGGCCCACCCGGCTCACAGTTGTGCCGTGTTACCCGCCTCACCGGCTGGCACGTGGTGGCTTCGGCCTGCTCTCGTGTGCGGCGTCAGAGCAGGCCTTCGAGTCCGGAAAACACCACGCATGCACGTTTTTGGCTTCGACAAGTTCCTTTTCACGGAGTCCACGACCCAGCGTGCATGTTATTACCTGCCCCGCCGGGATTCATTCCGTGACAGGAGCCCTGTGATGCCGTACAGAGTTCCCCCCTGTTCTCCCCGCGCATGGACTCGTCCCCATCTGCCTGGCCTCCCTCGCTGGGGTGTGGGGAGGTGGGGACGCCCCGTCCCTGTCCAGCCTTGCTCTGTGGGCCCTGGGGTGAAACCTGAGTTGCTTTCTTTTTAAAAAATATATTTATTGATTCCAGACAGAGGAAGGGAGAGGGAGAGGGAGAAGGAGAGAGAGAAACATCCATGATGAGAGAGAATCATGGATCGGCTGCCTCCTGCACGCCCCCGCTGGGAATCGAGCCCACAACCTGGGCATGTGCCCTTGACCAGGAATCGAACCCAGGACCCTTCAGTCCGCAGGCCGATGCTGTATCCACTGAGCCAAGCCGGCTGGGGCCTGAGTTGCTTTCTGATGTCACCGGCTCATGACTGCTGGCCTCACGGGAGTTGACCTCAGCTTGCCCTGGGATCTGTTTGGGGGTCCGCTCTCCGTGTGGAGAACAGCACCCCGCACTTCGCCAACCTGTGAGGGGGCCCTTGTGCATTTCTTGGGATAATGGTGGAAGCTGCCACATCCGGTGGTGATGTAAGGAGGTTGCTGTCTGCAGACTGGGGAGGTATCTGAGTCTTTGCTCTATTACATAGGGGAGGAGGATTCCTCAGCCGCATCCGATTCGAGACAGAGCTGGGGTTGATTGGTGATGTCTGCCAGGGGCACAGGGATGGGGAAAGCAGCGGACACAGCCCTTACTTGCTACTCTGTCGTATTCTGATTATTTTGCATCCGTGAAACCCGTACAGTCCTCTTTGTAGACTTCACCCTCCTCCCGATCACGGGTGTCACAGGGACCCCCACAAATGAGCTTTCTTCCTGTCCGTGCCCCACCCTGATGACCTGTTGGTGCTGCCTCAGAACTCACGGCCCGTCTCTGTTCTCTTTCAGTCGAAGAGGGGGAGGCCTCGGACTTCTCGCTGGCCTGGGATTCCTCCGTGACAGCCTCAGGTAAGCGCCCTGGGACCCGGGGGGTGGGGGGTCGCGGGGGCCCCCGGGGGACCGGCTGGGGAACTGGGAAAGCCACCAGCTGGTTATGGCAAGCGTCCGTCTCCGGTCCAGACGACCCCCGGCAGCACAGCACGGTTTTCCGTCCGTTACATTTGGTCTCTGGGGCCACGTTTCTTCCCGTGGGCACGTTCCGATGGGCCACGCCCCCACGGCTCGGGCTTCGGAGCTGGTGCTATGGCGCCGCTGCCACGCGTTCCCGGCTAATTGCCGAGAAGCCGCTCTAAGAGGACACGGAGCCGGGAAATCAGACGCGAGGCTCCCCTCCCGGAGGGGGCTGGCCCGGCCACGCCTCCAGAGGGGAGATCGGGGAAGCCCAGGCTGCCGGGTGCGTGGCCATTGCGGGGGGATGGGCTGCGTGGCAGTCAGGGGCTTGGGTTTTTAGCTCAGGTCTGCCCTGGCCTAAGCCCCCCCTGCCTCAGTTTCCCCCACCATGGAAACAGGCGGATGCAGGAGGTTTTTCTAACCGGGAAGTCCTGTCATTTGGAACTGGTTTGGGGTCCTCAGAAGCTTCTGGTGGCGACTCTCGGGTTTGCTCAGCATCCGGCGGGCCCTGCCTCCCCCGCCCCCCCCCCCCCCCCCCGTCCGGCAGGGGCTGGCTCTCCCGCCTGTCCCCTGTCCCAGGACCCTGGGCCGCTGGCTCCGGTCCCATGGGGGGGGGCGGGGCTGGGGCCAGTTCCGTCTTGTGGAATCTTGGGCCCGAGGAATCGTTTAGTCCAAACTTCTCCTTTCAGATGTGGACACGGAGGCAGGGAGAGGGATTTGCTCAGGCTCAGTACTTCCGTAGGCGAGGGGTAGGGCACCAGGCGTACGGACGTTTAACTGGATGGTGACACATCGCATTTGGGATTTTATGGTCATTTGTGACCTGAGATGATGCTAGGGTCACGTCAGTGAGGAAATTGAGTGGCAGTGTGAAGTAGCCGCACACAGGCCGAGGCCGGGCCGGGCCGTGAGGGCGGCCACAGGCGACTGACGCTGGGAAACGCTGGGATGCATGGGACAGGAGGGGCGCGGGAGCGACACTCAAACCCAGGTCCCTGGACTCCCGGTCCAGTGCTCTTCCCCGCAGGGTCCGGGCGCTGCTGGGATAGCCTGCGGGTCCTGGTGGGTCCTGCTGACCCAGGTGTGGGCACTGCTGTGTCTGCAGGTGCCTGGCCCTTGGGGCCCAGGGGCCCTCCCTGGGAGGGGTCTCGTCTGAAGCCACCTGGGTGGGGGGTGCTCAGATTCTCAGGAGGGTAGTCTGGCGTCAGGACACACCTTGGGGGTCCTGGCTAGCCCTGTCCTGTGTCCTGTGGGAGGAGATGCACTCCCCATGGTTGGGATGAGACTGTCAGGCTCCATGTGTCATCCGGGCGTCCTGATCGATGTGGGGTGCAATGTGGAGTGCTTGCTGCCAACTCAGAAGAGGGGCCACACTGTGCTCGCAACCCCCAAACCAGGAGGCGCCAGCCTGCTAGGGTCCATACAAGGCCCCCCTCCCACAAGCTGCTCTCCCAGGCGAGCCCAGCCGGGGTGCAGGAGGGCGGGAGGGGCTGTGCTGCCGTGAGCCCTATGCAGGGTGCGTCAGCGGCCGGGCTGCACCCTGAGGTGGGAGGTGTTGCTGGTCTGCAGAAGGCAGGGGTGATGCCAGGGGGCTGAAGGGACCCTGACTCCCTGGTGGAACAGTGGCCGGGGGGCCACTCTGGGAGCTCGGATGGCGGAGGCCCTGGGGCTGGCCCTGCCCGCCCGGATCTGAGCGTGCCCTGCCCGCGTGGGTCCGGGGAGATGCTGGGGGCTCCGTCATGCCAGTCGGCTTTGGGTTTTCTGCTGGGAGACGGGCAGGGGAGGGCGAGCCGCGGGCACTGGGTCACCCGCAGCCCGGGAGTGGGTTGCTGCCTCCTGGGGTCCATTCTGACGAGCTTTACAGTGCTGATCAGTGGTCCTTCCCGCCTCTGCGGGGCCCGGGCTGGCCAAGTCTGCCGTGCCCCCCGAGCATGGCGCTTGGGAGGTGGCTGGGCGCCGGGCTGGCAGGCGCAGGCTCCTTGGGAGGCAGCCTTGGACATGGGCGATGCCACATTTATGGAGCATTTCTCGGTGGGTGCCAGGCACGGAGCAGACGCTTGACAACGGCCTTGCCCCGGGCCGGCGGGCCAACCCCAGGAGGCGGGCGCTGCCGGGAGCAGCACCACAGCATCCCTCCCCGGGTGGGTTCCGGGCAGCCATCTGCTGGGGGCCGGGCCGGAGGCCTGGTAGAAGCTGCTTCGCGTAACGCTTTTCCTTACGTGGAGAAAACGTCATTGGCTGCATCAGAAAGTGGGGCAGGTGCTGAGGCAGATTATGGGGGAGCAAAGCCCCCCCCCTTAGCTCTGGGCCATCCGTGGTGCTGCGGCTGCTGGGAATTGCCAGCCTCTTTTGGGGGAGAAAGGGGAGTCTGGGAGCAGTGCCGGAGCGGACCCACGGTCCCAGCCAGCGTGCTGTGGGGCAGGGGCTCGAACCCAGGTCCTCCTGCAGCCAGAGCCTGGGGTTTAACCTCGGCAGTGCCTGGCACTGGGAGGTGGGCAGCTGAGCAGAGAACGGAAGCCGCGGCATCAGGGGGGCCCTGGGGAGCTCCCTGGGGGCACAGGACCCAAGGTGGCCATAGCGCAGCAGTTCTCAACCTGTGGGTCGCGATCCCTTTGGCGGTCAAACGACCCTTTCACAGGGGTCGCCTAGGACCATCCTGCAGATCAGATATTTACATGACGAGTCATCACAGCAGCAACATGACAGTTATGAAGTAGCCACGAAAATAATGTTATGGTTGGGTCACAACATGAGGAACTGTATTTAAAGGGCCAGAAGGTTGAGAACCACTGCCTTAGGGGGTGTTTGGCTCCTCAGATCAAAGGCACGCAGGGGTGAGTGGAGCAGCGTGGGCCGAGAGCACTGAGTGGGAGGTGTGCAGAGCTGTGGGCACGGGCGGCTCCTCCTCGTGTGGGGGCC